>NC_140377.1:5032500-5725000 GCF_054491055.1 Hypomesus nipponensis | reverse complement strand
CCCCCACTAGCTGCCCAATCCTGACAACTGCCAATGGGGGCTTGCAACACGCCAAGTTCACCTCTACTGTATCCAGGCTCATCTTATCTTGCCCACCTCCGTGTGAGTGGCCATAAATCTTGGGAGCGGATCTCCACCGCTCCACCACTCCCTATCACCGTCCCCAGTGCTGAACCCCGCTGCGCCACTTCACTGGGCCCTCATCTGTTCTTGTTACCTGCTGTGGAAGGGGGAAAGAGACAGGCATTACGGGGTTTATTGCAAGGCTGGGTTTCTGATGTGGAGCTGGTCTGTCTGTCTGTCTGTCTGTCTGAAGTTCCATCCGTCCGTCTGCCTGCCTCCCTCTCTCTCTCTCTCTCTCTCTGCTCGCATGCCTGCCTGCCTGTCTACCTGCCTGTCTGCTTTTCTTGTATTTTTGCCCGTCTTCCAGCCTGCCTGCTTGGTTGCTTGTCTGTCTGTCTGTCAAATACCCTTCAATACAGTTCGCTAGCACTGACGAAGGGTGATGAAATAAGAATGAATATCGGAGCAAGAGAGGGTAACTTCAAACGCACACACTCAAGACCAGATACCCTTGCCCATTCATTCCACAGTTTCCAAGGTGACTTCACTGACTATCAAAATGCTCTTTTTGAGCCCCTTGCAGCCCTTCAAAGCTTTCTATAACAAGGGCTCCTTTGGAAACTACACAATCAAATGATTCACCAAGCTGAGATCCTGGTCATTTACATCACATGCAACATTAGTTTCTGGGCGAAAATGCTCCTCACCTAAAAGGACTTCAAGCACTCACTGACTGTGCAGCATGAGTGTTGCTCTTACCAACTTCTTTCACACAACCTATCATTTTTATGTGTCTGTGACCTAGTTAAATAATAAATTGACCATATAAATTATTAGGCTACATAATGCAATCTGTCTATTACACTACGTATGGCCTAATTATGCACCTTTTGCAATATTTTGACATTATGACATACGATGATTCAGTCTAGGATAATACAGTGAAAGCGCAGTAGTTGATTTATATCATAATGACATCACTGAAATAAATTGGCAATTATACATATGCAGGCATTTTATATTATGTACAGTCAGCGCCAGCTTGCTCATAAATTAATGTCCAAAGTGTACTTCAACACCATTTCACTATGTGTCAACGATGACGACAATTGTCTGATAAACATCATCGATCCTTATCCACCGAACAGACCTTTGTCCGGTGGTGCCATGTTTCGGGTGGATTCTTAAACGTCCAAATGCAACGTTATGATGAATCAGCATGATATAAAAATCTCCACAGCATATTTAAATCTAATGATAGTTATTTAGAACAAGGGGCATGAAGCTCAATTATCGACACGAAAACAATGACAGCGGGTTGATAAGACTGCTGGCTGCAATTTAGCCCGTGGATTAATTATTTCACTTCAGGTGAACCAATACGCTACAACAACCATGCAACCATCGACACGATTACCAATGCCATACAATTGTCTCCCTCAACAAACGAAATCTTACACATTATGCACACAAACCAATGCATGATTTAAATCGACCGACAGTCATACTTATTGATTTGTTTTACATCCTCGCTAAATGTCACCAACCTGATCTCGCTCTGGAATCCGCTGCTTGGCTTGCGCTTGCCCCTTTTACGCACAGTTATGATGAAGCAGCAGGTTTTAACAGCTCGTAGCTAGCTACAGTATGTGCATGAGTTGGCAAACTACGAGACGCCAAGAAGCAGTGAGGAGGGCTTTGCCATACCGCTGTTTGTCCTTCCACACATTTTCTTGACTATTCTCAACCTGTCACAAGACTTGACACCGCCGTCCGTTCGTGTGACACCCGCTGTCTCCCGCCCACGAAACAAGCAAACAAGGGAATCCCCATACTCAGCTGCTTGCTGTCATAACGGCAAGCTAAGCTTTTTTACCTCAACAATTTCGGACTCCCGAAAATAAAATTTCGACCAGTTAATAAGCATGTCCTGAAATATCTGAAGCATAACAGTAACGTGGGGAGTGCAAAGACTAAATGAGTATGACATGGTATGAGCATGGAGAGTTTGCATCTGACAGCATGGCTAGAAACCTGAGAGGCTAGCTCGAGCTAGCTCGAGAGAGAAAGCTAGGCAAGCTCTCTAGCTAAGCTCTCGTCTCGGCTGCTGGGAGGCAAAGGCGTGCACACTCAGCATAACACAATTGTGTTACATCTTGAGTTTTAACTTACCAAGCTCTATGAAGCTGTTGTTTAGTAGATCCTTCTGTCCACTAATCAGTGAAAAGTAGGACAACGCGAACAAATTTTCTAGCGAAATATGACAGTCAGGTCAGCGTGGTTTTGTGCCCTCCTTGTTGATTCCTTTCTCTTGTATAGAAGCCAGACGTCAGATGTTTGGTCACGTGTCTTCATTCATGAAGGATCTACTCAAGGCATTTTAGGGGGATACATTGCAACAACAAAAAAGTCTCTGATGCGCAATAATTTGCTGAATGTTACACTGTTTCTAATGTAATGAAGAACGGTAACAGGCAATCACGGTAGCTCTTCCTGGTGCTTTGTGTTTGTAGACACAAATAAACCAATTCAAATGTTTTTCGATACAAGTTTTTGGATAAAATGTTTAACAAACAAAATTTATTTATATGATGCTTATAGAATTACAAAACATCAGTTAACAGATTCTCCAGCTTAACGCAGATATGATGCCTGTCAACACACTTGCCCCACAAAACTGTATAAAAAAGAAATTAAACGGTTCTTTTCACAACATTAGCAAGACAGAGGTAATGCATTCTTACGAGCCATAGACTCGTTTACATCAGGTACATACTATTTTGGGTATCTTTGTTGTTTTTCTTGCAGTGAATGGAATTCTTGCCTGTTGCTCAGGTCTTCCAAAGTCTATTTCTTCAACTGCTCCAAGTGGTCACTACTTCGAGGTGGTTTGTACTTATGTTTGGAGTATTTCATGTGACGCTGTACCCCAATAGAAGCTATAGTATACGTTTTAAATGGTGTAACTTCCCATCTTTCATTCACCACTGTTGGTAATCTCTTTTCACTTGTCCAAGATAAGGCTCAGTACTTCTTTCTGGGGCTGCTGTTGTTAAACAGGTTGATGCCACCCCTGACGCCCACTTCGGCTCTGGACACCCCTGGCTGCTGCAGCACCTTGTCAAGGGTTGTCTTCTTAATGGCAGCAGGGGATATGTTCTCCTGGTCAGCCAAGAACTGAAGCTCCCTGTGAAGAGGGGAAACACACTGTTAAGCTACTGTATTGTGGAGAATTGACATTTTGGAATTTCCTATGGTCTTCCTTGAAGTAAATTTGACAGAACTGAATTTTCAATTAACAAATGTATTCAAATAGCACCCTCTAGTGTTTGAATAACCAAACAGCAGTTCTGCAAAAACAGTGGGACACAGACTTGAATTCCCTTCCTAAATGCAGATATGACATATGTCGTCGTGCACTACTGTTGCCGTATACAGCCTTCAATCTATTAACATGGTCCTGAAATACTGATACCACAAAAGCAAGTGGAGAGTCAGTATCACAGACAAACAGATACCAAAAACATGTATTTGGGGCTAACAGCTTACCTGGTTCTGATACAGGAGGCCTCCACAGCATTGATAAGAAGACTTCTGAAGCCTCCACTCTCCATGACATGCAACGCATGGATGGTGGCTCCCCCTGGAGAACACACGTCATCCTTCAGCTGGCCTGGGTGCTGCTCTGAGTCCAACAGCATCTTGGCTGCTCCCTGGGAGAGAAAGAAGAAGGGGGGGCGGGGAGGAGGAGAGAGAGAGAGAAGGGTGCATTGTAGCTCTTACCTGGAGAATTCTGGTCATGACAACTGAACTGAAACATATGGAAAATGTTGTGATTTTCATTGAGGAGAGGTTTTGAATCTCACCAGCAGGGCTTGAGCTCCAAGCCTTACAGCCAGTCTCCTTGGTAGACCCATCTTCACCCCACCATCCGCAAGAGCATCCAAGGCAGTGAACGCCTACAGGGGCATAACCATAACACATGTGCACCAAGAAACATAAACCCTTTGAAAATATCTGTTTAAAAAAACAGGTACAAAGCAACAGCAGGTCTGTGAGGAGTTTAGAGTTCTTCTATCCACATTTGATTACCCTAAACAATGTAACACGGCCCCTCAGGTCACACATTTGTCATTCCAGCCCACTCACATAAGCAGGGCCACTGCCACTCAGCCCAGTGACCGCATCGATCAGGTCCTCCTCCACCTCGGTGCAGTAGCCCACGCTGGACATAAGCTGCTCCAGCAGTTTCCCATCCTCCACTTCTGCATGAGTGCCTGTGGCGTACACCGTGGCACCCTCGCGCACCACCACGGGCGTGTTGGTCATGCAGCGCATCACCTTGGGAAATTGGCGGTGTTGGAACAACTTCTGCAAGGGGGTGGGTGTGGTAGTGGGGTCGAAGAATAGGGAACAATAATAGGTCATATTTAAGTTCGAAGAATAATTGCAAACTTCACTTAGGACTAGCTCATATCTAATTTTGTATCGATAGATCCAGACCGTTTCAGATATACACAACAAGTGACTGCCAACCAAGTATCTGGGCAAATTCAGAGAAATTTCAGGCAGGAGCCAGTGTGTTTTATGTTACTGCCTAATCATTTTCCCCATGAGACCACATCACAGTGGAGAGGAAGGGTAAATCATATAATTATTACTTCATACACTTCACAAAAACAGAATTCCACACAACAGTTTTCTCCTATGGAAGACCACTCGGTGGGCTACTTCTATATTAACAACACTGTACCTTCTCAATAGAGCTGATAGTGACACCAGCTGCACAGGAGACAATGAGATGACGGTCTTCTATATCTGGTCCAATCTCATCCAACACAAATGGAATGATGTGTGGTTTTACAGCAAGGAAGAGAACATCACTCTTGTTCACCACTTCCTTGTTGCTCATTGTAAGATTGACACCCAATTTCTGCACAAAAAAGCAAAAGAGTTGGTACTTGAACACATCCTTCCTAGTATATGCTTTGCCAAAGGTACACTAGTTCTGGGGGGTTGAATAAGGCACCAAGTGCAAACAAACAGATGCCATCTCCACTCACTCGCAGACCGGCTACCGTGGGGAGGTCTGTGTCTGGAGAGCTGGCTGTGATTCTATTACCGGCAATCACACCTGCCATGTAATACAGGAGCAGAGATTACTCAGAAACAATCAGAAAGGGAACATACATACATATACATATACATATATACATACATACATATGTTGGGTGGTGCGATTGTGAGTATATATATACTGGTGTGAGTGTGTTTAGACTGACCTGCAGCTGTGAAGCCCCTAACCAGAGCATGGGCCAACTGGCCCGCTCCTATAAACCCCACACTCATCCCAGTCCACCTGCACAATTAGAATAGAACATTCCAATAGGTATAAAGCTTCATATTTGCAACTGTAAAAATAAGGTAAATGTTCCTCCAGTAGAAAACAACATGTTCCCTGGAACCATAGCAAGCTAACCTCCAATGAACTGGCAGAAGGATAGTAATCACTTCCTGTTAATGTTGATGCTTCAATGCAGTTAATTATGAAAACAAAAAGCATGGCACATGCAAACATTTACATAAGTTAGCTACTTACAGATGTGACGAGTAAATAAATAGCTTCTTTGACTCAAGTTGACGCTTGATAGACAGAACAGCAAATTAGTAACACTGAGTCAACGTGGCTTCGTCCTCAACAACTATCCAATACGTAACATGCATGCGGCAGAACGCTGACGTATTTAAAGTGACACGCATCAGAGCCAATGGAATACGATGTTTGCTCTGTGACTAGCCAATTGCTGTTGCCATGTTCCTTGTTATGGGCAGTCTCTGTAAGATGAAGAACCAGTTGCATCAGGCTCTTGAGCAAAGTGTTTAAGCGTGGGGAGGAAAAAGTAGGTTAAATTCTCCCACCTACTGGTCGATGATAGAAAAGGATAGTCTAACATGATACTGTCAAACTGAGGACAAACACAACCAATGAAGAATCAAAATCAGTTTGAGTGAGTTATGTAAACTCTCCACATTTATTTAAGACACCTTCACAATAGAAAACACGATTAATACATTGCATTTCTTTTAATTATAGACTAATATAACACACCATTCATTTTTCAAGTAGCATATATAATTAACTTCTACATACCTATATTTGATCAAAATGCATAATTTATCCCATCATTGTTTATGAACGCACATTATATTTGATCGAGGTATGTAATGAACAATGTCCATCATAGTGAAAAAACTACTATCTTTTCTACTTCTACTATCTCTGATCTTGTACTCTTAAATACTAGGTTTACTTGAAAGCCTTATATTCAAACAGACCTCTGAAATGACTGTTACAAATAGTAAGTGAAGGCTCCTTCGTAAGGCTATGTTTTTGCTCTGCCAGGGAAAATGAAAGTTTTCATGTGGACCATTATTATGGTAATCCTTACATGTGCTTATGCTGCCCAGGTATTCAACCCTGTTTCTGCTCACACAAGCTTGTCCTGAGACATGCTGAGGCAGAACATTTCAGACTTGATACTAGGAGATGAAAATGCACTTGGGTGCTGAGGTGGCCATCTCTCCTAGTTTCCTCCTATGGCCCAAGATGCTTAGCTAAGCCTTTCTACTCCCCCTGGTTTTCCGCCTCCAACAGGGGGCCATTGAAGGATGGGGGGGGATGTGGAATCGGTCCTGTGTGAACTTTTAACAGCTTGACTCTGATATTCTCTTTGATGAAATGAGATGATGACGCCATATAAAACTCGGAACACTGATTAAGATGTGCAACACAGCAACTATACAAAGGCACTGCACTGCACTGCAAGACAGTAGTACAGATGAGGCTTTCAGAAAACCTTGAGCAACGATGGGAAACGACCCACTGCACTAAGACAGATCAAACGGCCACTGATAACACAGAATACATGATTTCTACTACATCCTCATTAGGAGTTAGAGGATGGTGTCCGCCCAGCTGTCTGCCTGTGCATGTCTGTGTCAGTGGGCCAGGGTCAGTGGACGAGCCTCGGGCTAGGCAGCAGACTGGGAGACAAAGCGGATCCTCTGGGAGTACACCAGGTCAGTGAAGTAAAGGATGAGGTTGACGTTGGTGAACACGGCCACCACCAGCTTGCTGTCCCAGGCACACTTCCCCCGGGGGCAGTCCTCCGGTCGGGCGGTGGTGCCGTACTTCTTGTCGAAGCTGAAGATGGGCCACACCAGGGCGGTGCTGAGGTACAGAAGCATGGCCAGGAAGGTGTAGATCACCACAAAGCGGTCGAAAGGGAAACGCAGGGCGGAGGTCCTCCCCGACACGGTCGCGGCAACCACCACCACGGTGACGGAGAAGCACAGGCTGTACACCACCACGCAGTACTGGGTGGGGATGTGGCGGGTGTACTCGCTGTCGTTGGCCAGGGCTCCAAAGATGATGCACGCCACGAAGGCCTGGACCACCTTGAGTAAGCCCGACATGGTGGCCATGTAGCCCACGACGTGGCCAGGCTTGGCCCGGGTCAAGAACACCTCAGCCGCATAGGCGAAGCTACAAACGCTGGAGCAGACGGTGACAGCGATGCCGTAGTTCCTCACCTCGCAGCCCTCGTCGGGGCACTCCGTCTGGAGGAAGTAGACGGGGTAGACGATGGAGGCGGTGATGTACATGAGGGTGGCCAGCATGGCGAAGGCCACTGTGAAGTTGTCCCAGGAGATGGGCATGCAAGCGTGGAGCCGCGTCACGTCCAGGACAAACACCACCAAGGTGACGGCAAAGCTGAAGCACCAGACGAACATGCAAAACGTCCCATAGGAGGCGCTGTAGCCCGCGCCGTGGGCCACCAGGGCCATGATGGTGCAGCTGAGCAGCAGTTGGCACATGCGGGCAGCTCCGAGGAAAGACAGCACGGCTTCCTTGTTGAGGAAGTGTCCTCCATGAGAGTCCATGGTGCCCCGCTTGTCCCCTGTCCAACAGCTTCTGGAAGATTCTCTCCAACAAGGCCTGCTGCTCCAGGCTGGGTGTCTTGGCTCCTCGGCTCACACTGGGTGTCTTTCCCCTCGCAACGTAGACCTCACCCTTCTTTGCCTCACGCTTTTTATAGACAAGGCCTTAATTACAAATCTCTGTCTATGTTTTCCTGCCTCCGCTTTGTAATTAGTACAGTGTGTTGAGGGATCAAATTACAGTCTAACTGCGTTTCGTGTGTATTTCGCTTTACAGTAACGTACCAATACACTGTCATAAATGAAAAAGATTCCAAGCAGAGAAATTTGCCAGAACACATTCAAGAAACGAATGTGTTTGTTTACCTACAGGTATCCAAATGTTTGTGATCGGTACTAGGTTAGTTTGGTATGAATTTCCTCAGCTGTATTGTGCTCTCAACTTCGCATGTTACTAACTGTCTTGTCTACTTTTTTTTCTGTACTGGATATGCACCTGTTGAATGACACATTACCCTTGTGTCTGAAATAGAAGAGGCATCAAATGGCTGCGCTCCCTCTGAAGTATTTCTCTTCCTCTTCAACACATTTCCAAAGACCCAGAGATGACTTTAGGAAAAGCAAGTCCGCTTCATGTCCTCATACAGTCCAGTCAATTGGGCCGTTCAGTGCATTCAGTGTTCAAAAACCCAATATAGCCCACTGGGGTTAGGTTGTAATCCTTGCTGTCAAGGTCCAATACTGGTCAGCTCAGTCCGTCCTCTCTCAGGGGAAAACTCCCACCATCTCACTTTCATGTGTTCTCGTGTCCTCACTCTCTCTTTCTCTTTCCATCTCTCTCTTTCTCTCGCTCTCTCACTCTCTCTCTCACTCTCTTTCTCTCTCTCTG
The DNA here is from genome assembly GCF_054491055.1 of Hypomesus nipponensis. NCBI lineage: Eukaryota > Metazoa > Chordata > Actinopteri > Osmeriformes > Osmeridae > Hypomesus > Hypomesus nipponensis. Next base: position 5,716,107 of record NC_140377.1, on the reverse strand, counting down.
CCTCTTTCCTCGTCTGTCTGTATTTGAAATCGTACACCCAATCTCACACACCCCTTTCTTCCCTCTTTCCCTCTCTCTCCACTGTCTTTCTCTACTTTTAATTAACACAAGCGCACACTCCCTCTCTCTTTTATGTGATAGTATGTGCTCTATTGCTTGCCAGGGAAGTTCTTCAAATGACTGCAGTGCTGAACCAAGGCTTGTGAACCACACCGGGACTAAAAATAGGGGGTCTCTATTCCACAGATGGGTGGAGTGTGCAGGCAGCAGTGCGGGGAGTCGTTTTTCTGGGGCGACTAGGACTGACTCAGAGCCCTCTCCCAGAGAGACTGGCGTTCAGCCCCTGTGTAATGACAGGGGAGGAACCCTAAAGTCCTGTCGGAGCCAGAAATTACTCTCAAGTCCTAAGGGATGATTATACATGACTCATTGCGGCCTTGAGTTTTTTTTATATCTGTGCAAGATGGATAGAAACAGAAATGTAAATAGCTCCTGGAAAATGGGTGCCAGATTTATGCTTTGTTATTGCGGTGGAGATCCTGTGTAGGTACTTTAGTTTCCACGGATAAGGTTGAAGCTTAATACAGTAATATAAGTGTCAACCTTTATCTAGTGATTAAGAGTGAGTGGCATGTTTGAGCTGTAAGCCTGGAGATCTGAGTTCCAGCACTAGTTATTACTGCATCCTATGTGATAGGATGTGTCAAAGCGGATTGAAGAAAAACAAGACAACATGAAGTTGTATCATTTGAAATATTTGTAATGGGTCTTTCCTTTGAAGTCTGATACAAAGACATGCAATCAACACAAAGAGAAAAAACTGCAATATATTTACAATTTACAAAGAATCACTTCTCTGTGAAAATAGCACTTATAAATATGATTTACATAACAAAATAAATATGTAAATTACCAATGTAGCTTGAGTTTTGTCTGTTAAAAAATATGTTACAGAATAAAATTACAATTAGTAATAACTTTCTTCTCAGGTGTGTTGTGAAATAGAGGTCCTTTAAAACATTTTTTATAAGCCTTAACATAAAACATTGTCATTATATTAAAAGGTGATTTCTATTAAAAATACAAGAAGGGAGTTACAATTGTGAACACTTAATATAACCTATACAAATACTCAAAAATAATTCAATACATGATATTCATCTCCCTTTGAACGTAAATTGCATTGAACCTAAAGACTGTTCTAGAAAGCAGATGAGGAGTATCAAGCAGAATGTGACGTCCACATTCTGAGACCAAACACCATTATTCTTAAGTGTGAGTGGTCATGATGTTACTGATGGGGTTTGTGAGTTGCTGACTATGCCTTGGCACTGTGGTGTGTGGATAAACTAGTGGCAGGCCTAGGATTGTGCAAGGCTCACCTTGAGAAGCACATATCCGAATTTGTTTCAATTCTACTGAACATGACTATTGCGGACATGGATTTAACTCGTGTCATACTGTGTCGTGGTAGATAGATAGACACTCAAAATTAGACAAGATGATGTCATCTAAAAGGCCTATGACAAAATAATTGTTTTTGGAATGTGTTTAAGTTTTACATTGTTAAAAGGTATTTTGCTCGTTTAAAGAATGAGGTTAGCGCTGAGCAGACAACCATTGTACTTGACATTGTTCAGGTAAAAAATAACAGCTTATGTAGAGCAGTCTGGTGTGACAATAATGTCATGAGTTGATCGGGAGAGAGACCTGGTGGTTATCTCTCTCCTCTATCGTGTGTGTCTCTTTCTCCATCCTCCACTGTGCTAGATAAAGGCAGAGGTAACTACTGTTGTAAAGTCCTCGCTGTCTCCTTTCCTTAATCCAGTGCTTTTCACACCATTTCTGTGTGCCTGTTCTTGACTTGAAGAAGAAATACTGTTTGGGTAGAGCCCAACAATAGCAAACAGACTTAAACTTTGTATTATTAACTTTATATACTCTCTATAGACTACTTAACAAAGACAACTCTGTTAAGTCATTGTAGTTTGCCTTTTCAACAATGACTAAAATGAAAACTATAAACACAGATAAAAGTATGTAAAAAAAACAGCCAAAAAAAACAAACAATGAGCATCCTTAAAACTGGATTACATTCGTGATTTTCTTTTCTTTTACAACCAAAAGATAATTTAAGATGAGAGTAGCAGAGATGTGTGCCTTGTCATGGTGGGATGTTGCCCTGGTACCCATTACAATACTGGGTTGTGAGAGGCTTTTCTGGGTGAAGGGTCTGGGGTCATTGGGGTTAAGGGTCACCGGAGAGTAGCCCTTGGTTTTAACTGAGGTCAGGTCTGGATGGGATAGGCTAGGGGATGGGGATGAGGAAGGGGCTCTGGTGGGGGTACAGGGCTGAGCTGGAGGTATAAGAAGTAGGGTCTGGACAGACACCAGTTACCCCTTGGACTTAAACTGGCAGTACCATGTCCCTGGTTGTTTAGCTACCACTGCTGAGCATGCCCAGTAGCTTGCTGGGGTCCATGCCCTGCTGCTGGGCCATCTTCTGCACATCAAATCCCATGTGCATGAGGAACTGGATGACGTTCATCTCCTGGCCAGTGAACTGGTCCCGGATGGTGGGGCAGGTGGGGTTGCAGTGGGGCCAGGGGCAGCTGTCAATCAGGTGGACGGGACAGCCTTTGGGGGGGGCCTTGTTGTTCCTGCTGTTGTCGTGGAGACTGCGGTCCCAGCAGTGAAGTGCCCGGGGAAGAGAGGTTCCTTTGACTTGGATATCGATCCAGTAACTAGACCAGACACAAGAGGGCGCCATCAGCTTGCTCATAGACCTTACATGTCACAGGCAGCTGATACTGGATTAAAGCTACGTGGACTAATTTAGCAGGTGCTTGAGGTACTATAGAGCCTGAGGAAAACATAACAAATCTGAGGCAGAATACTCACTTCCTTGTGATAACTTCATGAGAGAGACAAGCTGGAGCAAACATGGCCCTGCAAATAACATCAGTTCATTAGAAATATGTCATACAAGGATCCAAAGGGCACTGACAATTGATATCATTGTTTTACATAACCGTCTCTAAACTGTCAGAAACTATGATCCTGTATTTTTGTGTCCTATGGGCGATACGAGTACTACAAGTTTACATGCATAGTATCTGACGTTGACTCTTCCTTGGCACAAACCACTATAGTGCTTGACTATCTGCTGTTCTTACTGTAGACGTTATTTGTACATTGCTTTGGATAAGAGTGTCAGCTAAATGAACAAATATGTCCCATACAAACATATAAAGGTGAGTGTTTGGATGGGAAGTCTGAGCTTGAGCTTACGGGACGTCTTTGAGTGTGTTCCTCAGCTCTATGCCCAGGTTCTGGATGTAGCGCCACTGTCCCTCCTGAACAGGCTGTCCGGTCAGGTGGATGTTGTCCACGGTCAGCTGGGCCTCGTCAAACAGCCACTGGACCACAAACACCGGGCCTGGGAGCAGGGGTGGACAGTCAGAGCAGGGTGGTTTCAGGAAAACACACACACACACACACACTGGTATGTTTATATACCATGGTGTACAGTATGTACTACATATACATACACATTTACGTGTTTGCAGACACACACACACAAACAGAAATACTAACGCGAACGCACATACCGGTACACACACATCCTTCCTACCCCCAGCATACACACACACAAACACTCAATCGACTCAATCATTCTAATGTTACGGGATAACATTAAAACAGGCATTGTGAAATGAGAACCCATATTCTCGCACAACACTCACTCTTTATGGAGGGAAAGACTCTGTAGCCGAAGAAACAGTTCCACTCCTCCCCCTCGTGGGTCTGCCTGCACCTCTCTGGCACCACACTGCCCCAGTACCTGATGGGAAAAGGTCAAGGGTTAGGCTTTGAAGTGAAAAAAGGCCAGAAAAACATTCAGGCTGACCACTGTGATCTCACTATCAGTAGTTTCATAAGACAGACTGCTCATGGAGAAACATGGAGGGGTTTAGTGTCAGCGAAGGTCAGGGTGAATTCCACCCTCCATAACGTTACACAATTTAGGAGGTGACTTTACATTTGAAATGCAAAAACTGTGAAAAAGAATAAAGTGTTGTGAAATCATCAGGTTTTTGGAATTTCGACCTCAACCTTGAATCTAAGTGGGTCAAAATTGAAAAGTAGTCAATTTCCATCGCAACCCTGGTTCTAGCCATGATGTGGCCTTACTTGATGCCTCTCTTGATGGCCTCTGTGGGGGCACAGCTGATGGTGTCCACACAGTCAGTGCAGCGGTACTGCTTGTTGTCCAGGAACCAGCCAGAGTCAGACAGGCCCCTGACCTGGATCCCAGGGTAGCCCTCCAGCTGCTCAGACACCCGGTCCACATTCAGCAGAACCCCGGTCCCACCCGCGCTAAGGAGAGGAGGACACACAAGTGAGCCCGGGCCCACCAATGTTCTCACAGATAGTGAGAGTCAGTGACACATTTTGTTTTGAATGCACACACAAACTGACATCCTGTGGACTCACCTGCTCCCGGCCAGCAGCAGAACCTTGGCATTATCGAGGCCCTTGGTCAGCAGGTCTTTCACGACCTCCTGGATTATCAGAGACCCCATGAAGGCATAGCCACCTGTACACAACAACACAACAACACAAGAGAGACTGTGACCAACACAACACACACGCATAAACACACACTCGAGAAGAAATACGTGGTCTCTTACTCTGATCTGTCTTGGCAGAAGCACCACTCCACACGTCACTGGAGCAGTAAGGGATTAACCTGGAAAGTAACCATTCATCAATGTCAACAACAGCCTTTTTCTACATAAACATACCTAGGGTCACACACACAGCTACAAACACACACATCTACACACCACCATCAAACAGGAACTTACACCATGTTGGCGTTCCACCAGTGAGGGTTTTCCTCTGGTAGTGGAGACAGGATCCCGGTGCCTGCAGAGTAAAACAGCAACAAGGCAATAAGAGAACATGTATCATTATCCATCATGCCCCTCCCAGACATATCACCATCATCCTCATAATCGCAGTGTTGGATTACAGTTATTACACCGCAATGAGAGAGACCAGGCGGCCTGCTCGCGTGGGAGCCGGGCGCCAGCCAGCCAGGTAGGCCTGATCTCTGCCCTCATCACTGGGTGTAGGTCTGCATCACACTGCACATTAAAACACATGGATGCCGTCCTTGTCATTACACGGCCCCTTGCTGTGCCTCGGCTGCTTTGTTCATTGTGGGGTGTGGAGCCAGCGCAGACACCCGACGCTGCGTGGAGTCGGGGCCCTGGCTGCGTGGAGGTGCGATGCGAGGGGTGTGCGAGCGGAGGGACCGCAGTACTTAGGCCTGTCTCCAGGCGAGTCGGACCTGTTTTGGTTTGGGGCCACTTGGATGAGCTCATCAGGCGCCTCATGGTCTCGTATCGGCTGTCGCAGTTCTCTTTGTTGAAGCAGTACCAGCCACCTGGAGACACACACATGATACACAGACACACACACACAATCAGAATCTTTTGTTTCCATCATGAAAAGGACCTCTAAATAGAAGAAAATGTAAAGTAAATAGTGAGGCGAGTCAATAGACTAGACAACACTCACCCTCTAAGAAAATCAACCACCGCCTGCTTCCCCTGGACTCCTTCATGTAGTACCTTCAAGTGAAAGAAACAACATCAATATCTAATAGACAATGTAGCCAACACATTGGACCGAAAGATAAGGCACATAGTAAAAACAAAAAGTTGACTCAGTACCACAAAAATGTATTATGGCATAGCAATTCAAGTACACAACACATTTAGGAGATACAAACCCAGAATTATGACATCACTGCTCCATTAAGTCACTGTTTATAAGCATGAACCATCTAGCTGTGACCTCAATGTGTAAACATACTGCAGCCGATCAGGCAAACTTCTCACTCAGAAGATTACCGACACTGTGAGGTCTGGAAACACCGCCCATTTGTTTTGTTTGAACAGGTCTCACATTTATATATACTGTAGTGCTAGTCGTTGGTGTCGGTGGAAATGACTCTTAACATGTCCCTTTGATCTAAACAGACAGGAAGTTATGTTTGAATGCTTGTCCTATGAGGAAACTCATGCAGAGATGAATCATCCATCAGAACTCCCCCAGGCCCCTACAACACCATGCCTAAGCGTTAGCCAAGCCACGCGTCCCGCACGTGGGCACTGCAGAAGACAACCATGGTCCCAGTGTTTACGCTGAGCTAACCACTCAGAGTACAGTGGCCTCACACACACACACACGTCTTTTTTTCCTCAGGACCCTATCACGGCTGCCCTCATTCCTGCCTGGGCAGAAATGAAAACAGAGTCCAGACGTTTCCCCGCCATGATGAAACTGTGGAGGGGGGACCATTGACATACATCCTGGCTGCTTGAGACCGTATAGTCACCGAGTAAGTCTTACAGCTTCTCATGTGAAAGATCAGTTGAATGGGATCTTAGATATGTCACCCTCTGCCCACAAGAGGGCAATGGCATCATGAAGAGTTGTGCGCCTCAGAAGCATAAAAAGATTACTAATCTGGACAATAAAAGTATTTTGGTCGAAAGACATCGACACAACAATCTGTCCAATGGGTTTACAAAGCACATGCCGTCAGTGGTGGTTAGAACTCACATCAGGATCCAAAGAACCTACTTTGGAGATGTAGACCATAGCCACATACCATCACCACCGGGTCTGTTGGCACAACAAGCAGGCACAATTCTCCCTGTGTTAATATAACATTCAATGACAATATCACAGATCCTGACATGGTGTTGTTGTTGTTTTTCGCACAGCAATAAACACTTCACTGAGATTCAACTTTATTGCCAAAGATGTAACAGCATCAAGAAGTGAGAGTGATTGGAGCATGGGTGAGGTTTGTTACAATACTCATTCATTCACTCACTCACTCACACACACTCATTCACTCCCTTGCTATCTGTGTCCAACTGCTGATTAAACCATAAAAGTAGTAGAGAATGCCAATGCATTTGGAATGGTCCTACACATTATTTGATTTACACTGCAGAACGTTTGCAGAACATCATTTCTGGTGCCAGAACACATCATGTTTCATCCTAGTCTGTGTTCTCTTGAGACCTGGTCTTTAAGGATACCAGAGAGGTAATACATCATGCTCCAGTGTTTCAGTAACAGGCTCTGGCTGCTGATCTCCAGGGTGAATCAAACTGCAGCTGGAGTCGGCCCGTGGTGGGATCATAATGTCCTGTCAGCAGACACTGAGGTGGCCGAGACAGCCATCTGCCAACGACAGGCTCCCCTAAGCTGTCCTCATACGGCGTTCCTAAAGAGCTAAGAGCTTTACCGGTCAAAGGGACCGCTCTTTATCGCGTACTTTCAAGGGTTTAGCACTGGAATTAAACGGAAAACTAAATCCATGAAGAGATATTGGTATCAAGACCTCTCTTCTCTGCATGGTCCTCTCTTGTAATAGGTTGTAATGGACTGTGCCTTGTGGGCAGCCTCTTATAGGGGGTAATAACATCACCAATTAAATAGTTCCTCAATGGACTGGATTGAACTGATACACATTTATTAATTAGATGCAGATATTACTGTACTACATCCTTAGTAACTTAGTAAACATATTTGTACATGCCAATAAATGTAAATGTATGTTTCACATGTGTCCTTAACATAAATGCTAAATGTCCTTCAGAAATGAATGAGAAACAACTCAAACCAGTAGAACTGTCACAACAACAATTCTTTGAAGCCAACATGGTCATACTCAATGAACTAAGAACATATTACAATTCAAAATAATAATAATTAGACTCAATAGAATACATGTAGTAACTACAAGGAAAACTGCCTCTTTCCTTAGAAAATAATATTGTATCATTAGCCTCTGGCTTTCACTACCTGATTAAGATGTGTTTGCCTAATAGGAATGGACTGAATGTCAAACATATTAGGTTCAAATGATATGGGCCTAATAGAACTGCACTCTGATCCATCTGTTTGTCTTTGTCAGACAATACATGAGAGGCAGAGGTCCTTGGCTCAAAGAGACCAACCAATGTATCTCATTGACAAATGGACACCTATTTTATTTTGTAAATAAATTGTTTTTGAAATGACCTGCATGAATAAAAAAGTACCTAATAAGCAATATACTGTATGTTAGGATTTCGAATGGTACTCGTTAAGTTGTGAAGCAAGTCAGGGAGGACACCAAGGTAATCAACTGTGTCAAAGAACATTTTCTTTCTTTCTGACTAAAAATAAATGATCACAGTAGTACTGGTGGTGACATCCGTCAGAAAGCAACACTTAAGACCAAAGCTATGGCAAATGCGTAAGAAATTCTGCTGTACAGGGAGTTTTTTCAAGAATGCAATTCTGCATTCCGACTTTGCCCAAGGAAATGAAGCGGGATACCCACGTGGCGGTGGCTTTCCACAAATACTTCACGCTCTACTATTGTGACGCAAAGCAGCTGTCAATCTTACATCACTTGCCTAACTTCTACAGATGTTTGATTTGTTTAAATTCCCTTATTGCTTGAAGTCAATTAGTCAATTTAAGCACAGTCAAAGAATTACACAAAGGGACTTGGTACATATAATGCAAGGGAAATGTCAGAATCGGGGTTGAAACACTCCTTTTGTGGCAAAGCCATGGGCATCTCAACTGTAGGCGCGCAGCACCCCCCCCCCCCCCCCCCCCAAGATACAGGTGTATTCGAATACATACCCGGCAGGTGTCCCGTCATTACACGTGACTGATGTATTCTCCAAAAAGTGCAACTTCATGTCATAATCGAGCTTCTGCGCCGAGCACGGGTAAAGGGACTGCGCAAGGTTCTTCACCTGAGTCATAAAATTGTCCATGTTCTCTTCAACGGCTGTGAAATCCAGAGGGAAGCTCTCCGTGGTGTCACCCCGGTCCCGGTATGTGGGAGAAGGCGGTGCCCGCCGTGGTTGCGGGTTACGACCACCTCGGAATCTTCTTGCGCCAAGAACTCCAGACTGCAAAAGTACTATCAGCAGAATCGAGGAAACTAATCTCATAGCCGTCATCTTTTCCGCGTTCAACCTGCAGTTTAGCGCTTACTTTGATGGATTTTCTCCCGAGTTTGTTTCTCCACTGGAAGATCTCGCTGTTTGGAGAATGAAACGAGAAAAAGGCAAACAATTACGCACGCGTTTGGAGACGCCAAGAGTCTATTCTGCTTTTACCTCAAAAGTGCAGTTGCCTCTTCTAAACAGGGTTTATTTTAGATTAAAATTCTTGGGGATTTTCTATTATGATATTATTTTATTTGAAGTGTCCTCTCCGCGTGTCCTGAAAGCAGCACCTTCCTTCGTATGGTTCACTGGATTCTAAGTTTCATGTTCTCCAAACTACCACTGTCACTGCTACTGAAGCAAGCGTACGCTTCGAGTTTATGACAATTCTCATGCCATGCTCTGGAATTTTATTTAAACTTTCCCCCCTTCTGTCTTTCTTTAGCCAATCATGGAAGTGGGCAGGACTCCGGGCATGATCAAGCGTGGCAGACTTCCCCCCTTTTAATTTATTGAGGGAAAAATGCCCATGCTTTGGCTCTTTTGATCCGCGATGTTGCATTTGATGTGGTAGTTTTTACTGGCATTGAAATGCCTATTTCCCATTGCATGCAAATTTATAGAGTGAGAATAAGCCTCTTGTTACACCCTCGTCTCAGAATCAATTGGGGAAAAAATACAACACACAGGATCTCATGGCATAACTCATGCGAATCTGAATATGAACAACACAGTAGCTCACTCTGAGTTAAAGTTTTATAGTTGCAGACTATCGTTTCAATTTCTCGCCCACTTCTGTGCCCTGGTGTTGTTCATCTGACGCTCTTTAATTGACAACAAATTAATTACAAATAACGGATGTTATTCATATAGGCTTTGCAACCATACGCTTAAGCTATGCTGTAGTTATAATGTGTTGGCCTTAACAGGAAAACACAGGTGTCCCAGAGGACACCTAGACACAGAGGACACCTGGAGCGCAATTAGTTTGGTTTGTCAACTTCCAGCGATGTTTTCGGTTAGTAAATTAAAGGCTGATCAAAAACATTATGTGAACAAATCATTCACAACAAATTAGTAGCCTATTTAAATTTAGCAAAAAAATGAGGACTATAATCAATAAATATTTCAGAATTGCTCAACTTGTTTCTGTTTCAAAAGAAGAAAACTTTAGGCATACCTTGTGTGTGCGATACTTAATTTCCCATGCAGAACAATCCCCAAAGTTAACTAAGTGTAGCTCGAGCAGGTTGTGTTTGTAGCTGAGGAGTGGGGACGCGGACACTTTTTATCTACAAGGGGCCCCTAAAGATCAAAGCAACCATCACTCTTTCTTTCCCCTCCCTCCTCAGACCCCTTCAAAACCTTCGTGCTCTACTGTATATTTTAAGTCGAGGTTAGCATCCTGAAGGGAAGCCCGCACCTTAACAGAGGAATGCCCCGTTGCGGTTGAGGTATTTCTTTAAAGGTCGGTCAATGTCTCTGGAACAAATCTTTAATCGGCCCATTCCAGACGTCACTGTGTAAGTAGAGTTCCCGCTGATGGAAAAAAAAAATCTTGGGCACAAAGTACTAAGAACATTTGTGTCCATGTATTTGTTTTTTTCAGAGCTTGTTTCCCAACTAATTTAGTAGCCTATTTGTCTACATTAATCAAGAAGGGCATCCCGATTAATTTAACTGATTTCATTATCATTTTGTTTCCTTCAATGACATCAAAGGAACCTGACATTGGCTTCCCTAATGAATCCCCCTAAATAATTTGCCGATTACTTTCGCCAAAGCCACATGAATAGCCTAAACATTGCATTTGTAAAGGTCGGTCGCTGAAGTGAGGCTTTTAAAAGACAGTCCTTTTGAGAGCTCCCGGTCCGCAACTGTCATTCTCAGGGTAATTGCTATGGTAATTAGTTTATCCCCGCTATGCGTGAAGGGGGGGAGGGGGTTGCTATGATGTCCTAATTAACCGTTACGCACAATAAAAACATAAAGGTATTAGTGTTTTATAGACTTTGGGGATCCCTTAGATTGACTTTTTCAGCCGAACGCAGTGAGATTAGAGGGAGCCTGGGGACAAGTGATAGTAGGATACCTTGTTGCTTCAACATTCACACAATGTTCATTCATAGCTGCAGTTACCTGGGACGCGTTCTTGTGATTGATGTCTGTTCAATGATTGACATGCCACGAGGAGCCCGATGTTGGAATGTAAAATAGTAATAATTTACTTGAACAAACTCACATTTCTTTTAGAGTGTATGTGGGCACAGATTTATGGGTAATTTAAGTACATCTGCTTTGTCTGTCAATCAATTGTTCAGAAAATAATTAATCTCCATACAATGGCCTGCCGGAGTATCAATGCAATCAAATAAAAATGTGGAAATATTCCCTTTATGAATAGCTGACACTACAGTAGTTGTGATGTTTCCCATTTTGTTTATGAAATAAAGCAAACTCTTGATTTCGTTGAGTAACAGCATGAGTCGAGTCCTAAATTTGCTTTGTCGATAACAACAAGTGATCCCTGAAGTATGTGTGCATAGGTAAAAGGGAAAGTAGCTCACATCCACTGTCTTACAGACAGACCAGGAACTGTTGGTGCAGCTGAATAACGGAGACAGATAAGAGCTCGGCTGGTGTGTTGCATGGGGGAGACAGGACATTGTTGACATGAAACCAACCAAACAAACAAGAAGACCACAAACATCCCTTTGGTATAACAGCAGAGATCCTTACCGATGTTCTAAACTGATGGGATCTGCTTTGGGACTCACGTATTCTGGATGCAAAGTCACACTAGCAGGACTGATGGTATTCATTGGAAAACTTCAAACAGATGCTTGGGTAGATTAAAACATGTGCTGGATGCTATAGGAGAGGCTCTGTCACTGACTGAGCCCAGTCACTTTGACCCATACCTCTCCATGTTATCACCCGTCATCCCCATAAATGTAACCCTTAAATCACTGGCAGACGGTCCCAGGCCTGACATACATAGAGGAGTCTTGATGGAGCATCCATGGTCTCCTGGCAGGCTGGCTTAACCTACACCTCATCGGGCTTGTGGTTATATTGTGGCGTGTCTTTAACTGAGTGTATGTTGTTTGTATGGTATCAAATGAATGGCCAGTGTCCAGAAGGCTGACATTATGTCCAGATATAGTATCAAATCAATGACCAGTGTCCGAAAGGCTGACATTATGTCCAGATATAGTATCAAATCAATGACCAGTGTCCGAAAGGCTGACATTATGTCCAGATATAGTATGAAATCAATGGCCAGTGTCCAGAAGGCTGACATTTTGTCCAGATGGTGGTGATTCACACTGTCTGGAAAAAAGCACTGCACCTATCTTTAATTTTTTCAGCACATTGACTTAGATGCCCCCTCCCCCTTTGTTGCTTATCATCGTCCCCTTTTACTCCTCCACACCTTTAGCCTGTTCCCTAATTTGGTCTGAGAATGCCACATTAAATATGGGAAATGGAGGCTAAAAATGGTTTTGGGGGCTTTGCTACTGTCATGGCACCGTGCTATTTTTTCTCTCTGTGCACCTTGTTTGAACTCACGGTGCTAAGCTTTTCTGGCTTTCAGTGGCATTCTCTCTCTCTCTCTCTCTCTCTCTCTCTCTCTCTCTCTCTCTCTCTCTCTCTCTCTCTCTCTCTCTTCTCTCACACACTCTCTCGCTCTATCTCTCTTTTTCTCACACTCTCACCCTCTGTTTTGTTTGGTTCTATTTCTATGTTTCAATTTTTATTTTTCTCTCTCTTCCAACCACATGCTCTTTGTCTCTCTCTCTAGTATTCTCTTACTCTCTCTCTCTCTCTCTCTCTCTCTCTCTCTATCTCTCTCTCTCTCTCTCTCTCTCTCTCTCTCTCTCTCTCTCTCTCTCTCTCTCTCTCTCTCTCTCTCTCTCTCTCTCTCTCATCCTCTCCCTCTGTGTGCAGCAGACACAGAAATAACCACACCACAAGTCCGAATGGATTAATCCCAGAATTAGGTCATTTGAAAATGACCCAGCTGTTCTGATGGCCGTCCCTCAGAAGTGCCCACGGAGCCTCCTCCCCCACAACTCCAGCCCTCCTATGAAAGTCAAAGCCTGTCTTTCATCTCCGATCAGTTGCATGTGCCCTCACAGATCCACAGGTTTTACTGCTTAACTCTGGGCTGGCAGCGAAGGTCATGTGACACTGCCTGCCTGGCGTTTAGACACTTCACAGCTATGGGAGCACGCTCAGTCTGTGCTGCTTGCCAGGTCTCCTGACACATCGTCCCGTCTCCCAGCTCCCCTTGCCTGTTAGTTTTGATTTGCACATGCCGTTGTCCAGGGTCCATCCGTGATCATCAAATCCTGCTAGTTGGAACTGTTAGGTCAGGTTACATCAAAGAGATCAGGGGGGATCAGACTCTTGAAAGGGACAGGCTCCAGCTCCCATCATCAGAAACAGGTGGAGGTCCTCATTGGAAGAACAAAGGGGAGATCACCATCTATAAAACGTTTGTATTTCACAGAATTCTCTCTTCAGATTGAAAGTGCCACTCCTTTTGAATCTATACTGTAGTTACTGGGTATGGTACCATCTAAAGAGACTATTCTGTGATATCACAGGTTAGGAGCTGTAGAGGTCAGCTTCACCACTAAATCCTGTGGGGGTCACCGTTCCACCTAACCTTTGGTTTAGTGGTCTTACGGCACAAAGTGTTAAAGTGTGGAAATCTGATAAAACCCGGAACCAAAAGAGAAACGGAAATCTGATGAATGTGTGTCAGGTGTTGGGAATTAGTTGTTGAAACATCCAGAGACGTTGTGGGTAATATGATAATTAACTTTTAAATTCTTCCTGGGTTTAAATTTCAATGCCCTGTTTCTAGATAGAAAGCTTACCACAGAGTTTACTTGCCGACCGAATGTTTATATTGTCATAGATGCATTATTGTTAAACAAGATGATGAAATGACTGGATTTATGATATGCCCAAGTAATAATGGAACATGCTAGATTAGATATTAAGCCTAATTCATATATTGATTCATCATCATTTCTGAAAAAGGCGTCCTACACATCTATCCACTGTAGTCTCTGAAATTTCCCACCCACATCCTCTTTAGAACAGTCCGGAAGCAAGTGTCTCAAATTTTACTTTTAAACGTCAGTTTAAACCCCCAAACAAACATTTACAGAGATTTCTTGTGTTAACATATAGTAGAGCCCCTTTCATGTCCCCTCACCACATGTTCCCTGTAGTACCCAGAGCATTAGAAAACAACCTTGATCCTGGCTTGAGTAAGGAGGTGCCATCTAAGACCTGGACTTCAATGGAGGGAGTAAGAGGATAGGCAGGAGAGACATCTGTCCAGCAGGCTCTCATTCTTTGAGAGGAGACCTTCTATTGGTTGCAGATGATGCCCTGTTTGATAAAAAAAGAAACCTCTTTCAAGATAGGACAGCTTTCATTAGTGGTCTCCAAGCGGTTGTTCAGATAAGGTCTGTGGTTTCATGGGTGAAGGTCAGGTTGGACGTTTTGTTGCAGAACTTCTGTCGAAGTTACAGTCTTGAATTACCTGTTATCTCTTACTACGTGGCTGTGTTGCTCCTGAGATGTGTTCATATGTGACGTGTGTACCTGTGTGCATGCGTGTGTGGACAGCATGTGTGTGTGTGCTCGCATGCACATGTGTGTGTGTGTGATGACGGTGGGGTAGGCGGGTGGGGTAGGCAGGTGGTGTAACCTGCGAGCGAGTTCAGGGCCTCTCCTCTAGGTGTTTCCACTCATGCCTGCAGCCTGAATCACCGGAACCTTCTGTGATGCATTGTCCTAGGTGGGGAACAGGAGGGAGTTGAGAGCCATTATCATCCAACACTATGATTATCAGAAAAGAGGCAACCATTCTTTCCCTCCGCTCGGCATCTCCATAGAGACAGCACAATCAGACCCTTTTGTTTTGGAGACGTTGTGTTTGTGCAGCAGATTTTCGCCAGAGGACATGGAAAAGCCAATCATTACTAGACCTGTTTCCTACCTAACCTGACAGAATGCGTCCTCAGTAAAGGTTCTCTTCTCCTATGGTAAAAACGAAGAAGTTCAATTGCAAATATTCAAATATAAAAAAAAACAGTATTTTTCGAATGCATGGACGCTTGAATTCTAGTAGCTATATACATTTCTGGTACTTTACACTCCTCTGCACACATGCACACATTTTTCCAATGAACATCACACATTGAACCATCACTTTACATCAGCACCATTGCCTTGACAACCCATAACCCATCCACTTCACACCATCCCAGAATCTTCTCTCATCCTTCATCCCTTCGCTCCTCATCCATCGTGCCAACCAAGAAGACGGGACTACCGTAATCAGAGACGGCAGCGCTCTGTGCCAGGCTCTGTCTTGGCCTGGCACCTGTCTTGATGTCATATTTTGGTGAAGCAGACTCCGTCTCGTGCCAGAGTGCACCCATCCCGGCCAACTGTCTGACAGCTCCCCTTTCATCACAGTGACATCATTCTGCTACTTGATTACTTTCCACAGGCTTGTCCAGGCCTGGGAACTTTCTCTCTGGAAGCTGGAATGATCAGCCCTGCTTCATCTGCCTTGATGGTCTGTGCTTGCCAGTGGCACACACCAAGCACATGTGCGGATTAGGTGTTGATAGTCACATGTTTTATAAGATAATTCCCATCTGTCAGAGTGGAAAGGATCGTACCATTTACAAAAACTTTTACACATTTTACAGAGAGGTTTAGTGTAGTTTATCATCCCACAGTGGGGCTATGTCTAATGCCACACAGCCACAAATCTTAAAGACACAAAATAAAAACTTCTGAAAGATGAACACACAAAAAAAAACTCTCAGTGGTTCCTGTAAAATGATAAGTCCGGGACTTTCGCATGGGAAAAAAGTAAACCCATACACAACTCATATGTTCAATGAACAAAGCATTTTCCTTTGACTGAATTCCAGTAAGAAATCGCAAGGAAGGAGCTTAAAAGGCTGCCAAACAAGAAACTGCAATGTGAGGTAGATATTTATAGCCAAGTTGTTCAGACCAGGATTGCTGTGTTCTTTCTCCATCCACCTTCACAGGTCTCCGACTGTCTTCACCTCTGGGGCCTGGGCCTAGGCCTAGGCTATGTGATCCTTGTGGGCAGCCTGGGCAATGGGTATGAGCTACACCCACCACATCTCTGCCCACATCTGACAGCCTCTCCTCTGGACTTCCCTGGAGCTGGGGATCAAGAGGTGTTTGTGGCTGGCCCTCTGTCCGTCAATAAAACTGAAATCGGTGACTGTTGATTTATGATTTTCTGTAAGGAAAAGAGTGGATGTCTGCTTAAAAAGGTAGGTGACTGTGTTTACTTATCCTGAGTGAAGGGTGTGTGTGTGGGGGGGGAGAGGGAGGGGTAGTGTATATCTGCATCTCATTTGACTTAAAGGTTGAGCAGGGTTAACAGGAGCTGGTATATTAGCTCTAACTGAACTGACACAACAATACTTAAGGATTCTGGCTTCAGCTGGCAAGAGGCATCTTGAGACAAGACGCAGAACGTGGGAATCTCCTCCCTCTATCCTCAAAGCCTCCTTAGTCTCTGTGGTCCACATGCCTTCCTGAAAAGAGCTCCACTGTGCTCTTGAGGTCACCTGTGGTTAGCTAATGGAAACATTTATTCAAAAACAAGGTAATATATCTGTGTGGAAATAAAGCGTCCACTTCCTTCTTTGCTGTGGCAGGAAGGAGAGAGTCAGTTGCGGGAACAAGAGTGTTACTCAGGCTTTGCTCATGAACGTGCCATTGTGAAGAACAGCCGACATCAGAGCGCATCAATTTGTTTTTGTGATGACTAATGAACAGATTGCAGCAGGAATCTTACAAATCTGACACACAATCTGGCTTTAATCTGATCCAACTTGTCTGCACCTGGGAACAGGAAATAGGGGTTTCCTTAAGAAACAACACCTCTTTACCACATGAGATGGTTGTTTGTTGGGAGACGATGCTTATCTTTTGTAGGTCAAGACAACTGGACTCCTGTAACAAAAAAGCACAAGATGAATATGGTAAAGAGGTGTCAGTAAATCTTTTGACATCATCTCAACATTAAAGCTGTCTGTAAAACATAATGCTGAGAATGTGTGTGTATTTCTCAGCTCTGCAACAGGCACCTATGTGAAAGACAAACTCTGTCAGTCTAACTCGATTCCTACAGACATCTGTGACACAGGTGGGGACCTGATAGCAACAGTCTAAGATATCTCTAAAAATGATAAATTTAAGACCAAAACACTCGCTCGAATGTTAAACTCAAGCAGTTGTGGTCCTCCTGGAACCGATGTGAGTTCAGGATTTGAACTGAGTTCTCCTTATCCCTCTGAACTGAAAGCACACCAGCCAGGTAGAGAGGAGAGGACAACTGTAAGATGTCTGAAGCGTAACCTGTTCCCTGGCCCTCACTTTAAAACCAGATGAAGATCGGCTGAAGGCCTGAAGTCATTACACCTTCAAAGGTAATTAACACATGGCTTTTGTTTGAGCCTGATGAGGCCCAGATTGTGTAGGTACAGATGGTTGGGGGGGCAGACGACAGATAGCAAGAGCAAGGTGTGCTTGGATGTGCTTTCATGTCAGCAGGAAGTGCTTGACCCCTGCCCCCCCCCCCTCCCTCGACCTCAAATCTAGGCTGTCAACACCACTTCCGTGAGTGCCCTCTAAAGATTAACATGTGCAAGGAGATGGGGCGCTTCTGGACCTCAGTGTGATGAGCAAGAGGACCCAGCTGGCATACCTGCTTTGAAAACACCTTCTCTCTGAGTTTAAAGATACAGTAAGTACGTATGTCAACTAGAATTTATGACATTTCTGACAGAAAATTCAAACAAATATATTCCATACAGATATTGTGTTGTTATTCAATTACAAAACTAACATCAACTTCAAATTGAGTTTTTGACTGAAAGGTTACTAGTTTTAAATGTTTATGTGACCCCCCCCAAAAGACTGGAGTGTTCAGAACTTGTGTGTTTGACCTTGAGCTAAAAACAAACTGCCACTTGACGCAACCTGAATGAGGTGGTAAAGGATTGGACGTCCTCCATTTGCTGTCAAAGGGAGAGGGGCTGCTGTCTTTCCTTGACCTAGAAGTCAAGGAGCTCCCTGTCTCAGCAGGTCAGTCTTGATCTGGAGTTTGCAGTTCAACCTGCAACCAACTTCCACCTTCCCTCTTCTTCTGCACTTGTCTCTCTGACAGAAAAGACAGAAAAGCGAGGCACGTTTATTTGGGGAATTGGAGAAAGGAAATATCTCCCTGAATATTGCTTTGGCAGACATTTATACAGTATTTCTACATCTACACTATAACATATCATGACGGTCAACCACAGAGAATGGGTGACTTTCAAACTGTAAACTGTGTTTTAAATGTTGTTTTGTGTACAGTGACACAGATTACATTTATTTTTTGACTGGTCTTGGACAGTGCGTGCTTTGGACTGCTGACTTTATATTTCGTCCTAAATCTGTTTGACCAATAACACGATTAAGGGTTGAGATTTAGAGATGAGACTATACAGAGTGTGTCATGGAAAGGATTTCTGGTCAATAAGATCTGTCATGTACAACCATGGTTAAAACCCCCAAACCACATGGTCTTTGCATTTCAGCAAACTGACAAACACACACGCAAACGCACACACACACACACTTTTCACACATACACACACACACCAACACACGCACACACACAGCTCCCTAAAGTCGAATATGAATCATCTCAGGCACTGGGATGTGAGGGTCAGCGGCCTGTCTCAGGAGTACGTTTGATGATGGCGTTTTATTGTTCCAGAAGGTCAAGTTCTTCAAAGCTCTCCTTCTGTTCTCCACAGGGCGTCCGCCCCACAGCTGTCGGAGAACACTTGGCTTTGTGTTTTTATACGAGAGAAGAGGTGGGCCAGACCCACTCTCAAAGAAATGTTTTCACTGGGGGTAAGCACACAGCGGACACCATAATATTGTTGTTCTGCTTTTTTCTACTGCTCTTTTTTGTGGCTGGAGAGTGGGCAGTGTGTGAATCTTATTGAATGGGGGCGTTTTCCTTTCCCAGGTTATTCACTGTTCAAATATCCCCTTTTGGCATGTCACAGCTGTTTGTGTGTGAGTGTGTGTGTGGGTGGGTGGGTGTGGATGTGGTACTAAAGTAGGTGTCCAAACTGACACAGTGGCCACAGTAAGGGAGCAAACTGATCAAGTGTGACTGTAGTTGAGTAGTTTCATCTGTTCCTCTGACCTGAGCTGACTACATTCAAGCCCAGAGCATCTGCTGTTCCAAATAAGACATGGCGGCTCTGGGACTGTCCCACACAGGAACACGTGGTCCTTGACAGGACAGTTGAAGAACACTGCAGCAGCAGCACTGGGCAACATCACAGCCCACTAGAGGATGGGTCCAAAAGAGAGCTCTAGAAGGAGACGCGGAGCAGCTCCTTCCTCCACCCATGAAACTGAAGAAGGTGACGTGGCCTCCACCTCCTCCTCCAAGACTGAGTTCCACCTCCACCTTTCTCTGGGCCCAGGCCAGACACTATAAGATGCTTTATCTGCTGAAGCTGCAATGTGACTGATTCCAGACCACGTGCCAGTAGCTCTCCAAGATCCCTTGTCCATAGTCTTGGTAAGCCCCTTGGCAGGCCAAGAGTCTGAGGGCTAGTGCAGATGCTAAGGTAAGATGTATCGTGTAGCAGATGGGCTAGGTCTAGTGAAGGAGCCTCTCTCTAACCTTACCACACCCTCTACCTGACCACCCTGAAATGCTGACTGCTGCGATGCTGGGCGGCTGCTTCCCCACCCTCACCCTGTCTACCACCCCCCCCCCCCCCCGCGCCCCATCCCCAAAAACACACACACCCATTCCTTAGCACCAGCAAGCTGAAGAGGGCCCTTTTCATGCTGTTGCTAAGCATCTGAAGTGTCCAATTGCAAAACACATAAGCTTGAAAAGGTCTGTGGTTTGTGCCTTTGATAGCTGGAATGTTCTTTTGGACTTTCTTATAAAACGGCAGGTCAAAATGCATGTTGATTCATTTTCCAGTCTCGAATCAACATGGAATACGTGTCACATACAAGTAATTTTTCTCACCTTTAAAGTTGCAATGCAAAAAAAAAAGTTACCAAACTGCTGGTTCTAAACTACAATGTCTGTATGATTTGTGTAGTTCCAGTGGAGCAAGTATGATTGCCATAACAATGCCATTCTTTTCAGCAAAAAGGCAACAGCTTCTACTATAGATAACTTTTCTCCAGATAAAGATACGTTTTTAGTGGCCCTGGGTAGAAACTAATTGGAGCCGTGTGGATATTTCATGGGGAACAATAACAGAGAGGTTTTACAGTCCTCCAGAGGGCCAGTCCAATTGAAGACAGTCGTTAGAGACAGTTTGCCAGACCTCTTGTGTTTGTCTCATTATTATTACTACTCTACTACTACTATTCTATTATTCTATCATTATTCTAGCAGCTGATGGGAAACCTAATGAAGAAAAACTGATGGATCAACACTTTACGAACATGATTGTATGCATGGAACGCTGTCATTACTGCAAGTCAACAGAGTTGAAACTGATGACAGTGTCACAGAAAGACATTCTGTACATAGTGTTTTCTTAACAGGGAGTTCTCGTCAGCAAACATGATTGAGCTTATGTGAAAGACGACGCAATTTAGACTCCCAGGAGCAGTCGGGGGTTTGTTCTCAAACTAAATGTCACTTTGATCCTTCAGCACCAGTGTCTGATCTTAGCCTTCTTGACAGGACTAATAATGATCTTTAATAGATTATGTAGAATGAGGGAAAGATCTGTTTTGGTCCTATATCATTCATTTCTCCCTTTTTGTCTCTGCTCGGCAAAAGAAGATTGCTCGCATGCTATGTAGCCCCTTCTCTTTCTTCTTCTAAAACAAATAAAGACGTCAAACATCAAAGCTGTTCTTGGTTAATAAAAGAAGACCTCAAATATTTTCCATTATGTTTGACATGGTTTTGGGTTTCGCCATCCAGAGGAACAACAACAGGACGAAATAAAATGACGCTTTTTTTGGTTGTTGTTGCTTGGTTTCTGTGTTACGGAGGTTAAGCAGACCGAACCAGCGCATGTTCTTTGATCTTGGTGGCTCTAATTATTCAAAGGTAGTCGCTCTCTCACAGACATGAGTGGCCCTCCTCCTTACAGCACAATACACACGCACACACGCACACACACACACACACACACATGCACATACAAACGCACACATATATCACTGCTCTCTCCTCACTGTCCCCTCTACACTCCTGGTTATGGTGTCCAGAGGTCCCCAGCTAGAACAACAGCCAGCCAGAGGATCACTTCTTCCCTTTGAAGTCCTCGTCAGTCGCCTGTGTTGATGTCCCAGGCCAGAGGACTGACCCCTGACCCATGCTGATTGCTTCCGTGGCGCAGCCGAGCAGAGATAACTGTAAATACAGCCCCTTTGATATCCGCTGAAGAGAGGGAGGGAGGGAGGGAGGGAGGGAGGGAGGGAGGGAGGGAGGGAGGGAGGGAGGGAGGGAGGGAGGGAGGGAGGGAGGGAGGGAGGGAGGGAGGGAGGGAGGGAGGGAGGGAGGGAGGGAGGGAGGGAGGGAGGGAGGGAGGGAGGGAGGGAGGGAGGGAGAGAGGGAGGGAGGGAGGGTGGGAAGGAGGGAAAGAGGGAAGGAGGGAAGGAGGGAAGGACGCTTGCACACACGCTCACAAACACACACGCTCTCGCTGACACGCACATACACACCCCCAGACACGCTGCCGCACACACGTACACCAGCACAGGCATACAGCCGCTATATGGCAGAGGAGTCAAGGCATGGTCTTAGCTCTAACTCTGATTCAAACCTTAGAGCTGATATCTGACCTGCCTTTTCCCAATCGGAGGAAATGGAATGAGAAAGTTAACAAAATGCTCACGCTGAACCATCCGCTGGTTTGGTTTTCCAATTTCTTGGGGAATTGAATGAACACATTCACGAACATCAAGCCTGATTTTCACCCATTTGTGTGAAACCTGTTTTTTTTTCCTCCTGAGTCGTGCTACTGAGTAATAGCAGTGAGTCTGTCCAAGCTCAATAATGGGTGTTCTAGTGTGTCAGGGAGAGAGAAGTTCTGATAGAGACAGAGAGGCTGCTAGGATTCCTGCTCTTTTGGCTGGTCCGCTTGCTGTGGTCTTTTAGAAACAGTATGAGAAAAATTACTCTGCAGGCAGAAGAAAACAAATATTAACTCTGCCATTGTCAGGAGTGTCTATCAGAAGATGTTCCTCCGGCTTTAAAGGAAGGATTTTGGCAACCCAACTACTCCTCACAAATCTGCATGGGTAGGAAGTTGATGGATAGGTTTGGTTTCAAATCATGCCCACAGATATAGGCGTCCCGAGAATAATATAAAACAGGATCAGGGAACCAGGAAGTCTTCAACAAGATTCTTTCACTGTGTATCAGATGACAATATCGTTGTACGTGGAAATACAATCAGTGGGGGCATAACCTGTACGTGGATTCTGACACTCTACTGTTGTTGTTATGATTGAAATGGCCTGGCTGAGTCCTCTTGAGTCCTGAAAGCATCCTAAATACACAAACATTACGCTAGTGGCTCATTTAGTCATTGTTGGAATGAGATATTTTCCTAAATGAGACCAGAGCAGAGCATGTGAGAGACCAATGGAAGATGAGAACATGGAAGTCCCTCAGAAAAGACTGTCCTTTGCTGTAATTATGGTCTCTCTTTTTTGCCCTGTACTTTCAATAGACTGTGGTGTGTTTTTTGTCTCAAGAGAGAAAGGAAACTGAGAGAAAACGTCTTCAAGGCTCTCTGAGATGTTGGACTGAATGTCGCTTTTAAAGCCCGGAATAGTAAACAGGAGGCCTTGTAATTTGCAGAATGCTTTGTTATCTTCACCTCTCATTTTTCTCTCAGCACCAAGTGAGTGCCCAACATGAAGCATGAAAAGCGGGGCACAGGCACGGCCAAGGAATTCCTTAATGTAAAAATAAAATAGAAAATATGCATGACATTTGCCAAGCAAAACTGACTGCTGTATTATGTCAAATACAACTACAAACCAATCTGGTTTTACAGACTGTAGAGTACGCATCGACAGACAAACGTCACAATACACAGCAATCCATCGCAATCTTAAAGCTGCAAATCCTATATTGTAGCACCTGCAGTAACTTAACATACCAGACCAAGATTCAAAAGTGTACTTATTAAGACTGATCTTGTGTTGAGTTTACCAGACTGATGGCAGGATATGTAGAGGTGGAAGGTAATACACTTCCTGTGGTTCTTGGAGTTACCTCAGGAGGGAGCTACAGCTGTCGAGGACCTAATTCTAATTTTAGTCACAACCTAAGCCATTCGAGTTGTCACCTGTCTGGTGTTTGGAGTACCAGCCTCCTCTTTGTATCAGGCCAGTAACACGTCTGACTCATCTTCATTTGAACTTTCCACCGTTTCAACTTGCTCCGTCAAAGACAAACATAAGAAAACCAACAAAGCCATATCCAATATCAAAAATGCCAAATCATCTGAGTGTCACAGGGTTAAAAAGATGTGGGTCGGTCTTGTGTGTGTTGTTTGCTGCGAGGTGTCCTGTGCTACCAGAGGAGTGTTCATGAGGATAATGTTCTGAGGCTGACACGGGGGCAGGGCGCCTCTTTCATGTCCCTTCTGTAATTATTTCAGTCATACAAAAAAGAGGAAGATTCCAGCTCCTGTCTCCGGAACGTCTTCTACTTCCATGCCAAAGGAAACACTGCTGGTGACCAGAGTCCTTGATAGATGGCTCTGACTGTTTGTATCTGTTCCATTCGGAGGAAGTCTTAGGAGACTAAATAGTCTGTCTGAATGTCATCTAGCAATACATCACTAGCCCACAAAACACTTTGTCCTCACGGTGATCTGTTACGTGATTACCTGTAGATTTGAAGACTGCTCATTCCAATCATTCACTTAGGGAATGTTTCTCCATTACATTAGGGTGGAGGAATGCTGACGTCTTGTCTTTAAAATGTAAATAACTGGACTGTTCTTAAGTAAGTGTTACTGGTGTATTATGTGTCAGCCTGAAAGGGCGTCCTCAAGGGGAGGGGAGACCGCTCGAAAAGTCTTCACTTTAAAACTTCCTTTCATGTTGTGGAAAACCGATGAACTTCTGTTGTAGTTTATTGCCGGTGTGATTTTTTAAAAGCATCCCCTTGGGCTCTTTGAAGTGAGCCAGGGTCTGTTTCTTCTCTGGAGCGGTGTCACCATGTCGCTGCTCGCCTGTTTCTTGTCTCTGATTGGAGCGGATGGAACCAAATCCTTTTCAACATCCAATCCGCTCGGGTTGCATTTCACAAGCACCAAGCGTGAAAGAGCAGGAGGCTCGACAAATCTAGTGCCCTTAATACAGGCCCCCCTCCCCCTTCTTCTCTTCCCCTCCTCCCCTCACATGACAACAGGTGTTTGAGCTAATGTGATGATTACAGAGAAGTGTCTCCCAGCGGTTTGTGTTTTCATGAAGAAGGGATTGTGGTTATGGATGAAAGTGTCGTGGTGTTCAGAACTCTAATACGTTTTCAGTTGCTTCAAGGCCAATCTCCTACAACCCAACACATTTATGGTCCTGCGGTTGTCACCGCGCATTGAAAAAGAGGAGTTATTTACTAAATGACCAGATCAAATGTATTTGATTGATTGCCCAGCGGAAGTTGGCTTCACCAGTTATGAGTTGCGTCGTAGCGTAATAGCCTAGTCTTCCCTCGTCTGAGCTGATTTGGACATGCATGCCTTGATACCGCCCAAGCTTGTGGTTCATTATTCCTTTATGGACTATTCTGGTCAACCTCGGAGTTGTGGTCACCCACATCGAACTGTTCCCCTAACAGCTTTCTGTACTTTTTGTAATGTGGCCCAGCTTTTCAGAGAAGAGGATGTTTTTTTCTTCTTTTGAGTATCGTTCATCTGATTCATGTGCTTTTTTACGATGCAGTTAGCAGTTCAAGTGTGTTTAAAAATAGTCGCAGAAATTGTTATTCAGGACATTTATAAATGTAACTTGTAAACATGTTTATTGCTCATACATGTAATATCGTGGGTAAAAAAAAAGAAAAAAAAAGCACACGATTTTTGATTTCCATCCAATAAATGTTTGAGATTGAAATAACCTTTGGGCAGACAACCCAGGGCGGTGTCATGTGGTTTAGGGTTCCATCCAGGATAATTGGTCTCATCGCTATGCGTGTTCAAGATTCCTGTTATTGTTGGAGCTCCTGGTTTGTTTAATGAAGTGGGAACATGTCTACACGGAGAATCACCCTTGTAGACTAAGTTCACTGTGTCAAAACGCCTCGGTTTACAAACGTCTCCCCAATAAAACTGAGTCTGGGTCATGGCTCAGGCACTGGACGGAGACGAGAGGAGCAAAGAGAGGGTTTTGCTCAAAGGTCCACGATGCTCCTTCCTTGCGTGCGCTTCCATATTCACCTCGTCTCAGACACCAGACCTGTGTTTGTAGTTTGCTCTGTTGAAGGGCAAACACTAAATGTGTCTTTGCGAGGGGCTGCCAGTGATCAAGGGCCCAACTGGCTGGGGGAGCTTGTGTTCCGATTGACCCTGGCTTGTTTGTGTAGCCTCTCTTTTCTGGGGGTGTTGAAGATTTAGCAGCTGTGGCACCATGGCTGGCCTCGGCAGCATTAGAAAAACAACATCAACATTCGAGTTACAGAGAGGGGATTCAAAACATGATCCACTCGGTGGTGTGTTTGAAATGTTAACTTAAGACAACAAGTTGGCTAATAGTTTTGTATTTATATATTTTCCTTTGGCTCTTTGAAGTGCAGAGCCCACGGTGCATGACGGTGTGAGGGAATTCTCAAGCCTAGCCGTGAATGTAAAGAGTCCATGGGACTTGATTTAACTTTTGGCTCACCAAGAGACATCATATTCTGTTTCATGTTTGTCTCAAAATATTACAACTTTAAACAAAAAAACTGGACGATTTATCAGGAATCCACACCTTAAAATGAATCCAATCTTTGAATGTTTAATAATTTTGATTTCAAACAAAAATCATTGGGATAGATTGTTATTGCCATAGGTCTAGGAGCTTACAAGTAACTAGGCAACCCTCTATATTGCCCTTTTGATTAGCTCTTGAGGATGCTCCACTAGTGGTATCAACTTTACAGGACTCTTGTATGATCCAACACCTAGAATGGAATACAACCCACACTCAGAGGTTGTGTTTTTGTATGATTTTCCACATGTTTTTTTGTGTCTGTCTGTGTGAATTTACAGTATGTATGCGTTTGTATGTGTATATGTGTGTGTGTGTGTGTGTGTGTGCTCTGGGGGTGGGGGGTTATTGTTGCTCCTTGTTGGTTTCGGTGCAGTCCTGTTTGTTCTGGGGGCCATCTGTGGGTTGCGTGATGGGATTTGGGCATGGGTGCTCTGTTAGCAGAGTTAAACAGGCCCAGTCACGAGCTCTTAGAGACGCCACGGGCACAAGTGTCCTGGTTTTTCTGAGGTTTCACACAAACACATGTACACACATACACACACACGCACACAGACACACTCATTCACACACACACTACCCACATACACACACACGCACACTACACACAGACACACTCACACACACCTCTAATACTCAGAATTTCACGGGGGGGGGGGGAGGGGCGTTGTAAATAAGTCCTTACACTGATCTGAACTAAAATTGGACTTCACTTCAGAGGACGTGTTGCAGAACAGCCCATAACAGTTAAAAGGTTTGCATCTGCTCTGCTGATTGGTGTGTATGCCAAAGAAAACGTTTCAACTGAAGACCTGTAAGAGCTACCTCCACTGATGCCGTCCTTGCTGGCTGGATCTCTGAAGCTTTGTGATTGAGTCAACGCAACACTGCCAGCATGTTTAAAGACCCACCAGTACATGTTTAAACAACCGCACCAGCACCCAGCAAACACTGATCAACGGAGTCAGAATATAGCTCACAAAAAAAACCTTTACACAGCAGCCAAAACCCTTAGTAGTATTTCCCCCAAATGTACCATAAAGCTTCGCAATGGTTTTATAACTGCTCTCTTTATGGTTATCAATGTATTTGATTTGAGACACCAGTGGGCATTTGTGTGTGAGCTATCTAGCTCTCGCATTTCATTTGTCAAAATGTGAGTCGTAAAACTCTGGAGCAAGGAAAGTTGAATTGTAGCAACCGAGAATAACCTTAACCCTGCAAAAACTTGGCCCACTTCAGATACATAACTGCGAAGGGATAAAGGAATATTGTTCAGAGACACGTCCGACGGTGAATGTTCTCTGCTGGTCCAACATTGATGCTGTATTCCCCATCTCGTGTGGGACCCTGATAGATTGTAAATGATTCGGAGGGGAGAGGAGTATAATGAAGACCAGAGTGTAAAAGCAAGCCGGAGAGATGTTAAGAAGAGAGGAAAATGTGAGTGAGATCAAACAGCCAGCGTAATTCCATCAGACTTTGATGTCTGTCTCCTTCGTTGTGTCTCGGGGGTGGTTTCGTTTTATTAGAATCTTCCACTAAGAGGCTTCTGCTACTCATCCTACCACCTAGCTCTCACACGCTAATACGCAACCGACACGACCCAGGCACATGAACAGCAGCGGTCTTCTTCATATGGTTCACAGGATCAGTTGGGTTGGAGCAGGACATGCATTTGTTTAGCATGGCACAGATGTGTTTTAGCATCGCAAAACATGTCAGCTCAGAGTCAATAAACAAGCACACAACACTTGTATATGAGCAAGTGCGTTCTGAATAAACAACATACATGTAAGATGTGGCCTTCTCTTCTTCAGTTGAACTCGGAAAACTGTTCACTTGTTGTGAATAAAAAAGTGCTCCTCAATGTCTTTTTTATGAAAGGCGGTTTGTGTGGCAGTGACTGAAAGTGAATCGACCAGGGCAATCGGTCAACAGTTTTTTTCAGTTGTTCAGTCAGATATAGGCTAGGCATTTGGCTCAGGCTGCTCGTTCCTGTGCCGGGAATCTGAGACAAACAAACAAGTAAGCCAGGACTGCAGCATGGGAGGCCTGGCTGGAGTGGAAGGCAGGTCCAGCCCGTTGGGGTGTTGAGGGTTTTAAGAGGTTACATAAAAGTGCGGGAAATAACCCTGAGCGTTTGATCGTCTGAACCCGAGATTATTTTCTGCAGAGCCCAACACCTCTAGTTAGTGCTGGCAGATTTCTGTCTGAATTGGTAAAGAAGGAAGGGGAGAGAGAGAGAGAGAGAGAGAGAGAGAGAGAGAGAGAGAGAGAGAGAGAGAGAGAGAGAGAGAGATAGAGAGAGAGAGAGAAAAAGAGAGTGAGAGAGAGCGCTACAGGTGTGGGTTTGGTTATCCGGGTGCCCCAAACCAAGAGCCTAACCCTTAATAGAACCACAGCCACAGGAGTCTGTCAGAACTTAAGCACAGAGTGATTATTTGAAAGAAACAGGGACAAAAGAAAGAAGACAGCTTACCTTTCAGATAGAATGTTTCATTGGACCACATAACAGCTGTTGTTAAGCATTATATCATAGGAATGAGTTCTTCTTGTACGTCATTGAGGTGTATTTGTGTTGAATAAATGGTGGATGATGTTTTTATATGCAATTGGAAACCTGAGGGAGTTTGTGAAAACAACCTGGCAAATCCTGAACTCTCTGAATCTCTGTCTCTACCTCTCTGTCTCTGTTCATCACAACCCCCCCCCCATACACACAAAAACACACATGCCTGCATAAAGCCTCAATCTTCTCTACCATAATGTATATATCGAACTGGTTGGGTGCAGTATTAATGCACAGAACTACAGTCTTGTCTCTTCTTGAGTAAGGACATTGGAAGGTTCAGGAGACGACCCACCATTTGGCAAACCACAGGGGAGTTGATGACACTCTTTACAAGGGCCGAAGCGTTTTGACAAAACAAAAAATAGGATAAAGGATGCGTTTGCATCAAAGGTCTTACTGTAAGTGTCATTTAAAAAAAGGGTTGGGTTCCGTTCTGTAATTAAGTCGTTCACATTTGGTTTGTCTGGAATTAAAAGGACTATTGCCACTTTTCAGCGTCGATGTTTTTATATGTCTATTTTGTCTGTGGCGAGGATGAAAGAAGGCATGGCCACCCCAACGTTTCCTGCAAAGTGTTTACCCTGTGTGTGGAAAGTGGAGAAGGCCCAAGCGGAGCCGTGTTTGAACTGAGTGTCTCGTGCCTCTTCAGCCTTGAGCCAGTCTTGCCACTCAGATGACTCTCCCACTGGTTCGTCTGTCGACATCAAACGTTCAAAAAAAACGCTCGCGATGACCCGAACACCACCCCGTTTGAGGTGAGCACAGTGTCGACACCCCTCGCCGCCTGTCTGACTCGAGACCGCAAGACCTCACCTCCAAGACTCTCGTTTTAATCAGTGTATGTTAACTTCACTGACACTGAGGACCCTTGCATAACCCGTTGGCACTTAGACCCATAGACATAGCCACAGACGCCATCAAAACCCTCTCGGGTGTGTTGACAAATGTATTGACTGGGCTACGTTCATTAAACACACGTCTCCGGGCCGTTCAGAATCTTGTCTCCAGTTCGACATCAAGGCGAGGGCCGTCTGCTCACAAGGAAACTGGAATGACAATCTTACTCGAGAATTTCACCAAGTGAAAATCTGATGACAGTAGTTGAGACTAGTGGACTGCAAGGCATTATCTGTGGTTCCGCGGTGGTTTCACCCTCAAAGTATTGCTTCGGGGCAGCTCTCAGAGTTCAATCACAGCCCCTGCTACGCTCCCAAGACCACGCTTGAAATGACAATGACACACTGACGTCAGAGGCTGGTGTTTTGCTTCAAAAAAAAGATAAAAACAAAGCAGAGAAATAATAATGATACAATAGGACGGGACCTGCAGATTTTCCTGGAAGCTCTGCTTTTATCAGAGCCAGCGGCTCTTTCCTTTCTCAGTTCTTGAGCGCCAGACATTATGTCGTCCTGGTGAAGGATGGTCTGCAGTCATCTTCAAAGGCACTTAAGATGTATAATTAATAACAGAAATCAGTAATTTGAAATTACAGCAGAGGACACCCAGGTCCCTTTGAACCCGTCCGAATCCTGTGGATGACTCAGCATCCTCTAATTAGTCTGGATAGATGAACCAGGGTGTGTCTGTCTTCGCTGTACGCGTTGACTGCCACAAGCACCTCCACCCCACATCCAAAAGACACCGAGACGTCAAGTACAGTAGGCTAATTCTCCAAGACGGAGAGTGCAAATTAATCTTCCTCAGATGTGACCCAAAACAACATGCGCTGAAAGCCATCCTCTGCTTGTCAACAGTAGCATTATCCTCCCACGCATTGGCTCTTTGAACCCAAAAAAAAGACAAAAACAAACCCTCTTCGATCAGATGAACATACTGGGACAGCCAGGGAGGACAAAACATCAGCAGCAATCCTTAACATGGACCACAGTCAACAACCTCTGTCTGTTCCCTCTCTCCTCGCCATCAGGGTACGTGTCAGCCAATCAGAGTTCTGAGAGAAACCGCAGGGTCTAAGCAGAGTCTGTGGTGATGTCTGTTAGCTTCATGTGGTTCGGGGGCCCCTCTGTTCCTGGACCCCCATGGACCCCATCTCACGCAGGCCTGAGCAGTCATCACGCCAGGCGCATGCTTGTCTAAACTCTGCCAGCTTTGTTTACTGCCTCCCCCCTCCACCTCCCCAACCCCCCTTCCTGGTCAGGCAAGAGAGGTGGAGGTCTGTCACAGAGAGAGAGTGAGAGAGAGAGAGAGAGAGAGAGAGAGAGAGAGAGAGAGAGAGAGAGAGAGAGAGAGAGAGAGAGGAGGGATAAAAATAGACTTGGCCACTCATTATCAGGATCATTTGAGAGTAAAGCTGTTGTTTGCTTCTACCTCCTTTTTCCATTCTGTGATAAGACAGCGATCCAAACACTGACGTACTTTTAGTGTTCGTTCTGCATGAAAGTTCAGCATGACCTAACGTTTGCAAGGTAGAGTAAAGTTATGTGTAACGGCAGTGTTTTTCCCCCTTATAGACATACACATTTACATGTACTTGTGTATATTACTGGAATCCCTTTAGCAGTTGACTCAAGTGTCCACATGTAGGTGAGTCAGTGTTCACACTCACTCAAACAAATTTCCGCACCTGATGGGTCGCCTACACAAGTTGCCAGTCAGAGTGCCAAACAAAGGACCTGAGTCTTCAAAGTGTTGGGACAGAAGGCTTGTGTCCGTAGGGCCTGCCTGCCTGGTGTGAGAGTCCTGGCTAGGAGCAGAGCATGCAGCCAGTCTCGTGTTTGTCTCTGCTCTCTGTGGGTGGTCCCATAGGGGGGTCTGTTTAAGTATGCTGGAATCATCTTTTCATTACAATTCAATA
This sequence comes from Hypomesus nipponensis, assembly GCF_054491055.1. NCBI lineage: Eukaryota > Metazoa > Chordata > Actinopteri > Osmeriformes > Osmeridae > Hypomesus > Hypomesus nipponensis. The sequence continues at coordinate 5,684,603 of NC_140377.1, read as the reverse complement.
TGGCCCTCTTGAGAAGGCCGTGGAATTTCCTTTTTTTATCCCTGAAGAATATGCAAACGTACACGGGGGAGAGGAAGGGCATCTCTCCGCCTATTCACTCCAACCCCTCCTCCCACACTCACACACACGCACACGAACACACACACACACACATCTCCACCTTGATGGGGCAGCAGCTCAACACCATGTTGGCCTTCTTGCTCCTGCGAAGAGAGAACAAAGACATATTGTATCTCCGTGGGGTCATCCACCATGACAAATGCAATGAAATAACCGAAAGATATACAGCACTGGCTGACACTGGAAACCACATTTTCCAGGATGGGCTGAGGTTCCGAGAGTAAATCTAGTCGTCACTGTGTCTCCCTGGCATGTATGAAAGGAAGCTGTAGGTGATTTACCTGTGACAGATGACACAAGAGCCTTGGCAGGGGGATCAGAGGAACATTAAAACTGCTGTGGGATGACCCATCTTTGCCACCCTGCTAGAGGAGGAGACAGACAGGACACGCGCCAGAACTAACCCCCTGCTGGAGGAGGAGACAGACAGGACACGCGCCAGAACTAACCCCCTGCTGGAGGAGGAGACAGACAGGACACGCACCAGAACTAACCCCCTGCTGGAGGAGACAGACAGACAGGACACGTACCAGAACTAACCCCCTGCTGGAGGAGACAGACAGACAGGACACGTACCAGAACTAACCCCCTGCTGGAGGAGACAGACAGACAGGACACGTACCAGAACTAACCCCCTGCTGGAGGAGACAGACAGACAGGACACGCACCAGAACTAACCCCCTGCTGGAGGAGACAGACAGACAGGACACGTACCAGAACTAACCCCCTGCTGGAGGAGACAGACAGACAGGACACGTACCAGAACTAACCCCCTGCTGGAGGAGACAGACAGACAGGACACGTACCAGAACTAACCCCCTGCTGGAGGAGACAGACAGACAGGACACGTACCAGAACTAACCCCCTGCTGGAGGAGACAGACAGACAGGACACGCACCAGAACTAACCCCCTGCTGGAGGAGACAGACAGACAGGACACGCACCAGAACTAACCCCCTGCTGGAGGAGACAGACAGACAGACAGGACATGCACCAGAACTGGGTCTGGTGGAAGTCAGAGGAGTGGGAGGCTGTCCCCTCTTCCTTTCCAAAACATCGGACTCAAAAACAACAACCAAGATGCCTTTAATGTCTGCAACTTCCGGTCAGCAGATCCCCCCCCCCTTTGTTTGGTTAAACTATGTGAGTATTCAGGTTTTGTGTTGGGTTGTAAAGGATTACTGTAGACACAGGTACTGGAGATCCGGGGATTCCTTGAGCGCTGAGAGACTAGGAAGGTTGTTTAGCTGGAGTTCAGAGTGAGATGTCCCGTCAACATGGGGAAAGCATCCTTTCAAAGCTGCAGACAGGATGGTGCCCCCGCTCTCTTTCATATCCCCTTCTTCCCTCCCTCCCTCCCATCCCCTCCTCCTCTTCTTCCTCTCTCCTGTCTGCCCTCCTTTCTTTTCTTCCCTTTCCCCCCGCCTGGAGCGACTTCGGGTTACTCTCCCCCATTTCCATGTGACCTCATCTGCGTTAGATTGTTGCCCACTTGAAATTGGCCATGGGGTTCACAGGGAGCGCTTTGATCAGGTCCGCCAGAAATAGGACTTGTTTATCTTGTTTATCTGATGATGGCCCCTTAATGGAGGGGGTTGGGTGGGAGGGAAGGGGGGCATACGTCGGGGCCGGCCAGCCTTGATGTGGGGTTGATAGCTGCGGGACACGGCGAGGAGAAGGCCCCCGTAATGGTCGGAGGTGAAGGGGGAAGACGATGGCAGATGTGGCCGGTGGACATCAGAGCCAGGGTGCCTCCGTCCCGTTCCCTTGCCCTCCGACACTTCCCTGTCCTCACACAGCTGGCCTCCCCCTTCCCCGCACCGTCAAACCCAACACAGAGAGGCTCCGCTCCATGAGACACGTCGCCCCCCCCCCCCCCCCCGGCGCGCTTCGAGGGTACCGTTTAAAGAGCTCCGGCGCACGGCGATGGTCGGTTCAGAATGCGCGTCGCGGTCAAACGGCAGGAATGGCGCTCGATCCTTTGCGGCTGGTCACGGATCTGCTGATGGATCTGGGAGGAGATGGGGGGGGGGGGTGGAGGAGGAGGGGGGGGGCTCTGGATCACCCCCCTCAGCCCCTCAGAAATGAAAGCCTTCCTCTCCTGCTCCACAGCTGGACTCTAGGGAGCCTGCGGAGGCCCTGTTTATTTGTGTAACAACATAATCAGGGGGTCTGGCGTTACATGCCCTAGCCTTTGCACCTAGTCAGTGGTCTCTTTCTCTCTCCCCCCTCCCTCCCTCACCCCGCCCTCCCCTCACCACCCTATTGCTCTTTCACTCTTTCCTTCGCCATCGGCCACGTCCTTTCCTCTCCTGCCGTCGGTTTGACTCTTTCGTTTACCATGCCTCTCTCACCGCCCGCTCGCTCTTTCCCTTTCCTTGAGCCTTGTCATTATTCAAATCCTTTTGCTGACCTTCTTGACCTTAGGGCTTGTTTGATGTGGTCCTGGCAAGAGAGAGATTAAATGAAGTTGAAAGTTTATTGTTTAAAGGAGAGATTTCCATGATTAGGCTCCTGGAAACAAACTTTCCATCTCTTTACCTAAGGGTGAACAGGGGCCTGTGTGTGTGTGTGTTTATGTATGTGAGTGTGTGTGCGTAGGTGTGTGTGTGTATGCATCCATCTGTGCTTGATTGCGTGCACGATACCTATCCATTTGTGTTTGTGTGTGCGAGCACACTTTCACTCAATTTCTTCAATGGGAAAGTGTGTGTGGCGAGGGCATTGCAAACAACATGCTAATAATTTAGGCTGTTAGGTTGTGGTTTAATTCATGAGATTCCTCCAGTTAAAAGCCAAGCATAAGTAAACAAGCTCACACATATGGCTACAATATTGCTGTTCTGCAGGCCAGTCCCTTTGCGGGCTCCTCCACAGTCTTTCCAGCCGAGTACAAGATGCAGTGAATGGGGTCTTGATGCAAAGCCTCCCCACTCTGCTTTGATGAGTGTGTTTCCACATACTGTTTGCTTTTCAGAGTTGTAATGGCTTGTTGAAGTGTTGTCAGATCCAATGACAGCACTGAAGCAAACTCGCTAACGCGAAACATTTACTCCATGTCGCGCACGATGAGTTACATTCATCTTTTTCGTTTCGGCCTGTCGATGGCCTGTGATGTTGACGTTAAAGTGTTGAAATTCATCAAGAAGGCTTGTCGACGATGCCCAACCAAAATGTTAAACCAACGTCATATAGCTTGTAGTTAGCCTACGAGGTCAGCGGTGCTTCTCAGCCTGGTCAGGAGCGGTCTCCCCCAACCATACATTTAATAGAGACGACATAGTGGTTCATCCTGTATGTCTCTCTGAAGGGACAATAATGTAAGACCCCCCGTCCACCCCCAGCAACCTCCCGCTCATCTCTCCTCCTCTTTCTCTTCCTCGTGTCTCTTCTCCTCTTTCTCTTCCTCGTGTGTCTCCTCCTCTTTCTATTCCTCGTGTCTCTCCTCCTCCGCTCTCCTCCGTCTCTGGCTCTTCTCTTCCGCCTCTCCGCCGCAGCCGAAGCGCCGTGTTTTTTCAAGTGGTGGTTTTTCCAAAAGCCACGCCGTTTGATGTGGCCTCGCCTTAATCACACAACACAGTCTCTGAACATGAACTGCATTCATGTCATCTCCGTGACTCTCACAGTCTCTCCATGCTTTGCTTGTCCCTGCCGTTTGTACAGTCGTTGTGCAATGCCCTAATGGGAACAAGAGCAAGACAATGCTGCCCATTTCAATGAAGTGTGGGACTTTTTTGGATCTACTGGATCCAGCACGTCCTCTAATCCACCTTAGAAGGTGTGGGCTTTGTAGTTCTAATATCCCTCTTCCTCTCCATCCACCCCTCTGCTTACCCAGCCACATAGCTGGGATTAGACCCATGTACGGGCCTTGGAAGGAAGCCTAGCATTAAGAAAGAGATGTCATGCTCTTTGGGGCTGGGAGTGTTAATGACAAGCGGTGTTCCAGTTAAGTTGTGTCTCATTTGTCAGTCTGAGACGAGGGTGGGCTGGATTGGACTCTCCTGGCTAGCAGGCAGACTGGCTGGCAAGCAGGCAGACTGGCTGGCTAGCCGGCTGGTTGGCTGGCTTGCTGGAGACTTGGTGCCAGTCCCTTGAGTCTATGTGTCACTGTTGTGTGTTTTGTGGCTCGAAGACACGTCACGTCAGCAAGTGTGACTGTACGGGGGTCCCAAAGGGGGTTGGAGGGATGAAAGCCTTTTAACCCCCTATGCCCACCCCCCTCCACACACACACATACACACATACATACCAACCTTCAGAACATTGACTGGCACGACTGTAGGTGAAGCAGAACAGAATGACCAAATAGTTTGTCAACATATCATTTGGCTTCACGGACGTGTCTTCAGATCAAAAAGGCTTCCAGATTCATGCCCCAACTCTTTGTTGTGCTGACTCATGGATGAGGACGTTGCTGTGAACAGCGATACTACTTTTCTTTCACTGTCTATTAATGGGCTTTGATGATCTGCCACAAAGCAGGCGCCATAATAGTGTACAAAGTCTAATGCTGTTTTGTCATTTGTTTATTGTTGCCCATTAAACCAAGGATGACCCAGCCTGCACCTTTGTGTATTCAGTAATGATGATGAATGTCAAACTAATGACTGCTATTGAGAATGTAAGGGTGTGTTAGTGTGGCCTGTGGCCTGTTTTCCTTCTTTTCTTCTTTCTTTCTTTCTTTCTTTCTTTCTTTCATTCTTTTTTTCTCTTTCTTTCTTTCTTTCTTTCTTTCTTTCTCTATCTCTCTCTCCCCCTCTCTCTGTCTCTCTCTCTTTCTCTCCCTTCCTATCTCCTTATTTCTTTATTTACCCGCTGTCTATCACTTGTTCCCTCCCTCCCAGAGGTCCTGTTGTAATCACCTTCCCTCAGGGACTGCTTTATTTATCGGCTGTGTTTTGGTTTTCAGCCACTCCACATTTATACCCTGCAGCCCTTTGAAGTTGTTGCCTGGGTGCTGCTGGACAAAAGAGCCTCCATCAGCTGGACTTAAGGACAGGGTGGCGGGGGTTAGGAGAGAAACGAAGACAGGGATGAATAAAGAATCAAAGCAGTTGGAATGGGCTTTAGGGGCGGGGGACTCCGTGTGAATCTGTGAACCATGTACCCCTCTTTAAATATGGGCTCTGGACTTCACAGTTGTCAGTGGTTTAGTGTTTTTTTTCTTCACAGGCTTTGTTGTCCCCCCCTTGAGTTACATGTCATTGTCTCCATGTGTCTATGTGGTGGGATGCCTGCCTTTGTTGGTAAACTGTATGTTCCTCGGGCTTTTAACCCTGGGAGAGCTCCATGCTCGGCCTGGACAGGTGCCCCTGCAAGGGAGGTCTGTGCGGTTCCCACTGGCTGGCTCTCTGTGTTCCAGTGCCCCTGCTGACAGGCGGCTACACCATGACACCGTGCGCTGCGGCACCATGGGTATGACCTCTCCCCAATACACTGGGGCGCACGCCCCTGTCCCTTGTCCCCCTTCTGTGATCTCTGTTCCAGCCGTGCACAGCGAGGGCCAGTGATGCCACCGAAGGCCCCTCCCGGCCCACAGTGGGGGGGAGAGATAGTCTGTGCCCTCTTAGTCCGTCAAATCCCAGCAGGAACGCTCTCGCCCAATGGAGGTGAATTCAGGAGGCCGCCTTTGGTCGCGCCGACACAGCGTCTCTTTTCACTGAGGGCCTCATTAAACATGACAGCATCCCCTCTGCCGGACATCCATTGTTCAGACTGCTCAATGCTAAATGGCAATTAAAGACATCACCAAGGTGCAGGTATTGTTGTCTTTCAGGCTTGGAAAAATACAGATGACAAACATTCATTGAGAGTTTTTTTCCCTGGGAGGATAGGAGATCCTGTTTGGGATTTTCTTTTGTTTAGTTAGGTCATGTTACTCACTTCATGTATAATAAACCCCGTGATTCCATTGAATTTTAACACTATAGAGTCATAGCAAAATTGTCGACAAGCAAAGTGTTTCTCGATGAGAGATATTTTAAGGTGGAAACTGCGGGAATGCAGTCAAACGAAAGACTGGCCAGGTTATTTTCCACGGCAACAAGCAGATCAAAGCATAAAAGCCTGTATCATCTCCTGCACAGTCCTTGTGTATGATCCCTGTGTTTCAGTCCAGTGCCCCGAACTCCCGTCTCTGCACCGCACCCAAGCAGACATATTCAGATGTCTCATTTGCCGGTGTGGAGGCACAAAACTCAAACAGGGCAAAAGGTTCCCACAGCCTGCTGTCGTGGCTTAGTGGTGTCTACTGCCAGACTAGCTCTGGCGAATGGTTACAATTCAGAATGGACATAACGCAGACGAACGCCAAGCAACCGAGCAAAGTCTGTGGCCTATCACTGTGTCGCATGGAGGAGCCGAGCAGAGCTCAATCAGAACATCTGTCGATGTACAGCACAGTCATAAGGGCCTATTTATAGATTGACAGCAGAGAAAGGACAGCCGCGGCTCGCGCTGTCCGACGTGTAGGGACGCTTGACGCTGAGAAGACACTGAGAGGTCCGACAAAGGGACAGGACGGCAGGCTCCGACGCACGCTGCAGTGCTCGTTGGCTCCGCGACGCACGCTGCAGTGCTCGGTAGCTCCGCAACGCACGCTGCAGTGCTCAGAAGCTCCGCGACGCACGCTGCAGTGCTCGGTAGCTCTGCAGAATGCTATGGAGGCCTATTCCCTGTGTAACCCATCCAGGAGATTTTTATCATTAAGAACAGGGATTTGAGTCACAGAAAGCGTAGAAATTGAAGACAGTTTGTCCACATCTTACTCCCCCCCCCCCCCACTCTCTCTCTCCCTCCCTCCAGGACTTCAAACACGCTATACTAACAAAGGGAAGTCTGGCAATCAAACGTTACCATGTTTGTCTATTTCTATCATTACCACATTTCTGGGTTTTCCCATCCTGAAGATCATGTCTCTAAGCCTCGAAGACAGACTTAAATAGTTGACTCAGCTGAAGGTGTGCAGATTCTGGTTCCCCTCCCAGTACCAGAGATGCAACGAGGAATAAAACGTCTCACATGGCTTTGTTTTTACATTGTTGGTGAGCATCTGGCCGTTTCTCCTTTCATATTTCGTGCAATATTTCTTCAACCAGGAGAGATGGAGGAAGGAGATAGAGCAGAGAGAGCTACTGTCAGCAAGCATGACCCCAGGCTTCCTATCCTCCGACACCGCATTTATGTTCCACCCCTGACTTTTTTCCCCCCAGGTCAACAGGCTGACACATCGTTTTCTGGGATATTTAATTCACAAATGAATGCGTGTGAAAGCAAACAGCCAAGACAGGCCTCTTCCTATCACCCCCAGAGAGATGGAAATATGTGAGGGCGAGGTGGAAGGCAAGGAGGTGGACACAAAGTCAGTATTCTATCACAGCCCACACCCTGCAGTGCAACATCAGTTTTACACTGTTTTCAGTCAACAGACTCTTTCACCACCTTTTATAAAAGAAGGCCTTTTGAAGGTCTTTCTTACACATGCTGGCAACCATCATCACTTTCAAGTAAGGTTTGTTTGTGAATATCTGTTCGGAGCATATTCTAGACTGTCACCTCATCTTTCCTTTCATCTGTGCTTGCCAGTGAATCATCTAATCCGAACTGTTTTCAACTGGGACATTTGGCAGTTAAGACATTTGCACAGAACGTTCCCTCTTCATTCTCTTTCTGACAGAGATGATTGTATTTGACAGAATTGTATTCTGAGGGGTTTGACATGTTGGATTCAAGTCTGGCTACATATCTTCCCAACCACACAGATGATGACATGTTGAAGCATAGTTTGTACATGGCCGCTCCTCATTGGATCTTAGTTTTTTGTATTAGTTGATACATATAATCCCATCATTCTGAGGCATGTCTCTGCTGAACATTCATCCAAACCAGAAAATAGAAAACAGAAGTGCACTTGAGGCCCAAAATGAAAACACATTTTTGTAGCCTTGCATTAGCACTCCTACCATTAAGATTGCTGCTACTTTCATGTTCAGCGATTTCAGTCGAATATTTGAACAGACCTGTCGATTTTCCCTTCCTTCACTATGTCGAATCTTAGAGACTAGTTGTGTCATTTTCCTGACCGGTGATGCCTTACTTGCTTGTTAATATCATAGTGTGACGCAGCGCCACGCATTTCCTGTCTTTTAACTCGACATTCGAGCTCCTCGTTTGCGTGCAGCCATTGTAAACCACAGTCCTCCCAGGGCTAGCCTCTCATCCCACCCAACTCCACAGATGACTGGGCTGGGTTCCTGCACCAGGGGTCGGGGCCCTCTGGAGCCCTTGGTGGGCACGATCAGCCCTGGAGCGGGGCCAGGGGGAGGGAGAGGAAGCAGGGCTGGGGGACACCTGGTCCTTTCTCTTTGGTCACTCAGACATGTCATGGTGGCTCCTCTCCCGCAGAACCAGGACGCAGGATATTGCCTTCCTATTGATGTCCTCTCTGAAGCCCCCTCAACCAGCTAAGTGTAACTGAATGCAATATCCACCAGAGCTCGCGGTCGACCTGGTCTCCCCGTGGATGAAAGCGGAGAGAGTACTGCTATCTACTCACGGGGGTTATCCTCCCCCATGCCGCCCCCCCCCCCCTCCACTGGGCTGTCATGGAACAGAGGAATGTCCCTCAGCCCCTCATACCTCTACACGACTGGATCATGCCGTGAGTCATTGTGAGTAACCCAGCCGAGGGATGTAGTTCCAGTCCATGTCACCGGCGTGATGACAAGCATGGTGTTCTTCTGGGCACCTCTCCCTGGCAAAACACCACGGTATGACATCACCGCTGCAAGCCTGACTGACACCCAGTGGAGTAAAAAAGCAGTGAGAAAGTGAGAGCGAAACAGAGAGTGAGACTGTTCGCCCCCCCCACCCCCCACCCCCAGTCAGACACTATAAAAGCCCCCATAAGTCAAATTCAAAGGAGGCCTCTCTACTTTACTCCCCAGCTACCTCTCATGGTCTTTGTCTCAGCATGTTGTTAGATGTGTTCGTAGTCGATGGGGTGAGCGATTGAAGCCGTCTGAGCAATGACCGGCAATACTTTTGTTTTATGTACAAAAAGGTAAGAGCAGAGGCGACCTTTTTGAGGGCACTTGCAAGATTGATTGTTGTTTTTCCCGGGGGGACGGTAGGGGGGCGTTAAAATGATGCCTCTTTAAGGTTGGGTCTGCCCTGTTGTGGTTTTTCGAGAGGGTTTACGTTTCCTGTCTAGAAGTTAGCCGCGTAGCTTCAGACGGAGGAGGAAAGAATGTATCGGAGGATAGAGTGCTGGCCTCCAACCGGAGGTCAATTCTTCACTATTTTTCTCTTGTTCTTCTCACCCACCGGTTTTAACAACAACAGAAAAGCCTGAGTCAGAGCAGAGCCACCAGCTCAGCAACCCCTCCCATCTGGGCACTGTGTTGTTTGTTGTTGTCTTGTGCTGGGTTCTAGAAGCTGTCCCTCCCCCCTATAGCTGGCTTCCCCTCAGAGTGCAGACTTCTCAGTATGAGGCTGATTACATCCCAGAGGAGAACACGTGGTGTCCCAGACGCTCCAGCTGTCGGGAAACGTCGCCCAGCCTCCACCATGTGTGTGTCAACCCTGTCTTCCTCCTCCTCCTCCTCTTCTCCCTCAACCTCCACTTTCTCCTCTTCATCTCAGCATCCTACGCCTCGTGTTTTTCCTCCTCTTTCTCCTCTCTTATTCCTCCTCCTGCAGACCCACCGGTTCCCAGTAGCTCTGGTTTATTTCTACTCTGATGTTGAGACAGGTTAGTAAATCATCAATCTCATTCTGCCTTCTTTTTATTAGATTTCCTGCCAGGGAAAAAGAAAAAGTTTGATTCTCCCTTCCATGAGAGAAAACCCACCTCACGTCCAACCCCCTGTTGCCATTCTTATTGACGCTAGCTGTTTTTTTACCCTCCATCCTCCACTCCCCCTGTACGTCTCACTTGATTTGTATGGCGCATGCTGCAGGTGCACTTTCATGTCTGAAGGTGAGCTGGGGGGCTTGTAAGATTAGACCATTCAACTAGACACAACTTATGGCTCCCATGAAAAATGGTTTGATTCCCAGGTATGATTAATGGCCATGCCCTAGTACTACCTTAGCCTGTGCTCTTTGACATCCCATGATTGACGCAAAAAAGGCCATGGTGTTCTCTGGGCAAAGGCCAACTGACGCACTTCATGTTCATCATCAGCCTAGTCAGTATAGTAAGCATGCCAATTATTTACCTAAACTGTCTAGTACATTCAATCTGAATGTGTGTCCATGTTGGAAACAGCCAGGCTCCTCCATCAGTTTGCCAGGTCATCTGTTCCGCAGGCACAAAATGCACTACCTGGGTGAGCCTTACCCCTCGTCAATCTAATAATACGGCAGAATGGAATGGAAGTGATCTAGATACACCTGAGTCGACTATTTGCTATAATTGCCACTTTAGTGTGTCTCTGCTTTCGTGTCGAGAGTCACAGAAGGCTTCTTTTTTAACCGTGCTGCTGTGCTGTAGCTTCATTCACAGCAGTCGTGCGGGGAGATTCATCAGGTCAAAAATCACTCCCTTTGGAAGGTTGGTGAGTCCATCCCCACCTGGAACAGTAATTCCATGCCCCCCTGTCCCCTGGGTTGGCAATGTGGCATGGCCTCTTGTGCCACTGCAGAGGGGGTGGTTCCACAGGTGAGGCAGCTATGCCGTGTTCAATGCAAACTTCCTCTGCATTAATCGCTCTCAGGCCTTGTCCCTGTTTACGCTGCGGGGGTGAGATCCCCGGATCCTCTCTAGCCACACCAGCCATATCCGCCGTTTTGCAGCTCTTTAAAGAAGAACTGCAGGAAAAGCATAGCTCGCTTTTTTCTACCGCTGATAACATCTGTCTGTCAGCCTCAATACTCTGCTTGTTTTCAATCCAAAGAGCTTTGGCTGTGGTTGTCAGTCGGTGGATATTTTAGCCTTCGTGCTTGTTTACCACAATTCTGCTGTGCGTACAATGTTTTGGTCTGTTTTCTTTTCTTCCAAGATGTCCACGTTTGACAGGGTTGATTGCTTATGAGTGAAGGGAAACTATCTGCACAGCTGAATCATTGGAATAAGTAACTGCAGCACTGCGACATACTTTTGTCTCTGGACGTGCTGTTCTTCACTAGTGTTGCTGGTGTTCTCAACCAAGAGCAGGTGGAGGGACTCTTTTCCACACGTGTGTGTGTTTCTCCGACTGTCTCTCTTTGAACATGCTCCATGTGTGTATATACTAGATCTCTCCGTACAGGAAACTGTTAATACAAATGACCATCACTGGCCCGACCCCTGACCACTGCTCTCCATCCTTTTCAGAAATTGGCCATGAACCCCTTGTCCACATGAAAGCTGTCCTGTTGACTCACCAGGGATAATCTGGCCCCCACCACCGGGTCAGACTGAGATCCGGTGACCCCGACCACTGTGTCAGACAGACGGACAAACAGACAGACAGACAACAGCTTGGCCTCTACTGTTGTCCTGGAGAGAAGGGAACACAGGAGTGAGGAGGACTTATTAAAAAATAAGGAACCATGTCACGCCATGAGTGCATGAACCCGGTTTTGAAAGGAGTTGAATTTGGACCCAGATAACCTGAAATAAAGACAGTTGTTGTGGCCCATGTTGACGACACTTAGCGCCCACAGATCCCTCACTTTTTCTGTCTCAAATCCCTGGACCCATGCTTGCTGCTGTACTGAAACAGTAGACTACAAGCCAGGCGCAAAGAGCTGGATGTGACACCTGTTGATTTAGTCCTGTACTGAGTCTAACAAAGGGCAGACCTACACTGCCCACACACCCCCACCCCCACCCCCTCCCCCCACCCCCTCCCCCCACACCTCCTCTCCCCCCGCACCCCTCCCCCCTCTGCCAGCTAAAGAGATTTCAGTCATTACTTGCTCCTTTTTAAATATCATCAAACGTCGCCGCACTCAGGATTCCAAGCACATGACGCTTCACATTCACAGCATCTCTAAGCTTGATGGACAGGCTCACCGAGGACCCGTGAGCCAGTATTTTAGTACCGGCACCTTTTGAAGAGGGTCTAAATATAGAGCGCTCTGCTGACCTCCGGTCCCGCTGGGTCTGATCTGCTCATTTGGGGCATGACCCGTTCCCCCCCCCCCCCACCGCCCCACATACACACCCCTTTTGACGTCATCTTGGACAAAGTGGCGCTTTTATTTTTAGAGGCTTCCCGAAGCAAATTCAACGGCACTCTCTTTCAGTCAGTTTGCGCAGTGTTATGTAAGGGGATTACCCTGTTGTTCTTGTCTGAGCGCTGGTCATGTAGGCCATCGGACAGGGGAGGGGAGGTAGTGGGACAGGAGAAAGGAGGGCAGGGTGGTTAAGGTAGGGGCTCTTGGCTCCTGAAATAGCTCAGTCCGGAGCCTAATTGTACATCCCTCCTGCTCCCTTTCCCTCCTCAGCTGCCTGCCAAGGTCTCTGACCCGATCATCCACCTCACTGCTTCCGGAAGAGTCCTTTCCGCCCCCTGGAGCTTCCAAAGGCTCCACCAATAGGCTGAGCACAGCAGCAGACCAACCCCAGCCCCACAGTACCGGCCAAGCGCCAAAAACAGTTAGGAGTGATCCCAGCCGAGCGCCCAAGTGGCTGAAACGACCAGGTATGTTCTAATCAGCACCCCAACAGGCCCCGTGCCTCCCTAACGAAGCTTGGCTTTGGATAAGGGTCCCTCTGAGAGGCCCCTGGCCCGGAGACCCCTACTATCAGAGCGTAGCATACCGCATACGGAGACACCGACGCTGTATTTACATTCACACCACACACACCAGCCTCAGACACACACACTCACGCGAAAAAACTTCACGTGACCGTGTGTGTGTGTATAAGTATGTTTTGGTTACAGAGCACCTCCATCAGTGCTCCAATGTTTGCGAGTAGCATATGTGTTTGTAAGTCTCCATGTGCCTGTATATGAATGCCAGTGTGTGTTGCGTGTGAGAGCACATGAAGTGTGCATGAGGAATGTGTTCTGGGTCCCCACCAGCATTCCTCCCTGGTTAGAAAGCTCAGTGCCCATGAGGGGGCCACTGGGGCCTCTTGTCTCTTATTCTCTCTAATGCATCACAGCCGTAGCCAAATCCAGCACAAAGATACGCGTGCACACACACACACACACACACACAGACATGCACATACACACCTTCACGTTATCCTTTTTTTTAGATCAGAGAACACCTTATTTCATGAAGTAACCAGATCTGCAAAATACAAGAGTCTATGAATCAGTATCATACCACTGTATAATATAAATGATGCACTAGATACTGTAAAGGTTTTTACGAATGCAATGAATGGGAAAAGGGAATGTGTTATGTGCCACCTCGTTTTTTTAAAAACTTTTATGTGGTACATGCATACACTTCAGATCTTGCCAAGTTGGGTATTGTTGCAGCTGTCTGAAGTCTGAAAAGGAATAATTATTCTGGGTGTTCTGCAATTGCTCGTCATCCATAGGTCCCTAATGCTTTGGGCCCGAGAAGAAAGGAGAAAAGAGATGACAGAATGTTGGAAGGCAGGGAGAAGCTGTGTCCATTTTATCTGTAACTGAGAAAGAGAGAGAGAGTAATGGAAAGAGAGGGAGATTAGCAAGTGAAAGCTGACATTCTCCTAACATATCCTCAGAGGGATACTAAAGAACGATGCAGACAACTCCACCAACGACATCACTGTCTGACACCACAGGCATGACTGGGGAGCCCTGATGATAACCTTAGATTTACAACATGCCGACATTGAAAGGGTTATGGCTCTGTATGTCCTCATTTGTTTTCCATTTCTGCTCCTTTACTGTCAAATATAATTCACTGTGTGGTGCTGCATGGCAACAGGTGACTTGATCAGACCACATGATCAAGGTAAAATGTTTACTGTGTTAAGGTCATGCACAGTGCTGATCTATTTATCTTAATAGTTTTAGACGTCTGTTTCCTTAAGGTAAAAGTTTGAAAAGGTTGCATGAATAAACAAACAAACAAGACATGTGTCTAACCACTCCAGGGGCACACTCACTACTGCAGGCATGATAAGAACCTTATATTGATGTCTTTACACTTCACGTTTATCAGACAAGACTTAAAATGTCACATTAAAGACACTCTATTAAACATAAAAAAAGAAGGCTCTGCGTGGATCTGTAAAACGGTAAGTCTTTGAAGAGGTCACGCTACTGCTGTTACAGGAGTCTCCATTATGTCACGACAAATCCTGAGGGCCACAATCAGCCCGTGGCAGGGATCAGTGTGGGGCCCCACATCTGAGGCCAGTCCAACACAGGCTGCTGTCTCCTGGAGAGGCATCTCTCTCAGTCTCCTGGGAAGACCTCCAGAGCAAGGGAGCTCCTCCAAAGTGTCTGGAATGGCTGTCGACACTCCCTGCCTTTAATGTATGATCAAGAAAAGCTTTAACTCATTATTCTCTTTAACGCCCCTCCCAGTTCTCGTCCTAACTGCTTTCGTATGTTTAATAATACTGCCTTCAGATGTAATTTGTTCCACTAAGATGCATAAGGAGAACATTCGCTGGGTAATTCACTACTTCACCAATTCGGAGCGTTGCATGTCTGAGGTTTTATACAGTAAAGGGAGTACACACAGTACGACTGTGCAAGAAGTACTTGTTGTTGTGTTGAAACCATGCTGTCAGTGGATTCAAGAATGTGTTTATTTATCTCATAAGTTAATCCAAAGATAGAGGCTGGTGCAACCTCATGTCCCTCCTCACATGATTTAGATGAGTAATCTTTGTGGCATTCATGATGTACCACATCAATTGCGCTGTTGATCTGTTTACTTGTTAGCTGAAATATACACCTCACAGAGCACGCTTACACACTACCTGTTGAGTTTACATGTACAATTAAGTATGTAAAATACACACACACAAAAAAACCTTATATGGTGTCTAGTCTGGGTACATCAAAAGAAGATGCAGGGTCAACCTCCAGGCAGGCATATCATTGAGCTGCCAGCAGAGCTCAATGATCCTCACCAAGTTACTTCCAGCTGTCTGTCTGTGTGAGGGGTAGTGAGTGTTGGGACTCACTCCTCAGCTATACAAATAAATCGTTTGAGGTGTTGTATAGCCATGCTGCTGACTCAGAGAAATGCTATGCTGCCTTGTCCATTGGCCCACCCATCCTACCCAGACCCTCAGATGCCTCCCGGTCTGCATAAAGAACAGATAGAGGTAAGAGAGGGAGATGAAGAAACAGAGAGAGGTAGAGAGAGAAAGCGAGAGAGAGAAAGGAGGGCGGGAGACAGCATCCTCCTGGCCTTCCTGTTTATTTACCTTCAGAATTGCACCCTGCTCTTCCTGGGCCATGTTCCAGTGTGTTTTGTTATGCTTCCTTTCAAACCAAATATCTACGCGTGTGGTCTCTGCGGTGATGTTTGGCTGACACAGGCACACACGCATTCACGCACACACACTCCATTCAACTTTCTTCCGTAGCAGAGGTCCCTGCTGCCAATCCCAACCCCCCCCCCCCCCCCACCCACCCACCCCAAATATAACCAAACATCCCAGGACAGCAGAAGGGAACTTCAAAGTGGCCGGAGGGGGTACTTCTTTTTTCCTGGCACTTGTCATCATCTAAGGGGCTGGCTGCTCCCCTTATTACTCTAATTGCTTCCAACTGCTCTGGGAGGCTTTGATGAGGGGCGCCAGGGAGCATGCTGGAAGCACCTGTTGTTGCACTGAGGAGCACAGGTGGGCCATGTTGCGGGGATGCTGGTGCTTGTGGTGGCAAGAGAGGGCAAAAGAGACTGCGCTGTGGCTCTCCATTTCATTTCCGGGTGAAGGCGTTTGGGTCTCATAACATTATTTCTGAATACAACATTGTTAATGAACATATTTATTTATTTGCAGTATTTTACATTGTCCAATGTCAAGATACAGACAGTGGGTGAGATGTCCAGAAATGTGCAAGACCACATTACAAGTGAGATCATAGGTTGACACGAGTGGTAAGTTGACACTGACACAATCTAATAGTTTGAATATCAACCCTGGGGGCTGGGAGGAAGAAGTGCACTATGCACAACACTCTGGCTCCATCTCCTGACAGGCTAGAAATCAAGCAGCTGGGGAGGAAAGTATGAAGGGAATGTTAAGTATGCTTCATGATTCTATCGTGCACTACTGAAGTGCACACTTGCCCACTCTTCCTTAATGTGACAGGATTTAACAGTATCAAACGACATGTAGTGATGCTACAGAAGCCTTGTGTTATGCGTTGAGACAAAGTGTCCAAAATGTACAAGGCCAGAGCTCAACTATCTGTAGATAATGTACTATTGTGTTGAAAGAATTTCAATACAAGTAGTATATTTATTTTATTGCATGTGTAAAAAAAAATCTAAATGTATTTACGCACCAGTTGAGGTAAGATCTTCTCCAAGTGTTCGATGTCCACTTGGTCACAATCTTCTGTGTCCGCCTGTTTTAAAGACCTCTGAGCAGCTTCTGAAAAATGTCATTTCAGCAAAGAACTATGATGAGTAGGCTTTTCATATTATTCATAGGTCATATGAATTCAGTTTATATTATTCCAAACCTGCTGCAGTTGAGAACGGCAATAATCAATGTGTTACCTTGAACAAATACTTTCAGCATCTCTGCCATGAGAAGGGCAGCATTCCCACTAACTGACATAAACAGGAGAAATTAGTGGCGGTTCAAATGATATTTTCACCAGTTCAACTTAACGTCTAGCCTGTAAAATGAAGTCACTCACGTTTGGTTTTCTCCTCCTTGAAGAAACTGGTAAGGAGTTTGCTCACAGTCTCCTTAGGAGAGAAATGTCATACTTAACTTGGATAGTTATAAACCATACTACCTGTACGTATTTTAAGCTAAATATGTCGTACTGTACTGTAAGTTTGCCATTCTAGCTTGATTAGATTTCTAGAACTGGGAACTGTCTGCACACCCTTTCAAGGCTTAGTGCTAGCTATCTAGCTGACCTTTACGGTGTGGCAAGTAGCTTACAGATATTTTAATAACCCACATTGAAACATATAGATTAGAACTTTAATAATTTATTCTGATGAATACTGTCACTACTAAAGTACTCCGACCTTTTTGAATGCTACTTCTTTCTCCGCCATCTTCCAAGTTCCGGTGTCCCAGTCAAAGCTAAACGGAAAACACTCGACGAGCGCGCTCTGAACACTGATTGGTTACATGTTTAATGACGTCACTCGTAAAGCATAGTGAATTAAATGACTTTATTTTTAAATACAGAATATTTATGATATACAATTACAAATACAATTCATTGTATTACAATTTTAATGTTGTTTATTTATCCGCAATTCTCTATATCATTTATATAAAGTGATCATGTCCATACACAAAAAAAACCCAAGCCTTTTCAATATTTTAGAAAAACATACATATCCCTATCCTTAAACACATGCCTATTTTATTCACTTATTCACTAGGAAAAGGGACAAAGTCTATTCCTCTTCCTCGTCATCCAGCCATTGAGCATCCTCAAGAAGGTATCCAAGGCCCATAGATCGTCGTGGTCTTTGCTTGGAGATAATTGTTGTCTGTTCACTCGCTGGTTCATCTTTTATCTTTTTGGAGATAAGGGTTGGCTCAATAATCTACTTAATTGTTAATCCTTTATTTATATACCCATTATTTATCCTACCTATATTTTTTTACAGAGATTTGTACAGTAAACTTTATTCAAAGATATGTATACATATTCAAAGTTATTACATTTTTACATGATGTGATGCATGATATGTTTAAGGTGAGATTTAAGCATTTATAACTGTTCAAGGAAAGTTGGGTGACTCACCTTTGGGCTATAAACCCTCCTGGTCACCACCTCGGTGCCTCCTATAATATGAGGTCCAACCCAGTCTGCCATGTCAGCTTCTGCCTCAGAGGAAAACCTGACGTAACCCAGGCCCTGTGGACTTCCAGAGGAGTTGTCCTTGTGGATCTGTGTTTTAAAGGGAATATATTACCAATATATAAATTGCATTACGTTCAAATCAATCACTCAAACCTGAAAACAAAGATTAACTATACATTATACTCACATTACAGTCATACGGCCAGTGTAATTGGCTAATTCAATTATCGGTGATCTTTACCGTGCATAATGTTATATTGCCCCATTCTCGGAAGTAAGCTTGGAGATATCCCTCATTTATATAAGGGTTCAGATTCTTAACAAGCAGTCCATGGTCCTGGTATGAAGAAGCACAAGAAGCAGACAGTTGTGTTACCTGCCTTCATATCACAGTTAATCTTAGTTTTCAGAGGTCTGTACATAGGGTACACTTTCAAAAACAATCACTGAATACGTAAACTACAATACAAAATTAGATGTAGTATTATATCCCTCTCTGAATTGCTCCTCCCAAGATTTCTTCCATTTTTCCTCCCGTTGGGAGTGTTTTCTTGTCTTCCTTGAGGGTTTAGGTTGGTTGAGGGGCAATTCTATGGGCGTATGTGAAGCCCTCTGTAATATGCTTGCGTGTAAAAAGGGATATACAAATACATTTGATTGGATTTGATTATAGTTGTAATAACTGTTAGTTTTCAAAGGGACAGTGTTTCCTGTGGGTGTGAGGGAAAATCAAAAAATATTTACCAGTTCGTATATTTCTGCCAAACGCCTCATGTTTTCTTTAGGGAGGCTCATGAAGACTCTCTTCATAGATGTAGCTGGTTCCATTATAAATGCTTCTGAAAGAAATAGGAGTATATACCATGAGGGTATATAAACATCAGTGAAGCAGCCCTAACCACTTTCTTTAATTAACTATTCAGCTTATGCTATTTGAATACTAAAATTAGTCAAATCAGTAGCGTAACAACAAAGTTCAAGAAAAGTCAACAATACTATTTATTTATTTTGTCTTAATTCAAATTCAAGAATCCTATAACCCCACAAAGAATTGTTGTCTTCACAAAACAGAACACTAAGGTACTTACCAGTGAGCATAGAATATAGACTTCTTCCAGTCCAAAGCAGTAAGATAGCTCATCTACACTCAGAGTAACACTCACCTTAAATAACAACATCCAGAACGTGTCACGAGAGAAGAATGGCCCCTCCCACTTCTGACATCACACATGTACAGGTGAACTTAATCTAAATTTGAATAGGTTTTAACTACTGGAGTAGTATCCTCATTTTTGAACAATGCTGCAAAACAAGATTTATCCTTGTTACAATTCTATCGATTTTGGCATGGCCCATCAGTATTTGCCCATAAGGCTTCTCATATGTTCTGTCTTAAGTGGTTGGACTGGATTGAGCTGTGTGTGTGTGTGTGTGTGTGTGTGTGTGTGTGTGTGTGTGTGTGTGTGTGTGTGTGTGTGTGTGTGTGTGTGTGCGTGCGCGTGTGTGTGTTTAAATGTCAGTTTCATTTTCTCTAAAACTGACTTCATAGTGACAGTTTCTATGTTCTAAAGAGTGCAACATTGAATAAGAAAGTTGTGTTAAACAATGATTTAATGATGTTATACCAAAAAGCAACTGTAATTCAAAGAGGCCTTTAAGTAAACATGCTCAATATCACCATCAAGATATTTTATGACCAAAACGTTGAACATGCTTTGTGACCATTTAATCAGCATAAAAATAGTTTATAACATACAGAAATAAAAGGTAAAAGTTAATACACTATCATATAATGACTGGACTTCCTGCAGGTGGACAACAAAGAAATGTATGTACATTTAGTTTTGCATGTACACAGGTGGACTATGGGTTTGATGTCATGGGCTGATTGGATGCCCTCGCCCTCTGATGGTTATGGATAAGCAGTGAAGGATGTCTAATAAAGTTTCAATTATCATCAAGCCTGAAAAGTGGAACATTTACAGACAATACAAGTGTAATAAAAACATTAATCTTTTCAAACGTTTATTTTCAAATGGTTAATGTGTTATTTTATTTTTTAAGAACAGCCGATCCTGGCTTGTTCTGATGCATTGTCAGTGTATGTGTACACCCACCTGTCTGCCCTGAAGTTAATGGCTAGAAGAAGGAAGAGGAAGCCTCTCATCATGGATGGCCTGCAGTTTTGTAATAAGAAATGCTTTGTCTTTCCCTTCCTTCACAGACAGACACACACACATACACAGACAAACATGGCAAGAATGTAGGGGTGAGTTGATGACACTGAGGTACAATAAGACTACATTATAATAAATACACAAAGCATCAATGCTGATAAGCAATAGCCCGCAAATGACTGTACACACATTTTCTATCTGCTCCTGTAGCAGTCCGATGATTTTTCGCTGGCCGTCTAAAATTTGCATGTGAAGGTAGATTACCGTTCTGAAAAAAAAAGAGTTAATGATGGTTCAAACACTGACAGTAAAACGAGGAGTACAAAAACAACAACCTATGTGCTTTGCCTGTCATCTTGCGACACGTGAGCAGCTGAGGTATTACTCACAGTAAGACCCCTGCAACCAAGAACAGGATGAGAAGGTTCTCCACCAGGTACGTCTGGGCCCATTGAAGCCATGCCAGGCTCGGGTGGTTCTTCCCCATCTCCTTGGCCCACTGTCTGCCAGACTGGAACATGGTGCTGAAGTTCCTGAAGGGCCCGCACTCTGAAGAAGGTTTGATCCTTTAGGAGATGGATGGACAGGAAGACAGAGAAGCACAGTGGGAGGCTGTGTACACAGCACAATGCGAGAGAGAACGTGGATTTCACACACTCACGTCCAGATGGTGTACATCACGGACACGACAGCGCCCAAGAATGCAGGAAAAAAGAGGAGAGACATGAAGAGGGTGCTCATCTGATTGGCCCTCCAGGGCTTCCTGGATGCCTGACAGTTGACCATCAGGCTTTTCTGTGAAAGTGACCACAGTTGGATTGACCAACGGACAGGCATAAAAACAAGCACAGCTACGGTTCAATGTGTATTGGTGTATCTAAAGGGTTTTGGCACAATCCTTTTGGTTGGGCAGATGGATATTGAATTAAGTCATTGAACGTTTAAACAAAAGAAACCCTGTGAAGTAAAGATAGCGCTGAGCTATGCATGTGAGATGGGGCCTACCTTCTTCATGTAGAACAATAACAGCAACTTCATGATCTGCACTGCTGGAAGTAATGGCGTAAACAGAACACCTAGCCTGTAGGATTGGAATGTACATCTGTGAAAGGAATCTTAAAATGGTGGAGGAAAAATAGCACTTACACATTTTGTACATTGCAACATCAAGTTACCAGGTGAGTGTTTGTCCATAGATTAGTTCCAGGACATTGCGAGCCATGTCAAAAGCCGGTTTCCTCCTACTTTTCAACACGACTTGAGAAAATAGCCTGGGGGGGGGGGGGGGGGGGGGGGCAGTGTTTTATGCAAATATAACAAGATATCTCAAGAAATGTAAACAAACTCTGCCATGTCTACTGACCTCCACAGACATTCTCCAAACAGTGTGTCAAGCACAGTGAAGATGAAGTCCATGAGCAGCAAGCGATACAGCTCCTGACCCACAAAGGTCTCCCAGCACTGAGAAGAGACAGTAGTATTATATATGATACTATTCAACAGTAGTACATTGTATGTGTGGTGTAGTGGTGGTGGTGGGGGGTGGGTAGCGTGGAGTGTTATCACAGGAGCAGCAGAAGGCAGCCAGGTGTTCTCTCTCTCACCGTTTTGCCATGAATCTCTGCATCTGCCGGTATCCGTCCAAGCCAATGGTAGCATAGCACTCCCAGGACACTCAACTTCAGCAACAGATTCCTACAGGAGAAGGTCAGGTCAACTGTGCTACTGTTTTCAGGAATGCAGTAGCTGGCAGCGCTGCAGTGGGTAACAACAGAGTTCATAATAACTGATGACTGAGCAGTTAAACGTCTAATCTAATCTTACAGGTGAAATAGTAACCATTTCCAAATAAACCAGAATATGTTTTTGTAGCAAATGTCGTTGGAATGCACACCAGTGAGTTGTGAAGAAGGAAACCTTATACAACCAGTTTACTGGAACTTCTGTTGACAAAACATCTTCCCTCATCCTTTTAACATGAATTAATTACCTCCGTGGAGAGATACCTGAACACATATTTTCTAGTTGCATAACCCATAACAATGAATGATAAGGATCAGCAGACATGTCAATCACTTAAAACAGAAAATTACTATGTAACATAACCAACAAATGAAGCTCTTGCAAAAGTTCGGTAAGGAAGACCATACTTTTGCATACTTAGGCCTGTATATTTCCCACTGTCTTGCTAGTTGCAAAAGACTTTCTGTCAAAACTAATCATCACATCATTTGTTCAATAAACAATTATCTTAACTTCATGCACTGGTCCCTCCTGATATAAATGTTTTGTGGAAATGTAAGTGTTGTAATGTGTTAGGCAGTGTGATGCTTTTGAACTGAAAACCCTTGAATTATCAAAAAACATGTATGAATATTGTTGATCGGTTACATGATTCAAAATCGAAATTACAGTGAGATGACAGAGCCATGGGAGGCTATATAGCATTAGGTAAGGAATGATAGCAACTGGCATATTTGATGTACATGATGTAAAATGCATAGACCTGCTTGCAATGAAAAAAGTTGCGATCCCAAGTTTTTATAATCACCTTAAGATGGCTACATAGATGCACAAGCTAGGTGAGTCATAGTTCTCCACCCAGGACACTATGTTGAAGACGCCAGGTAGCAGCAGGTTAATACAGGACACCAATACTGGCTTGATTAGCAGACAGGCTTCTTTCACCAAACGGTGCTTGACATCCTCTGCTGTATTCAGGTCAGATGAGGGCTGTGACTCCTAATGTGTACAGAAGCAACCAGTGGCGCATCAGGCAATATCATCAGAACATTTCAGAAGAATTGTAGCTGGAACATGGGTGGTGCTAACTGAATTGTCACCCGAGGTTCTGAAATATTGTAAGGCATCTCGCTGAATGTGTAGTTGTGCTGTTTAGGCCTTCTTTACAAGCTTCATGTAATTGGCTGTGCAATGTCAGACAACTTTGTATTTTTGTTTGCTAATAACTCCAGCCCAGTCAAAAACAATACACTTCTGCCATTTTCTTTTAAGAGGCAACAAATGTTGAAAGATAAGACTCGCTTCAGAAAAATAAAAGAAATGTGTGACTAAACACATACACGTGTGTGTCTATGTTCAAAGTGTGTGTGTAAGTGCTCCCCCCAGCCTTCTAACCAGATATATAAAATGGATGAACCAGGCACTCAGAAGGATAGAGCCTAGACACACAGTCCATGCTATTAACTGGACCACTGTTCTCCTCAGACGCTGCATCCAGCCCTTCTCCTCCTCTTCACTGCTCAGCTCAGATAGAATCTCCTGAAACCCAGGGGGAGGAGAACAGAAGAGACAAGATAAGAAGAGAGAGAACATAAGAAACGAGAGACCATAGAAGAACACAAGAGAATGAGTGTATTAGAAGTGGTGAGGACAAGTGGAGTGTCAACAATTTGGTTTTGCAGTGCTGAGAAGTTAACTTATTGGTCTGACAGCGGTCTGACTGTTTTAGCAGGGTATGTGTGAATGTGACAGGAAACACTTGACTCCTGTTCACTATTTTAGCAGAATATGTTAACGTAAGAGTAGAGATAGTTGGGTGAGTCCTCTAATTATGATACTGAACTGAAGATCATTTTCATCTGAGCTTTCACTGATAATTAGAAATATGCATGTTGAAATAAGATGGTCTAGATGCAGTTGCACGATCAACATTTCCCTTTTCTCACTTTCTTGTCTTTACTTCACATCTTACTTCCTTGAACACAACTATGCAGAGACTGAATGTGTATCTGAATGCCACCAGCACTGAGAAATGCAAATCTTACCACAAACACATTCAGCTGTTGAGTGGGCCTCACCACACAGCATAGTGCTCATGTCTCTTGAACTGTACCTTCAGCTGAGTCCTGAGGTTCTCCGACTGATGTCGGACAGATGCCCTCTTGCTGACTTTAAAATCCCAGGAGCAGAACACTTTAGGTGCCAAATTTGCGTGAGACTTGAGCACACTAAAACTCATCCCAAAGGACTTGGACAGGCTGGTAAAATCAAAATAAGATTAGTATTTTTATTATATGACACTAACAAAAAATATTAGACAGCTAATAACAAAAGGAAACAAGTGTGGACCCTACCTGTAGACAAGTATGACACAGGTGAGAAAGAAAGCAATCCCAATTGTGCAGAAATAGGCCAAAGGGATGTTATAGGGCAACATCAGATGGTTAGCACAGGTTGGCTCATTGCTGCCTCTCTCAGTCTCAGTACGTCCACAGGTGATGGTAGAGTTGGTGTAGTAGCCATAGAACATCACACTCGTTGAGAGGTAACCCTGAGAGAGATGAGAGGCTCAGTAAAACATGCCAGGGGTCAGATGGCTGAGTGGTTAGGGAATCGGGCTATTAATCAGAAGGTTGCCGGTTCGATTCGCGACCGTGCCAAATTGCGTTGTGTTCTTGGGCAAGGCACTTCACCCTACTTGCCTCGGGGGAATGTCCCTGTACTTACTGTAAGTCCCTCTGGATAAGAGCATCTGCTAAATGACTAAATGTAAAAAGGGCTTATAGTCAGTACAACTCTATACTGCATAGTAAGTTATTCTGAACACTCCTGTCCAAGTCACACTAGTTTGTTGCTCTTAACCTTTACATCGTTTTGCTTTTGTTTTGTTACTAGAGCTGGTTTGGCACTCAAGTCACAATGAGTTGTTATGTAGACGCCAGTATCTATATGCATCCTACCGTCCCAGTAAGAAGCTCCATCCCGTAACCGTGCTGGCTGGGAGGGTGGTAGGGACTTTGGATAGCCTGGGGGAGGACCAGGAACACGCCGACGCTGAGGAAAAGGAGAATGTTGAAGCGCACAAGGGTCCTGAGGAAAAGGAAATAGGAGAGCACTCCTGTGCCAAAACGACCGCCAAGCCTCTTCAGCGCCCCCTGTCCCAACTGCAGAGAACTGAGGAAGGGGAGGCAGCTGTACGTGCCATGGCGACAAGCCTGTGGAGGATAACACGAGGGCACACATGAACACACACGTCCAATTCCTCCCTTGACAGTTCAGCTGTGTTGGGACGCCTGGGTTACGCTCACCTTTACAATGTGAACCTTGAGGCACTCACAGTAAGGAACCTGTCTGCTTGAGAGGGAGTTATCCACTTGATCGTTCACCGCAAGTTTCCTATTTCACAAGAGAATATCAGCATCAATCATGTTTCAGTGATAATGAAAATTCAGGTCATTTCACCACTCTACAGGTAATCCAAATGGAAGGACCGGAGTGTGAATGACTCTTACTTCAGCTCAGTTTTGGCAGCCAGACTGAGAGGCATACCACGGAGCCTACAAACACGATCTCTCACAGACAGACTCAGCAGGGTTTTCACCAGCTGCTCCTTCTTGTTCTCTGTCAACCAATGAACATGAACATGACCAACACTGGGTGAACAGACAACTGATTTAAGATTAAGGACTTCAGACATAGCCACCCAACCTAAGAGTTACTGAGTGAAAACTCAGTTGACAGCTTCAACAGAAGTAGCTCATGGGGTCAGGGGGGCTACTCGCTGTACCTTCGCCGCCGTTTTCAGAGTGTGACAGAACATTGTTTTGGCTGGTGCTGGTGGAGATCCTAGGGTTTTGGACCCTCTGCCTGGTCCTGCATGGCTGAGTGGAACAATGTGTGCCCTGGCTGATGATGGCTACTTGACTCCGTCCTGTGTAAACACAGAAACCCCTGTGGTTAGACTCGGAGCCATAGCAGTTCAAAGTTTGAGAAAACCACTCAGATTGGCAGATTAGATGGTTCCATATGGTTCCCTTTTTGTTTAGCTTTCTTAGTTTCACAGTCAGCTTACTTGTATGGAGTCGAGACTGTTGGCTGAACTCACCTACAGCACGACTGGGCATGGAGGAAAGGACTTTCTGGGTGGCAGCAGACCAATGGTTCCTCCTCAGTGGGTTGGTCTGTGAGGGGTTATCCCTGGTTTCCACCTCATCTGGCCTGTCCTTCATCTGAATAACTAGACTATCTGAGGAGGATTTGTAAAAGATTACATTATTTATATTTATACCATACAGTTGTGAAGCGAGGTGGCTTTATCGGAAAAGTGGAAGATAGATAAAGTGGGAAGATGGATAAAGTGGGAAGATCTAAAACATTGTAACAGCCTACACCTAATCCCCCCCCCCCACACACACACACACACACACACACACACACACATACAAAGCAGACTGTCGGCTCATGGCACAGACTTTCCTGTGCACTTCCCCAAGGCCTCCATCTCCAGAAATGCATGGCTGCAGTCCTGGGCTTCGTCTGCAACTGCCAGGTTCCTTGGGAGGAAGGGAGGTGCAGAAAACAAGGAATAGGGACACTATGAGGGCAAAAAACCTTATGCAGACATTTTCTAAATATGTTTTTAGGTATTATGGTGGAACATGATTACTTAATCATTAATACTTATTATAAGGCATGAATTTACACAAGACACAGTTTCCAAAAGAAACAGGAGATCAACAAATTACCAAAGAGCACACCAGGTTTATTTATGTGCCAGTAGAATATGGTATCATCATAGCCTAACGATAAAAACAATATTCTTGTAAGGCTTTATGAAATTGTAGATACAATGTTGTATATGATACAATGAATGATAAAACATACAATATCAACCATTCACATTGGTGCCAAGATGAGCCATTCACAAGCCTCATCGTGCCTTAATCACTTTAATTAGTCAGGGAATATAAGTATGGTCCACTGCAACTAAACCTGATTCAGATATTTGTGAAACTTCAAAAATGGAAAAAGAAGAGCCAACTGCTCAGTGCTCAATTGTAATAAAATATAACGGTTTTGTGTGATAAATATTGTGACTTTTGCAATTTGCAAATTACTATTCCAAAGTACAAAATGCGCAAAATCACCTAACTTATAAACAAGAAAAACTCTGTATTTAATGCTTAATAAATTTTTAAAAAACTCACTCATATTCAAGATCCACTGGATAAGGGTTCATAGTGAAGCTAACATGAATTGCAAGCCTATATCCTTTCTGGTCTTCAGTCGCTGGCACAAACTTGTATCTTTCCTAACAGTCAGAAGAAGAACAGGGAGAAAAAACATGTGCTTTTATAAAAACACAGAATACACAAAACTGAGAAGAAAACACCCTGCTGCCTGCCCTGTAAGTTCCTCTATTGAAAAAAAAGAAACACTTTCTTCCTGGGTAAGCCAGACCTGCTCTTGTGTACTCCCCCCACAGACTCTTATCACAATAACCAATGAAGTACCAAACCTGCCATGAGTATAAATAAATAAATGTTTCAATAAATATATGTATACATAAAACATACAAGTTCCTTACAAATGCATTCATCAATATTCATTATCAATAAAAAAAATATACATGTATTTATTTCCTTCATCATTTATTTCTGTAGTTATTAATTTTCGAATGTATTTATTAATGTCCGTGTATGTTTATGGTACTAAGGACTTCTGTCAATACTCTTTTTGCCTTTTGTCTGGGCGTGACCATTTCAGAGAGAAAAATTAATTGTGTGGTGAGGCTGAACGTGGTTGATTGGGTAACACCACAATGTAGTATTTGGTACCTTTGTGAGATATACCTATCTTTTTGAAGGGTTTATTTATATCAGCAACATTTTTGGCAACATTTTTTTACATTCCGAAGCTTCCTTGACCGACATGTAGGCCATTAGCTAATTGTCTCCATGGTTGAACCAGCTACGATTTTGTCTAATCGCTGTGATTAACACTTTGAGCCAGGACTCAGGAGTCCAGACTGCTCGTTTATGTCTCACTTGAAAGGCCACAACGTCCAATCAGATACTTGAAATGCAGCTTTAAGCACTACTGACATCTAGTGGTATAATACGTATTCACCCGATTGTGGTAGTTAAAAAGTAGCTAACCATTTAGGCCCCAGCTGTACGTTTTAAGTTCTTAATTTTTTTTAACCCGTCTATTTTAAAGTCTGGACGGCCTTTTTAACTGTTTATCATGTTATGTGTGATATACATGGGTTATTTAATTTGGACCATGTAAATAATACTATTACTCGTCCTGATAAAAATTGTAAGGATATGGTTTATCTCGTTGGCCTCTTGCGCTCAAACGAGTCTATTCTCTTCACCTCATTCGGTTTCTTCTATCTCAACGTCAGTTAGGTACTTCGCTGACGTTGAGATAGTTTTTCATCCTGGTGCCAAAGGGGCGGTCCTTAAACTTTTCAGGAAATTAGTGAGAACTGTGAAAACCAAGCTACCTAACCAACTTGACAACTGAACATATCTCTGGACACTGTGTGAGCTGCTGTCTGGCCTTTCAACTGATTTCCCGCTAGGTCATTTAGCAGGAAAATGGAATCTAGTGCCTTTGGTGCCTCGCTTGCCGGGGGTGCTTTCGATTTGACGAGCTTTGTAAAACAACCTCAAACTATAGTCCGCATCTTGAGCTGGGTGAGTGATGGCCAGCAGGCTAGGTAGCTGCATGCTAATGGCTAGTTTGTTAGCTAACCAAACTTTTGACATTACACTACCTAGCTTAGTTGACTTGCTACCTAGCTAACGAAGGATACAGACTTACAGTAATATTCAGCAATACTCGGTTTCAACGTTTGTCTGACATTTCTGAGCTGTACCAGTCTTCAAAAGGGCAATTTCTGTAGATTATTATGGTAATTCGTACAGTACAGTATATGGATCCAACTACTGCTCGCCAAGCAACAAGTGACGCAAATTATTTGAAATAGGCTTCAGGCCTAATAAAGTGCCACTACTGTTTTCATTTGTTTTAAAAAAGAAGAAATTATAAAAAATAAACTCATGAGCCTTTACTATAAATGGGAACCTTACATGACGTTGTCTTGGTAGGGAGCGACGCGTGCGTTTTGCACATCACTCAATTCGTTGAGTTGTAGGTTCTAGTTGGTACAAAAACACGACTCGAATAAAATGTATTCTCTTGCAAATAAAAGTTCACAAACAAGCCATTTATTGTTGTGCAAACTGACATCAGTCAATTATGACCCTACATTTAAATTAAATAGCCAGCGAAGATGAGAGGTCTGGGGTTTTTGTGCCTCCCAGGTTCTGTGATAGTGGTGGGGGAGGAAGCCTAATCATGCTGTGTGAATCATGTGATAGCCTAGGTCCTAGGAGTTTCACTCTATGCTGCTTGTAGAAGCTTTTCTTCACATCTGAACTTCACATCTGTGACCCCTCCAGGTTTTTGGTCTGAAGCTTGATCTGATCTTGTGTATACAGCATTATTCCTGTCTGTGCTTAATAACAATGTAGCCTATGTTCTCAAATGGACTGCTAAGTTTGTGGTTATTAATTACCTGTTGTACCCCTCTCTTCTGGACACTCTTAGCTATTTTCCATAGTGGTTTTTGCGACCATTACTGGGGAAGGCTTTGTCAACAAGCCATCCTCGCAGGAGTTGAATTGCATGTTCAACCAAAATGAAAATGCCTGCAACTTTGGTCTGGGTATTGGAGTACTGGCCTTCCTGGCATGTGTGATCTTCCTCGTATTGGATGCCTACCTGCCTCAAATCAGCAACGCTAAAGAGAGAAAGCATATTGTTACAGCCGATCTGGCCTTTTCGGGTAAGTGTTTTAATGGTTTCAGTTGTTTATTATATATTATTTGGAAAGCACACCAGGTTGTCTATTGTGTGACTCCATTCTTGAGCAAAGGTGAAATAAAGTATAGGCATCTTGCTAGCGATAAAAAGGCGAAAGCCCTGCTCACTTGCGGCTGTTTGGTCCATGGCAGGTCTCTGGGCGTTCCTGTGGTTTATCTGCTTCTGCGTCTTGGCCAACCAGTGGTCACACAGCAGCGATGACTTAAAAAATGTTGGCGATGCTGCCCGAGCCGTAGTGACGTTCTCATTCTTCTCCATCTTTACCTGGGTGAGTCACTCCTACTATTGATATTTGACTAGCCACGGACAGATAAGTCTTTATCCACACTGATTTGCTTACTACTGTCATTTTGTGTCTCCGAATGACTACTTGCATTTGGTATCAGAATGTTCACTTACAGAAGAAAATGGGTTGCTGTCTGGTCTACATATTGGTGGGTTGCAGATAACTATCTAAATATATATATACTTTTTTTTCGTCTTCCACAGGGTCTTTTGGCTCTATTTGCTTATAAGCGATTCAAGCAAGGAGTAAGTGACTTTGACCAAGGCTACACAGACCCAGCCAACGACAACAGTACGCCCTACCCACCCACCTATCCTCCCTACCCAAACAGTGGCCCTGAGGGCTACCAGCAGTCACCTTTCAGCCAAGCATCAGAGCGTCCTGGAGAATACCAACCCCCGGCACACTAAAAGATTGCCCTTCTCAGACATGAAATAGATGAGTGGGTATTTTTAAGTAGTTGCCAACAATGCCTCAGCTACAGACTGGTTTCTGCACTCAGTCTTTTCTCCCGACTGTAACTGCTCAGTTACAGCTTGCCCTGTGCTTGCATGTGGAATGGTGCTCTGAAATGCAGTCGGTTTGTATTCATGCCATATGGAGTGGGGTTTGGAGAGATTTTCAGCATTTTATGATTGTGTGTAAATTAGTCAATGAATGTGCACCGTCTAACAGCTCTCTATATAGATGCCAAACACAGATCTTCATTTGGAGAGAGAAATCACTGTTGACATCATCATCCTCTGTACTTACTAAATGTCTTTGTGATATTTTTTTCTCTTTCGTTTATAGTTTTTCTTCACTGAGTTGTATACCTTAAGCTTGTCTATTCACATCCAATGATTTACATTTCCCTTTGATGCAATGACAATGATGGCTGCTTTAGACACATAATTTCTAACTGGGGAAATATCTGTGTAAATGACACCTTGCACAGTAGAATTTTTTGGGATCATTTTCTATTTAAATTAGTTTATGCTCTACTTAATACACATTCAATCATTCTAGAGCCTATTACATCATAAGGTACAGCAAAGTTTATGTTCTCTGCAAACCCATGCATGCTGTTTTCTTTGTTACAACCCCACAACTGTACTTAAATTAGAGCACATACGGACTAAGATAATAATCAAATCTATAGATCTTCCTCATAGAATTTCTTTATAAATAACCACTGAATTCACAAGTGTGGTTTTGTGTGTACACTGGATTACAATATGCCTTGTGTTTTTTGGGCAGTTGAATGTATTAATGTAATAGTAATTTCGCTATGCTATTTAGGATAGTTGCAACTGTTCAGAATATTGTTTCTGTTTTGGATTTGTATAATGTTACTGCAAAAATGGCTGTGTGTATTTAGTTAAGTTGGGTTGACTGTTAAGACCCTTTACCACATTGTGTGGGACTCCTACCTCTGCCAAACTACAGGTGTTTTCCAACTGGGCCTTCCAAAGGCTTCTGTCTGGGGTGGGTTTCACCTTCAGTATATGCTCAGCCAAATTCCAATCCAAACAATAGTACATGATATTGCAATTATAAACCATGCTAGTTTTGTTTTACTTAAACCTTTATAGCCTGTATTGGGGGCTTGACAGCAATGATACACAAGTGCCTTACACATTCATTTGTAACAGTAATTTTACTGTACTTTTGCCAAATAAAGATTTCATTGTTCATGAAGTAGCCAAACCAGCTTTTTGTCAACGTTTGCCTAGAAAGGTGTGCTCCAATTGTAAATATTTGAACAGTGATTCATTGTACTAGTGTGTGAAGGAGCTTGAGAAAAGAAAAGGCAGTCTGTAAATGGTTAGCTTTAAGTGTGTGTGTGTGTGTGTGTGTGGGGGGGGGGGGGGGGGGGGTAGCTGGTACATAATGCGTAGGACCTAGTACAATACAATTACACCTACTTTCAGAATGGTCAAACGAAACGTGCTTTCAACGTATCTCAACGGCACTGACCGACATTGCTTTTTGTCTAACAAGTATTCCTGTTTTTCTAATTGATCGTTCCTGCTAAATGTAGTATAGAAAACTACATTTAGCAATTTCTCGATGTCAATCGTATATGCGCAGACCTTGCTCAGTGCGCAGCTTTGACGGCAACAAAAACATTGGACACTACTTCCTTACACGTGGTCATGTGGGTGTGTTTACATAGGTGATGTAAACAGAAAATACGCCTCATCCAGATAAGTCATAGCAGCCAAACGACAAGATTACCCTCAATATCTTGTCAATAAACATATATTGTAGTCGTTCATGATATGTTTTAAGTTCTAAAAGTGAGAAGCGATGGACTTCTACATTAATTTGAAGGTGAATTTCAGGGGCAATGCCAAAAATTTCCTCCTGTCTGGTTCGGAGACGAAGAGTTGGGAGTCAATGGAGGCCATGGTAAGGAACGGTAACGAATGGGTTGTGGAGTCAGCGGCTCCAGTCTCACCTTGTCTTGGCTCATGTAAAGGCATAGTAAAACTCAACGACCTTCAGCGGTTTCTGATACAATTACGGTATCAGCTAGATTTGTACAAAGGCCAATTTGTTGAAAACGTGTATACCATATTTTATTGTTGTTTGCTGAAGGCCTGGCATGGCTATGCAGATTAGCCATCTAAACAAACACACCAGCGGTATTGGAATGGGCATTAATGCTCACATAGTTTTTCCTCAATGTTATTAACGTGACAGAAATAAGGTTGAAATGGATACTCAACATGTTGTAATGAACAGGCCGCTGTCATTGTCTCACAGTAGCTTTTGTTTCAAGTAATCTGTCAATTCTGTTGTCATGTGGGGTGATCGTGAAATCAGTGTAAGCATGCAGACACGAAACAAGTCCGGTAACATTCTTGCATGTCATCTTTTCGTCAGTTGTCGTTTTTGGCAGTGGCTAGTTAGGATTGACTAAATGAAATATATTCTGGTGGACTAGTCGAAAGGAAATTTGAGGATTGTAATCTGATATTGGCTGCCACCTCTTAAAAATACAGGTTACAGTCAGCGATCACTCATATCACTCACTTATGAATGAGGGTTAAACATTTCTATTGTGCCATAAAACACCAGAGCCAAGCATACTTGTTCTGAAATATAACTAGTGCCAATAAATTCATCACTGAAGATTCCCTTCAAATGCTACTCTCTCCCTCTGCCTCTCCCTCTCTCCACAACAAAACCAGACTGAAAGTTTAATTTATATAAGTGGCCAGCTGCTGAGTCTCATGTGTCACATTTGAGTTGTGGTCTACGATCTGTATGGAGAGGCGACCAGCCAAAGGAACCACTACCCAGATGCAATGCTAGACTTGAAAGTGCAACATCGGTTTACTATTTAATTTTCCAGTGAACCTATTAGCTCAGTTAAGAACTATACTTTTTACCAAGCTAGTAGCTATTACTTATTTTTGACTCAGACACTGGCATTAAACCTTCATCATGACTCAGATCACCAAGTCACTGAGTTCATCCTAATTGAAATGACCATGGGGTCTGAGAATATGTCCAGGTATAAACTGGTCCCCTCTCAAGGAGAATTCTCCCTTCAGGTAGCTATATACCAAATCACGTAACACTGACTAGCTCTTTCAATTGTAGCCCATCCATGGTTTATTCTAATGGGGACATTGTCTATGATGACATTGGGATCCTGGTCCCTCTATGATGTGTCTGTTCACAGTCAGCTGTTTGGTCATCGCATTTTGTCTCTACAGGTGAAAAGGTCCTTTGGTCTGTGTAACCTGCAAGTGACATACTTTGACGAGGAAAATGAGGAGGTCAGTAGAACCAATAGGTCCATCGTGTTAACATGCCTTATCATGTTCTGCACTTGCTCACTTTACAGCAAGACGTTCTCACTCACAGTGTAGAACAAAATTAATCAACGTTGTGTCTCTTATGTTTCAGGTATCCATTAATAGCCAAAGTATGTATTGGAATAGTTTAAACTTTTCACACAAAACAGACGTTGAAAACATATCAGCAATACATGTAAATGATATACATTATTTGCTAATATTCTGTTTTTTCCTAGTGGAGTATGAGGAAGCCCTGAAGGTACGTAGATTTGTTTTGGTCAAAATTCTGAATGACAAATACCAACACTAAACATTTTATGAGTAGTCAAAGGAGCTTATACGCTTGTTGCTACCAGGGTGTTTTACAAACAGTCGATTGACAGGTCTTACGAAAAGCAGCAAAATTATTCCACGTTGTTCTCCTCAGAGTGCATCGCGACAAGGGAACCGTCTTCATATGAACGTGTATGAGACCAGGGGCCAGCCCACACGCGTGCCAGCCAAGGCTAGCGCCACAGAGCCCAAGAGGGGCTTCAGGCCACCCCAACACTGCCCGACTCTGGCCCAGGTGGTCAGCCGCAAGATCCAGGCTGCTGTCCCTGAGCAGGGCATGGTAAGGACCGGCCTTATACAACATGGTGTTTCAAGCTGCTTTAAGAACTAACCCTTGGCCAGGGTCAGACCCAGTATGATTGTTCTCAGGAAGACGAACGCACACGAATCGGGGCTGGTTGTCAGGACATTAGCCCAGCTAGCTGGTAGCCGAAGTGTTGACGTGGATGAATGATCTCTCCCCTCTGTGTTCCCTGCGTTGGTCCCACAGGTGATCATGAAGGAACTGAAGGGGACAAAGGAGGAGGACAAGACCCCACCAGCCTGGTTCACATCCTACATGGAGAAGGTACGCAGATTTAGAGACCCATCTCCCTCCATACACAGTTTTCTTTTTCGATGCATGTTTTCATTCGCTTTTTTTTTTTTAAGGTCAGTCTCATTTCAAGTCCACCCTGCCTCCCTCCCTTCCTCTAGTTTAAGGACCAGGTGGTGCGTGAGGCGGTGGAGAAGATCTGCCGGGAGTTCTCTGGCCAATGTTGCATCCACAAGCCCCTGGGCGCGGAAGCCCAGGTCCCTGAGGTCACCTCCTCCACTCTGCCTGGGGCACCCAGCTCAACCCCTGCCTGCAGCAGCTGTCGTGGCCAGACTGCTGGAGGAGGGTACCAGTGCAGGTGTGTGTGAAAAAATGTGAGACTGTCTTAGAGTGTGTGTGTGTGTGTGTGTTTTATATGTGTCTGTAAGCAGGGTTCGGTGGACACTTGGGAGTATTCGAAATTTCCCTCAAGTGTTCATTTCAGAAGAAACCTCCTCCCCAAATCCCCCTAAATGTTCCTTTCTGAGATAATGAAACCTAAAACGGAACAGTTTCCCTTCATGAGAAGGCCCAGGATGATTCATACGAAGCCCCTCCCTCTTTAGCCAGCTCTCGTCACACGGGTGGGATCAGTCTGTCTGATGAGGAGTCTGTTTCTCTCTCTCCTCCAGTGTGTGTACGTCCTGCACGCTGTGTGAACCCTGCAGCTTCTCCCATGACCCCAGCCACAACCTGGTGAGAGCACGGACCCCCCTCTCCATCCCCGAGCACGGGTCCCCCGCGCCTGACCACAGCAGGTAGGTGACTGCTCTATGGTCCTGAAAGACAAAGAGCTCTCTAAACTGAGATGCTGTGTAACTGATATACAGTTTTGTATTATTAAGTCAATGATGTGAGTAGTCTTTCTTAGGAAGAATTATCTAAACTTGTACATGGCGGCATTCGATTTGGATTTTGATTGGTATTACATGAGTGTCAGTCCAATCGAATCCTTACAAGGGTCTGAACGAGATCATTTCCGACCTCCGGAATGTTCTCTACTCCAGTGTTCTGACTCCCAGCTTTTGCCGCCCAGGTTCTACCGGCGAGGCGACCGCAGCTTCCGCAAGGCGGAGAAGCAGCGTCTGAAGGCGGAGAAGCGCCAGCTGAAGGCGGAGGTGAAGGAGATCAGGAAACAGCTGAGGATGGAGAGGCGGGGCCTGCAGTGGAGCACCGCCGGCGACGGGAGCTCCTCCCCCGTCCTGCTGCAGCCTCGGGCCACCCAGGCCAACAGCCCCGAGTACGCTCTCACCGCACCCGGCCATGTTGGGTGAAATGCCCCTTTATGAGTGTTTTAATGAACATGCACGCACTAACTCACTCTCTCTATGTCTTGGATGATGGCATCTTTAGCTGAGGTGAAGGAGTCAAGTATGCAGCTTGTTTCTAAGCTTTTATGTTTTTCTTTTCCGTTCACCAGGCGTCCGAAGCGCCCTTGCCCGCTGGTGGTTCCTGCCATGACCGCCCTGTTCCTGGACGAGAACTTGCCCGACGGCACCCGCCTTCGCCCGGGCACCAAGTTCATCAAGTACTGGAAGATGAGGAACACTGGTACTGTCTGCTGGAGCTCCGACACCAAGGTACAGGAGCTTTTAGATTGAGCAACACACTAACACAATTCACTATGTTTGTTTCAATGGGTAGGCCATCTATAAATGACCTAACTTGTAAAGTGTGACTTACATTTCCAGTAAGTGTAGTTGGCTGGCTGGCTGGCAGATCTTATTGTGTGATCTATTTTTGTCAGAATGTCATAGTTCAGCAAAGTGAGATTGGATCCATCTGATTTAAATCTCTTTTTTGTTTCTCTTTCTCTTTTTGGCTCGCTCTCCACTCCCAGTTGAAGTTCATGTGGGGTAACCTCGCGGTGGGTTCAGGGGACCGCTGGAGGGAGGTGTCTGTCCCCTCCTTGCAGCCTGGGCAGGTGGGTGTTGTCAGCGTGGCGCTGTGCGCCCCGGCCCTGGAGGGCTCCTACACCTCCCACTGGCGCCTGGCCCACGGCGGCGAGCAGTTTGGCCCCCGTGTCTGGTGCAGCATCGTGGTGGACCCCCTGGCGCCTGCAGCCATGATGGCTGATGGGGTGCTGGTGTCACCCTGCGTCACCCCGCAGGTTTGTTACCCGTCCAGTCCTTCATTTCCCCCTCCCTCCCTCCCTCCCTCCCTCCCTCCCTCCCTCCCTCCCTCCCTCCCTCCCTCCCTCCCTCCCTCCCTCCCTCCCTCCCTCCCTCCCTCCCTCCCTCCCTCCCCTCCCCTCCCCTCCCCTCCCCTCCCCTCCCTCCCTCTTCCCTTCCATTTTCAGTAGTCCTGTCCACTATGTACGTTTCGGTATACTACTCGTATAACCGTGTTGTGTTTGCAGGGGAAGAACCCCGTGTCCACTGGGAATCCTGGGAAGTCCTGTGTCGTCTCCAGAGAGCAGCCTCTCATGTCGGTGGACCAGGAAGAGGGGGAGTACTACATCCCCTCCGTCGACCTTCTCACCGCGCAGGTGCTCACTGCGCCTATTTCGAGCCACGGTTCCGTACTTTAAGCCATCGCTCTTTTCTTGAAACCCCTCTCTCTCTCTTTGTTTCCTCCCTTTCAGGATTTGTTGTCCTTCGAGCTGCTGGACATCAACATAGTGCAGGAGCTGGAGAGTGCTCCCAATAACACTCCTGCTGGTAAGACTGAGCTCTGCTGGGCTGTGTCGAACGGTGAAACCGTGTACTAACACGGTGTACTAAAATATCAAACATCTCATAAGCCAGCGAGAGAGCACAACTCTTTAGCATCGTGGGGAATGAATGGTGTGTGTTCAATTGGCAGATGCTTTTATGCAAAGCGATGTACAGGGGATTGGAACCCGGAACCTTTATTCAAATGCTCTACCACCGAGCTGTACCCCTAAAATGGCCTGACGAGTACATACTGGACAGACAAGTCTTCCTTCTCTACCTCCCATCTGTCCCCCGCAGATATGACCCCCTGTATGTCCCCCCTGCCCCATGATGGCCCCCTACAGGAGAAGACCACACCCCTGGGACTGATACAGGAAGAGGCTGAGGCCCAGGGAGTCACCAGCATTCTGGGTAATGCATGCCTTTTGGCACATCTGTGTAGTGCTTCAGAGGGACTTATGAGTGTTGGATATTAAAACAGCTTATGAGAGTGGAACGAGCCACAATGGACTATTTGCTGTCCAGCGTTGTAGATGTTGACTTGCTTGGATCACATCATAGGCTCTCGAGTCTTGTCACTCAGTCTGGGCCTCCAATCCTCTCCCATCAGACGTGTCCCTGGGGGTGGGGCCTGGCACAGAAGTGGGAGGAGTCCCAGCCCAGGAGGAAGGAGAGGAGGACATCAGCGGGACTCAGTTTGTCTGCGAGACCGTGATTCGCTCCCTCACTCTGGAGGAGGCTCCTGACCACGCCCCCCTGCATGGGACCCGTCCGAGGACAGGGAAAGGTGAGACTGAAGCGCCCCCCCCCCTGCCCTGACACATTTTACATTTAGCGGAGGTTAAGACACCTCACCCCTGTAAACTATCTCTGTGGTAAGCAGTGTTCCCCTTTCGATGTAGAAACACCAGTGGTGTGCTGATGCCCCCTCCCCTCCCTCTGACTCCTCCCAGTGCTCCGCCCAGCAGCTCAGGGGGGCTCCTCCTCCACCTGTGTCAAAGGGGCCGATCATCGAGGGGGGAGGAGGGGGGAGAAGAGCCAGGACACCAGCGCAGCGGCGCCCCTCCGCGCCACCCTCCCCGCCCCCCTGCGAGCGCCCCACCCCCCCCCGCTCCGCACCGCTCTCCCGCCCCCCGTACGAGCCCCAGCCCCGCCCACAGCTTGTCAGCAGGAGCAGAGGATGTCAGGTGATCTGCCTTCCCTTCAACCTCCCCTTAAGGCCTCGCTACAAACCCTAAACCCCTCCCAAACGGGTTGGGCCGCGAGTGAAAACTAACCGCCCCGTGATCCTGTTCCACAGACGGGGGTCTGGAATCCGACATCGAGAGCATCTGCGTGGACGCCAGCGGCGATGAGGCCAAGGAGGGAGCGGAGAAAGACCCCGAGGGGGAAGCAAACAGAGAGGGGGCCCGCAGTCGCTCGTCCTCGGCCTCCTCTGAGGATTACATCATCATCCTC
Organism: Hypomesus nipponensis; assembly: GCF_054491055.1. Classification (NCBI taxonomy): domain Eukaryota; kingdom Metazoa; phylum Chordata; class Actinopteri; order Osmeriformes; family Osmeridae; genus Hypomesus; species Hypomesus nipponensis. The sequence continues at coordinate 5,645,659 of NC_140377.1, read as the reverse complement.
CCTGACTGCTTTGACACCAGTCGTCCACTAGGGGAGTCCATGTACAGGTGAGTGGACCACTCGTGCCAACAGTGCTCCCAGTTTGAATTTAGCTTCAAGGAATGGATTTAGAAAGGATACATTACAGATGGGATCTCCTTTTTTTTTTTTTCATTCCAAAAAATGCTACCTGTTTCATATTATAATGATAACACTTCATCTCGAGTTGTGTGAGCTCACAGTGAGAGAGAACGACCACGCCCATCACGACAGCTTCACAGATGAATCAATCCATCCACTGTCTGTGGTGTGCCCCCCCAGCTCCGCCCTGTCCCAGCCTGGAGAAGCCCTACCCGAGACCCCCGGGGATCCCGACCACAAACGTCAGGGTCGAACCACCCCCGAGGGAGAAGGAAGGGAGATGGAAGAGGCCACCGGGGCGGTGTCAGGGTCCAGCAGTGCCAACGACATGCTGTGCACCTCCCAGACCCTGGATGATGAGCCTCTGACCCCTGTGGTGGTGGCAGCACCCAGGCCCAACACTGCTGCCACATCCAGGTACACACACACACACACACCCACACTCACTCATCACCCTGCATGCATATACACACACATTCTGGAAGGTGGTCATGTCCTGTAAAGAGATGGATGGTTGTGTGTTACAGTGTGGACAGTGATGCTGAACCATCAGAGGGAAGTCTGGACGTGACTGGACTCTACCAGCCTGGGGTCACGGTAGATGGTAAGGAAACACAACTAGATCACACACACACACACACACACACCATCTGACAGTCAGGAGGGGCCACATAGTCTAGCTCAGTTGGAACTTGCTTTATTGAGTGATTTGTCTTCATCAGGTTATTTAAGGAGAAAATATGACACATACACACACGCACACAACCAGGAAAGACAAAGGCTTGTTGTTTCCACATAGCTTGATCATGTGCTCTGCTTGCTGCCCCGCTGTCTGTCCTGCTGCTTGTCGTGTCGTAATCCCACTGTAAAACCCTGCCCTTCACAGTCCAGCTCCCATCGAATAGAGCTGATCCGCAGGGCCAGGTAGCCTATGGCCAGGTTTGCGGAATCATGTGTACCATAGGACCCCCCTAACCACCGTTGTGGTGTCTGTGTGTCTTAACAGGGACCAGCCCGGTCCAGCCGCAGCCTGACGACGCAGCAGCGTCTGGGGGAGCCGAGGCCTCTGAGGACCCCAGGTGAGAGGAAGCCCCACGTCTTCCTGCTGCGCTAAAAACCTCACGCCGCTGATGCTGCCGATTTTTCTTTTTTTATAACGCCGTTGGTCAAATGACCGATGATCCAGAAATGCATACGTGATCTCGTGACGTTTGATGGCCTTTTTGGACGACCGTTAGGATCGAGCTCACAATCGAATGACGTTGTCACAAACTGCATACGTTATCTTGTATGCAGGCACCCAGGCATCACGGGTGGGCTGGTGAAGGGAGCTCTCTCTGTAGCAGCGTCAGCCTACAAGGCTCTCTTCACTGGGCAGCCTGGACCAACACAGGTCAGTACATGATTGGCCACTTTGCGCAAGCCAGTGACGGATAGCTTTGCAGTGCAGGAAATGACAACAGGAAGTGTCTAAAACTAGACATGCACTCAGTTGATTATTGATTTGGACCAGTGCCGACGAGTAAATCGATCTGGAACCACCTCGCTAGTGTGCATCTCCTGGAAAGCCACGGCCCCATTGGCGGCTCAATTCTAGTGTTCCACGGAGCCGTAGGCACCAATCCGTCTTTGTTTTGCTGCTCATTGGCGTAACCTGTGTGTCTGTCTCCCAGCCTCCTGTGGACGGGACCACCCAGGACACCATGATGGCGGTGCTGGTGGAGATGGGCTTCGGGGACCGGCCCCTCAACCAACGGCTGCTGAAGAAACACAGCCACAACCTGCTGGATGTGGTCAATGAGCTGGTCCAGATGACAGATAATGACTGGTACTCTACACGCTATTGAGGAAGGGAGGAGGAGGGAGGAGGTGGAGGAAGGGGGAAGTGGCCTGACCTTTGATGAGAGGGTAAGGACAAGGTGGAGCGAGAGGAGGAGGTGTTAAACGGCAGTGCCTCGCCTTCATGGCCTCCTCCTTTCTTCCGATTGGATCACTTCAACAGGATGTCACATCCTGACTGTGAGCGGAAAGAGACATTCCCGAAAACTCTGGGATTCTAGACTATCAAATAGCTACAGTCTGTAGATTCACTCATTCATCCGTAGCCTTTAGTGGTGTTTTGCTTTTGCATAGAAAAAGCGAGAGGAGGAATAGAGAAAGTGAATAACAATTGAATTCTGTGGCATCACTATGGCATCAATATGACAGCAGTGGTCAACATATCAGTTGCTATCAACAAAGCTACATGCACATTCACTCTTGTGGCTATAGCCTGATGCAAAGATAGTATGTAGCTATAAAAAAAACTAAAGAGCTACAATTTGCTTAACAGAATATAGGCAATAGGTGTATGATAGCTAGCCTACTTTATCAATGCCCAGAATCAGATGGGACTTATTTATAAACATACTGTAGGTGTTGACTTTGTATGATGATTATTAACGACATTGTGTGTTCAAATAACAAACACTTTACATTTTTGGCTGACACTCAAACCAACTTGCATTGCAGTATTTACTCAGAGGCCTCATGTCCAGTAATCCCCATCAAATCATTCAATTTAGTTAGACGTCCTTTGAATTCTTCCTGTACCGGCTAAGAGGTATTTGATTGATTGATTGCAAGGTTAATTGATGCTAGATGCTATATGCCTCTAGTTCTCACAATGGGCTGTTTGATTGATGCCATTTTGTATAGATAAGAAGCTTTTTAAATGCTACATTGTGAGTTTGTGTGAGTCCCAGCCACTGTTCCCAGAGTGTGCATGACTGTCAATGTTAAAGAGACTCAACTTCTCTGTGTTCGGTGTCACCGGTATAGAAACAAACCTGGACACACACCCACACACTCCTCCAAACTCTCATCTGATTTGCTCAAATATCAGTGTACTATTATGAAGTGATACTGGTTATTCATGATTGAAACGCATTCCCCCCTACTATTGTGATGTGATTTTCCTTTAGCTGACATCATGCTGTGGGTATTTGAAATGGGTGTGTCAAATGTAATTGCAACAAAAAAAATTGGGACCATACATTGAAGACGCACTCCAAGAGTATCCATGGAAGGGTTTCAAATGAGGACCATACAATAACGAAAGGAGAAAAAAATACCAATCCGAATTTCTTTCTATTTTTCTTTCTTCTTCTTTTTCTGTTGTACAAAGACTGGACTAGTGTGTATGAGATCCTGTTGAAAAGATCATTGTCTTAAAGAAGAGCTAACAGCTTTCACGTGACATTCACATTCTACTTCATTGTTCTTGTGGGTCAATGACTGATGGGATCGACATTCTCTATTATAAGCTTGTTGTTTCTTTTTGACATAAAAGGAAAAAAAAGAAACGCATCAAGTTTATTCCAAACTTGAAAACTGACTGGAATCAAAAGATGTATCGAAAGGCTGCCGTGCTTTCTTTGTTTGTTTCTTTGTTTCTGTGATATGGACAGGCTGAGTGTGCTTTCGTTTCTAAAGTGAAGTGAAAGGTTTATTATGCTATTGTAAGGGTTAACGTATTGGTTGTTTGAAAAAAAAGTCACAGAGAATGTTGTTTTTGATGGTCATCTCTTGGAAATGTGCTCATTTGTGTTAGGATTTGCACTGTTGTACGTTTATGTTAGAAACTGTTGCCGGAAAATAATTTTAGATGTTTTGCACTCATAAAAGTTGGGAGAAAGATATGGACGTGAGAAAAAAACAAAAGCACTTATACATAGAAATATATATGTTATGTAGGAATGAAAACAGGTTTCTAATGTACTGCTTTTAAGAATGGAGTTGGATTTAGTTTATGTCCTCGATGTCAAACCAAAGTTGAATGAACCTCTATACTCCGATAGGTGACAAAATATTAAGTTCCATTCCCAGATTTACAGTGAATGTGCAATATAATAAATACTATTATAGAGATAATAAAGAATTGGTAGTATTTTATTTTAGGAGGTTATAAAATATAAAATAAAGAACAATTGTGTTGATGATGATGGTATTTTCAATAATTAAATTTTGAAATTCTTGTCCCTGAAATATCTATTGAGACAGAAATGATATTTCAGAAGAGAATTCCACTTGAAACAATGAAACGTACTGTATGCTTTCCAAATGGTTAAGATATTTTCATAGGAGTGAACAGAGGTTTTTAGAATAAGAGAATGGTGCGGATTAAGCTTTTTCTGTGTTGCACTTTATGAACATTATATATGTGATGTACAAATCTCTGTCAAATAAAAGTCACTACACTCACGAATGTCTGTAGTTTTGAAATGTCTTTCCCCTACTGAGTCTGCACCTATATTATTAGAAAAAATACATTATGCCACTATTCCCCGGAGTGAGGCGACAAAACACTACAAGATTCACGCTGCGTCATCGAAATGACTTCCGTGTGGGCTGGCCTGGATCTGGAGTTAAATTCAACATCGATCCGACCATAGTTTGTCTTCGCGAAATCATAAGGAAACTTGCTCTTAAATCGAGTAAAAGACATGTCGGCCTACGGTCAGATGTGTTTTTAAAACAAGTTTAAGGATTTTCCATCTTGATAATGTTGGCCATTGTCTAAATCTTCATAAAGGTAAGTAAACAAGAGTTTCTTTGAGCGAAGACATTAATCTATTATCTCGAGAGCTATGAAATGAATATGCAAATTGTTTGAAGTAGCTACATAGTTCCTCAATCCCTTGCGTACGACGAAGCAACATTTGTTATTTATGTTGGAAGACAATGGACCATGTCCTAATGTAGCGCATGTCTGCTATTGTAGATACGATGTGTATTAAGTAATGATCAGACAACATGATTGTCTTTCATAAGGAGCGGCCATGGGAACAGTGGGCAGCAGTGTGGTGGTAGGGGGGTCTCACCAGGATGAGGATGAGAAGGACCTCATTTCCCAGCACAGGAAGAGTTCCAGCAGGAGCCACTCTGTTGATACTGTGTACTGCCCTACCTGCCAGGGCACTGGACGCATCCCACAAGGTGTGTAGGGTCCACCCTGTACCTGTATATCTGACTGTCTCTCAGTGCCTTACTGACTATCTGCCTTTTCTCATATTTTTGTCTTTCCCTGTCTGTCTGCCTGTCTGTCTGTCTATCTGACTGTCAAGCTGCCTCTTCCTGTCTAGCTGTCTGTCCTTGTCTAGTAGTATCGCTGTTTGTTTAACCATCAGAGTGAATATAAAACCTGGCTAGCTGCCTGGCTGTAATTGATTGTAATGTTTATTTTGCAGGTCAAGAGAGCATGTTAGTAGCAGTTATACCCTGCAATGACCAGAGGTTGGATCCACGACATACGTAAGCTCAAAGAAGGAAGACTACATTTAGAGACTTAAGACCAACATCATGAGTAATGCATTTTCTACGATAGCTGTACTCATAACACACAATCTTTGAATATTTATCCAACGTTCACATGTCTCTGTTATTTAACATCTTACAGGAAGTTGTATGTGGCAGTCTCGGTGTCTGTGTGCGTATTGGTCAGTGCGCTGGTCCTGTTCTTCCTGTACCCTCGCTGTGTCACTCTGTCCCCTGTGGCCGTCAAGTCTGTCTTCGTCACCTTCCCATCCAACACCGTCCTGATGAACGTCACAGTCAGTCGTGTTCTGATTCAATTGACCATGAATATTTATATTGTTATGTCCACACAACAACTTCATTGAAATAGAATCGTAATAATGCAATCATGTTAACTCTGTCCTTATTACAGAATATCCTGAATATAACCAACCAGAACTTTGCCACCGTCTATGCGTACAACCTCACAGGCCAGGTGCTGTTCTTTGAAACGGTTGTTGGCTCGACTGCTATTAAAAACGTCACCATTGTTAAACCTCTGTCTGACAAAATGGTAAGAAATACTGCGTGTTTGCTAAACTGTGTGCTCTGCAGTGCTACAACTTAAGTCCTTGGCTCACTGTAGCTTTCCTCTTCTCTCCTGACAGTACACCTTTGAGATGCCTGTCACGCTGAAGGACCCAGGCCTGTAGTGAGTAGCACCTCTAACCTGCTTATCTGTGGAAACGGTTATCTGTGGCTTTGCTGAATAACCCTCTTATTCTACTGAGTCAAAAGATCATACTGTTGGAGTTGTAGACATTTAGACATGTCTAAATAGCATGATATCATGTTTAGGTACTCTGAAAACTCTGCGAAGAACACAGTGTTATAATAAGGCTCTCCTTGTGTCCATGTGTGGCCCGCTCTCTCTCTGTCTCTCTGTCTCTGTCTCTCTCTCTATGTCTCTTGCTCTCTCTGTCTCTCTCTCTGTCATGTGAAAGTATTGGAATGTACACTTGCTTTGCACTTTAGATCATTGCACCAGATACACCTAAACAAACTGAGAACCTCAGATTAGTGTGGCAATTTTACTTTTGAGAAAATAATGGATGACTGTATGTACAAATGACTCAATTGTTTCTAAAACAACCATATACTTGATGAATTAAATCAGAATGTCTTTTTTATTTCCCAGCTTCTACTGTAAATTCTCTATCAACGCTGTCCGCAAATTGTCTCTACACTTCCAGTGAGTAAGATTGATCATGTGATGTCTATTTGTGTGACACAGGCAACCTTCATACCATTCCAATTGAAGGTTGCTGGATGCTAGTCACTTGGTAAAAATGTGTTGACTAAATGTTGACTTACTCCTTGGTAAGTCAGAAGCCAGACTGGGATTACAGTTGTATAGGAATGTGAAATGAAGAAGCTCTTATCAGCAGAAGACAATTCAGAAATGGGTCACGAGCAGACTTAAACACTGTACTGTTAGCCTGACCTAGTTATTTAATGAATGTTAATAAATTAATATACAAACAAAACTCTCCTAAACGCCACATAGGCACTTTTCTGCAGAGTCCATCATTTAATTATTCTGTTTCCACTAGAAAAACCAAAAGTAAAATGGCGTTGCCACTTCTGGAGTGTTTAAAGTGTTTTTCTCCCAGTCCAACTACTCATTTGTTCAACATGTCCATGCTATGTTTCCACTCCCTTAGGTTGACCATGACGGTGTACTACCTTGCCCACTATGAGGAGATCTCTCTGGACACCTATGAGTACATAGATTGTGGAACCAACACCACCACTGTCCACCTTATCCAGCCTGGACAGGTCCTCCCGACTGGGGTCGAGCCTCCATCCTTAGACCTCCTTTCTGGCTCCTCTGGAAAACTGTTGGAAACTGAGTGAGTGCATGCTAAACTGTGAAGACAAAGTCACGGGATAGACCATGTGACCATACCAGTCAGTCAGCCACAGGAATAAGCATCAGTAAAAAATAAAGAATTTAAACATGAGCTGCTGCAAAAGACCTGCAAGATTCAAATGCTTGGACGCATCTTTCTGTGAAACTTCTTTCTCATTTCTCTTTTGTTGGTGATGTTTTAGAACTTTGTTTTGTTGCCATTGTTTTGGTTAGAGCCTTGTAATGAAAAAATGAAATTTGAAGAACATGTTTGCATAGTCTCTGCAACATGCATTTCTTGCTATGTTTCATTTTGAACTGAAAAACACTACCTTGGGCTTACAGATCAATTTTTGCACTACTTTTTGAATGACCACCCAATGATTTCCTATCATAAAATGTTTATTTTGTCTGTGTTTTTTTTTTTTTACATAGTTTCATACTGTTCACATGTAATCCTTGAAACACTATCTAACTTTGATATTTGATCATGATAAATCATGTTTTGGATTTAGCTGTTGCAAAATCTACTGCTTGAAATAGATTCCTGGTTTCTAAAACCCTGTTTGTCTTGTGAAAACATGTAAGCACACTTGATGTTGTGTTGAATTGTATACTGAACATGACATCTATGTGACACTTTTCTGCCTTTGTCCTTCATTCAATGCTAACTCTATGAATCCTTCGGGGATGTGGAATTCACATTATTATTGTAAGACATATTGGTGGGGTCAAATATGGTCCATGTAAGCATTACTGTATGTCACTAGATAACCACACATCTTTTGGGAATGAGGAAGTCAGTTGTCTACAAGGATTTACTTTTATTAGAGATTACACTCAGCTCAAACACTTTTATGAGGCAGTTGTTTTAAAATATATTGTTTCGGTTCTATTGTTATAAACAAAATGAAGGAAATGCGAAAATTTATATTGGAACCATTCGTGTGTACTGCCTTTAATGTGTAATGTTTAATTTCATTTTCCTTATTCTGCCAAATTGTGAAGTTGTTCTACTGATTTTTCCACTATTACTTGTTGTGACTTTGAATAGCCACTGAGTGGCACTGTGTTTGAAATGAAAGTAGTCCCTTGAAATGAAAGTAGACTTCCTAAATGTGATGTTGGAAAGCAGCAAAAATCATCAAGTGCATAATAGTTCAACAAAAGAATGTCTTCTCCACAGTACTGTTTATTTCTTTGTAATGTAGAGTCCAAACCTTTCTTCACCATTGTTGAGAGTACTGTGTGGACTGTAAAACAAAACAAAATCATTAATTACCATTTCCTTTCTTTAGCCTCAACTCTGATACTGAGGGGGTACACTCACCGAGTATCTGTTGTCTATCTTGGCGCTGTACTGGACCGGGTTTCTGATTTTGTTCTGACAGTGACAACACTCATTCACAGCTGTAGGACAAGAGGGACAAGAGAACAAAACAGACCCTTCTAAAAAAAGTTCTGTTCATGACTCAACCTGTCTATACCTATGTTGCTGTACCAACAATGAGAGTGCCAGGACTACAATTGTGTCCCTACTCAATCATTTAAAAAATTGAAAGTCAGCAGTGAAATGAAGATTTTGCAGCCGTTCTCTCTGTTTTCTCTGAGAGGTCCAGCTTTCAGGAGGCTGAAATCTCTGGTTTCCAATCCTCAGGGCCGCTCCAGTGCTACCTGATACAGAGTGTGGTCAGGATTGAGTGAGGTCCAAAATGTATTATTCAACAGCCCTCAGTCTAATGAGAGGACCATAGAGTGTGACAACCTCCCCAGATACTGTGGAGACAGGAATGCACTGCACACGCACACAGAGTTCAGTTTAGCATACTCGGTAGCTGTACAGCAGTAGCTGTGTACAGTATACATGTGTAATTGTAGTTGGGAAATGTAGTCATGTTTTAATCACAGCCCATTCAGCATTGTCCAATCATTGTAGACATACTAAACTTATGTCTGTTGTGGTTTTAGGATGAGTGCTTGTGTCACCTCTTGGTGAATGGGTTGTTGTTGACATGGCTAATGGGAACCACAGGAGGGGTTTTCTATGTGTAGATCAGATCACACTGATATGCATGAGCCACCTGAGTCCGTGGGTGTAAACACTTACACTTATTCCTGAGGTGATTGTAGTCAATTGGGGATTAGTGTCTCTTCTATTGTGGGCTCAATGGTGGATGGCTTAACCAAGTCATGTTTGGACTTGAGGCAAGCAGTAGGGATAGGTAGACAAACTTTGGGCCTATATAACTTTTGGCTTTAGGTGTTGGCAAAGTATAGATCAGTGGCAGAGGATTTGACTACAAATCCAGAGATCAAGCTCTTTGTGTGAAATGCACACAAAATGCAAATTCTCAGAAACCAAAATGCTTCTTGACATTTGACCCATACCCTGTAAAACATGGTCATGTGTCATAATCATTGCCGGCGTGTTTTGGCTAACTCTACAATAAGAAAGGTGCAGAAGGGTTTAAAGGGAGGTAGGGGTACCTGGCTGTTGGACCGGTACATCTGACTCCAGCTTGGACCTGACTTCTGTAGATTCCTTCTGAACCTGTAACTAGAAAGAAAAGTCTCTCAATACTGCAGACAGAAAACAACATGGAGAAGCCTCAAGGTATCATTTATGGTGACCAACTATACAAGGTGGCTCTTGACAGGTTGAAACAGGTATGTAGCATATCTATGACAGGGTACCACCTTACATACCTCATTCAAATGTTCATTTAATTCATTACATGAATTGTTAAGTATTTTAGCTTATATATATATTAGTACTTTGTGTTTACGTATTATGTTTAAATTCTTTGTTATAGGTTTAGTTAGGCTGCTAAGGATTGTCAAGACAGGACCAAAGAATTGTAATGTACCTGACCTTGTTTCACAAATAAACTTGAAACTTGAGACCTGACCCACAGACCTGACCTACAACATCCTAAATGAAACTGAGCAACATGAAAAGAATGAGTCAAGTTTGAGAGTCCATCAGTTGTTTGGGACCATAAAGACAGCAGAGAGCCTTTTCACAATCTGATTCCAATATACATTTTGAACTGAAATATGACACCATTTGAACATCTACTGTTTTGGGATTTTGAATGTAATGGTTTAAAATCTCACAGGCAGTTATCAACAAAGTTGTGAGGTATGTCCAAAGGTACACAGCCAGCAAATTTAACAAGAGGAAGTGAGATCAACTGACCCCACACACGGGTGTTGCATGTGCAACTACTGTTTCCACCACTAAGTGTGAATAAATAATGAATGAGGAAGTGCTGCATCAGTTCTGCTAGAAGGTTGCATTTTCAATCCAATACCTGCTTGTCTCTGGACATCCTGCGATCCAGCATTGACTGGCGCCGACGGGCCTCCCAGTGCATGGCAGACATCTCACACTACAACCAGGGAGAGAGAGTCTGTTATTAAAGCACCACACAGGCTTATTAGTGTGTGTGTGTGTGTGTGTGTGTGTGTGTGTGTGTGTGCGCGCACGTGTGCACAGTGATTGTGATATACAAGGACAGAAACCTGAGACATAATCTATCAAGTGGTTTCCAAGTCCTTCTAATTAATGACAGTGCAAAAACTGCAGACTCCAATCTTAATTGTTCCATAAACATAAACACAGCCTAATGGGACACGTATTCTCTATAGTTGGCTCATCTAAATGATATAAATGTATAACAAAATGACATATAAGTTTATGAAGGCCGTCTTATATTTTCATATGGATGTGAAGAAACACACAGTTACAATGGAACTTCAATTGAAATCATGGTGGTTTTAATGCTGATTAACATTTCAGTTGAGATAAATGTCAACCCAGTGCAATCATTTAAAGATATATCATAATCAAATGCAGTTATAATTACAAGCAAATATGCAAGTTAACATACAGCCAGAATGAAAACATTCTTAGAATTCATAATTCTTAATTTACCATAATTAGAGTTTGCAAATTAAACTCTAAAGTTGTTCGTTTCTATAGGGGCTACTTACGAATCCACGGGGAGTCCACAAAGTGTAAAATCCTGAGGTAACCCTCACAAAGTAAGTTGCACTAAGGATGTTGATGTGGGGCACTTTTCTCTACCCCCCAGTTCTAAGTAGCCTAATTCCCACCGCAAGTCACCTGGCAACTGGACGCTCTCATGGGTTGGTCCTACGTCAGAGAAAGCTGAGATAGGCTAAGTAAATCATTGCTCAGTCACCCCCAGTGGTTTAAGGTGTTCACCCCATTGCCTGAAAAGAAGAATATCACCGGGTTGACAAACATTCGCTCTAAAATGTACATAACGTATAGTAAATAAATGTGTAATCCGTTTATTTTTAAGACGTTGCTTTGGTCTTGCATTGTTGTGAAGTGGCCGACTTGTCGACAGGGGGAGCTAAACCCCTTTGTACCAAAAAAGCGTTCACATGCCTGTTTGCTTTTTTAAATGTGGTTGGCGAAATTTGGGGGATGTAGCCTACTGCCAAAGAGCAGCGAGAGAACAGTAGACTAGATATTTTTTATTAAATACCTTTTGTTCGTTTTTCTGTCCACATTTTTACAATGCAATGTTGAGTAGACCCACTTCAGGTTACTGTCAATAAACAGACACATTACATTTACATATTGCATAAGACTACTAAAAAAGTTGTAGATGCCAAATAGTAATGCAATTCTCACCATCTCATATTGAGCTGGACAGATAGTTAATCAGTACACTTCCAGCAGGTAATTGCTTGGTAGCTGCTTCAAGGCAAATACATAAATAAATAAAGAAATAAATAAGATTAATTATTTTAATAATAAACACTCTTTTATCATTCCAGAGTGGGATTGTTGTGCCATTGCTGGTGGTGCAAGTAATTTCCAAATGCTCCTGAATACCCCAGCGAGTCTCTTTCATCTATATCACACCATGGTGTATCTCTCCCCCTAAGGGCTGCATGGTCCGGCAACAAAGCAGATAGGCTGCATCTGAAGTCTATTTTTAGGCAGTTCAGTTTTGCATCCTGCCATGATGACACACCTATAGCCAGTCATTGTTGGACTCAAGGTAACATCTCTGGAAGGTTTCTGATGCTGATATGATCATAATGGTTTCATAACACCCAGTCTGAATCTACAGCCACATCTAGGTCAAACTGGCGTCAATGGGTCAGAATGTCACTGCGACAAGAGTTAAAGGAAAGGACTACAAATCATTAACATTTCAATGAGAAAGATTGTTTTCCATTTCCCTGACTTGACCAGGTGTAGCCTACTGGATAACATACATTTTCAGATAACAGCCAGTTTCTCAAGCATCTTCAAAACCATCTGTTTATTGTAATGTCCTCTTAATTATCTCTCTCACAATGTTCAATGGCAGTAGACCCACCTTTAAACCATCATCAAAAACATTGCAAAAAGTAGTGGGCTCATTTGGACATTACTGTTTGTTATCATTATACTTTCAGATGATACAATAAACATAAACTTTGTTTGTCACATTGTCTAAATACTATGCTTTCACAAACTGACCCCTGAAAAAGGTCAGCGATCTCCTATTTAGTTGGGCTGGGATTGTTTTGGGCTGGTTCATGTTACGTCACTCATGGGTGGGGGTTGTGTGGTTCAACTGCCTCTCACCAACTTCTCCAGTTCATTTCTCGACGGAGATTCGAAGGTTCAGCAGCATTTCTACGTAGCTGCTTGCTTTCTCCTGGACTACTTGCAAGTAGGGATATATTTTTTGAATACTGGAATTATGCTGTCTGTTTTAGGAGTACGGAAAAGCTGAAAGGTAAGATTTACATTTACATGTTTTAAAACACACGAGTTAATCTAACTGGGTTGGAATTTGATTTCTCACGCGGATTTACGGCAGGTCAGACTGGTCGTCCTTAGCACTAACCATATGATGCGAGATCGCTTCAAGTTAGCGTTTTGTGATCGGCAACATTAATTTCTAATTTTGTTGGAGATTGATGTAGGATAGCTTGTGAAGTGTAAGACCTATGTTTTGAAATTGCTGTGTCCATAGCAACCCGACCACAGCAAGTATGCAAGGGAGTTAAGAGATAGCGCACCGCGGTAACAGGCTCTCCCTTGCCGACCGGCCGGACAACAGCCACTACTAGTGGAAGAGTTGGCCTATTAGATAATAAACAAAAAAAAAACATTTTAAAATAAACTTCATCTCTAAGACAGATGCATTCATATATATATATATATATATATATATATATATATTTGTTGCAGATTGTTAGAAAATTATTTTTGTCCATCATAATTTATTGACTGTCAAAAAGTCAGACTTTACCCATTTTGCAGATTTCAAGTCTTAGATTCTTTTCAACAAGATTCTGTGCGCAAATGCAAACCACCTTGTATTGGAATGACCGCCATTCCAACCCATTTCAGTCGTCGGCAGGCAACGTAAAGGGACTATGCATAACCAATTAGATATTCAGTCACCCTACTAAGTAAATAGCAATACAAGTGTTGGTGAGTTCCTCATTCTAAGCAGATAAGGGCATTATTTAAGAGTTAACTATTATGAAACAGACTCAAGTTACTGTGAATTATGGCCACACTATGCCTTTGTTTAAACAGTTGACTCATGATTCTCGCCTTGTCTCTTTTGATAAGGTCTTCTGTGACTCCAGCCAGCCTCCCATTCTGCTGCCACTGCCTTTGAAGTAGGTGTGAAGGAACTGTTGGCCCGGAGACTGTCCCTACCACCTCCCTCTCCAGTCTGTCATCACCTCCCACCCAGGGACCAGCCAACATGGGTAACCAGCTCACAGAGATCGCCCCCAACACCCCCTTTCTCCCCAGCTTTCAGTCCCTACACGTGGTCATCATCGGCCTGGACTCTGCAGGGAAGACGTCTCTCCTCTACCGGCTGAAGCTGCGAGAGTTTGTGGAGAGCATCCCCACCAAAGGCTTCAACACAGAGAGGATCAAGGTGGCCGTTGGGAGTTCTCGGGCCACCACCACCTTCCAGGTGTGGGACGTGGGGGGCCAGGAGAAGCTCCGGCCCCTGTGGAAGTCGTACACGCGGCGCACGGACGGCCTGGTGTTTGTAGTGGACGCCGCCGAGACAGAGCGAATGGAGGAGGCCAAGGTGGAGCTCCATCGGATCACCCGCTCGGCGGAGAACCAGGGGATTCCTGTCCTGGTGCTGGCCAACAAACAGGATCTGACTGGGGCCGTGTCCGCCCTGGAGGTGGAGAAGACCCTGGGCCTCCACGAGCTCAGCTCCTCCACGCTGCACCACACCCAGGGCTGCAGCGCTCTGGACGGGCAGGGCCTCCAGCCTGCCCTGGAGAAACTCTACGAGATGATCCTCAAGAGGAAGAAGATGCTGCGGCACAGCAAGAAGAAGAGATGAGGGGGGCAGGGTCTGCTCGTGGTGGACTTTGGGTCTGTGAGATTCCGCTATGAAGGTGCTTTGCCATGGACTTAATTGGCATTCCTTGGGAATTTTGGATATCCTGGGACAGGAGTGGGATGTCTTCGAGAAAAGACTGTGTGGAAAGAAAAGGAGACAGATCTGATGGTCTATGATAGATGCTGAACACTGAGCCTTGACTGCCCCTTGAAAGAAGTCACTTGTATTGAATAACATTGCCATCTCCTTTTAACAAGTACCGTCACAATTATTGGCCTATCCTAAGCATCCTAAGGGATTTGTCTCATAGTTTAACACCTTATAGTTCACTTTGTTGCATGGAGGTTAACTGCTTGGGACACAACTACTTTTGTAGATCAAAAGAGGACTACGGTTTGTCTCACTGTTGGGGTGGTGTATAGGACTTGAATGGATCTCCACAGTGACATCACTGCCTGAAAGCAGCTAGTTCTGGCCATGCAAGTTTTACACACCGTTACTCACTTGTCATGGTAGATGTGGACTTAGCCTAAATGTTATCTGAGGTAGATGAAGAAGTTAACAGTTTTTACATTATGTACATATTTTTTTGTAATACTTATACAAATGAATAAATTATTGAAGACTTTTGAAGACAACTGTTTCTGTCAGTGTCCCTGTGCTTTCTTGTAAATGATTCACAATGAACAATTAAAACAAACCCTCAGCGGAGCGTTCACTGTTTTAGTGGAAGCTTCAGTGTGTAGAATCATGGAGGTATTGTGGGATTTTATCTGAAGGACACACTAGGTGTGATTTATGCATTGTCTGGTGCAATTTGGGCTATTAAGTGTCATGTTACTAAATGAGTCATACAGGAGACAAGACGAGTAGCAATTTCTTGTGTGCACTGCAAGTTTTAAGGCTAGCATATCACGCTTCATTCTTTGAGGTGGTTTTGTTAGAGAAACCCATAGAAAACATGTCCTTTGGAGTCCGAAACATGAGCTGCCATCTCTCATATCAGACACTGAGGAAGGGGGCAGTGCCATCTGTGTTTCATACTAGTCAGGTAGGGATCTAGAATCTTGGATGTCTTTAGGAACCACTGCTTTTACAACTGGAACATTAGAATAATTCATTCGAATAATTCGAATAAATCAGCTGCAGTACCGAAAGGATATCTAACCTTAACTTGCCTCCAACAATTTATTGGTCATTTACACATCAAAGGCTTTTCTAGAGGGCATTCATTAACTAAATGTATCTACCCACTGTAACAATTCAATTATCTGTTGCTAACATTTAATTGGTGTCCATGGATTACAGGGAGTGCAGGATATGTGAAATAGGTTTTATCTCTGCTTTGGGGTAAAACAAGGGGATGGTACCTTCATCAAGTCAAAATACTTTGATAAAAGTAAGATTAAGTTTCCTCCTGAAATTATACAAGAGAATAAGTCAACCAGATATTTCAGCATCATAAATAGTTCCAGCCAGGGGCACATTTCTTCTTCCCTTACTGAATTTCTGCAGTTGAAAGGTTCTCTGTACTTGTCTCTCATTTTTTTATTTTCAATTTTCAAGAGTTGCAGTGAATTCTGTTAAATTACTGGTTCAATGTATTAATGCATAAAATGCTAAGAAACAATGACATGGAGGGTTTTGGCTGGTGAGAATTTGTGTGAAGTGATGAAAGGAGGCTGTGAGGAGATCAGACTTCAAATGTACCACAGAAATCAATGATGCTAGACATGATGCTAGACCATTCTCTTTAATCTCGATCTACAGTCTAATTCTAGCTAATAGGAACTGTTGCCTAGCCTGACGTTGTCATACTCATAATTCTAGTCAGAATATGAGTCTGATAACTCTCCGTTGGGCTGTGACTATGGGGCATGTTGCCGTGGCCAAAGGTAGCCTTTTCCTCTCTCAGACACTAGTTTCGCTGCACGCTGCTCTGTGTACTTCCACGGAAATTACAAATAAGTTTTTCAATGAAATTGAAAATGGACCACGGTTGTAAATGCAGTGTTCCAAGTTGTACAGGGAATGCTGACACTTTTCCCCCCCTAAGGAACCAAACACTTTACGGGCATGGCTGATGTCTTTAAGACGATCCTTGTGAAGTTTGACACTCAACTATTAATTTGCTCAAACCGTTTCACCAAAGACAGTTTTGAAAACATTGGACAATTTTAAGCATGATTTGCTAAGAAGCTGTTGCTGAAAAGAGGTGCTGTTCCGACCTTATGCTCATCACAACCGCAAGCTGTAAGTATGATTTTGTCGCTAACAGTTATTAGCAAGAGCAGGAGTCAGATGGCTGAGCGGTGAGGGAGTCGGGCTAGTAATCAGAAGGTTGCCGGATCAATTCCCCGCCGTGCCAACTGACGTTGTGTCCTTGGGCAAGGCACTTCACCCTACTTGCCTCGGGGGAATATCCCTGTACTTACTGTAAGTCGCTCTGGATAACAGCGTCTGCTAAATGACTAAAAATGTAAATCGTCTCATCTCCTGTATCTAGCATAGGTAGAATGTGTGATGATTTAGTTTACTGGCAATAGGGCTAACGTCATTTCATTTTCCTGACTGTTTCATTCGAATAAATAACCTGTGTTTGGCTATGTTGCATCTTTGCTTGGCAGCATTGCTTGTTGTAAATCACCCAATCAGAGCACAGCTCTTCTAAATATTTATGAGCATACCATAAAAGGGATAAAACCTCTCCTTTAATTCTAGGGCTATTTCACAGGGTTGCATTAGGGCGCATAGAACAGCACCCGGCCCATTTTCAGCCCAACCAATGCTACATACCCTATTCGGATACCTTAAGGAACAATGTGAAATACCCTATAAAATCAGTCAATTACCTTTTAAGAAAAAAACACACTATTCAGTTTTGGATTCAGTAGAAGAATGCTTTTGTTATCTCACACAAATGTGGCACACCCATGCAGGAAGAGACGAAACTCACGCATGTCAGGGAGTCAGCGTTTGTCCTTTTTAAGGATAACTACACACCAACACACACATGGATCCCCTTTTGAGGAACCTCTAACAGCTAGGCCACTCTCATCTGGCCCTCCGGCTGAGAAGACAAGTCCTACAGGAATTTGAGAGCCCACCAATACCCACCCCTCCCCCCCGCTCCCTCAGCCACAGTCCCTGTCCCCCACGTCACTGATACCACATCTACTACCATTCCCTTCCCCCTGCTTTGCCAGCTCCTACAGTCTTATCCCCATATACCTCCACTGATACCAAATCCAATTAGCTGGAATGGAACCTCCTAGTGTGTCCTGGGCTGCTTGAGCTGTGGTAGGATTAGTCAGCATTATTGTCTTGAACACTTCACCGGAAAGAACAGAGGGAGTGTCAGACCAGCACCAAAAGTTAGATTCATTTCAGCATGTTACTGTCAGAGTGCTTTTTCTGCTGTTTCATCACCAGGGTTCTCTCTTCCCACCATGAGGGGAGAGACCAGATCCAGTCAGGACACGCTTTTACATGAGTCACTGTTTAAGGAATCAAACCTGTTTCTTAGAATGATTTGATTCACCACACGACACGTCTCGGCAATAAAAAAATGACTTGCAGTCCGTCCTGGTGCGGGTTTCTAAATGGGTCCTGCACGCTACGTTTGTTCGCTCTGGCCAGAGCAGTCACGGAGACTGTGTTTTTTGATGGCTATCTTTCTACAGGCTGGGAGTGTCCTGCTTCACGGGCCATTTGGATTGAGATAGGTATTCCAGAATAGAACTGTAGTGCTTCTATCATTAGAACATAACCTCTCCCTCTTCCTCCCCTAGCAGCTTATCTTGGAGGGCCGGGGGAAGACAGGGAAAATCAGGTGATGAGCACAGGGAATTGCTTTTTCAGAAAGGACCTTCAACTCACAGTACTTTTATATCGAGAACTAATTAAAAAATGCAATATATATATATTTTTTTTTTTATCACATTTGTGTGAATAGTCTTGTTGACAGTGGTGCTTCCGTGCTGTGTAAAGTTCTCGCACAGCCCCAATTGCTTCAACTCAGAGAACTTCCAAAACCTTTCATTTCAGTGTGTACATGTGTAAACAAAGACGTGCTTGTTGGCAAGCTGACAGGTCACACCCAACGTTGGGCTGCTAGGCATCCCATACGTCAGAATAGTCAACAGCCAGCCTCTGTCCCCATGTCACACTCTGTTACATCGAAGCTCCCGAGGTCCACACCCACAGCCAGTATGGCTAAGAACCAGGGAGCAGGCCTGACTGCAGTTTCCAGATTCCCCTGGGGCCTTCAGAGTACACATACTGACAGGGTGTCGGCTGGAAGGGTGCGCTCATGTTTGACGACCTGTGTAACCCAGTGAGTTGTGGAGTTTATGACCCCCCCCCTGATCATGATAGAATTTATGCACATGATACTGAATGTTCGAACACCTTGATAATGCATCATGGTTGTATTAAGAGATAAGATTTGACATATCAACTGTCACATGGACATATGGATAAACTGATGAAAAGTGTGAGTTTATGTCTAGATGGTCCATTCTGTTGGTCAGACTCAATATAAGGGATACTACAGTCACTATCCATCAACACCTCAACACTAGTTGTAGTACAGTACAGTGTACAGAGGTCTAATGGCTTTGCCTGATTACAGCTAGCTGACAGATGGCCCGTCAGCTGAAGGCCCTCCCACTCCCCATCCTCTACCCACCCCCTCCCCCTGGAGTGATCTGAGTGTGTGTCTGTGCGTGTGTACAAGGGAGTGTGTGTGAGTGTGTGTGTGGGTTTCTCTGTGTGTGTCTACACAGGGATACCTCAGCTCAACATTCTCATGAAGCCAGAGAGATGTTTGTCACATGTCATCTTTAGGCTAGCAGGTTCAGAAGACATCTGCTTCACCTTCTCCAGACCTGCATGTCAAGTCCTGCTTTCGACATCTGCGCACGTGTCTCAACACAGCATAGTTCTTCTATTGTACTGTATGGGAAGTAGGAACTATTGTTTTGAGTTTTCAGTCCTGTTCTGAAATGATTATGCCTGAAACTGAAACCCTATGACTGGAACCAATGCCTCTGGCCTGGCTGTGTAATATCAATTCTCATGATGCATGAAGTCACACCTGCAGGCACTCTAACGCCACTGTAATACAGCCACCAGAGCAGAGGTCAACCTATTGTTATTAATATCTCTGACCTCCCAGTCCAAACTCAGAACATTCTTTCATTAGAAGCCTCTGCTGAGCGATAGATAAGAGCATTATCCATAAATTAATGACATACCCCTGAAATGTGCTACTGGGAAGCCATTGGTCATAGATCATTGAGAGTCATTACTGTAAACTTGTGAATGGAGATGATAAATTAGGATGTGTCTAGTATTCCTGGGCTTGTGTGTAGTTCCACGCTGTGTGCGGCTCACAGAGAGGATAGGGTACAGTTCAATTCACAGAAGATCTAGTTATTAGACAACAATAAGGCAGACCTACCGGTATACTACTGAGGCCATACAACTGAGGCTGGCTCGAAATAAAGGTAGCAGATTCTGAGAAGGAGATTGAAGAGTCTGAGTGGGTGACTGGTGGACAGCAGGACTGAAGGTTTGAGAAGAGAAGGCAGGAGAGAAAAAGGAGAAAGACTGTGAGAGAAAGAGAGAAAAGACTTAAAGGAAAGACTTAAAGAGATCGAGGAAAAGAGAAAGAGAGAGAGAAAGCGAGAGAGAGTCGACAGCTCAGTGTTGAACATGACAACAGCTAACCAAGCGGAGCCTGTCAACAAACCTCATCATGTGAAACATGGTGCTCTCAGGCCTTTAGAGGGTCATTAAGCAGACCTGTCTTCCTGTCTGTCTCACACACACTGGGCTGCCACCCAGCAGGAGCTTGTGTTTTGGCACTGGGCTGCCAACCCGGGCTGGAGGCTGCCTCCAGGAAGGAAACACAGTCAGCTCAACCCAAACTCATTCTAAACCATAGTCATTAGTGTAGGGAAAGTGCAACACAGTATTGAGACCTGTGTCAAGGAGTGACGAGGTATAACAATGGAGAGTTTGTCTGCTGCACAGTGAAACATGTGTAGTTGTTTAAGCCCTTTCCTGTGGGTGGTTTGGGCACGAGCTAGCTGTGCTCCAACCGAGCCTGACCTCAACAACTTGGTCCCTTTGGGAAATACACTTGAAAGCGTTTTACTTCCATTTTTTGTTTTGCAGTGGCCATGCATTGTCTCCAGAGAAGTTTAAGATCGTTTGACGCATTGTTTTCCTTCGATGTTTGTGACATGAATAGACCAATGTGTCACAAGTTGGAATGTAACTGAACACAAAATGTGTCTTTTGACTATTTCACATCCTGGGCAAAATCTGTTGAGTCAACTTTTTCTCTCTCCCTCCTCTCTCCCTCTCTCTGTCTCTCTTTCTCTCTCTCTCTCTCTCTCTCTCTCTCTCTCTCTGTTTCTCCCCCTCTCCTTTTTGTGAACAACACTTTACACAAACAGACAGTGCATAGTAGATGTCCTTGCATGCTCATCACCCAAACTGTACAAACTGTAATGTAACACTTTGACTCCACTGAATGTTCTTCTCATTGTACAAACTGAACTTCACATTCATGAAAACTGTATATTCATATTTGCAGAGGGAACTGTGTCTGTGTGTGTCCGTATTTGTTCAACAAAACAATCACAGCATCATTGATTGCAGTAGTAGCTCTCTTGCTCTATCCATCCCTTTACTTCTTCTCCATTTGTCCTGCTCGTTAAACTTTTCTGGGCCCAAACTGTAAACTCCCGATACTTAATCGACTTTTACAGTGAGGAATGTTCCCATCAGGACCATGTGGAACACTGTCCAGACCATTCAGGAATGTTACCAGGCCAGTGCATAATTGAATTAATTACCACCGTTTTCCAATGTGCTGATGGGAGGAGGAGTACTCTTGTGGAATGAATTTGAAGCACTGTAACTCAAGGCTACCCAAATGCTGAGAGATAGGGCCACAGAACAAAAGTAGATTATTTTCTCCTGTTAGTGGGGTTTTGGTGGACTACATTGTGTCAACATTGGAACCACAGATAAAAGCCATCAACCATGAAGTGTGTACTGTCCTCTGAGGGTCGGGCTATGTCCTCACAGAATGAGTTCATAACCTCTTGTAACATGAGTCATTAGAGAAGTCGGAGACAGGACAGTATGTGACAGGATATGTTGTGGAAACATTGTATTGTAAATTACATTTTCTGTTGATGGTGTAAACTATCTTTCCCACTGTCCCGGGCAGGACTCACTTTGAAAGATTGAACAGACACCACCCCTCAGTGTGTCTGTGATTGCTCTTTCTGATGGATCATTGATGGGTGGATCACTGACCTGACAACTGTAAACAGAGTAGTACAAAGTGACACTGTAATAGTGATTGTTTACTGTTAACAGAAAGGCTGGTCTCTTTCACTCTCTGTGTTTCTCTGTCTCTCGCTCACCCCTCCATCCAGCCGTAGCAGCTCTGCCCCACTGTTTGTGTACTGTAAAGCCCTCCCCCCGAGGGAAGGCCAGCCTGCCAAGATTACCTAACAGACGAGATGGGTGCCGGGAGAGAGGGAGGGGGACAAAGGGGGTGAAGGGAGAGAGGGAGGGGGACAAAGGGGGTGAAGGGAGAGAGGGAGGGGGACAAAGGGGGTGAAGGGAGAGAGGGAGGGGGACAAAGGGGGTTAAGGGAGGTGAGGGTTAATGAAAACCAATGCTAAAGCTGTTCCAGGACCTTTTTCAACCATTTTTTCCATCCAAATACGTCCGATGGACAGTGCCGCAGAAAAAGAATGAGAGAAGAGGGGAATATTAATACTCCTCGGAAGACATTTTGGGCCAAGCCGTCTGTCTGGGTACTTGAAGAGGCAACAAGGCAGACTTTAATTGGAGCCAGCTTGGCTTTGAATTTCCCTTCAGGCACTGATCTCGGATCAGCTTCTTCTCCCAGATCCAATCCATGACCGGCGAGGAGAAACACCCAACTGTTCCTGGACCAGAGTCTGGTGCACTGTCACTCTACACCGGCTGGGCCACGTTACTGTCTGGAAAATAATGGTCAGAGCAGAGGAACACTCTCTTTCTCACGCACACACACACACGCACACAGACAGACAGACAGACACACACTCAAACCAACGAAGGGGCAAAACCCTCTGCATCTCAGCTGGGTAACAGCTGTTCAAACCTCCAGATCCAGACTTCACCTAGGAGACAACCAGCTTGTTATGAAATGAATCAGGGGGTGTTATGTTCTTTATGTGCCAGGTCAGATGAAGAGCACCCTTCCAATAAACCAAGGATTTGTCATTCCACACCATGCCCTGTGGCACGGCGGGGTTTTATATCACCTCTGGGTTTGTGCCACAGCAGAGAAGAAGCTCTACTGACTTGTCAGGGAAGGTTTTAGTCATCTCAGGTTTATTAGGCCAGGTTAAGGTGCTGGGAAGAGGAGGACGTGTGAGGATGATGACAGCCTGCCCATGACTGATTTAACCTGACTACGGAGTTAACCCTCCTTCACTGAGAAGAGCAAACAGAGGTGAAAAGCTTGATTAAAATAACTTCTTAGTAGGGGTGCTTTCTACACAAAATGTCGACTGACTCACTGAATGCTGACTAACTAACTGGTCAGCATGCTGACTGACTGACTAACTAACTAAGCTGACTGTCCATTTTAAATCCAAGCAGGGTGCCACACACTTAGAAGTATGCCTGGCATTCAAAGACTGTTACACTACTGTGCTTCCCTGTGTCCTCCCTCACTATCCTCTTCTCTCTCTCTTTTCTCTTAGATTTCCCTGTCTTTATGTGAAATAATCTTCTCCCTTTCTGGCAATTTTTTTCTAAGCATAAGATCTCCTTCATGACCCCTGTTGTGGTCATGCAGCCCTCACGCTGCTCTGTTTGCTAAACACAGTAGGGTGTTTAGTTCACTCAGTTCTGTCCCTGTTCTGTTGTCTATGGTTGTCCATGACCACTGTCAAAGAGAATTCACGTCATTGTTTACCTCTTTCCCAAAACAACCACTGAAGCATGGCATTAATCAGGATGCAAACTAGCACCTGCTGGAAGGTTTGCAGAGGCGTGCGATGTTTCATCTTTGTGTACTGCTGTTGACCTGATGCCTGGCTGTTTATGTCCGCTCCAAGAAAGTGAAAGTATAAAACATTGGAATCCAGAATCTAGTGCCTAATTCAGTAGAAAGCACTAGAACAAATAAAGAACACTGCATCTCTGGGGTTGTGTGAAAGAGGACAGTGCTGTGGTAACCTCTATTCCCACATTAATCTCTCTCTCTCTCTCTTCCTCCCCTGCTGTATTTGGTCTGGACTCAGCAGAAATGTGGCACATAGGCTACATTTTACAGGTAATCCATTTGAAGACCCGATGCACACACAATGAAGCAATCTAAGTTAAGTGCCTTGCTCAAGGGCATTGCAGCAAAATGCCCACATGGGTTTTTAGCATGCAGCCATCTGGTAATCTTTTTTTTTTACATACATATAAATTCTTGTTACTTTTTTATTCAGCTACATTGGAACATTTCTCCCTCAGGTGCCGTTGGTAATGTTACTGTGAAAGTGGTTTTGTCAGCCTTCAAAATACACACAGTGCTGCAAGCATCTTATGTTTCCTTTCATAATAAATACCTGGTTTCACCTTTCAACAAACAGTTACACCTGGCCATCCCCCGATTATATAGTAGCCCTGGAATCCCCTGGCAAGCTTTTGTACACTGCTTTTATGACTGAATGTTGCACATCACTAGAGGTCATGGCCTTTGGTCAGTGAGGGTAGAGAGTGCTGGAGTGATTTGGCTCGTTCAGCATTGTCCATCCATTTAGCCATCCATTCGTCCATCCATTGTTGTCAGTCAATCTTGAATTTAAATTCAAATATGCTTATGTTGTTATGTTTTTAATGTTGGTTGATGCTGGATTAAAACTGATTATTTGATATTTTAAATCAGAGTTTTGAAACTCCCGGACAGATTTAACCCCGTTAGAATGTTGGTTTTTCTCCCACAAAGAGAGAGAAGAGTTTGATGGAGATCAAAGCTACCAGTAAGTTGCCGGGGCAAACAAAGTCTGGGAGATATCAAAGGTTTGCACATTCTCCCTCCTACCCCGTGGCACGCTCGGTGTAAAACTGTCTTCGACTTTCCTGAGATCAGAGATAACCACAAGACTCGACAGGAGGCACAACAATGTTCAATATTTCAGTTTGTGGATGGAGACCAGTGTGGGGTTGTGTTTGTGTGGACATCTGCAACACCTCCTCGGTCTGCTCTCTGCTCTTCAAGGAGCGGATAAGAAACAAAGCTGGCATTGTGCTGTGTGTTTGTAGGCTTACCTGACCTTTGGGGAAGATTGGGTAAAGGTGAATGCACAGATGCTGCTGTATGTGTGTATAGGAGCGTCCAGCGTGGCTATTAGGTCTCTTACTCTCTCGTTGATGTTCAATGCTTTCTAAAGCCCTTCCTTCTTCCCTTCCCTCATCTTCCTCTCATCACCTTTCATTATCGTCCTCTTCCACCCCTTTCGCTCTTCTTTTGTACACCTTTTTCAACCTCCATCTTTCCTCTTCTGTGACTCAGAATAGATTACCGTGGCAGCTAAGGACCTCCGTGCAGCTAATTAGTTTGTCTGACTCCTCTGACCCAGCCCCCTCCTTCCCCCACCCACCCACCAACTCCCCTCCCCCAGCCTCTCCTTCACAGCCGTTCTCTAAACCCAGGTCGTAAAGGGAAGAATCCTGCTACCCACCTCAGGACCTCTGCATGGGTAATTCGTTTGACCGTGAACACACACACACCACTCGCACCCTCCCCTCTGTCACCTCCCCTCCATCCCAGCCCCCACCATAGCCCCCCCCCCCCTCACCCCTCTTGGCCGCAGTAAATGTCCCAACATCTCAGCTTGAGCTCTTTGAGTCGAATGATTAGTTTAGAGACACTGAGTGGAATTCCAGACATCCCCATATCTCACTCGTAACCCCCCCCCCCCGCTCTTACAGTCCCCTTAGCCCCCAATCCCCCAACCCCCTCCCCTCTACTACTGAGCCCCTAAATCCTGCTCATAAAGTGAGGGACAGTGTTGTATTAAGGAGGTCGCAGAGTTTTACTACCAATCAGGAGGCGTCAACACCTCCTATTCTCCACTTTATGTCTCGTCTTTGTTCAAGCGTCATGCTCAAACCCATTTCTACTTGAATGGCTGTTTTGACAAACGTCTCTCATGCCCCCCCAGCCCCCCGCTCCCCCCAGCCCCCCTGAGCAGATGAGGACAGAGAGATAGAGGTTGTCCCTGGCTTCATTGAACAAAAGCATTATATTGTTGAGGGGACACAGAAGCACTTTATTGGGATAAACTGATTTTGTCAAATGGCTTGGGTTTGGTGGCATTGAATACGGGGATTATTTTAGTTGACCAAATCCTTACTTTTGATTGCTTTCGGTTGCAGAGCAATTTCAGGATTCTCTTCCAATTTGACATCCTTTAAAAAAAAAATCTCAAAGGATTTGATGTCGAAGCAACGTGAATACTTGGGCAGGTTGCACCTCCTCCACCACCAGACACACACAAACAGGGGGGGGAGGGGAGAAAACATGCCAGAAGGAGCAGGGGAGAAATTGAAGCGAAGGAGACTGGAGGAGGAAGATTCCGGTTTGTTTGTAACTGTGTTTAGGCACATGTTCTCAGGAGGCAGACACAACACCTCGCAGCCACAACCTTGACTTGGTCACGTGTTGGAATGGAGAAAAGCAACATCAATTCCGAAACACACACTCAGAAAGAAACACTTACACACAACAAGAAAGGTCACGCACATATCAGTATCAGGACGTGGACGTCATGAAACCCTTGCCATGACTCTCAAGTACAAAGCATCTATTGTTGTTTCACCTCTGGAGGGCTGGGGAGTGGAGGGCTGGAGAGTGGAGGGCTAGGGAGTGGAGGGCTGGGGAGTGGAGGGCTGGAGAGTGGAGGGCTAGGGAGTGGAGGGCTGGGGGGTGGAGGGCTGGAGAGTGGAGGGCTGGAGGGTGGAGGGCTGGGGGGTGGAGGGCTGGGGAGTGGAGGGCTGGGGGGTGGAGGGCTGGGGATTGGAGGGGTGGAGGGCTGGGGGGTACAGGGCTGGGGAATGGAGGGCTGGGGGGTGGAGGGTGGAGGGCTGGGGGGTAAAGGGCTGGGGAATGGAGGGCTGGGGGGTGGAGGGCTGAGGGGTGGAGGGCTGGGGGGTGGAGGGCTGGGGGGTAGAGGCGAGCTCCACTCTGTCCTTCACACCTGTCTGGACGGTTCCTGGTGCTCTACAACAGACTAAACAAAGGATCACACTCCATTCTGGAGGGTTGTTGGATCTAATTATCCAAATCAGTTTCCAAACAAATTCATCCAGCATCAAGACGTTAGCATGTGTGATTGCTATCTTGTCCACTGTTTCTCTGGCCTGTGCTAATGCTGATACAGTAGATTAGATTAATTAATGGAATTAGTTCTCCCCCTAGAGAAGTGTTATGCTGCCTCAGATTACCTATCAGCCATCTGGATCCAGTCACCCTGGCAGCATGGCAGATTGGTAAAGGAAACCAGAAAGGCTAAACGTCTGAGTGCGTGCGTGTGTGTGTGTGTGTGTGTGTGTGTGTGTGTGTGTGTGTGTGTGTGTGTGGGTGTCTAAGTGTGTGTGTGGGTGTGGGTGTCTGTGGGTGTCTAAGTGTGTGTGTGGGTGTGGGTGTCTGTGCGTGTGTAGATACTTTTCACCTCGCCTTGCCATTCGTCTGTAAAGGACATTGACTGGCTGCACAGACAACCTCAGGAGAGAGATTCCAGCTCTCCTCCAGGCCCCAGCTGACATGTGGTGGATCTATCAAGGCTGAAGTCTGCTCTTGTGCTTCCTCAGATCACCCAGACAATTTGGAGCGCTCGTTTTCCCCCTTCCTGCTGATGAAGCAGTGGAGGGAGAAGGACTGAAGAACACATCGGGAACATCTCGCCATGTATGCCTGCGAGTGTTTGATTTGTTTCACTCGCATGTATTTATTTATGAAATTGAAAGTCTTTCAGATGATTTTTTTATTTTTATGCTACAGTTGTGTGTGTGTGTGAGGGGGCGACTTCAAATAAAATATTTAATCTGAAGGATCAGTGATCATAGATCACATAGATTATATTTCATTAACTCATAATGAATGCATTTCCTTTTATTGTATCCATTGTTATATGTCATGCAGGCCACGTCCGACAGTGACAAACGCACACACACATTTATGAATGCTTTTCTTTCCCCATATTTCTCTTTGTCTCCCTGGTCTGTTTCTTCTGTTTTTATCTGTTACCGTTTATGTTGATTTTCTTATAACCCCATGTATACACTCCGTTTCTCTTTATAGATTCCCTTTTACCCTTATTATACCCCATTTGATCTTTTATCTTGACTTCTCGTACAATGAATAAATGATGCTTTCAAAGCCAAGCCAGAGATCCAGAACTTAGGAAGACTTCAACACAAGCAACTCAATTCTAAAGAGGCTGTTGACAGTGACCTCTGAGCAGTGTGCTTCCAGAAGGGTACAATAGGTATGCTTGTCACCCAGCATGAAGAATGTACGTCTGTATCCCTATGACTGTTCTAGAATCACAGCGTTTCTGCATCCCTGTGACTGTTCTAGAATCACAGCGTTTCTGCATCCCTGTGACTGTTCTAGAATCACAGCGTTTCTGCATCCCTATGACTGTTCTAGAACCAGAGCGTTTCTGAATCCCTATGACTGTTCTAGAACCACAGCGTTTCTGCATCACTGCGACTGTTCTAGAACCAGAGCGTTTCTGAATTCCTATGTCTGTTCTAGAACCACAGCGTTTCTGCATCACTATGATTGTTCTAGAACCACACAGCTTCATCGAGGCCTCTTCTGTCCCGAGCTGCTGCTCTTACTGCCAGCATCAATGATTCATCGAAGTCCTCTTATCTTCTGTGGCCTCTCTACTTTATGGTCAACATAAAAGCCGGGGTGGAGACTCTCCTGAAGGGTTGTCTGAGATACACAGGAAATGAATGTGGTATGTACTCTATAGAAAGGGACTACAATCTGTCCATCCAAGAGCTTGGTTCGTTCACATGTTTTATCACGTGTGTCGTGTTTCTGTCTTTGTGTCTCGATGATGGAACAGCCTTTTGAAGTGCATGCGCCTGTTGGTGATTGCGTGTGTGTGTGTGTGTGCGTGCGTGCGTGCATCTGTGTGTGTCTTCTCCCTTCATGACAGCCAGTGCAGAGTGGACTGGTGCACGTGTCAGCCTCACCCCTCCCCCTGGCTGCTCTCCCATGTGGCATCCCTCAGCAGCCATTTTCCTAAACACTCTCCATATGTGAGTGTGTGTGTGTGTGTGCGAGTGTGTGTGTAACCGCCAATACATGTGTGGGGGTATGCATTGTAAGGATGCCATTAAGTTTATGCATGTGTGTGCAAGGTCCTTGTGTGTGTTGACCGTAATTGTATGCATGTGTGGGGGTGTTTTTCTGCTGTCAAATGTCTCCCATTGTTCCATCTGTGAATGTATGTCAGAAAATGGTCTTACAGCAAGAGAGAGAGAGAGAGAGAGAGAGAGAGAGAGAGAGAGAGAGAGAGAGAGAGAGAGAGAGAGAGAGAGAGAGAAGATGGAGAGATATCAAAGAAAGAGACCTATTTATCTTATTGTTATTCCAGAGAGTGAGTGGGTGTAAAGTTATACTAGTTTCCTGCTTGACTCAGTCAGTATGCTATCTCCTCACCTCCAGCACTTCTCTTACAAGCACTATTATGTGACATGAAAAAACTAGATGAGATTGCTTAAAAGTGACTCTTACAGTAAATCACACAGGGTTGTGTGAGTTGACCACAGCTGAGCTCCACAGTAATAATTACATTCTGGAAACAAACAGACAGACCCCTGTTATCTGAGCAATAGGTGAATGTGTCACGTGATTGTCTTGACTCATGGACATGCCAGCACATCGACGCCGGACACCTGCTGTTGTTGTGGGCTTTTACTGCAGACTAGTTGAAACACATTCACCATCATCAGCCTTGGAGGTACCTAGAAGCCAGCTTTTCCTCCATGGCTGCCGTTCTCTCTTTTAAATATGGTTGTTGCTCAGAGAATAGGGTTATGGTTAAGGTAAATGAAACTATATGAAAGAAAGCAAAGACTTAATAATTGATAATAATATCTATATATATTTATAATAATAAATTAATTCATATTAACATAAATAAGACTCAGGTGTCCAATGGGGTTTGTCCTTGGTCCCTTGCACTTGCCTCTGTGAATATTCCCATAGTTACATGCTCGAGCTGCCAAGAATTTCAATATTTCACTGCCCGTCTTTCTCTCAGATTCCATCTATCTGCTAGGCACTGAGTCTCTTTCCCGCTCCCTCACTCCATTTCTCCAGCCTTCCTGTAATTGCAGACCTCTGCTGAACCCTGCACTCACAAGAGACTCTTTGTGCCTTCCACCTGGAAGAGTAGAGGAGAGGTGGAGGGAGGGAGGGGAGAGAGGGTGGGAGAGAGGAGATGAAGGGGATAATCCACAAGTCTAACATCCACTCTTCCCCTCCAGTCATCCCTCTATCCAGCCCGCCTGACTGTCTACTTACACCTCATTGTCTTTTAGGGTTAGTATCATCGGCAGGCAAGGCCCACTAACCACACTCATTTGCGTACACACCCGTGCAGCCTGAATTATAGTCCCTCTCATCATGCTGTTTAAGCTCTTAATGGTTCCTAGGTGTCTTGTGAGCTGGTGTTAGGCTGGCGTCATTTTCAGGTATGTAAAGAGAGGACAACCACCGCTCTGATGAAGGCGTCGTGGCAAGATACCTGAAAGAAGAGGGATGAATAGGATCTTTGTGCACAAATGTGACAGACGTGTGTGTGTGTGTGTCAGAGTGTGTGTGTGTGTGTGTGTCCGTGTGCAAGTATACAATATGTATAGTGTGCGAATAACAGTGTGTGCGTGTGTCTGTGTGAAAATGTGTGTGTATGTCTCCAATATGTGTGTATGTTGCAGCCTGTCAGCCACAGTTTCAACAGGCAACCACACTTGTTGTTCTGTCTCCCATCATGCCTCTGTGAGTCACCTTGCCTCTCTCGTCGTCCTGTCTCCTTCCCATGTCCCTGGCTGTCACCACCATTCCCTTCCTGCTGTCAGACAGTGAAGCGTTTGTAATGGCTGCACACAACCTGGTGGGAGTGTAAACCTTCACCAACTCTGCATCCCTCTCCAGTTAACCTGCCAGAGAATTTGGTCAGTGATGTCATAGGTTCTTAGGCCGCTTGTCAATTGATCTGCATTGTTGATCAATTTCTAGGGCAGGTTTAGGCTCACTGGTCATTGAATGTTTCCAGCGGATGTTAGGTTTTACAGTAAGAGGGCTCTCTTCCTAATCCCCTGATGGCACAATGATCTGTTTCCGGTCAGTCAGTTAGGTCAAGGCTCTATGTCACTTAAGTGCCTGGTCAAAGCTACGTGACAGGCTCACAGAGTTGGCTCTCGTTCCAACTGCTAGAGGTCCACCACACTTCACACATCAGCTGTAAACAATGCATGGCTTCATGTGATCTGATTGGCTGGCCAGTTCATTCACGCCACATGTCCTTTGATTTGATTGGGTCTGTATAAGGGTCCCGTCTTCAGGGTCACCCATGTCACAGAGCAGCTAATCGACTATATGGATGTTGAAGACAAGGTGTGTGACAAGCTGTGGAGATGTACTGCTAGATGTAGCCAGAGTGCACAGCTAGCTGAGAAAAATGTTTGACACCACATTTTGATACATTTAAGAAAGTGTAATTTTTTGTATGATTTTGCCAAGCCAAAATGTGAATGTAAACTTGATTTGCGTTAAATTGTAATCATTGTTCTAATACCTTTTCACTAGTCATATTTTGATCAACAGATGTACGTACAGTCCCAAACAAACTGCTTAAAAGACTGTTTCTCTGTTGTCTGCTGAAAAGAAAAAGACAGTTACACACACATATACCCACATGCACACACACACACACACATATGCACAGTCAAACACATAGACAGCCACGCAGCGCTTTTCTGTAGGGATCATTATAGGCCTTGACCTGACAGATCTGATTAAAGATCTTGGCCACGCCTTTACCATGACAGAGCTCAAAGGATCACACCACCACCAGACCACATGGAGTGGAGAGAGAGAGAGAGAGAGAGAGAGAGAGAGAGAGAGAGAGAGAGAGAGAGAGAGAGAGAGAGAGAGAGAGAGAGAGAGAGAGAGAGAGAGAGAGAGAAGGGAGTGGATTAACTGTGAGGACAAACAGGACTAAGAATAGCTACAGCAATTAGGAAGCAACCACCAAGAGAAGGAAATGGGATCTAGCGGGAAAGCGTAATGGCCAAAGTCCCAAAGTTAGCCAGATCAGACCTATGGACGATGATCATTTTAACAACAACTGATGACTAACAATTCCATTCTCCATATCCAAGATTCTGTTGATACTTCAACTCCTTACAATGATATTCAAATCCTTAGTGATTGATGACGAAAACAGACAATTTACACAACATATATGAACATCAGTCTTGCATTGTGGAGAAAGGAACCCACTGCCCTGTTCAGACCTACAGGCATGTCATCATCTAATAAAAGCTGTCTTGATTTGCATGTTGTCCAGCATGCACTCTGCTTGCCTCCTCTCTCCCACCACTAACTAGTGTCCTGGTTAATCCACTAGTTTTCCCAACAAAATACACACATTAAATGTATACTGTAAATAAGTACACATTGTAATTACACGCATCACATAAACAAGTAAACACATAATTATGGAACTCTGCTTCCTGTGTGGTAAACCAGAAATGTTATAGCTTCTATTGGCCAGTAACAGTTTTGGGGGTTTTCTTTTTTTATCAACTTTGGTGGAAATTTAAGGCACATATCATTATACAATATATTGTTTTAAGCCATAACATGAGGTAAGTTATTTCAATTTCTTTACTTATTTTTGTCATGATTTTTGTTTCCTCCCTGTGAATGATCTTTGTAATGAAAGATACTTGAATTGTTTTTTATTCAATCTGTGATGCATCCAGGTCACATCTTCTGGTCTCCAGTGAAGGGTTTTCCCCCATTTGGGGCCTGGCTATAGTTTGTGGTGATGAAGTCAACATCTTGGTTTCCATTTCCCTCCAGCGATTACACCCATCTATTATCTTTCCTGAGTGGAACCTCTGCCAATTTGTGTACAGTGAAATAAGGGCCATTTTGGGGTGGCTTTGTCAAAGCTGAGGGTTCAGATGCTTGTGTATCAACGTTTAAGCTATTTTTCCTTGTTTCAGAAACTTTGGGGGAAGTACACTGGCAGTTGAACTGAAAGGATATCCAGCCGACTACTCAGTTCAGCACATGAATACGTGTGGGAACTCGGGATGAAATCAAATAAAATCAGTTCATGTTATCATACAAGAAATCTTTCTTTTGCTCATTGGTAGTATGGAATTGTAAAATGTCAATACAAATACATATGTATAAACTACAATGATAGATCAATTCATTGCTCATTGTACTTTACTGACCTTTGTCTGAAATCTTATTGGGTCATTAAAGCTTTCATATCAGAAAAAGACCAGCCAAGATGAAAAGCTATAAACTAGTAAGGTCCAAATGTCATAGAGGCAGTGGGAGAAGGTAGAAGATGAGACCAGAGTGAGGTGAAGACCTCGTTTCCTTCCCTGACTTTAGGACCATGTGCCAGAGGGCAGCATCAATGTCAAGTTATCAAGTTCAGTCTACAGTGTTTCTTTGTTTTCGATTTCAGTCTCCCTCCATGTGTGACCAGCCCTTCAACCACCCATCACACACCCCTCTCCTACCAGCTCCTCCTCCCACTCGCCCCCTACCTAGCCTTGCACCCCGTAACCCCCAAACCTTCTGTTGCCCCTCTCAAATATGCAAAGGTGTCAATTTCTCTCCCCCCTCCTCCCAATCGTCTGTCCTCCCCTTCCCTTCCAGTGCCCCCTGCTGTCTTCCCCCTCCCTCCCAATGCCTTCTGGGACTTCAAGACCCATATGCCGGTGGTACCTCTCTGTTTGAACCTCCTATCAACCCTTGGGAAGGCAATGTGATTATGCCGTTTGAATCTATCTCACAAAAGAAAAAAGTCAATTCATGTCTAGAGACCAGCTACTCGCTTTCTGTGTTGGCTGACGTTTTATTATTACAGTTTATTCTGAAGGCCAAGAATGGAAAATTATTTGAGAACCGTCTGAACTGGGTTTCAGCCTATGGTTCTGCACAGCAGTACAAATAACACAGAACGCATAGTGGATTGAATGCTCCGCAACTGTTTTTTGTGTTGTGATTTTGACGTGCTTCTATACTTGTCAGTCTATGGCACAAAAATGCATACTAAATTGCACCTTGGCACGTATCAGTTTTATGAGACAACTAAGGAAACCATATGTTGTTCCGACTTTATGGAAGCAGGAAGTCTGTATCCTTTAAAAGAACAGCCAACGTTTACAGAGCACAGTGAATTCTGTGAGAATACAGACTGTACAATTAGGTCACCTACAGTTAAAAATATCCCTAGAACTGCTCATGAGCAGCTATACTTTCTAAGGAAACTAAAGACGTTTGGCATGTCAAAACTTCTACAGGTACACTATTGAGCATTCTCACCGACTGAATTACTTCCTGATTTTGGCAGCTACTCGGCTGCAGATCGCAAGGCCCCACAGAGGGTGGTGAAGACAGCGGAGCGCATCATTGGCTGCCATCTCCCCTTCGTGCAAGTCATCCACCTCCCATGATGCCTTAGGAGATTACAGAGAATCACAAAGGACTACAGCCATCCAGGCATTGAATTTTTCACACTGCTGTCGTCTGTTAGATGTTACAGAAGCATCCAGGCACAGACTACTAGACTCACAAACCTTTTTCTTTCACCAGGCCATCAGGCTTCTCACTCCTTGTATTTACCGCCACGTTTTTACAGCATTTGTACATTTCTTTGCTGTTTTTTGCTGCTGTTTTTTGCTGGTTTTACACAACTACATAGCTGGTCGTGTGTGTATGTGTGTGTTTATGTGTGTGTGTTGGAAGGGGGGCTTGGTTGAGTTAGTAACAACATGCACACCATACTACGTGTCCACTACGTGTCTGGTATACCATTTAACCTGTGTTTTTCCTCCAGAGACCACAACAAAAACACACATAGTTTAAAGACAACACGGCCACAAGTTCCATCCTGCCTGGCCCAGAATAGCTATATTTAGAGAGAGAGAGAGAGAGAGAGAGAGAGAGAGAGAGAGAGAGAGAGACAGAGAGAGAGAGAGAGAGAGAGAGAGAGAGAGAGAGAGAGAGAGAGAGAGAGAGAGAGAGAGAGAGAGAGAGAAAGATCAACATCGGGGAAGATAATCAGAGCCTTGGTAGAAAGGACTGGTGGTTGTTTTGTCCCAGAGGTAAAAGAAGAGAGGGAGGAGAAGAGGAGGTTGAAAAGGGAGGAAATGTAAACAAACCCATGACAGTCTGTTTACAATATGTTCTCTATGCATGGATTCGAAGCGACGGCGACCTATCATTTCTGAAAGCTTAGAACATTGCGTCACGTATGGTGTGTCTTCAACCTAACTGTGTTAAGGGTCAGTTTGACCTCAGAAGCAATCTAACCTGCTAGACAACCAGCCCCCAGTTAGCAGGTGTGAGAGGAGATGATACTGAAGAATGAAAACAATGCAGGTCAACTGGAAGAAATGAATAATGCAGGTGTGAAAGTGGTGAGGCAGGAATGGGAGGAGGAGAAAACAAACAATGGTAACATAGTAGAAAGAAATACCTTGAATACGTCAAATACTTTGTGGGTCAAACTGCATTGCTGTGCTGCGTAGGTTCTGTGTCACCTCTGACAGAAACACCATAATGTCCTGACAATTAAGGATGCCAGTTAAACTGGATTAGTTGGGTAGAACATTGGTGTGCAAGTATCCCTTTAAAACAACCATACTGAAGTGTACGTCTTCATTTCGAAAACTAAGTAGTCCCAACAATTCATCAGCATGTCATTTTTTTAAAGATTTGGGGTTTTCTCACATTCTAACTGAGGTTTGGACACAGTCTGTGTCATCGTTCACCAAATGACATTATTTACTACTGCTACTACTGTCTTGGAATGATGCAAACTTTTGTTTGTCTTGTGAAACACAAAAAAACTTTGGCCTCCACTAGACAAGGTGATCAGGTAATGCCAGTCTTGTTGGTCCACGTGTCATGAATGAATCATTACAAACTCACTTGGCTCTGGACTCTTGAACACTGGCTCTACCACTCTATAGGCTTGGCATCCACTTTTGGCATTCAGTTGGTGCAGTGATTCCCTTGAACATGATGCATCCCACATCTTGGCAGTAAGCAGCTCCATAGTAACACACCCACACGCAGAAATACACAAGGGTGTTCCCATACGTACACACACACACACATACAAACACATCTGACACACACACACAAGCACACAGGCACGAATACTCCAGAAACAGGATAGCCTTGAGTAGGTTGTCTGCCTGGGTGGATGATGGGGTTGACTCAGAACCTCCCTTGATAAAGTCAGCAGCATTGACACACCTCTCTCTCTCTCTCTCTCTCTCTCTCTCTCTCTCTTTCTCCCTCTCCATCTCATGACTATGTGTGTATACAAAGATCATGTAATTGTTTCTATTAACAATGCCCCAATCAATACAGCTCATACATCAATAACAGGATCGCTTGTCTAAGCCAGGTTGGTACATAGACCATGTCGGCCCAGACCATGCGTAGGCCTGGGCTTGCCCACAGTCACCTCTCATATCATAGGCATCCAACTTATATTTCTATCAATTTACTAGGAGCATTAATGTGTATCGGCTAACTGTGCAACACCAACCCACTTACAATATCATACATCCTTATTTATATCAGAACTTGAGACACTACTTTCCTTTATAACAACAAATTACATAATTCAGTTCATCGCTCGCTCAGGGTTATTTTGTGCGTTTAGTGCAAGAATCTCTCCTCCTACACTTTGCTCTGTTGTTGACCTAAGTAGCAGAGAGATTCTAGGTAAGAATTTGTTTTTAATCTTTCGCCCGGCCAAAAGGAATATTTCACCAGAAGTGTCTGTGCACCCCCTTGAGACTTGGTCAAAAAGTAACACAGAATGCACACATGCAGTCCTGAGAATCTGCTCATGTCTACATCTTTGTTTTCTTCTTCTCTGTGCCGCATACTGCAGCATGCCTCCAGCCTCCAGCCCAATGTCACATCCAAGTGGGAGATACCAACGACCCTATGGTTTTATTATTGTATTATTCTTGTTATTATCATTACTATTATGGATTTTATATAGATGGGCTCTGAAAACTGTCCATCCACCGAAGCCTCTGTTTTCTGAAGACTTGATGTACATACAATCCAAACAGTGTGGTGCATATACTGGTTGGTTCTGTGGTTCAGAGGAAGCGTGTTGGTTCGAACCAGTGAGTCAGAGATGCCCAGAGGAGGACATGCTGTCTGGATGAGCATCACGACCCCCCTGAGAGTGAGTCAGAGAGGATGACCGTTGGATAGGCAAGTCCTGCCTGCTGCCCACTTCTACAGCACAAAACGTGGGGGAGGCAAAAACAGTCAGAACACGAGTAACCGTGAAATGTATGTGTACCCAGAACATAACATTCAGACCAGAATTAGAGAACGTGCTAGAAACATCCTAAACTTTATGCAGGCTATGACTGACAGGCTATCACTGACACTGACAGTCCACAGCTGTGCTCGTGCACCACAACCTCCGTCCATATGTGTCTCCTACGTCCACACCATTTAGATACTAAAGTTGCCTTTCTTCGTACATCAAACATGAAGACTAGTTTGTTTTTTCCATAAACGCCATCTGATTTGCTGATGACTCACATGATGTTTCCAGAAGCATCCACATCCAGCTCTTTATATGCAAAGTACATTGCATAAATGTTAGTCAGTGCGTCATCTGCGCAGGCAAATGAAAAGGCAAGCAATTTATATAACTGTGTTGCCACAGATCTCCGCAGTTGACTCTCATATGTGCTACTGGTGAACCACATGTAATTGCTTTACAGAATCAAAATAAATGATGAGCTATGGATATTTGATCATTTCATATATATTTGATTTTAGTATGACACATCTTTAGTTGATTAAATTAAAACAAAAAGACGTGGTGCTCTATGTCCATTTGCATTCATTAGTGAGTGATTGTAACAGTATTCTGTACATGATGGAATATTACCAGTGTCAAAGTCTAAATGTGGCATGATGTGGTAACAGCATACTGTGTTGCTGAACTAAACAAACAAATCAGTTTAGTAAATGTCTGTTTCTCCAGCTGACCAGACCTGTCAGGACCCACAGTTTCCTGTTGGCCCAGGATAATTCAGTTACGCACATCATTCATTATTCAAATTGTTTGCAAGCATCTGGCCAGGTTATTTTAGAATTGGTCATTTTTAAGGAAATTAGCTTAGTTGGACTCACTTACATAAACTACCAGAAAATGTTTTCGACAGAATGGACATTTCAAATTCTAAAATGAAGGGTTCATGGTATACTGTTTGTCCCTCAGGTAACATAACATTTGAACATTTACATTTAGCAGACGCTCTTATCCAGAGCGACTTACAGTAAGTACAGGGACATTCCCCCTGAGGCAAGTAGGGTGAAGTGCCTTGCCCAAGGACACAACATCATTTTTGGCACAGCCGGGAATCGAACCAACAACCTTCTGATTACTAGCACAATTCCCTAACCGCTCAGCCACCTGACTACCCGGTAGATACAATGGTAGAGTTAGCTCTCCTCTGTTGTCTCTCAGTAGACCTCCCACCCGCTTGTACAGTATGTAGGTCAAGGCTGGTGTACTGTAACGCACACGGCATTGTGTCCACAGTCATGCAGGCAGCTTCTCAAGGAGACTCTGGGAACAAAAGTCTAAAAGGAAATGATGTCATAACTCAGGTAGGAAACCCAGCAGAGAGTCTGAGGAGTAGTCATCTTCAATGACACTCGGGATGTGTCCTTGGCCCTGCTCTGCACCTCTCAGTCTGCTAGGGACCAAATGACAGCAGCAAAACTTTACCATCAGGAAGTGACACACACGCACACATACACACACAAGCACACACTAACACAGATACGCAAACACAAATTCTAAATACAGACGCATTAAGGTACATGATATTAACGCGACTCGAGAACTCTCTCTCACCCACATGCACACACTAAGTTTGTCACAGGCAGGGACAGCAGAAGTGTGTCTGAGCCTCAGGACTCGTCCGTGGCTTGAGCCTCGTCCTGAGCTGCCACAGTTTACTGCATTGCGGAGAGGGGACGGAGGGAGGGAAACCATGAGAGGGAGGGGAGAGGGAAAGGGAGAGAGGAAGTGGAGATATGTATCGAGATAGACAAATACAAGGGGACACAGAGGGAGCCAGGAGACTGTAAAAGACAGAGGCAGAGAAGGAAAGGAAAGGGAAAGAGGAGAGGGAAAGGAAGAAAGAGAGAGAGAGAGGCAGGAACTGCATGATTCACCGCCACGTTTATTATGCTCTCCTCCCCCTTTTCCCTCTCCTCCATCGCCCAACCACAGGCCACCTCTCTTTTTACGAAAATTAAAAGCCGTTCACATTGAATTATTAAAGGACCAGCCTTAAAAGCACAACTTTCTCTATATTCCCTCCAAGGCTGACAACCCCCCCCCCCCCTCCCCACACCCGCGGGAGAGGAGAACAGATCAATGTGCTGACAAAGAGGGATGGTGGTTTCAAGAGTATTTTTTTAACAACTCAAGTGAAGTTCTTAAATTCACATAGTTCAACCACAGCCAAAACTGAATCCTGTAAGTGGATATCTGGAAACTCCTAGCAGTGCGTCCAGAGCAGTAGTAAAGTAAAATATTTAGGAAGAAACATGATTGGAAGATGATCTGTAAGAAAGCGAAACAGACAAGTATAGTGACATTGTTGATATCCTTCCCTTACTAAATCATGACTCTAATGTCCAAAACATTTACAGTGAGAATCTATGCCCCCCTTTTGGAATTCTAAAAAAAGGATATCTTTTGCAGCTTCCCGCAAGGCTCTACTGAACATAACTAATTCATGAGATAAACACAATTACCCCAGATGAGGTGAACATTGGTACAGTAATGAGGTTTTTGCACTCATAATGTTCTTTCTTTCATCAACTTCACATTAGAAAGAAGCAAGGGGCAATAACATAGCAGGAGACTTATCAAGTGGGTTTCAAAGCCCCGTAATACGACTCGACGTAGGAAACCAGGTCAGATCCACACATGGTGATAATGGAACTAGAAACTTCAAAAAACTAAAGTATGGTAACTCACAGCAAGGTTTTTTTAAGTTCTTTTTTTCATCCTTTCTGTCTTTTTTTCCTTTTAGACTTCCTTTCATTCTTAACCACAATCATCCCTTTTCAAATACAGGTCAGGTTTGTAACAGGCAGATGAACTAGCAGGTTTGTGATAGGTTGACCAGAGAGGGTGTGAGAGAATGACCTTAAAGCACTGGACCTAAGAAAGCTTGTCTCTCCTCCCTTCAGGTGACAGCTAATCTCTCTGACGTCTAAGTCAGTGAAGAACAGGATCATTTATGGCTTATCTTCCGCTGAAGGAATTGATTCCAGACACTAAGCCAGACAGGGCTACTAATACAAGGTCTGGGAAGTCGGAATTTGCTCAAATTAACAGAAATCTAATTTGATAATTTTACATACAAAATTGCAATATTGAGAATTTGGTTCCATGTGATGTAAGCCCCTTGTTACTGTAATCGTTCCGTGTGCACAACAATGTTAACCCCCCACATCAATGTGAACATGTCTGCCAGCACATATGGACTTCATACTGCATGTGCAATCCTGTGTGCTTTCCACACGTTACATGTAGGACACAAGCTCGTCAGCACGTGTGTGTGTGTGTGAGGGCATGGGGGTGCTGGTGGGAGGAGACGGGTGGACGCACGTGTGTGTGTGTTCGTGTCAGTGCGGGAACGCGTGCGTGTGCCTATGCACATGCAGAGAATCTATGTCAGAGTCAGAGTTATCTCTCAAAGCAGACAGCGGTGAGCAGGTCCCCCGTGGTTTACAGGCCGTGTTGTGATCAAGCCAGAGCATCGGACAAGTCTGTACACATTCAGCCTCCTCCCTGCTTCCACCCCTACAACCCTCCACCCTATCATCCACCCCAACGTCCCCCTCCACCCCTCCACCCCCCTCCTCTCCTCTCCTCTCCCCCGTCTACCACCATGCAGGGTGGCGGCGGTGACAGATAGCCTGACTGTCTGAATCATCTTCTTCTCTGCCACAGGCCGTCAGCCGCGGCACGATCGTTAGTTTTATTGTCAGCAGCTGAAGCTGCACTAACTGTAACAGATGAGGCAATTATTTGTCAAGCACTATTAAATATTGATGAGAGGGATGGGCTGGTGTCTTTCTCTCGGTTTCGTCTCTTTTTGTGTGAGTGTGTTGTGTGTGTGTGTGTGCTGTGTGTGTGCTGTGTGTGTGTGTGTGCGGGCATGTGTGTATGTACAGTATGTAGTTTGGTATTGCAGGGGATCTCTAAATCCCCAAACTGAAAAAGTGAGGTTGGAGCCAATAGACAGAAGCAGTGGAAGCTGGGTCAGATCCCTGTCCTGACCGAGAGTCTGAAAGAGGGGGCGGGGTCTATCTGGGTCTGCTCTC
The DNA here is from genome assembly GCF_054491055.1 of Hypomesus nipponensis. Taxonomy (NCBI): domain Eukaryota; kingdom Metazoa; phylum Chordata; class Actinopteri; order Osmeriformes; family Osmeridae; genus Hypomesus; species Hypomesus nipponensis. The sequence continues at coordinate 5,604,222 of NC_140377.1, read as the reverse complement.
CAGGACGGGAGCAAAAAATGGACTAACACACACCCAGAGAAAAAAAATCGAGAGAGAGAGAGAGAGTGGATCCAAGCCCAGACTTGGCAAAGCTACAGGTGATCTCCTGTAAAAACACGTCGACAAGACAGCACCTGAGGATCCACTGGACTGTAGCAACCAACTGTACACCCATGAATGTTTTTGTCAGTGTGTGTTTGTCAGTTTGTGTGCGCGTGTGCTCGTGTGTGTGCTCGTGTGTGCATGCAGGCATTGCTGTGTGTGAAGTCTGTCTTCTTGGTGAACAATGAGGCAGTTGTGTTGTTAGACACATTTTAAAAGTCAGCCCTTCAGTGAAATGAGCAGTCAGATCTCAGTTGTGACACGTTACTAGTCCTTAGCACGATAACACACACACACCAGAGAGACATGCTCACTCAGAATGGAATAACACTGAGTCACACAAGCCCTGATCTGAGCAAACACATTAAGCATAATCCTCATACACCACCCTGATTCTCTGACACTACATTCGCAGCCCATGTACAAACACAACCACACACCATCTATACTCTCCCAATCTCTCTCTCTTTCTCTCTTTCTGCCTCTGTTTCTCTCTCTCTGCACCTCTCTTTCTCTGCCCCCCCCTCCCCGCCCTCTCCATCTCTTTCTATCTCTTCATCTCTATCAATCTTTCTCATACTCTCAGTTTCTCTGTCTCTCTCTGTCTCTCTCAGGGGCAGGATGCTGCAGCTTCGTGTTCTGGCAGCCGAGGAAGACTTTTACATGGTCCACTGACTTCAGTCACGGCAAGCCGTGTTACCGGGCAGAACCCACCCAGCCCCAGCCCTGAGCATGCTCACGAGCTCTCTGGTGACAAACTGAAACTGAGTGCTGAGTGTGTGACCTGGAACCGAGCACGCTCAGTGGTGTGGTTCTGGTTTGTTGATGAGTCAGTGAGTGTGCTACCAAGTGGGCCATAGGGCCAGGGGTGATGTAGTCTATAGATCACAGAGAGGGTAAGGGAGAAATAGAGAGAAGAAGAAGTAGATGGTGAGGGAGAGCGAAAGAGAGAGAGAGAGAGAGAGAGAGAGAGAGAGAGAGAGAGAGAGAGAGAGAGAGAGAGAGAGAGAGAGAGAGAGAGAGAGAGAGAGAGAGAGAGAGAGAGAGAGAGAGAGAGAGAGAGAGAGAGAGAGAGAGAGAAAGAGAGAGAGAGAGAGAGAGAGAGAGAGAATGGGTGGTTTAATAGCTGAGATCACAGTGCGAACCCCACTGACCATGGTGGTGATGTTAGCCTGCCAATCAAGAGCCTCATTGTAGGATGGGATGAGATCAGACAGAGCTGGTCTCATGGGGCTGTGACCCACTTCGACTCACGAGGACGTCTACTGTGGACGGAGAAGCCAGCTGACCAACCTGCAGAGACACAGAGTCATGTTGTCCTCCGGTGGTTCTGGGACATTGGAAGCAGAAGCTGATTGTTTTTGTTCTGCAATATGCATTTCTGTGATAAGCCTTCAGGCCCATTATACTGTATCACAATGATTCTATAATAAGCCTCTGTAATGGTTTTAATCTGAGCTCAAATGCTTTGGCTTCTCAGAATAGTGGGAAAGCATATTAGTGTTAATCCATGGATAGTCGTGGACGTGATGAATAATGGGAATTATGCCACCAGAATCAAACCGTAAACCGTGTGTGAGTGTGTGTGCAAAGTGTGTGTGTGTGTGTGAGCGTGAGTGTGAGGGTGTGTGTCAGTGTGTGTGTGTGTTTCTATGAATGAATTTCCCTCACTGAGTACACAATGAGCCCAAGACGCTGTGCTGTGTGTTTCATAGACAGCAGGGTCCCTCCATACGGCTCTCTCCCTGTGTGACAAGAAGAGCACTCTGAAGGGTCAAGGATGTCCCAGGACAGGTCATCATCCCCCACCCTGGTCAGAGAGACTCTGCCTGGATCTGGGAGCCTCTCCATGGGAGAAACTCCCACGCTGGCATCCTGGCACGCTTTCAAAGCCGCAGTCTTCAGAGGCAAAGGCTGCGTTGGCCTTTCCACCTGATCGATGGGAGCCGGTGGAGCACTGGCCGGAAGATACAGGGGGTCTCCACACAGGAGCTTGTCCTGTCTGTCACACACGCCTGAGAAGCCCTGGTCCTGCTTGTTGGTTGGTTGTTTGTGTTGAGGAAGTGCTGATGGTACAGTTCCCTAGATCACTTTGCGGGCGGTTTGACCTTTGACTGAGCGAGGCCAGCTATGGCCTCGCTCAGTCCGACTCCACAAAGAAGGAGGAAGGAGAACAGCATTAATCTAGTAAACATCTTTGAGGTTTTCCTGTGTGCATTAATGCCTGCATTTGTACATTATTGATGTATTTGGCTTATTTTACAGGCTTCTACTGTATAATGCAATTAATCCTCCTTGTTTGGTGATTAAGAATTCCATTAACAAGCAGTGAAGCTAGAGGGGAGAGCGTAGCTATAATGTGGCCTCCTGAGTTGTGGTCCCCATTGTAGCATGAAGAAGGGTGTATTAGCATAATAGCATAGTCTGTTTATGGCAACTTCTTCATTTTTTATCTATGTGATTAATATTAGGGTTTGGTTTATTGGCTGCATGCGTCTGCTAATTGCAGTTAAAATGAAGCATCACAACCATGCCATGTGTTGATAGAGATGTTGTTGTTCTTGTGCATGGAAGCATCAATCCATTCTGTACAACAGAGAGGCCTTTCATCTCAATTAGGGCTGTCTTACGTCCATTTGAATTGTATTTATGAATTTTATGTAGTGTATTGTGTTACACATTCAGACTGAGAGGAAGAAGCTTCAAATTGAATGTTGAGTCTATTCTAGAGTTTGGGCACAACAGCCCGAAGTTAACTTATAAAACCGCACATGGCCTGAGGTTAAGCCCATGACTTGCAGTCTCGCTAGTCCCAGCTCTGTCTCTGAAAAAACGCAAAGCCATGCAAAGAAACATGGTCATCTGGTCATCCTGGCCAGTCTCATCTCTCCTTCTCTTTCTCTTTCTCCCTCTCTCTCTCTGTTTCTCGTCTCCTGTCCTGTCTTGGTATATGGCCCCTTGGTGGGTTTAGTGGCGACAAACTCTACACAGAGACACAAAGACTCTCCCATTCATGTGTGTGGCCTCATTGTGAGCGCACAAAGAACATGCCGGCGGGCGCAGAACACATCAGCTGCCTCTTTCAATTCCTTCATTAATGAACGCAATCCTTCCATTTCTTTCTCTTGCCGCGCATCTCGCTCTTCATCTCTCCGTTCCTCCAGTCCCTCTATCTGCAGAGCCCACCCTTTGTTTTTGTCTTGGTCACACTGAAGGATACGTTCCAGAGAAGGCCATGATAACATTGAGAGGCCTTCAGAAAGTTTCAACAAAGGTCACCGGGGTCCCAAACAATACGTAGGACAGCCTTGTTTTTCTATTGTGTGAAGGCTGCACACAGTGGTTAGACAAGGGTTTGGTTTTTATCAAATATAATTGAATGGGTGTTTAACTTAAAAACGACACTTCACTGAGTGGGGATTCTTCTCACAAACTGGGTACCAGTAGATCCTATTCCTGCCTCCCTCTACCTGTTGTCCCCTGCTGATGGAGCGCTTGAGGTCTGTCACCAGTGTGGGTTTTCGCCTCTGTGAACACGCTGTTCCTGCCTCAGCAACACTGTTTGTTTGCCTAATTGGGTGAAACAGAGCCTGTGTTGCTGTACAACACAACTCTCATCCCCTCATGTCATCCCTCCACACACACATACACACACACCCCTCCCACCTCCCATCACCCCCCCCCCCACCCCCAACAACACCGCCGTAGATCAAATAACTGTCATCTGCTTGCCTGCGGCGCATTGGCTAACCAGCACACCACTGCTATCCCTGTTAATAACACCTGAGACTAAAACTTTATAACGTATTTTTCCTTCACCTGCCTTCATGATGCAGAGGAACTGTTCAGAGAGACTGTACTGAAAAAACCTCTTGTTCGCTTCTCTCTCAAAATAATTTGAAGCCAATACTGTTTGGATAATTGGGGCTCCAAAGAGGCATGATCTTAACATACTTGTGATCTCATTGGAAAGTTTCAAGGCTCAAGGGTACGGCAAGGTAGGCCTGTAGTTGAATGCTTATCTAGCTACAATCCTATTTGAAGAGTCCTGACCGGGAGAATTGCTCTGCTCCAGGACTGTCACTGGGCCCACGCAAAAACCCACTCACTGACACACTTTCACTTTGACCTATTTGTGTTTGTGTGTGCATGTCTGTGTGTGTGGTAGAGGGGCGGCAGTGCACTGTGTGGGTGTCCTGTGCATGTGTATGGCCTGCTTGTGTGTGTGTGTGTGTGTGTCGGGCATTGCTCATCTTGTCAAGAACACGACTTGTGTGTGTGTATGTGTGTGTGTGTAGGTGGGTGGGTGGGTGGGTGGGTGAAGGTTACTGTCGGTGAGAGTGGTTTTTGTAATCCTTTCATTTTGAAAACTTCTCCCTCAAAACTTCACTTCAAGACCTTGTCTGACGATAGTGCAGAGAGTGGAAAGTGCGTGCTGATGAATCCAACAAAGGCAGAGTATTTTAAAGCAGCATGGTTGCTTTTCTCTGGCTATATATTCAAACTAGACTAAACAGAACTAATCTGGTCAAATTGGCCAGAGCTGCAGTAACACTGCAAATGTTATGTTGATGTTTGAGCCTGCCTGATTCCGGCAGATTCTGGGTCAGCTAATCAGTGCCGGAGATGGGGAGTGAATCGTCCAGGGAGAACCAAGCTGATTATACAAGCTGAGTATATACATGTTGTTTTGTCCTGTGATTAGACTCCCACTTGCCTCCATGTGGATATTGCCAGGTTGTCAAGTAAAGGCTTCATAAACACCAAACACATTTGCAGGGTCCAGCTGATGTCACCCCTGTGTGTCTAATGTTCTAAGTGAAGGGATAGATGGTTAGTTATATTATGCAGGGCTCCTGGATTGTTTGGAGAATGGGTCTGTAAAGCCACCATTGTCTTACAGACACCACCTTCCTCAAACATCACCACTGTCCACAACAACAGTGGGGTCTGCAACTCCATCTCACAGTGCATGGGTAGAAAAAAATCTAATTATGTTTTTTTAAAGGGCAGGTTCCAATGACAGCCATGAGAATGTTGTTGTCTTTATTTCATAAAGGGCCGGGAAGCTTCATATCTCACGAGTGAAAAGGCACACCAAAAAAAAACAGAAAAACAAGGGCAACACGTTTTGTGGAGGATAAACAGCAGCATTACTCTTCTTGTGACACATTGGGGGATGTTAAACTAGGTTACTCCTGTCTCTTTCTGGATCAGCAGGAAAGCAGGCTGCATGTGAAGAAGTTTTTCAGTGACTCCTGCGACTTTCCTTCATGGCAGTGTTCATTAATCAGTTATGTAACGAGATACGCAGCCCCCTCGGGCTTAGTTAGCCAGCCTACTGAGGCGAGGAGAGCTGAGAAGAACAGGAGCCATGCCTTGTGACTGTGGTGGGGCTCTGGCTGTGATTGCCTCCTGGTGGTCTGGAGGAGAGATGCAGGTGCTTCTTTCCCTCCTGGTTAGGGAGGCTGGTAAACCCATGAAACAGGGCTGGTCAACAACAATCCAGCACGGTCCATGTGGTACAAACATGATCCTGAAGTATTGCAAGACACACAGATGCACCTCAGAGATACACACAGGAGGCATCAGCAGTTATGCATGTCCCCGGTGTTGTTCTGATTGGTCAGCCCCACGGGACACAGACAGAAAATCATTTGCCAGAAACGCAGTCCCATGGTGACTGTGGAGGACCAGTAACTTGATGAAGTAGGATCCGGACCCGGGCCACGAATGGCTGGGGATGACATCAGTCACTTCCTATTTTTTTTCCTGTGCTATTGTGACGCTGTGATAGGCAGCTGCTTCTGTTCAGCAGTGTTGAGCAGTGTTTAATGGGGCGGTGGGGGTCTGAAAGTCGGGCATTGCTCATCTTGTCAAGAACACGACTTGTGTGTGTGTTTTTGTGTATGTGTGTGTGTTAGTGTGCATGTCAGGAGCAGACACAACAGCCCCTCCCTCAAGGGTTCCTTTGCCTCCCCCTGAATTAGTTTCACATTGTTTCCAAGTCATTGGTTTGTGATTGGATAATAGGTCTTGATCAGATTATGATGTGCTTCACAGGAGGTTGGATATCTGTTTGTGTTGACAATATCCCTCTGTCAGAGGAGGAAAACACACACACACAGACACACTGCACTTGTTCTCCTAAGATTGAGCAGTCTGCCTCACTCATAATTGACATTTTGTTTCTTCCATGACTCAATTTGCCCTCTAAATTAGACTTTGAGATGAGTCTAGTTGGAGGATGAAAGCAGCAAAGCACATCTGACACTGATGGAAAACACTTGAGCTTCATCCATAATGGATGAAATGCATCATCCATGGACTAACACTGCGTCTCACATCATCATTATCCAGGGAATTCACTCATTGTCTGGGGAACCTTTCTTTGTCCTACTCCCAGCCTGAGCCTCCCTCTCCTCCTCTCTCCTCCTTTCTTCCAGATAGCGGGTGACCTCAACAGGGTGGGTCCTCTTGGTGGGGTGGGGGGTGAGGATAGAGAGGGTAAGTGAAAGGGGAAAGGGGGATTCCATCAGTCCCATGAGTCCCATGCTGAGAATGTTATTCTTGTTAATTTAATCTCAATGGGGGATTGTGTGTGTGCGTGTGTGTGTGTGTGTGTGTGTGTCTGTGTGTGTGTGTGTGTGTGTGTGACATTATTATTCACTTTTGTGGGGCAGGTTCTATGATTCACCCTTTTTATTGTCTAAGAGCCAGGGACTCTGGAAAATAAAACAGCTTGAGAGACGAGCCTGTTCTGCCTTTGCAACTTCATTCCATCTTTCTGAATGTCACATCAAAATGAATATGCCATTTGAACAGTCAAAGATACATTTAATACTGGCACACTTGTCAATTAAATCCTGTTAGTTGTTCCGTCAGTTGGCTCAAAAACCTAAGTGATATTACCTTCACCTCAGATCTTGTTTCAACCATCCCCGTGAACTAAATGTTGAGAGACGTGTGAATGGAAGACAAAAAAGAAGCAGAAAAGACAGTATATGATGGAGGACAGAATGACATACATACAAAATACATTTAAAAATAAATATTTGTTTGGAGTTCATGGAGGATTCCCCTTTGTAAAGCCCTTGTTTCGCTCTGGATAAGAGCGTCTGCTAAATGACTAAATGTTTCCTTCCTCTATCTTGGTGTGCGTCAGTAGTGCCTGACTCTTGCAGTGCCTACGTTACATTCTACATCAAACTTTGCAGGCCTCATCATTGTCCACCTGTGCTATTCTGGGAGATGCAAGTATAAAAACAGACTGGCAGGCCTGTAGACCAAAGCTGTATGATTAGTCCCAGCCAGTAGTGGGATGGTAGAGATGCTGATTGGGTAGTAGTAGGTTGGGAATCCCTTCATAGACAGATATACTGTAGACACAACTTCCTGAAGGCAGGGTGCCCCTCATGAAGAGGCTTGAGAACAATTATATAAATCATGTACGATATCTGGTTTTGTCTCAGGTCTGGGTTGAAGGTTTTAGGTGCAGTTTCTATCTGTGTGCCCTATCACACTGTAGAAATCTGTCATTGGGACATCCATCGATGAAGAACATAACCTCCTGAGGTCTCAGGTGGGGTCATAACCCTGCACTGATTAACACAGCCCATCCATCACACATCAACCAATCAGCTTAAACAGCATAATCAATGTTTATCACTAGGGATCAATAGCCCTCAGTGTTCAATCAATACATGGCTCATTCCAGAAGTTCTAGAGTGATCCAAACCACTTTCTGATGGTCAAAGGATAGCCTTTTTAGTCTCATTGTTTTTGGTGTATAAGGAATTAGGTAATTATGGTCCTGAATATAAGGCAATTGTGCTGAATACAAGGGATGGTCATGAATATGAGGTAAGGTTCCTGTGTATGAAGTGCTAAATCTGTAAAGTATAAGCTCATTCTTTAAGCTATCCCAAATATATACATAGTAGCTTGAAGTCCACAGTGAAAAAAACGTAGATTTCACTGCCCTCATGTGGTTCTAATCATAAACAGCAACGCAAACCAGGCGAATTCTCTATTACCACTGTTGAGAGACTATCAATCCCACATCACAGCTTTTTCTCAGAATTTCTGTCATCCATCAAATGTCTCAGTTTGCCTTTTTTCCCAGAAAATTGTTAAATCAGAGTGACCATTAGTGTCTCTGTGCCAAAACAGGAAGTTCATATACAGCCAGCAAGCATCTCCTGTCAACTTTAAGACCTACTGACGACTAAACTCTAGAGGAAACCTAACACATGCTGTCTGGATCTTTCAACCACCAGCATGTTCAAGAACATGGAAGTCGCTGATAAAGGCACAATATCAGCCTTGGTACTGCTTGACCTCCGTGCTGCTTTGGACTCAATGGATCACACGATACTCTGAGCCAGATTAGAACATGGGTGTGGCTGTCAGGGACAGGGAACAGTGGACAGCAATGACCTGTGGGTCCCTCAGGGCTAAACTCACACACCACTTCTCTCCAATCTCTGCAAGCTCCTACAGGGACAAATCCTACAAAACAACATTGCTGGTCACAGTTATGCAGATGCTTGTCTTGACTTGAAAACGAGTCAATTCAGAAACCTTGTTTCGGGATTTCTCTTTGACTTAGATCTTTGGCTCATTGCTGGTCATAGTTGTGCAGATGCTGTCTTGACTCGAAAACGAGTCAATTCAGAATCCTTGTTTCTGGATTTCTCTTCGACTTAGATCTCTGGCTCAATTGCCGTATCAAAACAGTAGCTTCTTACATTTTACTGTGATAACCTGTACCGCCACCACTCAACACCTCAGAATTACATCCCAATTATTTTTTACCTACAATGTTCTTTCTATAGGTATTGCTATGTAATTGCTATGTGATGTTTGCTGTTCATGGTAATATAAATGGGTGAAGAGACAGAGAAGGGGCCTCTTCCAAAGATTCCAGGGTGGAGCTTAAGGAAGCCGACAGCACCAGATGGTTTCATCCCACCCATCTTCTGGTTCCCTCTAGTGATCAAACCTTTTATTCTCAGCTTGATACATGCTTAACATTGTGTTCATTTGACTTTTATATGGAATGGCTGTATTCAGCCTGCTGGAAGCCTGGTCATTTAAATGTTATCAAAAGCTTTGACATTTGAAAATAAAACACTTGAAAAATGTATTAGAGTTAGAAAGTGGCTGAGTGCTCTTAAATTGTTGCAGTAAAAATGTATTTAATTCTAATTTGGCTTTGCAGCCATGCCTATAGTAACAGAAGTTATTAGACAAGATACATTTTGCATGGGGGATGGTAAGCTTTCCAGAGGTACATGGCTGAAGAACAGATTCCTCAGAAGGGACCTCCTCCAAATGTCCAGGGACCATCCCAACTTTCCACCAATCATACAGTAGGAATGTACCGTAGCCCCACTTGAGAACTGCAGGGATAAGCACAGATTCATGATTGCCTCAATAATTTACTGATGACAAACTGTCCATTCTAAAGGCAAATATTCATATTTTTATAAAACATAATCCAATATTTCTTTATCCACTCTTCTGGTATATGCTGGAGTCCTCGGATGAGAACAAGTTGCAATTTGCAATCAAGCCAATCCCAAGGACAAACAGGACCAACAGGATTAACAAGAACACTCCTCTTCTGCTAAATTGTGAAACATGGTCAAGAACTTCCTTCTCACTTTACTGGTGTATGCCAGCTGTGAACCGTTACGCACAACCTGCTGGGATCTTGGTCAGCATACTTTTTTGAGATTTCGCTAGATATTACGCCATCAATTACTTGAAGAAAGACAGACGTTGTGTTTATTCTGTGCTCAGGTGAAAAGCCCAGAGAGAAAGACATGGCTGCCAGTGATACATTGAAGGTGAGAAACGTTCTTGAAGAATGTGCCATTGTTAGATGGATAGCCATGGCTCGATGCTACAGATGCTTTTCATGTCGTTTAAAGTTGATTATTGTTGTTTTGTTTACATGATGTGCTTTTAAAGTGTGTCTAAACATTTTTTGTCCAAGTGTTTTCTTTAAAAAATAATGTTTGAATGTTTCCAGAGGACAGTCCAAAAGTCTGACCATCTGTGCGAGGGGGAGAAGGACTTTGTGCGCCAGAGGAGAAAGAAGATTCTGGATTCTCTGAAGAAGCACAACATCACGTGTGAACTTGTACGTGGACTATCGTGTCTGATCCTGCTTATAGTGATGCACTTACAAAACCAGGTGGTCTTTACTTTACTGACAACAAACTATAAGGGGGAATTGTACAAACGTCTATTTTGCCCCCCACCCAGGAGGATGTGCCTAACATTGCTCTGGTAGTGTCTGGGGGAGGCCAGAGGGCTGCAGTTGGCATGCTGGGGTCAATCCACCAGATGGAGCAGGATGCCCTGCTGGACACTATGCTCTACATGGGGGGGGTCTCTGGATCAACTTGGTAAAATGCATCATACAGGAGCGACACCGATGCATCAACATTCAATTTAGCTCGGTTTCCATTTATAGAACATACAGTTGGTTGATACAGAGTACGCTGTATTTCATGTCACCCTTTCGCTTGCCTCCCCTCAGGTCTATGGCCTCCCTCTACAAAGAGCCAAAGTGGAATGTGTCCAGTGTGATAGCCACCCAGAAGGGTCCCAAAGTGGAACTGGAGGAGGTATCGGACTGGCTGATGGAGAGGGGAAAAGAGCAGAACTTTTCTCTCAGCCATATATGGGGGGCTCTCACCTCCTCCACTGTCATGAAAGAGGTCAGTTAGCCAAACCACGCAGTTACTGCATGTCTGGAAGGGGAGAGTACGGTTGATTTAAAGTGCTTTGTGTTGTTGATTAGATGATCACAAATAAATTCTCTGAGGAAGCAACGAGAGAGGCCTGGAACCCTTACCCAGTCTACTGCGCCATAGACAAACACAGCTTCCAAGACGGACATGTTGAAGGTGCGTTGACACCTTCCCAGAGACTTTTAAAATGACACCTACCTCATGTCTTGGTGTAACTACTGACACACTTGCACTCCCTGAATCTCCCCATATCCCTCCCTGCCCTCCATACCCATGCGTCTCACCTAATCTCAACCCACCCACCCCTCTCTCTTTCCTACAGCATCGTGGTTTGAGATGACCCCTCACCGTTGTGGCTTCACAGACCTGGGCTTCTACGTAGACACTCCCTACCTTGGCAGCCGGTTCAATTCTGGGGAGCTGGTGGAGCAGAAAGAGGAGATGGATATGACCACCATGCAAGGTCATCAAGGGGAAGCTCAAAGATGGACTGCCAAAGTGCTGTTGCTACAGTGCTGTTAAAACCACTTCCTGTAGGTTGTGCGTTCCTCATTTGTGTGTTCTGTTTCGTGTTGCTGCAGGTATTCTAGGCAGTGCCCTGGCAGAGGACCAGACGATCAAAGACATGATGCCAGACTGGATGACAGGTAGTGCCATTGCTTTGTGCGGCACGGGTGTGTCTCAGTGTCTCTTTTGATCCTTAAAAAAAGGGGTCAACTGGGTGTCTAGGGTGTGTGATGTTCAAGGTTGCAGGAGGGGTCTGTCTCCTATCTCACAGCCAAATTTACAGTATTGTGTCAAAGAAAGCTACAGTATAACTTAACAAAATGATGAGAATGATATGTGGGGTGAGGGGTGAAGTCAAGCGTTTCTATTCAATGTTTCAATAAGCTATGAAGCTGGGCCGACCATAAGGACCATCCCTGGTGCTTGTTTTTCAGAGAATGGTGGTGATCTGCATGCCTACTTCCAGGCATACCAGCTCCTCCACACCATGGTGAACCAAAAGGACAATGAAGACGGAAACTCCTCCCTTCGCACCAATCTGGAGAAAGTTCTAGAAGGTAATGTGCATAACACAACAACAGATCTTGTTTATTGTTTGTGAGACTGTGGGCAGTGTTATTTTGTCAAAGAGAAGCATGACACTTCCTTTGCATTTGACACCCACATTGGTGTTAGTGTTAGTGTTAGTGTGAAAGAGGCTGACAGTGGTGATGACTGGTGATACTGGCTCCTTGCTGGACGTGTGGAGGCAGTAACAGAGATGGAGATTGTTCCGTTTCTCTATGGTAGACGCAATAAAGAAGAAGCCCCTCAACCTAGAGGGCTCAGCCACGGCGGAGGAGAAGAAAGCGCTATCTGAACAATGGGGCCTGGATTTCATCAAGGTTCTGGGGGTGTGGTGTGAAAGTCTGCAGGAGAGTCCTTTCAAACGCTTGGGTAAGTGTCCTGTTGAATCATGAATAAATGATAGTACAGTACTAAGTTGCATCAAATCTTGATCCTGTGGAGTGATTTCTATACAACAAGAACATGGTATGAACATGACAGTTTAGCAACTGCTAGAATGACAGCAGAGTTATTTCATGTTAAATTTTATCATCTTTTCCTAGTGTGCTGGATGATCAAGCATGTATTCCCATTGGTTGTGAAATGGGAGTGGGGCTCAATTAACAACTTCCTGTACAAGCATCCAGGTGAGAGAATACCGCTGAAATAACCTGCCCCATTGAAACCAAAGTCTTGAAGCAGATTTGGACAACATGATTGACCAACTGATTCTGTAATGTGTCTGTTACCGGGCAGACCCCAAGGTTCCGTCCAATCTCCAGACGAGGGAGACCCTTCAACTGATTGACGCGGGTCTAATGATCAACGCCCCTTACCCATCTTTCCTGGGGCCAAAGAGAGGGGTGGACCTCATGATTGTCCTTGAATACAGCGCAGGGAACATCTTTGAGGTAGACCACTGTGCTTCCTCTGCTAGTTGAACTAGACTGAAAGCTACGCTGAGGCTTAATGTCACAGAAGATCAGACTGGCTTCCAGGATCTTCTCCTCCCTCAGCCTCACCACATAGTTTTATGTTTCAAACTATCTTTGCAAAATGTCATGAGACAGTTAAAAAATTTGAAAAAAGTTTTAAAAGTTTAATAATAAACCGTCATTCTTCCGCTACTACAAAGTATAGTTCCTACATAAATCGTTGACACGCAACAGCCAGATGGACATCTTTGCCATCTTTTTCAATTTGAAATATTCGATGCGCAGTAATATGGAATGTTAAAGAATGTTATGAGGACAACCTGTGAGGTTATGCTGGATTTTACAATGGCATGGAACGCGATATAGCCAATCACAATCAAGGATGGGAACAACCAGTTTTAGAAATGTATTTTGAGCATGGTGACTCGGTTGCTTCTGGTACCCTCTGACCCAGTCCCTCCGTACACCCAGACGTTAGAGTTTGCCCAGAACTACTCCCGCAAGATGAACAAGCCATTCCCTCAGTTCAACCATAGCGTGCTGGAAGAGAGGGAGCAGCCCGAGGACTTCTACGTATTTGAGGGTCAGGAGAGTGAACCCACTATCCTGTACATGCCTCTCTTCAACCTGCGGAACTGTCAAGGTCAGTCTCCTTCTACAGCCAGCAGGGGAATTCAAAGTACTTTTGGATTGATCAATGTTCAAAGAAACTCCAATTTACTGACGTAAATGTATCGAAAACTAGGTGTATGATGAAATGCATTAAGTGAAAAAAGTAAGTCATATTCACTTCCAAGTTCAATCATGTGATCCCAACATCTCCTCCACTGTGATGTCCTCCACTTCCTGCTTGATGTCTGAATGACTTTCTAGATTTCGTTCCTCCCTAGATAAAGAAGATATCGCTAAAGAGAGGGAAGAGTACACCACATTCCAGCTGCCCTACAGTGCGGAGAAGATTGATTACCTTGTGGAGAAAGCCAAGGTGAACATGCGGAACAACAAGCAGAAGATCCTCCAGCAGATTGAGAAGGCTGTCCAGCGGAAACAGCATCTAAGGTGAGATCATGTCACATGCTGGAGATGTGAAACATCCTCATTTGCATGTTCAGTTGGTTCAGTAGTAACTTGTTGTTCTCCTTTCATAGGAATCCGGACACTGACAAAGAAATGAAGTGTGTGATACTGTAGCCAATTATAACCACCAGGGGGCCACACATGCCCACAATTATCCGTTTATATAAAATAAAATAAAAACAAGGATAACTTTCATTTTTATTGTATCTATTCAGTAGTAGGGCAAAATGGGGTAATTAGCCCCATCGTGAAAAGATGTCCAAGAACTCAGTTCATAAGTTCATAAGTGTACATTTTAGAAGGGTCCAGTTGCCCCCAACATATTACTACTATATTAAAACATATCCAACATCCTGTCTAAACAAGTGAATTATTTGTTAAGGTCTTACTAGTTGTACATGCAATATGTACGTTTAGATTAATTGAAAGCAGTGGCGAAAATCTGCTATCAACTTTAGGGGGGGGGGGACAATTATGACATTTTCTCAAGGGGACACCAAAATTACTGCTGCAGCACATTGTGTCCATAATCAGCAAAGCGCTTTCATTGCGTATTATTGAAATTACATATTTATGTTAAGTGATTTATGGGGGGGTCATATTTTTCCCAGGATGGGGGGGGGGGGGATTTCCGCCTATGATTGAAATATATACTGGAACGGTTTAAAATCATTTTTTATTGTTAAAATACATCGTTTTGTTCGAATATGTTTTAAAAATTGATGTTGCAGGCAACCTTTTTAGTCGAGCAAGATCAGTGGCACGTGTTAGTGGGAAAGTGTTGTGTGAAAAATCTGAAGACCCTTTGTGGGGATTGTGAATTAAAAGGAGAGGGCTTGCTACCCTGTGTAACAAGTAGGTAGCTACAACCGAAAGCGGTTCTAGTCATGATCCGCATTACATTTCCTTTGAACATTTTCCTAGAACACATAGGCCTACTTTTATTAAGGAAAGTTTAACATTAACGTTTACCATCCAATATGAATGTGCCCATGTCTGCTTCTCATATAGGCCTATATAAATATATATATATATATATATATATATATATATATATATATATATATATATATATATATATATATGTATATATGTATATATATGTCATATTACTGTAAATGCAAATTGTTCATGTGCGTCTTAAATTATTTTCTTCACACGCAGTCGCCGACTATACATTTGGCTATAGTGGATGAATCCGTGCTGCTACCTTGCTCTCCCTTTCTTCCTGTCTTTCGAGAGGGAGGGAGAGGGTGAGGGATGAGAAGGGGTAAGAGAGTAGGATAAGAAGGGGGAGAGCGAGAGATTGGCTGGGTAGAGCGAGAGATGATTAGACAATTTGCACATTCAAAACAAACGATATTATTGTTTTTTTATGGATTAGCAATTAACCATATTTGTTCATTTGCTCCATGGTGGTAGACCGCACTGCGCGCCAGGAGTCGAAAGACGGCAATCTTGGAACGGAGACAACTCGTTTTGCTGCGGGAAGATGCCTGAGCAAAGTTTGGCTTCGTTTGGAACTCTGAAGTTTACAAGCGATGTCAGTAGCTTTTACAAAACGAACCTGGAATGAATAAAGAATGCATATCGTTTGGGGCATACTTCAAATTTTTTCAGCATATGTCATCCGTACATCAGGTAGGTTGTGCTAAATTTGAAGTTGAGATACTTGAACGACTTTGAGATTTTAGTCGTTTATGACAGCGTCTCATATACTTTTAAAGATTAACGTATTTTGGGGCTATTTGATCCAACCCTCTAATGCTTCGGGATATGCATCCAGTTGCCAGATTATTCGTCACCAATTTAGTATCGCATCCAGGCAGCTATGGTGCTTTCCATTTGTGCACGAGGATTTTTGCTCATAACAGTTTTTAAAGTACGACTTGTAATAACAGTTCACTGCCTTAAATATTCATAATTTACAGGACAAAACATGTCTGGGATTAAACATTTGCCCCTCATATTGGTAACTCGGTAGAGGGGAATTTCCAAAAATCTGTGCGCGTCTGTCACATTTGTAATGTGGAGATTAGGTCAGCGTGATGAGTTTGAATCCAGAAGATCTTTTCACGTGTAGCCTTCAGTTATTGCTATTGCCCTCAGTTTTCGACATTGCCAGACTGAAATGCGATAGAAACTGAAGTCGCCAAGTAAGCTTTGCTTTGATGTAAAGGAAGCCGGTTAGACGCTTAAGAACTTCAGATCTGGTCTCTGGTTTGTCGAATGCAAAGGTTTATGATTTTCACATACTCCTATTGAGACAGCAATATGTTATCATAACCACATAGCCAGTATCAACACTTTGCAAGTGCTTAACAGCCTACTTTTACTGAACCGATACTAATTTATTACAATCTCTTATTTCAGCACAACAAATCTCATCAAAAATTCATGATGGTTGGTGGGCGTACAAAGATGTTGTCCAAGGAAGCTTTGTTCCAGGTAATAACTCTCTCTCTTTCTCTATCTCTTACACTCCTACACTCCTCCCCACCTCTCTGCAGTAGGACTGTCAGGCTCAGGGCAGTCCTGCAGTTCTTATGAGATTTTGATCGCAATCCTGTCTCCCCCTACTTCCTCATCATCCTCACCCGTGCCCTGCTCTGTATACAAGCTGTGCCAAAGCCTCATTGCCTCCTTCACCATTCCCTCACCGTGTTCTTTTAACTGATCTCTATCTCTCCTCCACCTCGGTTATCCTTCTTCTAGCCCTCCTCCACCTCTCCTCTTTCCCCCTCGCCCCCACAGCCACACTCCTCCACCTCCCTCCCTGTCCTGTCTTTCTCAATCCTTGCCCTTTTGATTGTGTCTCCATTCCTCCACCTCTCTTTTTACCCCTCCGTTCCCCAGTGACCTTTGAGCTATGAGCGGGCGTCCGATTATGTGTGACAGAGAGGCCGTGACCCAACGGCAGGTGACAGCTGTACTGCGGGAAAGTTCATCCAAGATGGAACCCTTGGTGTGGTGTGTTTTAGAATGCTCCCTGACCTTTACAGTGAGCATTCTGCTGCATTATCAGAGTGAAGGACACAGGAGACATGGCCTTTCTCCCAGTCACGTAGCCATCAGTTGTTATCACATCTACAGTGTAGACCTGGGAAACAGGGGAATCCTCTCATCTGCTGGATGACTGGCTGGAAGTTTGGCTGACTGGCTGTTTCACTGGATGGCTGGCACAGATCATTGTTACTTATTGGGAAAAAAATGTGTTTTTTTTCGATTTGGAAGGTGTCGTTTTACTTTATGCTGGTGAAACACTATACAATTTTTTAATCTTATAAGATTTTCAAACTGTGAGAGACCACAAACATGAGGACAAAAAAACCTAGATTTAGCAGTTTTGCTCCTACAGTGTGTGGTCACTTTTAACACACCTCACACCAAGGAAACATCTGATAAAATCTGCAGAACCATCAAGATAATCGGGACATATGTTACCTTGGATTGTCGGAAGGGACGAAATTGGCCCGATTATCCTGTGGTGTGTCCCCAGCATTAGTTGATAATGAGATCATAAATACAGGTTTAAGCAGGTTACATGCATGTTGAACAGTAAGTAGACATACATTACATGCTGTCTGGTGGTATTGGAGGAGGATAGCTGGGGAGAATAACATAATTCGGTGTTATTATTTGTGTGTGCTGCAGTGTTGGTAAGTAGGTCACCAAGTTAGTGATCACAGACACTTCTCTGGCTTTTCTTCTCTCACTTACACACACACACACACACACACACACACACATACATGCACACACGTGCACACACACACACATGAACACACGCACAGTATCTTTATCACTCTTTCTCTCGCTCTCTATTTCGCTCTCTCTCCTTTTGCCTAATACACACGCAGAGTACAGACACTCACACTCACGCCCTTAAAGACTCCAAGGACCGAGAGAGAGAGAGAGAGAGAGAGAGAGAGAGAGAGAGAGGGGAGAGGAAGAAGCAGATCCCTCCCACGCCTGAATGAGGTATGAGCGATTTGAAATGGAGAGGGAAAGAGAGGCTGGGATAGAATTATGATTACTCTGCTCTCAGTAATCTTTTAATGGCATTACCAGGCAGCCATATTCACTGTGCCGGCACTTTGTATTCTACACTATTACTCAAGGCAATAATAACATTAAAGCCCTTCTCCCTGGTCGCCCCCCTGCCCCCTCCACCCCCCAAACCGCAAGGATGAGTGAGCTGGTGGAGCGACACACCCGTTATCATTCTCAAATGCCTTCCCTCCGGCTCAGTGTTCAAACCAGCAACCCTTTGGTGGGCTGTGGGCTGCAGCGGCCCTTCCAGAAGGGCAGGACGCCCCTTGGTGTTTCTGTTTGGCACAGCTGACCAATGTATGACACGGCAGGTTAGATAACAACTGGCATTTGGAACCTGTTAAAAAGGAAAGCAGAGCCACACTAAGGGGATGAAGGAGCATTGGAGATGCCCGGGGACGTGACGTATCCTTCTTGTCATGACAGAGGAAGATGTGTTTTGCACACAGGATATGTACTGGACAGATGGCGTTGAATCTAATAAAATATTTTTACAAGGTCGGGATGATAATGACTTGTCGAAAAAACGATTTTCCTATTGCCAACCATTCCCTAGAGTCCAGGCTTGCTGTATTGATCATTTTTTAGTCCTTGTAATGTGGGATCATTCCATGGCCTATAGTGTGCCTTGACCCAACCTTTAAAGAATAGTAGATTCGAGAGCCTAGTTCTGAATGTTTTACCCCAAGTCTGTACAACAAAATTAATTCTGACCAAAAATAGTATTTTCTAAATCTCAAATCCCGCATCACTCGGTACCTCCGGTTCCTCTTTGGCGGTAACAGCTGCAACACAAATATTTTTAGCAAAGTGTTCCATCAATAGTCCTCTCTGAGCTCTGGGGGTCAGCCGCGCCCGATAATAAATTGCATGATGGATCATCAGCCAATCCTCTTCTCTCAGTAGGCGAACTGTGAAGCTGCGCTTTCTGAGATGGTCGTATGGTGCCGCATGCTAGCGTGCACAAGCACTCTCTAATTTGTACACCTGGAGTAACTCTGTGGTGGACAACTAGCACACGGAAGAGGTGTGTTTGCACTGGTCGTACCCAGGCAACATTCACAGCATGGGTTAAGACACACAGAGGGCAACTCGGCCATCTTTTTGGGGGGAGATTTACTGTAAAATTGGAAATATAATCCTGCCAAATATAGGGAGGCTTGAAGGCATAATCGTAGAAAGTGTGTGCATGTGTGCTCATGTGTAAGTACCAATTTAGCGAGAGGGAGAGAGGATTACACCACTTTTACGTCAGTGTTTTAGGTAACAATGTACGTCAGTGTTTTAGGTCAGACAATGTATTACGAAAACTTACCTACCATTACGTGTATTACTGTAACAGTGTCCCTTATCATACTGGGTTGGCAATTCAGCATTTTTCTGTGTTCAAAAGGGGTTCCAGTAGTTCGACACTACTAGAGAGGAGCAAGAAGATCATTAAAAGTCATCTTGAGTAAGCAGCTAGATTGTGAGCAGGAATGTGCGCAGCCTGAACTGGGTTTTGCCAACATTGAGCAGTCCTGACACATCACAGCCAGTAATCTCAGGAGGGTGTCACCACTCTATCTTTGTCATTTGCATCTTTCACAGGAAGAGCTGTTGCTTTCATCCAGAGCAGCATAGGCGTAATGTAGGTCACAGATACAGGGTCTAATGTATGGCTGGTGGTTACACGGCAGTTGCTTTGGCAGTATTAAAGTAAGCAGGCTGTCTGTGAGGGGTCAGATGGCTGAGCGGTTAGAGAATATGGCTATTAATCGGGCTATTAATCAGAAGGTTGCCGGTTCGATTCCCGGTAGTGCCAAATTATGTTTGGCACTTGCCTCGGGGGGAATGTCCCTGTACTTACTTTAAGTCGCTCTCGATAAGAGCGTCTGCTAAATGACTAATCTAAATGTCTTTGTGCTAGTGAAAGGCGAGGCCGTCTCCCTATCTGTGAGATCACAGGTCGTAGCCGGAAATATGATGTCTCTTAGCATCTCTGGTACCGACGTCTGATACAGTCGCATGGTGGATTCAGAAGATGGTTTTCTATTTTGGGATGAATATTCAGACTTTCCAAAGGCTCTCGGCATTCTGACATCTTTTGACAGTTTCTTGGCACCAATTATACTGTTCCAAGGTTTCAGTGTCCCCTTAACAGGTCTCTGAGGTGACATATTGTATTGTTTGGCTTGGAAGCCAAGGGTTAGGCTTTTAAACAGTCCCTCACAAAGCTCTCTCAGGAACCCAACGATTCTATAAGGAAGCTTTTTACAATTTGGTTCTCACACAAGGGACCACCTTTTTATGTAATCAACAGGAATAAAGGGGGTCTGTGTCTAAATTGTCTCCCTGCTTCCTTCTAGGCTTTCCAGATGCAAATCAGGCTGTAATCCTACCCTAGTAGAGCTTCGTTAATATCCCTGAACCCTCAGCCACACACATAAATACACACACACACACACACACACACACACACACTAGCCAAGCTGAGCTGCACACATACTCACACACACAGCTGAGACACACACACTCAAAGAACCGGGCACCATGATATAATCAGGTTGACGTCAGGCTTGTTGGCCAGGGGTGAGGATTGTACTCTTGAGGTCAGGGCTTCCACATCTGTCGCCTTTCTGCTTCTTTTTCAAACTGTAAGCTCTGATGGGCCAGAAGAGAGAGGAGGAAGACTGAGATGGAGAGGAACGGGATCTTCCCTGATACTGAGCCAAATGTATTTGAGCAAGGGGGTTGAGTTAGAATGGGAGGGGGCGAGTGAAGCAGGGAGAGAGAGAAAAAGGCGGGAGGGAGAGGTGGAGAAAGATGTCACTCACCTTCCACTGAGCCAGATTTTCTGAAACAGAGGGGGATTGAAAAACAAATGTATGGAATGGAGAGGGAAAGTAATTTTTATGAGAAGGAAGAGGACAAAGGTGTTTGTAGGGGGTTGATAGGGGGTCAAAAAACGCTTTTTTATAGTAGGATTAATGTGTATGTAAAATACATTTCAGGTGATCGTATTCTGTAAGTAATAAAAAATAATCATCATCATCAGTGGGGTTAGGGTTAGTGGGGTTAGGGTTGTTAATATTCAATGCATCTGATTTGAGGTCAGTGACAGGATGCATGTCCAATGAGTGTGGTTCTAAATCCACTGCAGGATGATCAAGATAATCAGGTTTGGCATCACTCACATGGTCAGGGGGTCAGATTCCTGGGCAGATCTAGCAGGAACTATGCAAGCTTTAAAAAGCTCCTCTTCCAAATGGAGAGCCATTTTGGAAATATGCCTTTTTGTCAATTGAACAGCGAGAAGTGTAACGCTAAGTGTCACAGTATGTTGATTCAAATGAAGATCTGCTCTCGTCCACCCCTCATCTGATGTTGATGTGTATCTTCAGTCATTCACAGCACGTGTTCTAAATTCGAAAGAGGCTACTCTTATTTGATCTTTTTCTTTCCCAGTATTCCTTGTTTTGCCTTGGCAACTGCTCACACACACACACTTCCTCCCCTTGTCCCCTTGCTGCAGTGCCATCGTTCTGGGGGCTGGTGAACACTGCCTGGAACCTGTGTGCCATGGGGAAGAGGCAGTCTCCCATCGACATTGAGACCAGTCGCATGATATTTGACCCCTATCTGACCCCTCTGCGCATCAACACAGGAACCCGCAAGGTAAGAAGATTGTAGCAGATCCCCTTCTTGATTGGGGGGGGATGGGGAAGATCCATGGTCTTATAGGCTTAGGAAACAGTGGTTATGTCATTTCTAATCTATCGTTTGATAATGTTGTATGAATTTAGACCAGGGTGGACTGAGCCTTGTTGTTCAAGAGGAACAAAGAAGCCAAAGTGACTGATGAAGTCAAATCTCTTCATAGAATGAATCTCTTCTCCAAACGTCGCTCCTGTCCGAGCCTCCAACAGGAGTGTGTGTTTTCAGAGCGTTGAGCCAGCAGCAAGCCACAGCCCCTGGTCCCCCCCCTGGTCCCCCCCTGGTCCCCCCCTGGTCCCCCCCTGGTCCCCATGAAGATCCATCAGCTGCCCACACTCAGTTACCACAGCAGCCATACAAGCCTTGCCCCATCCTCAAATGACCCATAAAACAGACGGGCCCATTACGGGACGGCACTTACTGCCCGAATGAATGTTGGCAGGATGCCCCGTGCCTAGGCTGTCAGCTGAGAACAGGGGCAGAGGGTACTGGGTAGGGGGTTATGACCATGGGGTCAGATAGGGCACAAATAGGGATACTAGGTAGAGAGAGAGTGGCCAAGTGACAGCTATAGGGGATTAGCAGCGTAACAGTAACAGAGAGCGGAGCAGGCCCACTGGGGCGAAACAGTAAAGCTCATTAGGGACTATCTGAAATCACAGGAGAATGAGAGCAACGACGTGAAAACGGGCTGCCGTTACTACAGTGACGAGTCAAGCTGTCGCTTTAATCTTAGGAGATTTGATAGTGTCCTTTTTGTGCAATAATGGTGTATTTTTTTCTTCTTCTAAAATGTTATTGAAGAATGAACGAATTGACCAGCTGTGGTGATGTAAGATTAAGGGTAAGATTTGATGTGAGGTTTGTTTCATATTAAATTAGTCACGATTCACGGGTTAGGTGACAGATGACAGACACAAGTGTGACTGATGGGAAGCAGGTTTTAATCCATTTGTTTCAAGCAGCACATGACTGGGTCATGGAGCTGAAGCTTTACAATTGGACCTGAAACACCAGTAGATATGTTTGGTCATCAGGCTACTGCAACCATTAGCCTGGAATCCGAAACACGTCTGCGGGTCTCTGGCTTCGACCGTGTCACCAGCACACTCCTCCTCTGGCTATGTGATGCTTGAGATGTGGTTTGATGAAAAACACTGAAGAAGAAGAAACCGCAGAGTGGTGCAGACATGGTGGAAGAGCACTAGAAGTGGTGGAAGTGTATGAGAGTGTTAAATCCTCTTTTTAAGTCTACTTTTATGATTAATACCAGTGTGCATCTGCTGAGTGAGAGGGAAGCGTTCGACCATCTGTCCTGACGTGAGACTGTGTGAGAGTGTGTGTACGTGTGTGTCTGAGAGTGAGTGTGAGAGTGTGTGTGTGTGTGTGTGTGTGTGAGAGTGTGTGTGTTTGTGTGTGAGTGAGTGAGTGAGTGAGTGAGTGAGTGAGAGTGTATGCGCCATATAGCATGGCATTACTGATATTCTAAAATATCTTTACCAACAGATTGGATATTTTGGCACACGAACCATCTGGTTTCCTTTGTTGCTCCAATTTTCTGCAGTGTTGGCTTCATTTTCAAATCCCACTATGCTGTCAAAGCCACACGTGCGTACACACACCTACAGACACACTCACAGGCTAATTCTATGTATCCCTAAAACTATTTATGCATCCAAATCCACACTGGGTCATTTTCTTCTCTCAGAAACAACACTAAACAATTTATCTCGGACACATGGGGCCAAAAAGCACTCATAACTTTGGAATACTCGATAAAGACAATTAATACTAAATGGTGGCATAATTCGCCAGGAGAACAGAGACAACATGAAACTCAGCTGATTAGCTATTTAACATGAAAAACGATTCTGTTCTATGACACTTTGATTTTGTTCGCCAGCGTGGTGACATTTTAGTAATAAATTGGATGCAGTGGGAGCCAGTGACAGAGCATTAGTCATTTCCTATCTCACTCGTTCCCATGCCCAGTTGCCCACATAGACACACTCACTCACCTACACACATTCTTACCCACTCATACAGATACACACACACACGAGGACAAAATAATTAACCCACCAAGATAGACAGTTTTTTATTAATGACCCCATGCGTACAGTACATGAAACATTCAGTGGACAACAGGTTGGCTTTTTGACAGCTTTTGTCATGCTAATTAATATTTTATCACAACATATTGGTACTTATATCTTATAAAATGTGAGAAATCCATTAACAATGGATCTATTGTGACAATAATAACCAGAAAGCGGCTATTCTCCAACTACAGCAAATACAAGTTGAATCAGATTAAAGTCAACGGTGTACACATAAAATCGGATTTCTTCAATTATCCTCAGTTGAACTTGAATCGGGGTGAACAAAGTCGTTTTCCTAAGCGGGGGAACAAAATTTGGAGCAGATGAAAGTCGCTTTAGTGCACCTTGAAGATACGCAGGTGTCACATCCAGACACATCTTCAAATCCTCCTGATTCTGAGCTTCCCGGTGGTGAGCTACAATGTGCTGCTGGAGAGACCGAGATGGAGAGAGGAGGCAGGTGGAGGAGGTGACTGTGAGGTTATATACACAGAAGATTAATCATTCTGACCGGTGTTATACACTCAGTGGCATCACGCCTTCACTAGATGAGATGATCAGGGGTCGTCCCGAGGTCCACATGACCTTTGGATAGAGGAAAGGTAGTTGAGATGCTTTTAAGTATAAAATCAGTTTGTTTTCCTCGTGTCTTTCATGTTTTTATTTTACGTTTTTAAATTGAGTGAAAGTCAGAAACTATCTCAGGTCTGTCAGTGGGAGATTTCTGCAAACTCATTTCAAAGTGCTGCTACATCTCTGCTGTGCCCTCACCAGCATGTTTACTGCAATTCCTCTGCAACTGATCTCAACCAGAGCTCTCCCCAGTGGTTCCTATGCAGTGTGTGCGTTAGTATGTGTTTGTTGTCAGGCTGTGTTCGAGAATGTCGGCGTTCAGTCATTTCCCGGTGTCAAAAAACCAAGCCGAGATGAGAACCAGGGGCTGGGGTGAGTTGTTAGAGGCCTCAGATGAGTTGTGTGCAGACAAAGTAGAGGGGCCGTGATTGCTGTAGCACAGGACCCAGAGGACTTTGGATCTCCCTCAAGGAAGACGAGCACTAAAAGGAACTGATGGGGAGCTACTCAGTTCTACATCAAAGCTAGGCTAGCTTGTCTTTGTGTAAACGCCTGTATTGCCTGCTTGCAATTCTAATGATGTGGCCTCAACTATGGAGGCAAACCAGAACACTAGAGGCCCACAGAAGACAATCAGTATGGGTCAATCATAACCTCAAAACTGGACCTCAGCACTTATCAGAAAATATGAGCTCCCAATATCTGAGCTTAATTCACTGAGGCGATGCAGCAATTAGTGCAAAAGGCTTTTCAACCCGGCCAGGCTTGGTGTGATTCCTGGTCTTGTAACCCTGTTTAATCTAGCACTCTTGTTAAGCAGCTTTTGTATTTCCACAGAGGCTGCTGCTGTGTTTTGGACTGCTTTGAGCCGGATACAGAATCACCATATCCCTAAATGGTGGTGCTATTCTGAAATCAACACTTCCTGGTGTGAAAGTTAAATCGATATTTGAAAGTGAAGGCCAACCATCAGGTTTATGGGCTAACCCTAACCCTTGGCTAAGACTGTTGCGATAGTGTGTTTATTTATTGTTTATTGTTTATTAAGGATATCCATTAGTCTACACCATGGTGGAGACTATTCTTCCTGGGGTCCAGGCAAACAATATTACAATACAATATAAATACATAAAATGCAGTACAGCATGATTATCACAAAAACACAGACTTAGAAAACAACATTTACATTAAACGTAAAATAATACCTAAAATCCCTTAAACACCTAAAATAATAATCTAATCTACTATAATTTCCTTTCTAATTATAGCTGCCTTAAATTTCCTTTTGAAATCACATTTATTTCGTGTCAGAGTTACATATGAGGGGAGCACATTCCATTATGCAATGGCTCTGTACTTTACTGTTTTCTTAAGTGCATTGCTTCTGGGTAGAGGAGAGTTAAAGTGTGTATATACATAATGCAATACACATGCATAATCTTACGTTTTTAAAGGGAATTTCCAGGTGCAACTTTAACCTCTATATAACCTTTCTTTCCAGTGTCATTTCAGTCTTGCTTACCCTTAGTAATCTCTGTTTCTATTTCTTGCAAATTTCTGAACAAATGCTGTCAGTGGTTTTGGATGGTATTTAAAGTAGAGTCGTTGAAGAGGCGTCCATCTTCCTCAGAACTGCAGTCAAAGCAGCAGGCAGGTTGCTACCTCACTGCTGAGGTAATTAGAATAGGTGTCAGAGGAAAAATGGCTTTAATACATAACACTGTGGAAGGATTGAATTAAAGTTCATCTCTCGCCGTTTGCTCATTTGATTACATGCATTATGCAGCAAGACTGAGGAAAAGGCCCCCCCCGTTAAAAGCCTATTAAAAGTGATGTGTCAGGTAAAATGTATGACTTCTCTTGCCTCATTTTAAACATCAGCCATAGTTTCTTTCCAGTTTCCCACTTTGATCAAATGACTTCATTCGACCTTCTTGTGATAAATGCATGGCCGGTCCTTCCTATAGGCAACATAGGCAGTCGCCTAGGGCGGCATGAAGAGGGGGGCGGCATTTTCCAAAGTGCATCCATGAATGAACCCTCCTGCACTACCAGCAGAGGGGGCCAACGGCGCCACGTCATATGGTGTCCGTGTTGTGGTTTGGCCTTTAGGGGCGAGACACTAACAGGGACACTAAAACCTTCAGATCTTAAAATCCTTCAAAATGTCATAGCATGCAGCGATAGCATCAAGTCTTTCATAAACAAATGTTGATAGAGAGAGTGAGAGATAGGGAGGGGGGGGGGGTGCATAGGTGAGTAAGTCATTTATCCAGTACCGGTCCTAGCACATTTGGCACTACTGGATAAATTACTTACGTATGCTCCCCCCCTCCCTGTCTCACACTCTCTCTATCGACATTTATTTATGAAAGACTTGATGCTATCGCTGCATGCTATGACATTTTGAAGGATTTTAAGATCTGAAGGTTTTAGTGTCCCTGTTGGTGTCTCGTCCCTGAAGGTGACAGGGAACACAACACGTGAGCTGCTCTCGTCACACTCAGTCCATCGTCTTACCTGCTTTAGCGGTGACGTGAGAGAGAGAGAGAGAGAGAGAGAGAGAGAGAGAGAGAGAGAGAGAGAGAGAGAGAGAGAGAGAGAGAGAGAGAGAGAGATCAACGTTTTCTCAATTTACTATGTATTAATCCACCTTTTAAAAACCTCATTTGCAGATGATCTCAGTGGATTACTCTGTGGTTATGACAAGCCTGTGAGTGCTCTGAATGTTTTAATTACATTTTGCAGTACAGGCACGCAAAAAAAATGTGTTTGGGTGCAGTTTCATTTGCACCCATTCATTAAAGAAAGAGTTGAGGAACTCTAGCATTGTTTTCAATCATAGGTAGCTATGTATTGACCCACTGGTGTATATGCACCTTTCCTCTCTGTGCAGATGGGAGGTACCATGTACAACACTGGCAGGCATGTGTCACTGCGGCCCGACAAGGCTCACCTGGTGAACATCTCAGGTGGGCCACTGGGCTACAGCTACCGACTGGAGGAGGTCCGCCTGCACTTTGGCAGTGAGGATGAGCAAGGCTCCGAACACCTGTTAAATGGACAGGCCTTCCCAGGAGAGGTAGGTCTGGGACACCTCACCGCATGCTTCTTAAACTGTAGTTGACAGACGACTTTGTTATGATGAACTACTGGATTCTTATTCGTCGGACGCTGACGTATTCGATAGAGGAGACGTTATTAAGGCCAACTCCTAATGTGTCTGAGAGAGATGCTCGCTGCCCCATCCTAGCCTGTCTGCTGGGATGGGTTAAGGCTAACCCTGAGTACAGTTGGACGACATGATCACTCTCTCTAGCACTTGATTTCATGGTGTTTTTGGAGTATCTACTAGCATTGTCTCTTTCATCATGGTGGATTGTGACATTGGAAGCGTGTACGTGAATGTATTACAAATGTGGGTTGAAAGACTTAATCGTTACTATGGTCCTCTAGGTTCAGCTCATACACTACAACCAGGACCTGTATGCCAACTACAGTGAAGCTGCTAAGAGTCCCAACGGAATAGCCATAGTCTCCATCTTTATTAAGGTCACTCCTTCACATCTTCTGTACCTCCATGTCTACATAAAGGTCACAGCTGGATATCTGTGCTATAGCCTGGCTGAAAATTCACCTGTGGTCTATTGTTGTACGGGTTGGAGGGTGTGTGTGTGTGTGTGTGTGTGTGTGTGTGTGTGTGTGTGTGTGTGTGTGTGTGTGTGTGTGTGTGTGTGTGTGTGTGTGTGCGTGCGTGTGTACGCTTCTAATGCATGTTTCTGGTTTGCCAAGTGAGAGCCCCATGGTGTTACAGTATTTGCTGGTGTGTATTATAAATATTTGATGGTCTTCTACATCTCTGGTCTCACAGTTGTCTGAGGCCTCCAACATGTTCCTGAACCGCATGCTGAACAGAGACACCATCACGAGAATAACGTACAAGCGTAAGCATTCATCAGCCCCTCTGTCTTCCCGTCTGTCTGCCTGCCTGTCTGCCTGTCATTCTGCCTGTTTCTGTCTGTCTGTGCGTCTGTCTGTCTCTCTCTCTCTCTCTCTTTCTCTCTCTCTGTCTCTCTCTCTCTCTCTCTCTCTCTCTCTCTCTCTCTCTCTCTCTCTAACATAGACATTCACACTGACACATATCATCAAACAAGCTGGTTGTTTCTCCTGTCGGGAAAGCACCATTAAAACATTGTTGTGTCTTTCATGTCAGATGATGCCTTCCTGTTGATGGGTCTGAACATAGCTGACCTGTATCCAGACACCACTCGCTACATCACTTACGATGGTTCCATTACGATCCCCCCCTGCTTCGAGACTGCCACCTGGATCCTCATCAACAAGCCAGTCTATATCACTCAGATGCAGGTAGACCAGCCCCCAACCCATACATGTGCACTCTTGAACTGATTGGCTCTCTGTCATTAAAATAAATGTTTTTGTCTTTTGTTCATCTGCTGCTAAATCGTATCATCTCTCACTCTTTTGGAAATCTCTTCCTTCCTTCCCTCCTTCCTTCCTTTCTACTCACCTCCTCTCATCTCTCTTCCTCCCATCTGTCTCTCTCTCTCCCCGCAGATGAATTCTCTTCGTCTGCTCAGTCAGAACGAGCCCTATAAGATATTCCTAAGTATGAGTGACAACACGCGGCCCGGCCAGCCCCTTCTCCAGCGCTGCATACGCACCAACATCAACTTCAGCAAGCAGGGGCGTGACTGCCCTAACAACCGAGCCCTCCGCCCGCAGTACCGAGGTGTGTGTCTATGTTTGTGTTCTCATGTGTGTCTGTGGGTGTGGATGTGTCGGTTGTTGGCTGGGGGATGCGTGGGTAGCTGTGTGTTTTTAGGTTTTGAAATTATATTAATTCAAGGTTACCCCATCTGGTTTCAGTGGTAAACATTGGGAAAACAAACATACTATATATTCTCCCATCTTCAAACGTTTTTTTTTTTTCCTTCTGCCTTCCAGTTACAATAGATTGTAGCCTTAAGAGTGTTTCAAGGTCAGTTGTACATACTGCAAAATCTGTGTTCTCTGAAAATTCAATATGCGTTGGCTCAGTTCTCTTTCGCCTTTCAAGGATGTCTGTGGGGACAAAGCTGTTCCAGAAGATCAGAAACTGTGGAGGTTCTAGAAGTATTGCCTAAAGTGAACACTCTTCCATAACCAGTGGCCATAACCATGCTAACTCTGTTCTCTTTACAGTAAACCAGTGGCTGCTGAAGTAGCTACGTGAATATCTAGTCTGCCACACAACATAAGAAGAGAGACTCCATTTTAAATCCTGACGGCCAACAATGGATTTTAGTGTGGAAATGTGTTTATATTGTTGACAGGTTGTCTGTCAGATTTTTTGGGGACACAGAAAATGAGATTTGGAACTCTTTGAGCCTGGGAGCAGATGGATTCCCACTGCTGCACCTGGACAGTGTTGTTTCTGTTGCTGAGAATATCATTTGCTCTGTTCTTTTTTGTTTCATATATTTTTAGAGACGTGTGAAAGAAGTGTGAAACACATTTAGGGGACTATAGAGGGAAGGAATATTTGCCTGGACTCAGTCGTGTGGCTAGAAGGGTAACATATGGGGTGTGGGTGGCAGTGCTGGCCACTACTCCATATTTAGACCTGTGGTTGTTGTTTGTGAGGACTATTCAGCCCTGTACACGTCTGTGTCCCTATTTGTGTTGCATGGACCAATGCGCTGGAGACCACAAAGGGGGGCGGGTCTCCGCAGTCAACTGACGAACTATTGACTGTTCGAGTACACCATCATCTGACTCACTTGAAGCCCCCCAAAATCCCCAAGGACCAGCACCATACAAATGAATGGAATGACCAAATATATTGACAGTGACTTCGGATCCAGCTAACTTATTTAGATATGAGTCGAATTTCACCTCATTCTTAACACTAAATCTACTTGTGATATTACAAACGTATAATCTTTTTGGGATGGATGATGTTAAACAGAGAGACTGACAAGATATAGTGTTTTGTATTTGCAACACTTTTCTAGCCATCTAGGCCCTTTGCCTTGTATTTGTTCATTTGTTTACACTGTTTGCTGACTGTGTTATGGGCCCAGTGCTCTTGAAATCACAAAAAGGAAAATATTTACTGTATCACTTCTTACACTGGGCTTATGTATTCTGTTGAATGTTGTCTTGTTGAAATCTGAAGAGAGCATGGAACGTGATTTGTCTACAAATTCTCAAAAGCAGTCACAAAGCAGTCTTCATCAATTATTTATCCTCATTTCTGATTCTAAGCTGTGTACGGAGTTGAAGGGAATGTGGAATTGTGTTTTTGTGCGTGTTTGTGTGAGTGTGTGTTTGTGTGTGAGTGCGTATGCTAGCTCACTGTCTCTTGTGGGGATTATCTTTCTGAATAAAGAAGGTTAATTAAGAATGTTAAATCTTCTCGTTTTGCATCGTCTTAAGCTGACATTACATAATATTTACTGTATGATAATAACACTTTTCGCCCCCACACAGTAACAGCTTTTGTGAGGGAGAGATCTGATAAGCATTTGTCATCCAGGGCATCATCTACAGGGGCCCCTGCATCAGTCTGACAGTGTTGCCTAGCAACATTCTTTACAGTATACCAATTCTGGCCTTCCCCCTCCTGTTGAAATTAATATTAATATTCCTCCACATTCACATGCCTGTCTGTGTGCAGGCGATTGGTGGTCGCGGTTACCATGGTATCCCTGAGCTTGCGAGGCATTGCTCACTCTCACACTTTTACACATATAGGTCAGACAGTGCAGGATGTGTCTGGTCTCACTGTTGGGCATGTGCTGTGCTCACCAGACTTTCAAGCAAGAGTCTGTTTGTCAAAGGATGACGTTTTTACGAGTGAAAAAAGCCTCATCCCCGTCCTCTTCTGCAGTCCAGTCAGCAGGAGGCTAAGAGAAAAAGGGAAGGGGGGGGGGGGGGGAGAGAGACTTCCGACTCCCAGAGCAGGACGCTCCATATTGGTAATAAATTTTTCAACATCCAAGAGTAGTCTGGAATGACAAGACTAGTCTAATCTAAGTCCAACACCACTTCCCACCCACCCCAAATGCACAAGCACATTTATTTTTACACCTGCAAATACATACTCTCTTACGTATATTATAGCAGCACAAGGAGACCATAAACTTGAACAGTATCCTCAGTCCTGGAACACAGTACTCTGGTAGTTTAAAACTGAATTAAGCTCAGTAGGACAGCTAGACATAACAAAACCAGACAACATTGCAGAGTTTAATGTAATATATCGCTCAAGAGGTTTAGCTTACATGTACTGCTGCATGCTTGGGGGAAGCTGTTCCTTCTCAGGAGCTGTTACATCACAGTCAGATGTGGGCTGCTTTAGTCTGGGGATGCTCTCTAGGACCAGTTCTGGGATGAAAGGAAAGCAGAGACTAATATATCCAGGTCATTCCAAGCAACATGGGAAGCTCAGGGGACTCCCCTCCCACACAGAATCCTCCCAGTAGGCCTAGAAGTAGTTCAGTTATACAACAAGTGATATGTACCCACTTTAGGAATTCACTGGGCTTTATGGTCTTATGCCAAGTGATGAGTCCTAATATACATGTGTGTGCGTGCGTGCGTGGATTTGAGATAGGTGTACTGGTTACAGTAAACTAAAGGATAGACATCCCTCCGTGTTCAAAAAGCCATTCGACACCATAGAGACGGTATTTTACTGACACCTAGTGGTTGGTAGGATGGTAAATTGCAACAATGACATTTTAGCATTGCAGGTCACCATTAGTCAAATACATTACAATAATTGATCTGTTTTAAAAACGTCCACGTTTGTCCTATAAATTCTTCGAAATTGTTACGATGATTGTGTATTGTGTACTGCAGCCACTGTGTACGTTGCTTGTTCTCCGCAGCGGCAGGTGGCGCTGTGCCCAATTGAACACAGCAGACCGAAGCAGGGGAAAAGCTGCAGAGAGTTTAGGCCTCCAGATTCACAAACAGCGCGTCCGCGTCGAGGGAACAAAGGAGTTGTAAGGTATGGGCATGTTAAATGGTTTTTACTTCGTGAATATTCGAGTAGATTTCAATATGGCATGTAAAGCTGATGCCAACTACATTTAGTAGGAAATCGGGGCATAATCGTTTCAAATGTATCTCTTGTAGACTTTCAAATGTGCTGTCATCTTGTCTACAGTAGACGATTAGCCCCGCTAGCTTGCATCAGATTCAAGGCACTTCCGCGCTGTTTTGCTAGCCTGGTTACTTAATGTCAGCTAAGTATTAATAGCGACTATTTTAAATGCATATGATGCATACGCAAACTAGCCAAATCTTGAACTCCGTACACAAAGCAACGTGTTCACCATTCAATACAATGTGACCCAAGTTCAGGCAGCTACTCCGTGGTGTCTAGCTAGTTAGCCAGAAAGGGCCTTTTGGGGGCTTTGTGTTTTCACTTGCCTGTCTGTCTTTTCAAAAAGTTCTCTTTTTTGTATTTTTTTCACAGAGCTGAATGATGGAAGTAGTGTAAACTTCAGGACCCCCCCTCGCTCAAGATGTCAAGTAAGGAATTAAACTGAGACGCTGATAATCTTTCCGGCAAAAAACAATATGCAAATTATCATAGTTACATCTGACACAAAGTGCACTTTGGGGTTTTCGATCCCTGACGATTAGTGCTAATTGGAAAACCATCTGTTGTTTGTTGGTCTAGAGGCAATGTTCTTGACCTCAGTTTAGGCTAGCTCAAATAAATGGCTTTGTTTTTTTTTTTCTCGCAGAAAGACCTTCCTATGCCCCTCCCCCTGCCCCCACTCCCACAACAGTAAGTATCTCTCACACTGTAAGGGGAGTGGGCCTACCCGGAACTCATCATCCATTGCCTGCTTAATCGCTAACGTAATCCTAGAACAGATACTAGATCCAACAATTTGACATGGAACTACCTTACTAACAACATTGGTATAAATTAGCTGTCTTTGCTAACTGAAAACTTTCAGACATATGGTGGCACATAAGACATGTGTGGTTTGGCTGGTGTGGTTTAGTAGTTGTGGCTATGCAAGACATGCCCCATGTCAACCAATTAATTTACCGGGTACCACCAGGTAAGCCTTGTCAGACATGTCAAAGTTTTTTTTTAAGACCAAACCATCCACCATGTAAATCCTCTTCTGAAATGTTTTGAACAGAACTCCTGTGCACCTTTCAGGAATGTCTACCACAGAAAGCCAAAATCACCTATTAATTAGTTGTACTTTATTTTCCAGAATAAAGAACACATTGATATGTAAGCGTTCTGGACAGTTGCACCTCCCGCTACATCCCCTTGCATTTAAACTGATGTTTCTGACATCACAATCCGTGTATTGAATAGATGACTGCTTCTGCATTGCATAACCATAAGAAAAAGAAACCAAACAAAAACAACTTCTTTTTTTTTTCTTCTTTTTTTTTTGGTCCCTCTCCCCCCTCTTGTTTGTGTCATTTCTCATTCGTGTTTTGTCTCACTTGTCTTCCATCAGCAATTGCCCTCCGCCCCAGGGTTTGTGGGCTACAACCCTTACAGCCATCTGGCCTACAACAACTACAGGCTGGGAGGGAATTCCGGAGGCAGCAGCAGGGTAATGAAAGGACCATGGCCAAGCAAGCAGGACTACTGTCCACCAGAGGAGGGAGGGAGGGAGGGAGGGGCGGAAGGTTTAGGAGCCAGGCTTTAGATTAGTCCCTCTGAAATGACAGGAAAACTGAACAAGAAAAAGTGGAAAACTAGACATGATTCCCATCCTCAATTTGTCTTGAATTGATATTCAAATTTGTTTTAGGAAGTTCTAATGTCTCAGGCATTGAAAGAGGATGGGTGATAAGTTACCTGCACCAAGTTGTCAGTTAGCTTGACTTCAGTAGCTGGGCCACTCCTCTATCTGCTGACAAACTGTTATTAACCTGATTCAGGTTTGGCTTTGGGAAGGAGAACAAAAACTCACTGTAGGCTGTTGAGATACACCCAGCATGTCTTGTACCAGATGGCTGCCTATCTGCTGATGCCCCGCCCCTCTTAAACTGCTAGTCAGCATCCCCATGCCATGCAGACCCCCACGGTTACGGCGAATCAAGACTCCAAATAACTGGGTCAAGTATTAGAACAGGGAGACAAACAAGAAGCTCATCTCTTAGGACAGACATGGGTCTGAAGTCAGCAGGTCTGTCACCCAAGTAGCATCCCATTGCACCGGACAAGGTCATATCGTCATTGTCACATTCAGTTTTGTCCCCTCTGCCCTCTTTTCATAGTGCTAGTGGCGTTTTGTTTGGTAGTATAAAGTAATGCCAGCACACTCAAATATTACAATACCTACCTTCATGGTTGCTTGATAAAGATGGTTGCTGCGATTCTTCTGTCTTGTGTCATTGTGGTCTACTGAATGGTTTGGGTTAGGAGTATTTGAGTGAACAGGTATAGCTTTATCACAGTAATAACAGAAAGTGATGTTTGGTTTTCATGAATGTAATGTAATGTAATGTAAAAAAAAAAAAAAAAATCCCTAACAAATGTGCCTATTTTGCTTGGGGTCTCCACTCTCTTTCTTTTCCCAGAATTCCTCAGGAATCACTGTTCCCAAGCCCCCCAAACCTCCAGACAAGCCGCTGATGCCTTACATGCGGTACAGCCGGAAGGTAAGCAGGAAGGTAAGACACCCACGGTGTCTGCTTTTACTGCTTGTACAGGGGGAACCCACCACCCTCCCCTGGGGGGCAGGGGGGGGGGAGACTCCCCTCGTCCGTGCCACCCCTTTCCCCCCCACCCCCGCCCTGCCCTGCCTCCTCTGACCGGGAGGTCGGAGACTGAGTGACTTCAGTGAACCCCGCGTCCCCCTCCAGAACCTGTCGTCTCTCCTTGTCCTCCTTGTGTTGTTATGTCTCCGCCCCTGTGCTGCTGTCGTGTGCTGTGGCTTCCTCCTGTTCTCTGCTAGACCTCCACCGTCGTCTATAGAACTAGACCTCTTTCACCCCTCTGTTTTCCTTTTTTTGAACTCGCACAATCATTCATTGGCTGCCCCTCACTGCTTCTGTGCGCTTACCCCTCTCTCTCCCCCCCTCCGCTCTGGCCTGCGCGCGCTGTCAGGTATGGGACCAGGTGAAAGCCTCCAACCCAGACCTGAAGCTGTGGGAGATCGGTAAGATCATCGGAGGGATGTGGAGGGACCTGACGGACGAGGAGAAACAGGACTATCTGAATGAGTACGAGGCTGAGAAGGTGGGTGATGTCGCCGCTGACCGTTAAGAGAGTTTCCAACGACGCAAGATAAGATGGTGTCTTTCAACTCTGTAACCCGAATTGAAAGACACCAACCGTTCTACGTGGGAGGATAGTCTGATTCGGCCAAGACCAGAATACAGCATTCACCCACTCTCCTCTCGTCGGTGCAGATCGAGTATAACGACTCCCTAAAGGCTTACCACAACTCTCCGGCCTACCTCGCCTACGTGAATGCCAAAAACCGTGCGGAGGCAGCGCTGGAGGAGGAGAGTAGACAGAGACAGACCCGCATGGAGAAGGGCGAGCCCTACATGAGCATCCAGCCTGCAGAAGACCCCGACGGTAAGCAGCACAGCCGCACTTCCAACCACACTTCAGTTGCAGAAGTGTGCGTGTTCTCAGAATTTAACTAGTTGTTTCCCTCCTCCTCCCCCCCCCCCCCCCTATCTGCCTATCTCTTCTCCCTCCCTCTGCCTGCCTGTAGACTACGACGACGGCTTCTCCATCAAGCACACGGCGGCGGCGCGCTTCCAGAGGAACCACCGGCTGATCAGCGACATCCTGAGTGAGATCGTGGTTCCCGACGTCCGCTCCGTGGTCACCACGGCCCGCATGCAGGTCCTCAAACGCCAGGTCCAGTCACTGATGGTGCACCAGGTAGGCCGCTCCGCCGCGCCACCGACCCACAACACAGCCCCTGACTGCGAGGCATAGCCTGTTCATTTCTTGCACACACCCTGGTGCTCCTGCCCCTCTCTCACCCGCCGCTCTCCTCCACAGAGGAAGCTGGAGGCGGAGCTTCTGCAGATCGAGGACCGTCACCAGGACAAGAAGAGGAGATTCCTGGAGACCACCGACTCATTCAACACTGAGCTCAAACGGGTAAGACGCCTCTCCCCTACATGTCACCGCAAGACACCCCGAATCAACTCGTGTGGGAGTTGCCGTTAACGGCGTGCCGTCTGGTCTCCAGCTGTGCAGCCAGAAGGTGGAGGTGGACATGGAGAAGCTGGCGGCGGAGATGGCGGCGGCGGAGGAGGCGGCCAGGCGGCGGGTGGAGGAGAGGGAGCGCGAGGCGGCCGAGCAGGCGGAGAAGGCGGCCCAGGTGGCGCAGGAGCAGCAGGAGCAGGCTGACAAGGCCGCAGCCGCGTCGCCCAGCGCCTCGCAGCCTAGCAACCCCGACCAGAGCCCCACCGCCACCCCACCCGCCCAGGCTCCGGCCTCAGAGAGCAAGGAGGAGGGGGATCAGCCCACCCCCATGGAGACAGGTTAGCTTAGCGACCGTCTCCTCTGACGCTTGAGTGCCGCTCGTCGTTTCTTCGAATCGACTTGAGCCGGTGGCCGTCGGATGAGGAAAACGGGGATCCGCATCGTCGCTGTTCTCACGTCTTGTCTTTCCTCCGTTCTCTCTCAGACGAGGCGGCGCCCGCAGAGCTATCGGAGCCCCAGCCGCCGTCTGAGGAAGCCACGCCCGCCCCCGCGGAGAAGCCGCCGGCGCCGCCCTCCGAGCCGGCCGAGAGCGCCACCACGGACGAGGGCACCAACGACAGCACCGCCCTCTCCGAGAGCAGCTCCGAAGCCCCCGCTCCCCCCCCAGCCCCCGAGGCCACTCCCCCGACCCCCACCTCTGCCCCCGCAGAGGAGCCCCCTCCCAGCCAGCCACAATAACACCTTCCCCCCCCCCCCCCCCCAGAATGGTAGCCCTGTTCGCTCTCGTTACCCAACCTGGTGCTGCCGACCTGAGGCCCTGTCCAGATCCAACCATCCAACCCCCCCATACACACCTAGCCGTACCCGAGGAGGATGAGGGCCAGCATGGGCATCAGTCTGGCCCAGCCTGATGGTGAGCCGGAGGTGTGAGTACAGCAGCCAGGGTTTGTTTCTGGACAAGGTTTCTGGCTTCCCCCCCTCCTGAAGTGCACTTCTGCGCCTCCCTATTTGGAATGGCTGGAACATGCGTTGGGTAGAGGGGGTGTGTGTGTCCACCAGCTCCTAGATTTCTTCCAGTTCATTTCCTGTGAATCCAGAAGGGAGAGGCGGGTGCACACACTCCTGAGGGTATGGGGAGGAGATTGCAGGCCACCCCTCTTACCTTATTGACCTCAGCTTAAACCACACACACAAACACACACACATAACCCTTAATTGCAGAGAGGCACTCTGGTTGGTGGACCCATGTGGGAATCCTTCCAGTACATTCCACCCGTTATAAAGTTATCATAAGTCTCTGGTAGCCTCTACAGGGTTGATCTTGAGGGCCATAGTACTTGAGCTATACAAGACCCATTTCATTTTTTTTTTTACCATACATGCTATTTTTGTTGCCTCTTATGTTTGGTAAGTTAGGCATCCATTCGTTTTAGATTGACTGATTGAATTCCACAGTGAGTGAAATAATTTGCCCATGTATTGTTGCTTAGTAAGAGAAAAATTGAGAACTGTTAAATGTGTCACACATGCATCCAACTCCCTACTGACAATTCAATTACAAATGGACATGTAACCTCACACTTTGAAATGACTGTTTTTACTTGAATCTAAATGATTTTAGTATGCCTCTGCTTTATGCATATTATTTTGTACTGGTCTACTTCTGCCCAAATAAAAATGGTTTCTCTGTCCCTTTGATTTAGTGTGGTTTATTTATTGTAGCCCGAATTGTCATGCGTTTTAATCTATTTTGGCTGAACGAATGGGCTTATTACAGTTACCTAAGCTGTCAACACAAAAAGTCGACCTATGCAGTTATTTCCGCTGCTTAAGGTTGTGGGCCGGTTGCCATGCTTCATCGTCACAGCGCTTGAGCAACGCGCACAAGAGCGCAGCAGATGGGCACAGTTGAGAAATCAGGAAGGATGAGCATCCGCGCGCTCAGCCTTTCCATTGCGCTACTCCACTTGATTTCTGAAACAATAGCGGAGTACTCCTCCAAAAGTGATTTGGACTACGAGTTTGGAGACTACCGGGGCAAATGGTGTATAGACGACCACGGTTTCGTTTACGGCATCGGAGAGGTTTACTATCCCAGCCCTACCGCGTGCCCTTGCACCTGTACGGAGGACGGACCTGTGTGTGTACGTCCGAAGTGTCCGCGTATTCACCCAAGATGTACGCGAATTAAATACAAGTCTTGTTGTCCAGTATGTGAGGCAATTGCGAAGGTTTGCGTTTATGGAGGCAGAACGTACAGCGTCCTCGAAGAATTTAAGGTGAGGCTATATTCACTCAAGTCGTGACGCTTTTACGCATGATCCATCCTGCCTGCCAATTTTTTGTTTACAAAATGTAAATAGAAAACACCGCATGTTTAAACTTGCCATCCTGTTTTTGCTTTGTTTTGCTTGGGGATGGATAGATCATCTATTCTTCGAAATGAAATAACATTTGAATGAGCTCTGCATGTCTATGGGCCAAACTACTATTTCATGATGATGCACAAGGATCAAACTGGGGTAAAACCCCAAGCATTGATGGATTGATTACAATCCATCACACACACACTATCACCCCGCAAAGTTTTTCTTGAATGTGATGCAAACCAAATGTGTGTGACATGTTGGATCTGCTCAGTTTGTCTCTGTGTGTTTGTGTGTGTACTGGTGTTTCAGTTATCTCGCTGTGAGCGCTGTCGCTGTGAGCCAAACAGGGAAGTGTACTGCACCATCTCCAACTGCCCGGCACCTCACTGTGTCAACCCCACCTATGAGCCCAACCACTGTTGTCCTGTCTGCCGGAGCGGTGAGAATGTTGTCTTCCAGGCTCTTACACATTTACATTTAGTAATTTAGAAGACGCTCTTATCCAGAGTGACTTACAATAACTACAGGGACATTCCCCCTGAAGCAAGTAGGGTGAAGTGCCTTGCCCAAGGACACAATGTCATTTTGCATGGCCGTGAATCGAACCGGCAACCTTCTGAGTCATAGCCCGACTCCCTAACCGCTCAGCCATCTGACTCCCATGTACACCCTCTAGCCCTCACCCCCTAAGATACAAACAAAACAATCCCTGTAGTAGTGACTGAAGTGGGAATACCCAGTCACCATATTTCTGCATTTGTATATCAATAGTGATCTAAAAGGGAGATTAGCTGATGTTCATGGAAAACAAAATGGTTTTACACTCCATCCCCCTGGCCACACATATCTCCGTGACACACGTTCACATGCCCGAGCACGAGGTGCGCACGTGTGTGGAAGTGCAGCCCCCACGCACAACATCCGCTGATCAGTCTTCCATTACTAATGGGAACTTTCACAGTCGGTGGGTGGGATTGATCATGTGATTGAGAACACCCCGCAGCTTTGAGTCAAGCTATTACACAACCATGTTTACACTTGCACTGCTGCTCCCATGAACTGACCTCATCCAATCCGATGGGATGTCGATGCCAATGTGTAGCTGATGGAGATCCTTAGAAATGACTGATGCATTATTGGTAATAGTTATAGCAAATGCTAAAACATAGCATAAGTAACATGCCGTGACATTTACAGCATTCCATTTTAAGTTACTTTGCAGATGGCATACTCACCAAACGGTACATAATATGGTTGGTCTGGACAGTGATGAACACATGAAGCACAATACTCATAAACACGTTCTTACATTGCCTTCTGTAAGCAGGGATGGACCCTTGCCCCACAATGCCCAGCCAACTCAACATGCAGTGGGCTATTTACTATTTTGACTGTGTTGCTGTTGGACACAACACCATCGAGCGGCTCAACAGCGTCTCTATTTTCCATCGCATCCCTACTCCCTTACGTCAGCTGTGTGAAGTGAAGATCCATAGTTCAGAGCCAATCAAATATCCTTGATGCTCTCTATTTAACTACATCGGAGGCTGCCATTTGATCACTACAGGGAAGCAGTATACGGTACAAACACACACATATCTGTACACACACACTCATGCAGAACAAATGTCCTGCTTTTTCCCATCAGGCCCAAACTGTTATGCGGGGAACGTAGTGATCTCGGCTGGAGAGCGTGTGGAGATGGATGAACAGACCGTGTGTTTCTGTACCTACCGGGACGGAACCTGGCAGATGCACCCCCAGGCCACCTGCGAGCAGCGGCCAAGCCCCAGTCCCACCCCGACCCCCACCCCCACCCCCAGTCCCAGCCCCCCAGAGGATAGGGTCAAGCAGAGGGGTGGGAGGAGGGCCTACAGCCCCCGTCTGGACGTCATCCCCTGATTGGAGAGGTGGAGCGGTGGAGGAGAGGGAGAAGGCAGTGAGTCTGTGTTTAGGAGAGGGAACGTAAAAGGGTGGGGGGAGTGATGGAAAGGATGATTATTTTCTGTCCTAAATTGTTTAAGGGGAGAGCAAAGAGGGAGGAAAGGGTTCAATTTAGCATGACCACAGAATATTGCTAATTCTGATGTGCTCTGTTCATCTTCAGACGACCCATGACCATACATGCTTCCTGATATACATCATGACTCAAAGAAATGACTGATCAAATGACTGAAGTATTGGTGGTGGCAATTTGGATGGAAAGACTGTAGTGTGAATGGAGGAGGGGTCGGAAGGGAGTGCCAAGGGGAAACATGGCAAGCAGGTTGTTTTCCGCGCCCTGCTGAGGGCAGTCTGTGAAGGGATTAAGGCCAGCGATGACCACCACCACACATGCACAGAACCATAACACTGCTGAAACACTATCCTCAGAATGTATAAAAAATAATTAATTGGAAACAGACACTGATTCCTATTAATGTCAGTTACTCATGTTTCTCAAGTTCCTTCCAGCTTCAACTTCCATTCAGAACAAGGGCTTTAAGTGGACATATGTAGCAGTGGTTCCAATGCATTTCTCTCAGGTGCAGGCCTTTCTATATAGCTGTTAGTCCTGGTGTTGTGCTTAACATTGTCCATTTTCCCCTCAAACTGATCTGTGTACCTTTGTGAACGAGTTGGTATCACCTATATGCAAATGTAATTTCCTCAATATCAATGTGTAAACGGCCAAGCCCCAGTCCCACCCCGACCCCCACCCCCACCCCCAGTCCCAGCCCCCCAGAGGATAGGGTCAAGCAGAGGGGTGGGAGGAGGGCCTACAGCCCCCGTCTGGACGTCATCCCCTGATTGGAGAGGTGGAGCGGTGGAGGAGAGGGAGACCTATATGCAAATGTAATTTCCTCAATATCAATGTGTAAATGATGTAAACCCATGTTTGTGAAATAAAACTGTTGAAAACTTTGAGGTAATGTCATGTGTGGCCCATGTAACACCCATTTTGTGTGTGCTTGCCTGTATGGCTCAAAGGAACTACCACTAGAGCATCTAAGGGCACATTTAATCATTAATTAGTAGGGGTAGGAATCTTTTGGTACCTCAAGATTCTAATCGATTCTTGGGGGTCACGATTCAAATTTCAATTCAATATATGCATACATAATTTTTTTTTAAATACATTAGATTTTTAACATTTTTTAATCAATGTACAGTAAATCGCTAGAAGACTTGCGGGTCATATGTGAATCGATTTTTTTCAGCCGCCCCTACTAGACAGTGTACTAGTGTGGATTCTTTCCTATGCAAATCTCACAATTTGAAACTGCTGCTGTAAAACGGGCGGTTTCCAAAAAGCCAGAGTTGACGTCTGCTTGCGTTTCATTAGGGCTATTTCACAACCAATGTTACATAACCTATTCGGAGACCTTAAGGAACAGTGTGAAATGCCCTATACAATCAGTCAATGACCCCTTTAAAGATTTGTGTGGCTCCTAGCCCTACAGGACACTGACCACACACGTTGCCTCAGGAAAGCTGGCAGGATTCTAAGAGACTGTTACCACTCATCCTTTAGTCTCTACCCCATTGCCTTCTGGCAGGCGATACCCAGGCGTCTCGCACACAGACTGGACAAGTTTCTTTCCAAGGGCCATCAGGCTTCTGAATGGACATCGATATGGACACTAATACACTTTCCATACTGTCACTTTCAGCTACCGCTTGCACTATCAACAATATTGCACTATTGTTCTTCACTTGTTTTGGCAATATTGCACTATTGTACTTCACTTAGGTTTATAGGACATGGTTAGTATAAGTTATGTGTATTTTGAGGTTTAGTATACTGTAGTGAATATTGTATATCAGGTTTACAATATTTTCGCTTATCATATATGTAATCTATGTTCTGTGTACTTATGTTATGCCAGGTTGCGTAGCGTTGTTTTGTCCTTAGAATTTCAGCGCACAATCTGACCCTGTGCTGTTCTGTGCATCTGACAAGACCAAACTGGCCTAATCAATCATCTCGTTTGTGAAAGTCCAACGATGACCATAATGACTCCTTCAAGTGTAGCAAAGGGTCCGTGTAAGTAAATGACTACACGAGGCATTCTAAACTTTATAACAGTTTTTATTGAAAACAGCGCAGGGTCCAGGTCAGGCTATGCTGCCAGCGTTAGAGGCGATCCTCGGCCAGAGGTCGGCACACTCCTTGGCCACAGGGCCTGTGATCGCTGAGCCTGGAGGTGAGAAGAGCAGACACTTACAATACAGGCAGTTCAGCTTCCTTCCACCTGAAAGTCTACCCTACTCCACCCAACTTGATTTGAATCAACAGGTCAACGCGTCTTTAAAATCAACACCTGACTAGAGCATGGAAAGTAATTGTCATGGACAACTCAGTCTGGCTTGTAGAACAAGACACATTGATTATGTGCTAAAAGTTGTTTCATCACGGATTGAGATTGGTCGGAAACGGTAACACTGCCATCTCACCCACCAGTAATGAGTTTACTTTTCCCTTCTACGACAACTCACCCAGCCACTGACCGGACAACGCAAGTGCTTTTTTGAAGGGGGGAGGGGCATTTCGTTTAACAATACATCAGAATTGCATGCAATTGTCTAATAGTTTATACAAAATGTACAATAGGACCTGTTCTAAAATGTAGCAGTGGGCTTTGAACCCTTGACCTTTGAGTCAGATGGGTACCAAAACTCACCTTTCATTTCTCCTTTAACGTTCACTATGACCCCCGCATTGTCTTCAAAGTAGAGAAACACACCATCTTTTCGCCGGTACGACTTTCGTTGCCGTATCACCACTGCAGGATGCACTGTAAGAAGAATAGGGGGTATTAGCCACATAGGGTACATGTTGGGTTGTTTACACTGACTACAGTACCGTAAACACAGACATTCGGAGTGTCAAAGTAACTTATTTTTTCTTTTTCTTTTACAGCTTCTTTCGACAATTTAGTGAGAAATCTAACACCTCCCAGATCCCACTTCCATTGAACTGAAACGAAAGCTGGAATAAAGGTCAACTGAGCACGTGCAGACTCACCCTTCTTCCTGAGTTCGGGCTTGCCTTTCTTGACTGTGGCCATCACCATGTCACCCACACCAGCGGCGGGCAGACGGTTCAGACGACCCTTGATACCCTTTACAGAGATGATGTACAGGTTCTTGGCACCTGAGGAGAGACGGAGACATATGGACGTGTTCTCTACATGGAAGCCACATTCCCCAGGTTTTTCCTGATCAACCTTTCACAGACTTGAGTGAAACCTTTGGTAGAACCATTACAATAGATAGCACAATACAAACTGACACTTCATGACTGCATGGGATTGTTTCATCACTGATTGAGATTGGTCAGTAACAGTAGCACTGCCATCTCACCCACCAGTGATGCGTTTTGTTTTTCCCTTCTTCGACAACTCACCCAGCCACTGATCGGACAAAGTAAGTGCTTTTGGAAGGGGCCATTTAGACCCAAGCAACACAGAAATGACACCAACTAGCACCACTGTTACACAACATGCATAATGACACTTTAAAACCATGCCTGTTTGTACACCTGATATATTGGAAAGTGTAACCACATGTGAAATGATACTGAGGAACCTCAGGCATGGACCCTGTTCCCCCTGCTGGGCAGTCGATATCAGCAT
The DNA here is from genome assembly GCF_054491055.1 of Hypomesus nipponensis. Taxonomy (NCBI): domain Eukaryota; kingdom Metazoa; phylum Chordata; class Actinopteri; order Osmeriformes; family Osmeridae; genus Hypomesus; species Hypomesus nipponensis. The sequence goes on along the minus strand of NC_140377.1, from coordinate 5,559,703 downwards.
GAGTTTCCATACCTGTGTTGTCAGCGCAGTTGATGACCGCTCCCACTGGGAGACCCAGGGATATGCGGAACTTTGCTCCAGATGACCCACCACGTCCTGGCAAGGAAGCAAACGTTAACTACAGACGAGACTTCCAACATAGCTTCTAATGTTGAAGTCTTGAATAGTCTAAATTTGTCCCATCATGGATTGAGATTGTTCAGTACAGATGAGAAACTGCCATCTCACCCACCAATGATGCATTCACTTTTTCCTCCTTCGACAACTCACCTAGCCACTGACTGGACAAGGCAAGTGCTTTTTGAAGGATAACTTTAACAATCTGGCCTGCGACTCAACTGACCCAGAAGATGTACACAAATTACTTATCAACACAGCTCCAGTTAGCACATATCGCGTTAATTAGAATATATCGGATTCACTTGTTCAACAACATATCACCAGGAGTAACCATCGTGTACTCTGAGCTAACGTGCCTTGTGTATGTAGGTAGTGACTAAATACGTGCCAGTGCCAAGTTGACCAGCAAAAGAAGCATTTAGGGGGGCACAATCATCATTTCAGAAATACATTTATCGACGTGCAACGTTCACTATGGAAGTGACCAAGTGACAAACTGTCAGCTCTCGATACACATGCCACTGCTGCACAAGAAGCTTGCGGGAGAAATGTGCCTCCACGCAAGCTCATGAATTTACCTCGGAACGGTAACTACAGTATCTAGCTTTCTTTTAAACTTAGTTAAATATTGGACCCATTCAAGTAAACCCCTTAAATCGGAACGACAGTAAAAAGCATGCAAAAACAACATCTTACTTTTAAGTTACCTAGCAATAGGCTAGGCAGCGCTTAGCAAACATGGCTGACATCAAGCAGTCTGTCTTTATCCCTCAAAATCATGTTTTATCTTTAACAACATCGCTCAAATAGGAACGAATACATTTAATATGATGGTTCATCTCAAGGAAGCTAGTAATTTCACTGTGCTACAGACGATTTAAGCATAGGATGAAAGTGGATGTTTCATAGCAGGATTCATACCTCTCTTAGACATTGCGGCAGAAGGGAAAGAGGAAGGCGGAAAAAGGAAACAAGAGATATAAACTAGTCGAAGTCATCATATCCGTTTGGGTGGTATAACTCTAGTTTTATACACCGCCACCTGTTGGCTATTTGGGGAAGTTTATAAACACGATTTTTGGTTACATCACCCTAACGATACAGTAAAACTGAGTAAATCTGATTTAAAATTGCAAAATTGCCATGAACTATCATATACGGGTCTGGATTTTTCCATGCACTAGGCCTATGTCAGACTATTGTCACCAATATATAGCCTATCGCCAAAATACTGCTAATTTAAAATGTGAGAAATTGGGACAAGTCTTCCTCATCCTCAGGCCTAGAAGTCTGACAACCACAGATGACACGTCTCTTTCAGGCCCCCCCTTGAGAAGTTAAGCATTGACATCTACATGGCTTCTCATTCTGCTCCTCGCTCGAGACTAATAGTGAATTAGCTGGTGTCACCATCATTACAATACCTTCAAAAGTACCAACATGACCACCAGATTTATATAAATACTGGCATTTTTGTGACTATATTTCTATGTAGGCTACCTACCTAATCCAAACCAGTCCTCAGTGTTATTAATGATGACCATGGCCTCTGTTTAATAATTTGTACAAATAAACCTGCTATGCTACTCTGCATCTATTCAATTTAAACTACAGCATTGTATTCCTACAAACAATTGCGTTCTCTAAAGATGCTGCTTGGAGCAAACGAAGCTGCATTGATTCAACATTTGTGGCTACATTTTTTGTCGCCTTCTTGAGGTAGCTTGAGAGAACACAACAGAAAACGAATTCTTAAATGTGGTCTTTATTAGGCTACTCGTTTTTCTTTTGGTCCCGTTATGTGATGCCCTTAACAGTGTATTCAATTTTACTGCAATTACACAATTGCGTGTTTGTTTTTCAGAATGTAAGAAACTTCCACATTCAACATAATAAGCCTCTTATTTAGTTGTAGCTTCAGACATAGCCCTAGCTGCATCAATTAGGGACACTAAATTGCATTTATCTAGCTGACCAGACCAGTTGAAATGTATGGACAATCTAATTTGACCAACCACATCAAATTAATCGCTTAAGATTCATTGACGGGTGTGGAGAGGTTTAATTTCTTCAACGCATGTCAATCCCCAGAGGCTTCGCATCTTCTGTCGTCAAGGTAACAGACCTTTGGACGTTTGAGGGGTTAGTCATCCTTCTCTGTAAAGGACAATTTGGGCTCCTCCCTCCTCTGTGGTTACTGATGGAGAGAGAGAAGGAAAGGAGTGGCAACAGGATGGCAATCTACTCATCTGTCCAATTTCAGCTGCGCCACGGTTGTTTTGCGTCACGACTGGGCAAGTTATCTTATATTTGACGCTTTCCCAGGCGGCTGCAACCTGCGGGGATCACCGAAGAGATATTGCCACTTCTCGGCAGTTCAGTTCAGACATGTTTTTCAGTTTCCTCAGTAATAGGTTTGTTTAGCTTTCCTTCTTTATTCAGGAACTGATCCAAAACACACCCACACTTCAGTGACGGAACTAATAAGGATCTCGGCTCTCGCACTTGTCGGCAGTAAGCTATAAAGGACTTGCCTCTGAGGTAGGTGATACTTGTGGTGGATTCACCTCATATGAACCTGTATCCATTCTGCAAAATACAGTTCCACGCTGTGCGCAGCTTTACAGGGCGGCTGTGTAATTTTAGAGTTATAGACAATTGATCTTTTTAAGAAAGAACGTTTAGCACAACACCGAATGCACTTTGTAAAGTACCCTAACCTACCCTGCAAATTGTACTAGTCATGTAATGAGACAAGTTTCCGTAAGCAGATCTCATACAGTCTAGTATCACATGAGGTAGTTTGTGGAAGCAAAAGATAAGAAGCCGGTTGACGTTATCCCTGTTTGTCATGCACGCACGTGAAGGAACACTTTTTTTTAACTTTGAAGAACGATGCAAGAACCCAGTACAGGCTGCAATAGTTTTATGTTGATTAATAGTGAGACGTATATTTATTGGAAAATATATATCAAATTCATGGAATTAGCCCTCAAATGCCGAAGATACTCTTGGCAGACCATTTTGTAGTGATCTTCACCTGTTGGATCACCTCGTTGATTCCCACTTCTGAAATTTAGCTTAACATTTTCACGCATAGTGAATGATACACATACGATTCTGTCACAGGATTATCTGAATCCTCAAGCATTAATTAAACAGCATAATAAACTGCTTTTGTAATTACATCATATCCTTTGGTTCACATATTTCAACCACAATGCTCTCTGCTGCTGAGGTTATGCCCTCTCTTCTTCTAACACAACACAACCCATCCCTAACCCCCCGTCTCTCCTTCTCCCCAAGCCCCTCTCACTCTCTCTGTGTCCCTCTTTGCTCATCAGACCATGGAGGAGAGTCCCCAGCATACTATGCGAGGTCTGGGGTCCCTGCCCTGGTATGTGGGGGGGTCCCAGGTGCTAGGCCTGGCCTGTGTGGTGATCACAGGTGTGTGGATGGGTCACTACCGGGGGGGCTATGCCTGGGATGGATCCTCCCAGGAGTTCAACGTTCATCCCCTCTGCATGGTGCTGGGCCTGGTCTTCCTCTATGGGGATGGTGAGTTTCAGCCACACAAACACATTGGTACTAGCAAGCAGACCCAGAGCACAGAGAGCTTGCGTCTACGCACATCAAAAATACATTCTAATGTTTTTCTATTGTATCAGGAAGATGAATTGCTTGCAAACTGTTTACTGTTCCCCAGCAACAAACATCAGCCTTTGAAGGAAGCTGTTCTGTCTGATAGTCACGGTGGCTGTTATAGTAGTTGTAGCCTGGAGGTTCTGTCTGAACTATTAGATTAGTAAGAGGCTCTGCAAAAGCTACACAGAGGCCCAGTCACAGACCCAACGGCTGTTTCAGTAAGACAGATCTGATGTTGTTTAAGCAGAGCACTGATGTCTCTTAAGCTTTTCTTTGTGCGTCTATGTTGGATTGTGTGTATGTGTTTCTGTGTGGTCGTATGTGTGTACGTAAAAAAGGAAACTGTGTGTCTGTCAAGAACGTTTGGTTGAAAATTCCCACATTGTGAAGTCTGCCTTGTGTTGACTGATCACTTACAGAGACTTTGCTGAGGAATACTCTGTACGGTCACACCCAAAACAGAGCTCCACTTTGCCCAACAACTAAACAAGTCATTTACATTAATACCAATTTAAGTCGCTTTTCAAGTGTTGCTCTTGGCTGCCACATGGAGAAGCCTGCTAAACTTGTTATGAAGGTAATCATTTCAGCTGTAGCGATTCAATTCCAATCCCAGCTGCGGCAATTAGATTAGGACAATAAGCGTAAAGGTCAGTGAGCCATTAGTGTGTGTGTGTGTGTGTGTGTGTGTGTGAGAGGCAGAGCTGTCCACACAGGGCTGGACACACCCTGGGGACAGAGCAGGTGTCTGGAGACAAACCCAGGATGGACAGACTGCTTTAGCCTTGGGGGATTCAGGTTTCTCTTGTTTACCCTTGTGACACTATTAAATAGTGTGTGTGAGTGTGTGTATATGTGGGTTTCTGTTGTGTGTATATGTGGGTTTCTGTATGTATTTGGGCGGTGTTTGTCTTAAGTCATAGTTCTTTAACAGACCATAACGTAATCGAAACTTTGTCACTGTATGACTTCCGGTAGTTTCTGCCAAGTTTGTTGTGCTCCTGGAAGCTGATGTTAGTGTGACCTTGGTGATTGCTCTCTTGACTGGAATCATGCTGTAGACTGAGCTGGTCAAGTGTGTGTGTGTGTGTGTTTCAGACTGGGCTAGTCACAAGTATGTGTCTTAGACCGCTCTCTAATCTCCCCATAATTGTGAGTCTGAACACTGTGAAATTGTGCTGTTGAAGCTCTTCAGAGAGTACCTGACCTGCATTTAGTGACTACGTAATCACATACCTCATAACCAGGCCCAAATGGAATATGTGGGCGCAGAATTTTCAGCTGATCTTTATGAGGATGGATAAATACTTTTTTGCTAAGTCTGTCAACATTTAATCGACCATATTTGCCGTCAAACTGTTGTGGAACCTCTTCGGGCGCATCCGACATAAGAACAGGACGGCTAGCAGAATCCGCAGATTTCCGCAGATTTTCAGTCTGAATAACCGCAGAAAATGTGAAAAAAATTGCGTATTACGTTTGGGCCTGCTCATAACTCTTGAGAAGCACAGATAAGATGTATATACATTTAAAAAAAAAAATTGCATTGTTATGAAATATTTTGTTTAGAATGAATTGACATGTAAACACTGTATGACTGGTATGGTAAAGATGTGAAATTTGACATAATTTCTCTCTACAGCCATCCTAGTGTACAGGGTGTTCAGGAATGAGAACAAACGCAATGTCAAAATCCTCCATGCGGTCATCCACCTCCTTGCACTCGTCATCAGTATAGTGGGTAAGACCTGTTTGTGTGTGTGTGTACGTGTGTGTTTTCCAAAACGTTAATGAATTGTGAACATTGTGAAAGGCCATAGATAAGGATGGGCTTTTGTGAATGGGCCTCTTTGATCCATTCACTAAATTCACTCATCCCTATAGTTCTAACTGTTGACACCTCTCTCTTTTGCTCGCTCTCTCTCCCTCTCTCTAGGTATGGTTGCAGTGTTTGACTTTCACAGGACAGCCAAGATCCCAAACATGTACTCCCTCCACAGCTGGTGTGGCATGGCCACCTTCGTCTTCTTCTGTGTTCAGGTGGAAAGACACACACACACACACACACACACACACACATACACACATACATACATATCACCTTCAATTTTCATTGCTCATGGGCTTGCATTAAATGGTTGGGATGGACTACAGACAAAGCAGTGCTCTTAAGAAAAAAAATGTATCAGCTGGCTTTGTATATTAATTTAGATCCTTTTCCACGTCTTTTGACAAAATCATTTTCTAAACCTCTTTCTTCACTTATCCATTATGTCTCTCCCCCCCCTCCCTCTAGTGGGTGATGGGCCTGGCGTTCTTCTTGTTCCCCGGGGCGTCGGCCCGGCTGAGGAGCTGGTACCTGCCTCTCCACGCCTTCTTTGGCCTGGTGCTGCTGATCATGGCTGTGGGAACCAGCCTGCTGGGCATCACAGAGAAACTGCTCTTCAGCATCCAGTGAGTTATACTTCAGACCGCTTAGAGCGGAGGCAATGCAACCTGGCTGAATGCTGTCTAGATATTAGGATTGACTCTTTGCTGACACACCTGGGGCCTGTCCTTCAAAGCAAGTTACGCATACCCAGGATAAGGTTAACAACTGCAATCATGTATTAGCGTTGTCATAAGATAAAATATACCTTTATTTGTTCCACAATGGGGAAATTCGGGTCATGACGGTGGTTATAATCTCGATAAGGTCAACTCAGGTTTTCCAGTCTAGCAATGAGCGTGATCCCATTAAAGAGGCAGTGTTTGCACCATGTGACAAATCACAAACATGGACAAGCCCACCAGAGCCACAGTTTAAACATGACGATCAAGCCATGAATAATAAACTCATTTAAACAGGTCTCAGGGTAAACAAAGGTAACGATGGATCTGAAGCTACAGATTGGTTGGCGTTATCGCTGTGTGCTAGCTTGTTGACATAACTGCGTGCACGGGGTGTGTCCATCCAGGAACACCTACTCCAAGTTTGACTCTGAGGGAGTCCTGGCCAACGTGCTGGGACTACTGCTGGTGGGCTTCGGAGTGCTGGTGGGCTACGTGGTGACGCGGGAGGACTTCAGACGACCCCCCCATCCTGAAGAGGAGGCGTTGTCAGTGCACTTTAAGACCCTGACCGAGGGGGGGAGCCCAAACTCCCCTTAGTAGAGCTGCTCTCCCCCCGAAAATGGACGGCCGTTGTTTTGTTTCCTGAAAACTTGATCCAAACCTTTTTGAAATGTTGTAGGTGGTAGACAACCCCTCTGGTTCAGTAGCTGCCCTCAATCCAATTTCCTGTACTAAATGAAGACGGCTCACATGCCCCCTAGTGTTCCCTAGATTTACACAACTGACTTAAACTGGTGTAACCATTTTAACAATCACACAAGTGCCATAAACCCAAATATCTTCACAAGAAACAACCTCTGAAATTAAATGGATTATCTCCTGTTTCTCTTTTACAGTACTATAAATTACTTCTGAATGCTCAAGTGTGCCTTTGTCTTGGTAAGGCAGTGCCAAATACAAGCCAAACTGGGTCCACCAGATATTTTCATGTTGCACTATTTCATAGGGTTAACATTGCTCCATTCACAGTTGAGAGATTAAGTGATTACGTGTGTTGGAGAGCTGTCAGTATCTTAGCTAGTGATAATCAGGTATAATTTACCAAGGTACTGTAAAAGGATCTGTCAGGGGAATGAGAAGTAGATGTTTCCACAGATAAGAAACAAACCTTCATTCTAGCTTTCAGTTTATCAGCATAATGTTTGATGTTAGATTAAGAAGCAAACTCATGTTTACTTCTGTTTCTGTAGCTGTATAAAGATGGATTCAAGTAGTACTGTAGTAGGAAAGGTGACCTTGTTTTTAGTCTGATATTTTGAAGTATTCTTCATTGAGCTGTTGTGCATTCCTGTGTGCTTGATGTTCCTTTGTAAAGATCTGCCTGTGTCATACATTACAGAAACACAGATGGAAAGAGATTGTGCAAATATTAGAAACCTTGTATGAAGATATAGTTCTGTTGTCCATATTGTAATGAATTAAGAAGGTTTGATTCCTTTTTGCTGCTTGTTTATTTGTCTGCTCAGATGCCCCCTTGTCTTGTCTGAACACACTGCCTGATAAACTGATGGAAATCCATTATCTTGCTTACCATCATATCACTATTAAAGTGGCATGCCTCAATTATTACACTGGCATTAGACTTGACTTGTCAATGTGTTAGTGTGAATCAGAGTCTTATATTGAAGTTGTATTCAAATAGAAGCCTGAGCTACTAAATAATCCAGGGTTTTAGAACCATGATAGACATGTTATGACTGTATGAATGGAGAGACAATGAGTCGTACAACGTTTTCGTCTTTCTTTTCTTTGAAGTGGTAACCATTTTTAAATAAGTACATTATTTTCTCATACATACAGAGGATTGTACAGTTTACAATCGTTTAACTGGGTTTCAAAAAAGGGGAAAAAAGGAAAATGCATTCATGTTTTTATGACCTTCTGGTTTAAAACTTCACAACTCACATATACAGACAATGTACAGAGAATTCTGCTCAGCAAGCCCCCGGAAACTCTACGGTAACCAAAGAAAACTGCAAAGAGAATATTTGCCAGAAAACATTTTCCATCAGTATCCCTTCCTCTGCTCCTCCGTTCAAATACTGATAACCCAGAATCAATATTTTTCAACTTCTGTACAAACACGTGTTACATTATTGTACTACATGTTCATAGGAGCATGAGAGACAGAACAACCATGCATTTGAAATCAACACGACATTTACAGTCATTTACAGTCAACTCTATAAAAAAAGGATTTTGAAAATAAACGCTATTTTGTGCCTCCTTCCCTCCTTATGTCCACTTGTCAGATGAGGGAACTGACTAGAAGCTCCTCCTACTCCAGGAATCAGGCTCAATCATAGGATAGGCCTCCGAGATTGGCAGAAGGTGCGTCCAAGCAACAGGCTCATTAAGTAAAGTATTTCAATGGCGAAATAACTGGAGGGTCTTGCCGGTATACGTAAGTCTCTTTCAACTTTCTTGTTTTCTTTGTTTATAAGGATGAACCAATAAGAGCCGAGAAAATACTGAAGAAATCCCCTCAAACCAAAACAGGCTCTCACCAAAAAATATATCAACAATATAAATAAATAAGTATGCATTGGCTTGAAAACAAACGTCAGCACTGATTTTCAAAGGCATAATATTACAGCAAGAGAGAGAAAAAAGACAAAAAGAAACAAGACCGAAAAATTGAAAATACAAACTGTAGTTGGAACATAGATGATAGTGGTTTGTGTGAACAGACTGAGAAGAGTCACTCATTAGCTCATAGCTCATTAAGTGCCATACTGGGGTAGGGGTTGGGCTGTCACCATACAGTGTCTATATGCTTCATTGTAAGGTTACACTGACCTGGATGAAGAGTACAGACAGACACACCCCCCTGTATAACTGTCATTTATGTAAAACAGAAACATTCGCATCACTTCCTCTGACAGCATCATCCTACTCAGATAGGCATGACAAAGGCACTGTGTAAAGGAAGTGTATCCCCAGACGAAACTTTAAATGATTAGGCATATCTCTCAATGGATGAATACGCTGATATCTGACTCATAACTGGCTAGCGATAGTGATAGGTTCAAGTCCAGCTTTGGACCCCATTTCCCTCATGTAACAACACAGAGCTTAACTTTGCACCTCTCCTTCCTTCCACAGGTGGTCCCTTGTTGATGGATGTGTTTAAAGGTTTTATATGGTGATAAAAACGTGTATGTGCGTGGCTGTCAGGATCTGACCACACTTAAAGCAGGTCAGCGTTCCTGTTTGAAGCTTCAAGAACTACAGCTTGGATGTGAAAACCGTTAAGCCATAAAGAATAAAACGACGATTGGTGAACCTGAAATTGATTTGAAACGGTTGCTCCTCAAGGCTTTCATGTCACCTTAAGAGGAAACCTTGGAAAATGCCAAAGGAAAACGGAAAAATATACAGTCCAACAGAAATATTCTTTTTTGTTGTTGTTATTTTACAAACATAACTTAAATGATAAATATTCTTTTTTTATTCCCTATGTACAAGTATGTTAAGGACATTTGCAGTTCCAGATACAGCAGATGACAATGTTCTCCTGGTTACAGTCTGTTGTTATTGTGCCATTTAAGAGTAGGAGGCCTTAAGAGTTGGACTTCCATGGATGAACTAGACAGGCTCTGGTCTCGCCTCAAACTACCCCAGGACAAACAGTCCAAGGCTGGGGAAAGCAAAGTGTCCTGCCTGTTACTGGAGGCTCCCAGGTTATAAACATAACATATTTTCTGATCGAAATGCTTTTCCCAAGGCCTTCCCTTTTTCATATCGACAAAACACCTAGGCAGAAATATTCTCAGTCTTTCTGAGTCATTGTGTTTATTTTACTTCCAAGAAAAAAAAGAAAAAAAACGTTTCTGAAGTTCCATGTTTGAAACCCAGTGAAAAGCTGAGTAAGGTAGAAGGAGAGAGAGCGCTTCAGGGAGGAGCGAGTAGTAGTTATGAATGTACAGCAGTAGAATTGTTATTCCTGTCACAATATTGTCTCTCCGTGACTCAACAACGTCAGCAAGCCTCTCATCTTTCTTCAGTCTGTTGTGGGATGACTCACGAATGAACGTCAGCGGGCCTGGCTTTCCTCAAGTGACAGTCTTTCTCCCCCCCTCCCTCTTCTCCGCTTTCTCTCCCTCTCTCTTTATCGAGTCTGACACAGCATCTCCCATCTCGTAAACCCTTACTGCGCCTCTCCCTCGCCCCCCGTCTAGACGTTGGACTCTACAAAGGGTCTCTTTGGTTTGATGGGGGAGGTGGGGCCTTGCCTTTCCCTGGACATCTGTCTGTACTCGCTGTCCTGGTAGGCTTGCGCCACGGGCAGCGTCCGCGCCACCTTCACGTCCGGGTAAGTCGGCGCCTGGCTCACTCTGCCCATGCCGTCGGACCGGCCCTCGCGGGCACCGTTGGAGGGCGGCGGTTGGTAGTAGTCGTCGTCGAGGAGGTGCCCGTTGTGGGCGTTGTTGGTGCGGTTGTAGTAGGCGATGTGGCTGAGGCCGGAGGGCTGGCCGTAGCCGTGCGTGGCGGCCACGTTGCTGGGCGACGTGGCGGGGCTGGTGACCACCGTGTCCAGCGACGACACGGCCCAGGAGCGGCCGGCGGCGGGAGGCTGCGGGATGTACTGGTGCGTCCGCGCCGTCTTGTCGATCACCCCCATGAAGGGCGTGTTCCTGGAGCGCAGCGCCTCGCCGGGGTACGTCCCCCCCACGACCCTCATGTCCATCGTCTCCGGGGGCGACGCGGGCGAGAGGTCGTCGCAGTAAACCCCCACCCCGCCCTCGTAGGCCAGCTGCAGTGGGATCTCCATTTGCTGGACCGAGGCCGAGGGCCGGAAGCCCGGGCCTAGATTAGCAGCCGAGCCCCCAACGAGGCTGCTGCTGGAGGGGGAAAAACGCAGGCCCACGCTCTGGGAGTGGATGAGAGGTCTGGGGGTGGACATGTGGGGCTTGGGCTCCGAGGTGTTGGAGCTGATGGGCCGGCGCAGGCCGTGGTGGTTCTCAGGGGAGCCCAGCGCTGTCTGCCTCTCCAGCTCCATCTCCAGCTCGTGGGGCGACACGGGGTAATAGGCTGCGGATTGACTGCGGCTGATCTGTGGGGTCTGGCCGTACCTCGGCCCCCCTCCTCCTCCCCCGGGCCGATAGGCTGAAGAGGGCCTCTGATGAAGGGGGAGGTCATCCTCCATGGGGCCCCCGACCTGCTGGTAGAGAGCCCCCGCGCTCAGACTGGCCTGCACCTGAAGAGAAGGCCTTCCGTCCAGGGCACTGGGGTACCCCTCGCCCAGGTTAGGGTACACCCCCTCCCCCAGCTCGGCCAGGTCGGGGGGCAGGCGGGCCGACATGGAGTGAGCCATCTGGGAGTAGGCGGAGCTGCCCAGCACGGCGCTGGAGTGGGCGGACGCGCTGGGCTGGTTGGTGCGTATGATCTGGGCCTTGGCGGGCTGCAGCCACTGGCCCTGCTGGGGAGGGTGGGCCTGCTCCTGGAACGGGCCCTGGGAGGGCAGCTGGAAGGAGCGCTGGCTGGACATCTTGGACAGAGGAGACTTGGGCCGGCTCGGGTGCTGGTGCTCTGACTGGTAGCGGGCGGAGGCGGACTGGGGACGGTACATCCCCCCGGCGCTCTCCGAGGTGGGGCTGGCGCGGTACTGGGGCCCCCGGCGCAGCGGGGAGGGAGGGGGGCTGAAGTGGTAGGCGGAGGGCTGGTGAGCCGGGGAGGTGTGCGGGGGGCTGGGGCGGTAGTGGGAGCTCGGGTGAGTCGGGGAGAGAGACGGGGAGGAGGACTGGTACCCCTGGCGGGTGGGGGAGGACATGGCGGGGGGGCCGGGGCGGAACTCAAAGGCCTGGCCCAGGGAGGCCTGGCCTCCAGAGAGGTAGGGCGGCTCGCGGTGTCCCGGGGAGGGCGTCAGGCTGTGAGAGAGGGGCAGCACGGAGGGAGACGGGGAGGAGCGGGGCAGGGGGTCGGCGGGGGGCGGGGCCTCCATGTCTCTCTCCATGTAGTCCGCCTCCTCCTCCTCCTCGTACAGCTCCTGGCCCGCCTCCAGCTCCGACGGGCAGGGGCGGGGCTCCAGGGAAGGGGGCGGGGCGTCGTTGGGGGGCAGTTCAAGCTCCTCCTCCACCTGGCGACACTCCTCCTCCACCCTCTGCAGCAACCGCTGGATCTCTCGGTTGTTGGGGCAGAGGCGGGCGGCTTCACTCAGGTCCTCCAGGGCTGCGTGGAACTGCCTGGAGGGGCCGCAGGGAGACAAAGGGAGGGGGTGAGGCAGAGATGACCCAGAGACGACGAGGAAATAAAAGGGGTTTCACAGGGTAGAGGAGCAGAGAGATAGAGGAGTTTAGAGAGAAAGGAGTAGATCAAAACTCGGTACAGAGGAAGCGTAGGAGAGAGACTGTTTGAGGACAGAATGTTAGAAGGAGTGAAAAGAGGAGGGGTTCAAGAAAGAAGATAGCGTGCACATATATATATATTTATTTTTTTACCAACCTGGGAAAAAGATTTGTGTATTTGAGAGTCTTAATGACTGTGTGATCGAGAGGATGAAAGATGAGAGAAGGGAGTGAGTCGAGAGGTGTAGGCAAGGCAGCCGGTGAAAATATGTGTTAGATATGTGACTGTGAAGTGAATGTGAAGAACAAGAGCTGAAAGTGTTTTGACACTGTCCTCAGAGCAGTCTGTTCAGACGCAACTCAGTGATGCAACGTGGCGCTATCCTTCCTAAACATCTATAGAAGTACATCCATACATGAGCAGCCACAGTCAGCAGCAGTGAAGTCATGGCATAAATGGAGTCACGAGGTGTAAACAGATGGATGTGGTGGTGGTGGATGTGTGGTGATTAAGATGCCGACAGACCAGTGACAGAGCTAGTCTCAGAGCCTGGTGCTCTGGTGATCTCTCATTGATCTCTCACAGTAACATCAAATCAACCCAGTGTAGGAATACCCCTCAAAAAGGAAAGAGGTCGAATGGCACCGGGAGAGGCCAATCAGATCCTTACGATTAGGCTCCACCTCCCCCCCCCCCCCCCCCCCCCCGGTCTGCGCGCCAGGCCTACGCCACCCCTGTTCTCTCCATTGCTATGGTTACCTGCTGCTGCGCTTGGCGCGGGCTCTGGCGTAAAAGGCCTCGTACGATTTGGATTTCAACTCTAGCGCCCTGGTAGCAAACTCCTCAGCCATCCCAAAGTCCTGCAAGCAACAACAGGCCGACAGTCATTCACAGAGCCACACATCCATGAGATGAGTCATAAAGGATTCAAACATGAGTCATTCAAGAGTCATTCAAGAGTCAAACATGGGTAACAGTTGAGGATGACAGGATAGAGGAGATAAGGGTTTCCCCCTTTAATGTAAAGCTGAATGATATGCAGATACACAAAAAGAAATACTATACAGTGGAACTCGACGTATCAGGGCCCACAGGAGACACGTGATTTTCCCTGAAGTCATGAAGGTATGTTCAGTCAATAAAGAATAACATAAGTGTAATAATATGAGTCCGTATCACATACAGATGAGAAATGGGATTCTGGCGTTTGCAAATACACCCAACACAAAAACCCATATATGGCTGACACTGTTAAAACCATATACACATAATCACCATGAACACAATAAACATTACATTTCAAAAATCACATGAAATGTGCATTGCCAGTAGTACACTATGAACCACACACACACACACAAACAAATACATACATACACAAAAAACCTGTGTTCCCCATCTCTCTGCAGGTGAACATTGACCAAAGACCAGCAAGACAGACCTGAACTAATACCTTGCCAACTGGTGGACCAGAAGAAGACACAGACCAGAACCAAGCAAACCAGAGGAAGGGATGGAGGATGCAGGGCTATGTATGAAGCTATGTATTAACCGGTGTTAGCTGTGATGAGTTTTTAACTCCAGCAGGGGGCAGTGTCCCACCTGGCTGGTAGTGTTGATGACGGTGAGTGGCCAATAAGGAGGATTGCGTTAGATGTCACAATTAGTGCACGGTCAAGTGAGTGTGTGTGTTTGTTCCATGTGTGTATATATGTGTGTGTCTGTGTGTGTGTGTGTGCGTGTGTGTTACTCACGTTCATTTTCCTGCGGCAGCGGGACAGGTTGAGCAGCAGAGAGACCTTGAGCTCTCGGAAGGTTTTGAGGTCTTCGCTGAAACCTTCTCTGGGGAACTTCTTCAGGGCGTACTGGTACCTCTGGGCTGCCTCCTTCACTTTCCCCTTCTACACACACACACACACACACACACACGCATGTTACAAAGGTAGGTTAGTACAGACGTACTAGTACAATAGTACTCATTACACAAAGGAGCGACCACACTGCGCTGGACCGCTTCAAAGTGTCGTGGTGTCAAATTCAACCAATGCCGAATTCTCTCTGTGTGACATCTAGTAGGACTAATAGGACTGTTTAGAAGTCCGGAACGCGCTCCGAGGTGGAGTTCTGGGTGTGGAGGGAGGAGGGAGGAGGGGGCCTGACCTTGTAGAAGCCGTCGCCCTCCTCGATCAGCTTGCTGAGCAGGACGATCATGATGTCCGGTTTGGAGGTGGCCATCGCCCACGTGGCCGGGCCTGCCGCCGACACGGTGCATTATGGGATAGGCCCGAGGAGAGGACGGAGGAGGTGATGATGACAGGAGGAGGTAGAGGGGGGCAGGCGTAGAGGAGAGGGAACAATGAGCAGGAGGAAGGAGATATCTGGACAGGTCTACACAGGGACCGGCCCCCGATCACACTTCAGTTATCAGCATAGAGCTGGCTGTGAGGCCCCCGGGTTTTGAACTGTCTTCTGATCTGTATCTCACGTAGTTGGACTTTTCTGGAAACTTCTGGGGGGGGGGGAGGGAGGAGGAGCTCCCTTCTGTTGCGAAACGAAAACGGTGGACTGGAACTCGGTGCGTGACGTTCAGCTACAGCTCAATACGAAGACATGTGGGGGTTGTCTTAGTCAACCGCATGCTGTGCAGGGAGAACACGGACAAACACGAGCCATGCTGGAGCACTGACCGGCGAGGGGGGGGTCCGTCACAGTCACATGCACTGCCGCCCTCCCACCAGCAGGGGTCATGCCAGAGCCGGAGTGATCAGAGGTTAATATGTTGGAGCCCGGTGGAGGTAGAGAATGAGGACAGACACCAACACACACACAGACACACACGCGCGCGCACGGAGGTGACAGATGAATGTGATGTAGCCATTTTAGACTGGGTGACTTGGATCATGTTCAACTAATCACGTAAATCACAGACCACATATAGAAACAGAGAGAGGGGGGGGGGGGGTAGGGAAACGGGAGTGAAAAAGAGAGAAAAGAACAGGCAAAACAAAAAAGCGATTAAGGGAGGCAGAGGAAGATACATAAGAATAGATGAGTCAGCTTGAGAGAGAGGTAAAAAACGAGAGACAGTGTGTGAGAGGAGAGAGAGAGAGAGAGGTAAAGAACGAGAGACAGTGTGTGAGAGGAGAGAGAGAGAGGTAAAGAACGAGAGACAGTGTGTGAGAGGAGAGAGAGAGAGAGGTCGACAAGCAGGGCGAGAGCGAGGCACAGTTAAAGAGAAACAGGGGGGGGGGGGGAGGTAAAGTGTCTGTTACCTCGGGGTCGAGTGGGGAGCGTCTGATATCCTGATTAGTGAAGGAGGCGGAGTCAGGAGGGGCGGGGTTTTGATTGGCGTGTTAGAGCAGGGGTTTATGAAGGTACGGATGTTAGGAAAAGAAGGATGGAACCAACCCATAGGAAGACCCCAGGAGTCCCAGAAGTAAAAGGATGAGTACATTAGTATGTGGGTGGGACAGAGTGAGAGAGAGAGAGACAGGGAGCAGGGGGGGGGGGACAATGACATGGAGAAGAGAAGGCAGAGGTGGGTTGTTGGAAGTTAGAGAAGTGAGTTAGCAAAGAAGTGCAGCAGCAGTGAAGCAGTGGCAGTAGTAGCAGGTGTGGGGAAGGGGGAATGGGGGGCTAGGAGTCAGCCACCATGGTAAGCATGGACGGCAGGGGGGGGGGAGGTGCAGTCTGACTGGGAGAAACATACGCCTTCAGAGTAGGAGGGATTCAGGAAGCAGGGTGTCCAGCCATGTCAGTATTCCATAGACCGAGACCCACTATCTCTCCAGGTAAAAAAAAAAATATTCAAACACTGCCAGAGAACCCTGTCTTATACCTAGTGGGAAAGCAAACACTAGACTAGTTTCAGCACAGAATAAAAACTGAGAAGGTAAAACCATTTCTTTTCATCCATAAGTTTGATGAACTGATCTCAGCTAGACTACTAAACATTCCCCCGGTAGCCCCGGTGGCCCCAGGTGGTCAGGTCAGGTCCGTACCTATCTTGGCTCCCTTCTTGAGCAGGGCCACCACCACCGAGGTGTTCCTGCAGCCCACGGCCCGGTCCAGAGGCCTCATCCCGCTGTAGTCCACGTGCTCTATCATGGCCCCATGCTCCACCAGGTACTGGACCTGCACACACACACAAGCAGGGGCTGACTGCTACTATTCTGGGATGGTTGAGGGTGAAGTTCTACAGGTGTGTGTGAAACCCTCTGTGACATTGCTTGTAAAAAATACAAAATTAAAAAAAGCGATATGAAATTTGCTTTAGATGGTTTCATTTGGATCTACTCTAAGGCATCGTCAGTAACCTGGTTCTTTCAGAGGTAACAGGTGACTGAGAGGGTAAGTGTAGTCGGCCTTCGATGACTCACCACTTCGGGGTCTCCGTAGAAGGAGGCGAGGTCTAGGGGGGTGCGTCCGCTCTTGTCGGCGTGGGCCGTGGCCGCGCCCCTCTCCACCAGGGCTCGGACCAATGGGAGGTGTCCTTTGAGACACGCCCAGCTCAACGCCGTGAGGCCTTCCTTGTCCATCAACGCAATGGATGCACCTGCGAGCAGAGGTCAGGGGTCATGTCGTCAAGGCAGCCAGTGTTGAGACTCATCTTTGACCCTTTTCATGCATGACAACCAAGTGTTCGGTGTGATCTTATCTGTTAACACGGAACAGCCTGGCGGTGACCTCTGACCTTGTGCCAGCAGGAACTCTGCAGTGCCCAGGTGTCCCTCAGAGGCCGCCATCATCAGCGGCGTGCGGCCTTGCTTGTCGGCCATGTTGACGTCCGCCCCGTGGTTCAGCAGTAAGTCCACAATCTGGCACAGACCGGAATAACATCGAGGGTCAAAAGGAGGAGGCGAGGCTAAGTCACTTCACCCTCTCTAACGAATTCTACTAAACCGCAAACGTGGGACCTCTCTGATCTGCTATGACAGGACTGGGAACAGATTCTTGGGAGGAGGGTCAGGCTTGCACCCATCCAGTCGTGTTTCGATCGGAGATGACCTCTGGGAAAGCTAGGAGGGGCGGCTAGGAGGGGGGAGAGGGCTCCAGTAGAGAGGCTGTGCCAGCCTGCTGGGCATGACGCTGCCTGCTACCCACCTGCCAGTGTCCCTGGCGCACGGCGCTGAAGAGGGGGACGATGCCCCGGCGGTTTGGCTGCCCCACAGCTGCCCCCTGCTCCAGCAGCAGCCTGCACACATCCAGCTTCCCCCTGCCTGCTGCCGCAGTCAGAGCTGGGTAGAGAGAGAAGGGGGGTGGTGGAGAGAAATGGAGAGGGCAGGGGGGAGAGTGGAGAGAGAGAGAGAAGGGGGTGGTGGAGAAAGGCCGATTGAGAAGGGATGTGGAAGAGAGGGAGAGAGAGAGGGTACCAGAGATTAAAAAAAGAAGTAATAATTCAAGGTTGTGAGAAATATGTTCCTTGATGTGTGCTTGTCACGTCATGGCGGTGTGGTAGGAGAACCTACCGGTCTCTCCCCACAGGGTGTCAAAGCTGTTGATCTGGGCCCTCTCCTCTTCCTCCTCATCCTTCTCTGGCAGGTCCAGCAGGTAGGAAGCAATCTGGACAAAACACACACAGCACAGGTGTAGGAATTAGGAACGCTTTCTCTGCTGTTAGAAAGTCTCATTGAAAGCATTAGCTCTCTGAGCCTGTGTGTTATTGTGTCTTTGTGTTCTCCATATCGATGTGTGTGTGTACCTCTGTGTAGCCCATGCTAGCAGCAGCGATGAGGGCCTGCTGGACAGCGTGGCTCTTGGTGAAGGCTCCTGGCGGCTGGCCATCAGGGTTCCAGTCACACTGCACCAGGAACTTGACCACCTCCAGGTGACCCCTCAGCGCGGCGTGAACCAGCGCACTCTGACCGTTCCTGTCCAGATGGTCCACCTACACGCGCGCGCGCAAAAGGATTGGATCGTCAGAATGCACGCGACACGGAATATTTCCCATCTCTACACAGTGTCGAATGTGGTGATGCGGCATGACCTTGGCCTTGCGCGAGCAGAGCGTGGTGACGATGGCGAGGTGTCCGGCGGCGGACGCGTATCCCAGGGCGGTGAGACCGCTGTCGGACTCGCCGTCCACGTGCGCGCCGTTCTCCAGCAGCAGGCCCGCCGTCTCCACGTAGCCCAGGTGGGCGTGGACACACAGCACGGGGGCGTTGTTTAGCACCTCGGAGCGGTAGTTCACGTTGGCCCCGCCCAGAATCAGCAGGCGGCTCACCTGGGAAGAAGAGACGCCTGTGATTGGCTGAGGTTCTGAGCTTCGAGCTTTCTCTGTGTGTGTGTGTGTGTTTGTCGTGTGGTTCTTAGCTGAGACGAGCAGCTCTAGTGTGCACCAGTATGTGTCCACTACCTTGATGTTGGGTGTGTAGAGGTTCCGTAGAGAGGCCAGCGCCGTGCTTAGCCCCTCTGTGCTGTAGGAGACCCACAGCCCCTGCAGGACAGAGGAGGAGACCCCGACTTTCTTGCTCAGGCCCTGAGGGGGGAGGACAGGGGAGGAGAGGGGAGAAGGAGAAGAGGTAAAGAGTTGGATAATCCAGTCAGGATTATGATAAACACAGTCCTTGATAAAAAAATAAATATAAAAAAAACAGGTACTTTGACCTGTACTTTGGGTATTATGTGTTTTTACGTTTTTCTGGAGTATTATGTTTTGGGCTCCTTTCTTTGCACCAGCAACCTTGTTCCTGTACCTCCAACAGACAGACAGGGCTGTGAGTGCAGTACCTTGAAGATGTGTGCTTTGAGGATGTGGTGTCCCATCTCGATGGTCTGCTGTCGGTTCAGCTTGCCGTCCTGCCTGGAGAACCAGAAAGCCAGCAGGGTGTGTCCGCTCCGGGGGTCGCACAGGAACTTGGTCTTCTCTCCTTCCTCCCTCCATATCAGCCACTCCCGGAAGGAGGGGTGCGTGAACATGCGCGTGCCGTCCCGTCGGCGAATCAGGAAGGGCGAGAGCTGCTCCACGCGCTGCTGGAAGTCCTCCCAGTCCAGGCCGGGGCCGCGGATGATGCCGGCGTTCACCGCCCCGTACACCTGCTCGTCCGTGAGCGGGTGGAGCGAGGCCACGGCCACGTTGAGCAGTGGCAGGGCGCGTTCGAAGGAGGACTGGGTCGGGAAGCGCATGTTGAGCTGGAGGAGGTAAATCTCAGCCAGGCTCACTGGCACCACCTAGTTTATTGGAGGGGGAGTAAGAGAGCGCATTTGATTATGTTTGACAGTATTATAAAAATAAAACAAATGATAACTATAGTTCATATAGAATATTTATTATAGGTTTGGATTATTTATTTTAAGTTTAGACGGGCAGCTTGGGATTGTAGATAGGAGCAGTAGCAAATAATTCCAATGTACCTCTACCTGTTTTTGTTTTAAATGGCAAATAAACTTGAAACTTGAAAGAAATAAAACCAGCCGGCCACCAACCAGAAAATGGTTCAGAACCACGGAATTTCTGAATGTGCAGGTACCATCCAGTCAGGGTGTGAATGTGTGCTGGTACCATCCAGTCAGGGTGTGAATGTGTGCAGGTACCATCCAGTCAGGGTGTGAATGTGTGCTGGTACCATCCAGTCAGGGTGTGAATGTGTGCAGGTACCATCCAGTCAGGGTGTGAATGTGTGCTGGTACCATCCAGTCAGGGTGTGAATGTGTGCAGGTTCCATCCAGTCAGGGTGTGAATGTGTGCTGGTACCATCCAGTCAGGGTGTGAATGTGTGCAGGTACCATCCAGTCAGGGTGTGAATGTGTGCAGGTTCCATCCAGTCAGGGTGTGAATGTGTGCAGGTACCATCCAGTCAGGGTGTGAATGTGTGTGTACCTTGAAGCTGGAGCTCTTGAGGACCAGGTATCCCTTCTCTATGAGGTCCAGTGTGAGCTTCAGGTACAGGTAGGACCCTCTGCTCAGGGCCTTCAGGTGGGCGCTCAGCTTGGTGAAGGCCGCGTTGTCTAGACGACCGTTGAGGGACACGTTACTCTGGATTTCGACACTTCCCTGGATACGCTGGAGCAGGTAACCCTGGAGACAGGGAGGAGGGGGGGGGGGCGACGACATCCCAACACAGTCACAGTGAGTGAGGGAGGAAGTTTGTAAGACGATGTGGGTGAAATAAGTGTAAGTGTGTGTGTGCGTGTGAGACCTACCTGCAGGTCCTGGTCGATGGCGTCACTCTCCTCCAGCCTGTCCAGAGACACGTGGTGGAAGGGTAGCCTGTTGGTGATGTCCTGCAAGGGGAACACAACAGTAAATACAAGCACTCTCTACAGTCTCTCGTGGTGTTGGGTGTGTGAGAGAGAGAGACTGTTTGTGTGTGTGCTGGAGCCCACCTGGAGCGAGGTGCGTACCGTGACCACCAGTTTCAGCCAGGGGGGGAAGCGCTCCATGGTTTTACAAAGGAAGGAAGTGATGGTGTCTCCGTAGTCCGGCTTGTGAAACTCCGCTTCGTTCAGACCGTCGATCAAGATTATCAAGTCCTCCTCGCAGCCTATCTTCCTCTCTGTAACGGGTACACAGATATCAAACCGGGTTGCACGCCCAACACCAGAGCTCCTCAACGGCAAGGGGTGGCCTCGGCAACCAACCCAAACCACAACAAACACGGCACCCGCCGACCTCGACGTCAACCCCTTGCCCTCCGGCAGACTGACCTCTGTGCAGGGCGTCCAGGGGCTCCAGGACGCCTCTCCTGAAGGCCGCCAGCGGGTCCTGCACGCAGGAGCGCAGGCTGAGCGTGCTCTGTAGGTGCGGCTCCCTGAGCAGCTGCTCGCGGTAGGCCAGGAGCTGAGGAGCCCGGCACAGCAGGGCCGCCACGTTGTGGACGAACTCCGGCACCAGGCAGGTGTAGGCGTTGTCCGCCTGGCAGTAGTGGTAGGCCACCACCTGGGGGGAGGGGGGGGGGGACACAGAGGGAAGGCGCGTCACGACCGGGTGTCTCCGTTGCCGCGTCTAGCCGTGCCTTCCCCCTTCGAAATGTGTGGTGGTACTTTGCTTGGAAAGTGAACTGAGTCATTTGTACTGAGGACTCGCAGTCTCAGTTGCAGTCGTGCAGTTGTCGAGTCCAACTGTAATGTTCACTGACGAGTAACCAAACCCCCATCCGAGACAGGGGCTCGGAACGGGCAAAACAACAGCTACTCCAGGTATCGTCCAAACAAAATATCTTCAATATTTAATGGAGTGCTTCTCAATATTTTATCAGTGTGCTGAGAATATAATGAAGGCGTCTACTTATGGCAGCGCCGTGTCTGAGCGCCTGCACTGTGAGGAGTGATCTAACTGGCAGTAGGACCCTGGGGAGGAGGACCAGCATTCTCAGCCAGAACCCAGATCCACTCAATAGGATACCAACTACCAAAATCCAGACATCTATGATGCATCCCTGGATACAGATTTGTGTGTCTTAACGATTTTACAAATGGACATTTTCTCCTCCAATCAACCATGCGAGACACTGCGGACGGAGGAGGAGGAAGACCCGCCTCGAATATGTAAACAGTGTCGAGGTCTACTCTGCCATACCGGGTACCTGAGGGAGCTGTGTAGCTGAATAGCTGAGCGAACTGCCTTGGAGGCTTCATTCAACCACTTCCCTCGTTGACAGAGCCGGTTACATATCTCACTATTCCAGGGGTCAGGCACGAAATGAGAGATACATGCCTCTGGACACATCTGAACGTAGGGATACGTTGGGTGTGTCAGTGGACGTCTGAAGTGTTTGCGTGCGTTTGTGTGTGCTCGGGGGGGGGGGGGGGGGGGGGGGGTCAACCGCTGGGTTCGTCTCGTATTAAGAATGCATTGGGCTAAGAGGATCTAATGGCCTGACTGGAACACAGCCCCCTTGGCATATGAATATTACATGAGACCACAGAGAGGGCCAGAAAGACAGAGTACGTAGAGAGAGAGACAGAGAGACATAGAGAGTGAGAGTGAAAGAGAGAGAGAGAGAGAGAGAGAGAGAGTCAGAGAACAGCTTGGATTATGCTCGTCTGTCTGGCATCTCATACTCCTGAAGTTCATGACCCAGTGAGTGTACCTAGCATGGATGCTTTGGTAAAGACCACGCTACAAAACCCGGGTTCTAAATACTGCACTGATTTGTCATCCTCCAAGACATCCCGTTTCTGCTTGACCTCCCCACCACCCAACCAGACACCCAGCCAGCCAGCCACCTGGGATGCCAGTCTCCTGAGGGCCTCCTCCTGGCGTCGTCTCATCTCTGGGGTGCCCGGGCAGCTGCCCCCCAGGGTGCCATGGGAGTGCTGGGTCTGGTTCAGTGGCAACGTCTCTCCATCTAAACCCACACACACACACACACACATTTAGAATGACAACAAAGACAGCTACACTGGTGGAATGAATGAGCTAAACACACATTGTTAGACAGACTTATTATGAAGAGGGTTCAAATACCACCAACTGTATGTACAGACAAGTGCACACACACACACACACACACAAGCGTACGTTTGGGTGATGCATGGGGACTGTCCGAGGCAATCTGCCTCATGCGGTTGCCATGGCAGCTGAGTGCGACCAGCCGCGAGATGATGGCTGTCTTGCCGAAGCCCACGTTGCCAACCACCACTACCCCACGATTGGCTGCTGGGTCGTCACCACGGAGACGGGCGTCTACTTCCTGGAATAGCCACTCCCTCCCGGTGAAGAGCGAATCAGAGGTCAAGCTTGGCACCTCGAAGAGGAGGGGCTTCAGGGCAATGTCAGGTGGACGGTAGGGAGCAAATCGCACTGCAGCATGAGAAGAGAAAACAGTTCAACACAACACTCACTACACTGTCCCTGACAAGATGAGAGGGAAGCTAAAGTGTTAACGGTATTTACTCGAACGCTGATATTTTGGTGCAGTGTCAATTTTCCACCCAAAGGGGGTGCTGTGCATCTACACTGACAACACAAGGTAAATTCCAGTTATTTGGATAAGGGGTAATATATTAAAAGTGAAATGAAATAGCCAGATGAACTGCCTGATTAGACACGGAACATATTCCATTCAAAAGGTTATCGGAGGGTTGTCAAAATGCTACAGGAATGCTAGCTAAGTAGAGAAGCACAGAGGGATTAGCAGGAGAGCAACAGGGAGAAGAAGTGGATCCTTTCTAGATAACCGAGGGGCTGGGGAGAAGCTCCATTATAACCATTATGAGCTCCAAGCGAACCAACACAGAGCAATGCCTTATAATGGTGAGAAAGGGGGGTGGGTGGGTGGGGGGGGGGGGGGGTAGAGTAGAGTAGAGTAGAGTAGCAGCACTTACGTGAGTTAGACTGCCAGCCATGACTGTTAGCTGAAGCTGAGACAGGGGACAGAGAGAGAGAGAGAGAAGAGAGAGAAAGAAATACAAAGAGAGAGAGAGGCGCAAACATGGAAAGAGATAAGCAAGAGAGAGAGACGTGAGAAAGGAGGGGGAGAGAGAGAAAAACAGAGGAGGGGGTTAGGAGGGGCCGGTCTGGCGCAGCTAAGCAGAGCAGAGGGGATGGAGAGAGAGAGAGGAAGAGAGAGCATGGTGGAGAGCAAGCGCGACCACACCCAAACCTCCTCACCGGGATATTACACAGGGATGGTGCATTAAACACACAGAAAGACAGATAATCATAAACGCTCAATCCCGACGCTGTGCCAACACAGCATCCCTGAGGTATGAAAAGCAAATGTGTGCTCATCTGTCAGCGAGCAGAAAAAGGCGTGTCCTCGCCTGTTCCTACACAGAGCGACACTGCAGGGCTGTGAGGAAGAGATTTTGCATGTGTGTGTGTGTGTGTGTGCGCATGTGAGTATGAGAGAGAGAGGTAGAGAGAGAAAGAGACTGTGAGTGTGTGTGTGTAAGATAATGCCCGTCCTTGCAACATGAGCCCGGTGGTAGTGTTGTGATGAGGGAGAAAGGGAAGGAAAGGAGATAGCTCCGTATGAACTTCATCCCCCCTGCGTCTCCAGAAACAGCTGCTGTAAGCATGCTAGACTGGCACAAGACTAAAAATACAGACTCAGAGACAGAGACACAGAAAGAGAGAGAGAGACAGAAAGACAGAGAGAAGACAGAGAAATGATGAGAAAGAACCAGGAAAAAGGTGTGTCAGGTGGAGACAAAGAGGGAGCGAGAGGAAGACTGTGTGTGTGTGTGTGTGTGTTACTGATAGAGCCTTGTCCATGAGCGATGTGGCCCGAGACAGGGACCCTGCTGTGACAGATGAGCAGGGAGGTGGAGGACAGAGGGATGAGGGGAGAGGTGGACGAGGAGGAGGAGGAGGGGAGGGAAAGTCAATAACATTGATCTAGAGGGGAGAGGGATGAAGGTGCAACCGGACCCCAGGGAGGTGTGTGTCTGTGTGTGTGTCTCTGTGTGTCTGTGTGTGTCTTGGTGTCTTTAAGCGATGCTCACAGATCTATGATTTATGCACACGTATATATTACACAGACACACGGCGTACACAGCACAACACCAACATACCAACACAAACACCATCACGCACACATCAACACGTTCTATGGGTGGCCAAGACATATAAAGCAGGCTCAAGTTTAAGACAAAACAGACACCCATCTGTGTATTCCGCTCGCAGTCATTTATGTGCATGCTAATACTGCTGACCTCACCCCCACACACACACACACACACACACTCCCACAGACAACCGACAGCTACCTCGGAGGTCCTGTGCGTTGCGTCCGGCCCCAGAGTTCTGGCGCGGCATCCTCAGGGAGGTCCTCAGGGGGGTGTGTCTCTGCTCATCCAGGTACGCCAGGTCCTCCAGGTGGGCGGAGCTGGTGGCTGCGGGAGCAGAGGGAGGGAGGAGGAAGAGAGGAGACGGCAGGATCAGCCTCTGCTCCTCAACACGCACAGGAACACCAGACACGACCAGCGGACCCGGTGGGAACAGAAAACACCTCGCCAAACGTGACACAACTCCCACACCATTTATCATCCAACCTGAGTCTGAAGCCGATGTCAAAGTTCGATGGAGGACCGAGGAAAGAGTCCAGAGGATTTAAAGGGTCTAGCTACTGTTACTGCACTGCTTTTCCCAGCGCGCGCGCGCACGTGTGGGAGGTTGTGTGAACGTGTGACTTTGTACAGTACACACTAAACACACTTCCTGCCTGTGATGGCCTCCCCTGCTGACAGACTGTTTATCACCTCTGTGGATCCAAATCTGCCGTCAGGAGTTCAGAAAGTTGACTTGGAAATCACAGTTCATCAAGGATGAAGTGGAGGAAGAAGAGGAAGAAGAGAGGAGGAGGAGGAGGAGGAAGAGTACAGTTTTATGACTGTGGGCAGAGTAGCATAGAGCGGAGTTTGGCAGAGCGACAGAGATAACCTTGTGATTCAGGGAGGGACTAAAAATGCACCTCCTTCCTTCCTGACAGGAAAGAGACTGTGTGTGTGTGTGTGTGTTACTGTGCATGTTGACAGACTTATGAATTACTATAGGCATTCAGCCATTTGGAGTTTGGGGAAAAGAGGGGTTTGACCGAGAAAAAGAGGCTTTGGTGTTGGTTCATTGTGGCACCAGGCCCTGATAAAGGGTCTGGTCTGCCAGGATAATGATCTTTATAAAATGACCCCTTTTTTTCAATGCCTACTCCTCCAGTCGCCACCCTGGCCCATGTTGCCTCCACAAATCTCCCCTTCACTGCAATGCAGCTAAAATGGAGGCGGTGTTAAGATTTACTGTGGTTTACAGGGACCTTGGTGTGTGTGTGTGTGTAGGGGCCTTGGTGTCTCGGCGCAGGTTTATTAGAACCTAGGTGTTTTACAGCCCTGCAGTAAAGGACTGTCCTGTCATGGCTGCTCTATGGGGCACAGGGGGCAGTCAGGCAGGCTGCCAAAGGTCTGGCCAAGCCCTGATGCTCTCCGATATCTGCATACACATCCATGTTTTCCTCAAGGGTCACTGGCTGACAGTCTCTCTCTCTCTCTCTCTCTCTCTCTCTCTTTTAACAGCATATGAAATGGGTTTAAATGGTGTCCTACCCATTCATTCACTACACTTACGACACCAGTAATTACCTAGTAGTTTGTGTTCCTACAAAACACCCTCTTACAAAGCACCCGAGTAGGGCTCTGGCTTTCTCACATCGCTCAAAGCATGACCACACAGAAGGTCTTTGACCGGGGGGTGGGGGGGGGAGGAGGAAGAGAGAAGACATTGCCGGGGGTGTGACTCACCTGCTACGGAGTTGGGGCGGGGCATGAGGTAGAGGGGGATGGAGTGGGCGGAGTGAGAGGAGTGGGCGGAGTCCAGGGACCTCTCGGGGATCTTGTTGAGGCTGTAGGTGGAGGCGGCCATGTTCTCGTCCACGCGGTACAGGAAGGAGTCTCCGCCGGGGGACTTGTGGCTCTGCCACAGCTTGAGGCTGCCGCGCGAGCCGTCGCCGTGCTTCCCGCCGCGCTCGGCGTTCTCCGAGTAGCTGGTCAGCGTGGCTGGAGGTTGACGGACGACAGGGGAGGGGGTGAGACAGCGTGCGGGGGGCGGCTACGAGCGTACCGTGAGCGGGGGCGTCAGTGCGTGTTGTCGGACCAGCCACTGTTCAGGATGTTCGAGCGCGTCCAACTTTTGTGTGTGTGTGTGTGTGTCGGGCCTCACCGATGATGCCGCTGTCCCTGCTCTCCAGGGTGGAAGTGGGGCTGGTGATGGAGCCGTAGGCCCCTGGGTTCCCAGAGCCCCCTCCAGGGGGCAGGGTGGAGCAGGGGCTGCCTGCAGGGGGGGAGGTGGTGCTGCTGGCCAGGCTGGAACATGGGCTGATCCTCTGGGTCACCGACATCACCTTGACAACCAGCAGAAAGTAGGGGGGGGGGGGGGGTGACAGAGACAGAAACAAATAAATACGTGTTCATGGAGTGTGGTTCCAATTTGGAGAATTCATCCGGATTTTTTGCGGCGCAGTGGTAATTTCTTCTTCCCCTGTAAGAGCCGGGTGACACAGACACACACACACAGACACACACACAGACACACACACACTGCTGGGCCCCCTCCCCCCCCACATTGATACAGTCCTAGTCTGTCACATTATTCTACTGTTGAGTCATCTCTTTCAAATGCATTCTGATGACTCAGACAGTTTTCAAGCGAGCCATTTCTGCTATTTAATGCACTATAATTCAGCACAATATCAATATGTGTTGGGAGCCCTCGCTCTCTCCTTCCCCCGCAAGCATATCCAGTTATGTTGAGTACAATCTTTGTTGCAGAATAGGAAAAAGAGAACCGGGGGGGGGGGGGGGGGGGGGGCATGAAACTGAAAAGAGAAGGAGAAGAGAGGAGCAGAGAGGAGAGGGTAGAAGAGATGAATGAAGAGGAGAGAGGAGAGGGGAAAGAGGAGTGAGGAGAGAAATGCATATGGGAGGATAGATAGGAGAGAGGATATGAGAGAGGATATGAGAGAGGATAGGAGAGAGGATAGGAGAGAGGATAGGAGAGAGGATAGGAGAGAGGATAGGAGGATAGGAGAGAGGATAGGAGAGAGGATAGGAGAGGATATGAGAGAGGATAGGAGAGAGGATAGGAGAGAGGATAGGAGAGAGGATATGAGAGAGGATAGGAGGATATGAGAGAGGATAGGAGAGAGGATAGGAGAGAGGATAGGAGAGAGGATATGAGAGAGGATAGGAGGATATGAGAGAGGATATGAGAGAGGATAGGAGGATATGAGAGAGGATAGGAGAGAAGATATGAGAGAGGATAGGAGAGAAGATATGAGAGAGGATAGGAGAGAGGATAGGAGAGAGGATAGGAGAGAAGATAGGAGAGGATATGAGAGAGGATAGGAGGATATGAGAGAGGATATGAGAGAGGATAGGCATCTAATTCCAGCCAATCAGTTAATCAATTATGCATGACTGTGGCGTTAATTGGATAACGGATTGACTTGCACATTAGTCATCTGAAAATAAATTGGCAGATTAGTTGGAATAACTGTGAGCTTGAGAAGAAGAGTCCAGGGGTGTCAGGATGGAGGTGACACAGAGAGGGAAGTAGGCCCGCAGACGAACGGTCACTAGTGTGGATCTATAGTTAGGACACAAGAACGAGATCCCACATGGGAGGGAGGTTCCTTCCCACCTAGCCTCCCCCAGGCTGCAGCTGGCTGTGTGGGAGCGGTGGGAGGCTAAACTGGGACTTGAAACACCAGGGTTGGGTTGGTGATACACCGCAGCATGGCAAGCTGCAAGACTTTATCTGTCTCTAGACTGGGTTAGAGAGGTATAGCTAGTTCTAGACTGGGTTAGAGTGGTATAGCTAACACTAGACTGGGTTAGAGTGGTATAGTTAACACTAGACTGGGTTAAAGAGGTATAGCTAGCTCTAGATTGGGTTAGAGAGGTATAGCTAGCTCTAGACTGGGTTAGAGAGGTATACCTAGCTCTAGACTGGATTAGAGAGGTATAGCTAGCTCTAGACTGGGTTAGAGAGGTATAGCTAGCTCTAGACTGGGTTAGAGAGGTATAGCTAGCTCTAGACTGGGTTAGAGAGGTATAGCTAGCTCTAGACTGGGTTAGAGAGGTATAGCTAGCTCTAGACTGGGTTAGAGAGGTATAGCTAGTTCTAGACCGGGTTAGAGAGCTATAGCTAGCACTAGACTGACTTAGAGGACTATAGATAGCTCTCTGGGTTAGAGGAGCGTAGGTAAAGTGTGTGTCTTTACCTGGCTGTGGTCGTGTTCATCCATGCCGTACTGCGCGCCCCCAGGCACGCCCTCATTCATCTTGTCCCCGAGCAGGAAGCCGAGGCGCGTCATCAGGGTGTTGGCCGCCTCGTCCACAGAGGGAGGGGGGCCCAGCTCTACAGCCTCCTCACCTGGAAGGGGGGGGGGGTGGATAAAGTTCAGTTTATAAAGTCAACAGAATGACTGTCGAAGGGCCGAACCTCGAGGCAAGTCAATTTGTTATTTTTGGTCAGTTCATACAATCAGGCTCCCTTTCAATGTCACATGGCAAGGCTGGACCCACAGAGATTAAAGCTGGATTACTCTCTATGGCGAACACACCACCCCTATCTCACACTGAGGGACAGTCACACCCTTCCTCAGACAGCTCTCCCAGACTCTCGTCCATAATTGACTGCCCAGACACAACGCCACAGGTCCGACGACCACACCTCACCCCAGGGACTCCTCTAAGCAGCCTAAAGAGGGTCAGTGTCCGTCCCTGACAGTCCTCACCGCCGGCCGGCCTGTCTGTTGACTGACCATCCAGCTATCCCACGGCGTCCTGGCGGGGAGGGAGGTGCTAATCTAATGCCCGTCCTGAGCGAGAGGCGAGGGGGGGAAAACGCTGACGGGGGAGGAGTCCACGGGCTCTTGGACCCTGAGGGAGCTTCTGATGGTCGGGCAGTGGGAGGCCAGGAAGGAGATTAGACATCCCTCGTCCTCAGCCCTCCAAACCCCTCCCCCCCACCCCAAAAAAAACCCAGAAATAAATTTAAGAAAAAAGAGAAAGGCTAAATCAAAGCTCCCTGGAAAGAAAGCTAAAAACACAGATAAGGGTAGGAGCCGGCTCACCGGGGTCTGGGTGAGGAGACGAGGAGAGACGGGACGAGGAGAGAGCAGAGGAGGAGGCAGGAGAGCGTCCGAGGACACGGCTCGGCTCATCCCAGCAGGTTTGTGTTGGAAAAAAAGCAGCAGCAGCAGCCTCTGAGCTTCAGCCTCCTTAATGCTGAGGACAAATCTGGCTAATCCTGCGATGAATCAGACTGCACCCGGGCCATCACCTTAATCAAAACACAGAGAGGCTGGGAGCGTGCCGTCGGCAGACCCCGCTGACCTCTCCCTTGGCCCGGGAGTGGGTAAACACAGGGGCTGAGCTGGTCGAGCTTGCTAAGAAATGCTCTCATCCCCTTGATGCTGCCAGCGTGCTGTGAGTCGACACACGGCGGTGTCGGCTCCCCCTCGTCACCACTGCCTAGTGTTTAGCATCCAAATGAGCCTGGAGGCACGCACAAAGACAGCAGATGTGATGAAAGGGAGACCGAAATCGAGGAAGGGAACGAGCGAGAGACAGCGAGCCGGGGGGAGAGAGAGACATAAGGAGAGAGAGACATAAGGAAAGAGAGAGAGAGAGAGAGAGAGAGAGAGAGAGAGAGAGAGAGAGAGAGAGAGAGAGAGAGAGAGAGAGAGAAGCAATGAAGTAGCCTGTAATCAGGTCCGTTTTCTTGCCCCGTCAAAGACAGACAGGTAAAGTGGTCCCAGGGGGGCGGGACACAGGAAGTTAAGAACACCAATAAAAGCCAGGGGTGGCCATCTGGAACCCTGTTCTGTTGACCTGTGGTCACGCCCCCTCTGCCACCACAAACCATAAATCTGTAGCGTGATGAGAGACCTGAATAGGACCACTGGCCCGGGTCAGAGACCACTATGCAGCCCCTCAACAGTGAACGCTCATGATAATTGACCACACACAGAGATGGGACTGAAAGATCCAACCTCACCCAACAGACCACAGACCCTCATTCCGCTAAAAGCAGTTTGCCAGATCGCTTGGCAGTGGACACGGGATGCACCATTTATCAGACTTGCTGATTCCAATCAAACCCATGGTTGGTACTGTTATGCTTTGGCAAGCACGGCTGAATTTGATGTCCGTACGTGTGTTTCCTCCACATGTATAACATAACGGGCAGGTACAGTACACACTAGGTGTTACTGAGCATAGTCTTTCCAGCCTTAGATGGATGTGTATGGGCTTACAGTAGAAGATAAATGTTTCATGAGAGCAGAACATGTAAAGGCTCAAAGCAGCATCCTGTAATCCACTAGCAGGATGATTGATCTTCATATTCATGCATTCTCCCCTGACCCAGATATGCCAACTGTACAACTCCAAGCCAGTAAGATAAAAAAAACAAAACTGCACAACATGTCCCTGTCTTCCAGATCTCAGGGGTGAACATATGGTCGAGTCTCTCACAAGAAAGTAGACAAAGGAGACGAAACTTTATCGCCAGACTCCGTCAACAGCACAAAAGGTGTACTTTGCTCACTTCTGCATGCGATATAGTATTATGGTGATCTCTCTCTCTCTCTCTCTCTCTCTCACACTCTCTCCCTGCTAAATATCACCCTGTTAAAAAGGAACAATACTGTAGATGGTAGTCATGGTAACTATCAGAGCAGTATGGAATGTGTGGCTAGTTGTGTTCCCCTCTCTGTTTTTTATACAGTTGTTTTCCATTCCTCTCCTCCGCCCGCTCATTGTTTCTTTCCATCTTTCTCTCTCTCTCTCTCTCTCTCTCTCTCTCTCTCTCTCTCTCTCTCTCTCGGTCTCTCTCTCTCTCGGTCTCTCTCTCTCTCTCTCTCTCGGTCTCTCTCTCTCTGTCTCTCGGTCTCTCTCTCTCGGTCTCTCTCTGTCTCTGTCTCTCTCTCGGGCTCGGTCTCTATCTCTCTCTCTGGCGGTCTCTTTCTCTCGGTCTCTCTCTATCTGTCTCTCTCTATCTGTCTCTCTCTCGCTCTCTCTCTCTATCTGTCTCTCTCTATCTGTCTCTCTCTCGCTCTCTCTCTCTATCTGTCTCTCTCTTTCTGTCTCTCTCTCGCTCTCTCTCTTTTGGTCTCTCTCTTTCTCTCTCTCTGGCGGTTGTGTGCTCTTTGTCTGTGCTCCTCCAGCAGGCTTTCTGTCAGGGCTGACAGCCTGTAATTACGGCTGGATCCCCGGGCTGACACCATTAAACACAGCAAAGCTCTGCATGGCACATGGCGGCAGAATGTTCCGGATCAGATAGGCCTGTTCCGAGGTTCAGACCCAGACACTAGGACATTCTTCAGCTCTGAGGAAACCAGGATACCGACTGAGGATATTGGCATTACGGCGAGTATAGTTAATTCGAACGGCATTCTAAACTGACTTACTGACAATGTGCAACCGTGCAGAGATGCACATACACACACACCTTCCAGAAAAAAAGGAAAGACGGAGACAGACACTGACAATAAACAGGTCAGACTAGCTGCAGGATGCTGAAGACTTTGGAGAGTCGGGAGTTGTGGTTAGGGTGAGGACATGAAGGGGTAAGAAGGTGAAGGGGGGATGAGTTAATGGTGAGGAGGTGAAGAGGTGAAGAGGTAAAGGGGGTGAGGAGGTATGGCTGGGGAGGGGGGCTAAAAGTGAGGGGCGAGTTATGGAAGTGGGTTGATTTATAACCAAGGTGTTATCTCTGTTTGAATGACCCCTGACCTCTGACTCTCTTACTGCCAAAACAAACATCCAGTGGCTCACATCCCAGGAGCCGAGGCTCAAACCAACAACCAGGTCTTGCACGTGACCCACAAACAAAGTTCCTCGATAGATTCAAGTCACAACCTGAAGGCCCGAACCTGGAATTGCGAGTCCAGCTGGACCCAGACCAGCGTGTTCCCTGGGTCACGAC
Organism: Hypomesus nipponensis; assembly: GCF_054491055.1. Taxonomy (NCBI): domain Eukaryota; kingdom Metazoa; phylum Chordata; class Actinopteri; order Osmeriformes; family Osmeridae; genus Hypomesus; species Hypomesus nipponensis. Next base: position 5,526,666 of record NC_140377.1, on the reverse strand, counting down.
ACAGTTGTGTGAGCCGTGTTCCTCCATCACCTGTAGAAACCGGCTCCTCTCCAAACGGAGCCATAACACAGGGAGCGTCTCCACAGCTCACATGTTCAACTCGTTGGGCTCCGGGTTACAAGCCTCGGGGGGAGCCCCTCGTAAACCGATCCCCCGAGAGCCTGGCTCTTCGCCCCCTCCCTCCCTCCCCCCTCTCTCTCTCTCCCTCCCCCTCATCCCAGAAGGCTTTGCAGTTTAACGGGGGGACGGTTCCCGTAAAAGTCTCCTGTTGTGTCGTACTCTTGTTTACCAAGAGGCGGGGGGAGAAACAACATTATCACAGCGAGGGAGCGGAAGTGTCACGTCTCGTTCACTTCAACTGTCTCACGGCACACGGAGGTCTCGTAAAAACACACGCCACTGTTCCTATTGGCTGACGGGGGGGTTTGACTGACAGTGCCCACTGAATGCACAGGAAGGGAGGCGGAGAGAAAAAAAACTTCACCACAGATAGTTAGTCTGGTAAACAATCCTGGTCCAGAGTGGACAATCCTGTAGACTGGTGCTCACAGCCTAGTATAAATCTGGACCTTCTTCTGTTATGTTCCACCATCCTGACTCATTCATGTGCCCCATTCTGCAAACCAAAGCCCTTAGGAATGGAGTCTCCCTGTGCCAAGGCCAGCAGTGACATACAGCCTTTTCAAACCACATAGAGAAAGAAGCTGACACGGCAGAGAAATATGACCCCCCCCCCCTCACCCTACCCCCCCCCCCCCCCTTCCTCAACACCACACAGCCTCAGCTCCAGGACTTGATGGCTGCACAATGCTGACTGACTGACGCAGTACAGAAACCTTAATCTAAAAATGTCATGATCATTCCTGCGGGTTTGACGCAAGGTTTCTACGCCCCCCTGGGCTTAGCCTGGCTCGCTCTGCCCTCTGACCACACACCAGAAATGCAGCGTCTCCAGAGCGAACACACCGAGGAGGTGTGAAATCCACATAGCACACAGGAGGGACTGTCTGAATTGGATGGGGGCTCAGGCAAAGCTGATGGATCAGCCAGTTACCCAGTCAGTCAATTCGTCAGTTAATCAGTCAACTAGCCAGTTACTCAGTCAGTCAGTCAGTCAGCCAGCCAGTTCATCAGACAGACAGACAGACAGAAGGACAGACAGACTGAACTCCGAGGAGAGAGGGCGCAATCACAAACTCCCGTTAGCGCTGAGCTCTTAAAAGTACATGTCCGAAAATAAGTCTGCAAGCTGGTTTGAGTTAGCAGGGCCAAGCAGAGCAGCTACAAAGGTTTCTGAGGAGCCGACTGGTGTGCGTTTGACAGAGAGTGTGTGTGTTCAAGACCATGTGTTTACCTACGCGAGCGTGCGTATATTATTGAGGGCATGCGTGTGTGTGTGTGTGTGGTGTGTGTGCGTGCGTGCGTGCAAGTGTTTACGTGTAGTGGTAGTGTAGTGGAGACACAGAGCTCAGATGAATGACAGGGTGCTCGTCCATATGGGAGGATCAGAATAAGACCTTGCACCCAGGCTCCAGGGCTGGTTCCTATCTCTGCCACATTTCAAATCCAACCCCACGGTTTCTCAATTCTACACAAGGCTACCACGTCTCTTCCGGAAGGATCTTAACTATTCCGTTAGTGTCTCAACAGTCATCTCCAGTCAAGGTCTCTCTGCCTCTATTCTTATCTCTCTCTCTCTGTCGTCTCTCGCCCAGTCTTTCCAGGATACACAGCCTGCTCTCTGGCAGACAGACAATGCTACCTGCTTAGGAGAACTATAAAGGGGTAACTCTGTAGTATCAACTGTAGTTTTGTTGTTTTTTTTGTGCCAGGAGACCCCCCCTCCTCGACTTCCTCCCAACCACTACCTCTCCTGCTCAGTCTTATCTGCATCTTTACCTCTCACAGGTGAAGGGTAAACGGCCCCCCTTCTCCCCTCTGCCCCTCCCCACCCAGTCACACGGAGGCTAGGAGAAACTGACATTCAAACATGATTCACAGTATGGAATCAGAATCAGAAGACAGACACTCTCACGGATGCAAAAGGTATAGAAGGAGACACAGAGGTCCCCCCCCCAGCCACTTTACATCTCTTCACCTCCTCTTCCCTTCCCTCTCACCTCCATCTTCTTCTCCTCCTCCCCTCACCGGTTCCCCCCTCTCTCCTGTGCCGTCAGGACAACCAGGACTGGGATCTAAGGTAGCGTTGCGAGACAAGCAGCACACATCCAATAGCAATCTCCGCAGTGCCGAGGAGGCGTGGCCAACTCTCCTCGCAACGGCGCCGCCACCGCAACCGTTCTCTCCGGGTCGTAGGCCAAACCTCTGTTGGCGCGAGGTCCTCCTCGTTCCGGCGGGCCGAGCGCACGCCGGGATCGCGGACGCGCCGCAGTCCATGATAGCCCGACAGAGTCCTCCGGCCGGGCTGGGGTCAGAGGCAGCTGGGGTCGGAGGCAACTGGGGTTGGAGGCAGCCGGGAGGAGGCAGACAGAGGAGAGCACTGGTGCTATGCTGGCGACGATCCGCTCCCGTCCAGTGATCACATGGAAAATGAGCTGGGAGCGTCTTCCTGGTTCTTTTTCCCCTCTCTCGGAGCGGGGATGGAGGGACGGAGGAGGGAGGGGGGGGGGGAGGCGAGGCCTGGGCCAGTGGTTAGGTTGTTCTGCAGGGCTTCAGAGAAACCACTGGCTGGCGAAAGACTTCAACAGAAACCATACGCAGTCTGAAGACACGGAGTCCAAAACGCCGCAGAGCGAGGGGGGGGGGGGGAGGAGAGAGGGACAGGAGGAGGGAGGGAGGCCTGCCTGCCAGAAACCACCAAAGTTTTGGGATGAAATGGTGCTGTAAAAAGTAAGGGGGCGTGACACACACGCAGACACACGCACACACGCGTTCACTCGCTAAAACAAAACTGGGCTGACCGAGGGGTCGGTCTTACCGGAACAGTGAATATCCAGGTCAGTATCGTTGGCACAAGTAGAGCGGAGCATGGGGAGGTCAAGGTGGGAGGAACCCCCCTCCAAAAATGGTTCCTTCCACAAGGAAACATACACACTGTTACACAGCCACAAAGAGAGAGAGAAAGAATGGGCAAGGAGCCACACAGAGAGGTAACCACTGACAAAATGAGAATGAGAGAGAGAGAGCGGGGAGAAGACTGAAGACTAGAAGACAGATGGTAATGCTTATGGGGAGTGTGTCAGCCCAGTTCAGGGGGGGTTGGGGAGCAGGGGGGGGGGGGGAAGGGAGGGGGTCAGGTTACACTGTTGTTGGGTCACAGACACAGGGACGGTCAAACGGGGGGTTGGGGTCATCGCCCCCTGACCCCTCCCCCGTCTCCTTAGGCTTGTCTGAGGAGCGAGGAGGGGTGTTGGTGCGTGTGAGTGTGCGGGTGCGTGTGGGGAGAAGGTCAAAGTGGCTTATGTTTCAGTTTTTTCCTCAGACAGCCAGGCTGTCAGGGTGATCCATCTGTGTCTATGTTTCCCACTATTGTCAGTGATCTTGTTGATATAACCGAACACCATACCTGCTGTTGTTTGTCTTCCTTAAAGCTCTCTTCGTTGGCTGCCGTCAGACACGCATAAACACACACACACGCATCCTAATATCTTAGAAGTTACCAAAAAATGAGTGCAGAGAAGGTTCATGACTCAATCATACAACCCTATGAAACTAGTGAGAGAAAATGCTCCATTGTTGAGCATTTGAGGGTAAACACAAGTGTAAGTTTGTTGTTGAGACAAAGCCAGCCCTTGCAGACTAAGGGCCCAGACAGCGTCAACTAAAAAGGAGTAGCAGAGATTCTCGGCCCAAGGGCGGAAGACATAACACAAAAGGAATAATTGGGACGCATAAAACTTGTTAAGTGAAATGTTTGAGACAGCCGATGGTGGCAAAAGCTGAATGCATTCCATGAATTGTGGCCCTGGGAACAAAAGGAATCCAGCTCCACAGTAAAACATGTCTGGCTTGCTGACTGGGGAACAGAGGGGGGGGGGGGGGCGGCCACACACTGACAAGAATAGATCCAGCCGAACCTTCCAAGCACTCTGGTGCCTTTGTTTGCCTTTCACGATGTGGGGATGCCGAGATTCCACTTTCAGAGCGGGACCAACTTAGTCAACAGGCCCGACGGAGAGATCCAGCTTGTGATCGAAACGAGCGCTTCCTAAAATCCTCGGTGTCGGCGTGTGTTGTCCTGCGACTGCCCCTGGCTGCGGCCAGACACAGCTTGCATCCTTCATCCAGTCTCTCTGGAGCTCATGCGGTCCAGCAGACGAAGAGCGCGGCCAGGGAACGGGGAGGGCAGGCGGGCTGTTTCAGCGGCGCAGGCCAGCATGGTCTCGGGGAGAGGTGGGGGGGGGGGGTCGGAGACGCAGGGTGTGGATCTAGAGGGAGCCGAGCTCAACACTCCCTGTCTGGCCTGTGGGGAGACTGTTTCCAAGTCATGCCAGCCATGTACCAGGAGGAGAAACACTCAAGAAAAGAAACGCACAAGAGACGCAACGAGAATAGGCTCAGATTCATCTTTAGTCTTCCAGTGGTGTCCAGGAAAGTCATGATCCCTCACCAGAAAGACACAGCCAGACCTAGATGTCCCAGACGTTCTATTCTAGTTCCCCCAACTCCCTTTTTTCAACCCACTGACGGTATGGGAATCACTGTGGAGAACGTGACAGAGAGCAGAAAACACAAGACTGAGCTGCAGGGTAAGGAGACAAGACATTCTGACATGAACTCGTGTCATCCAGAAACTTCCAGCAGTGCTGTTGGTATGTTGCTGTGTGAACTCTCTGGAACTCTCTGGAGGCTGAGTGCGGCTCCAGGGCGTACGCCTCCTCCACTCTCTCTACCTGTCTGCCGGGGAGTGACGGGCTGTCACTGCTGCCGTGGGGGGTAAATCACAGTGCTGCTCACCCCCACTGGGAGGGACTACTGAGAACACGGAGGGAGAAATAAAACAGGAGACCAAGACAGAGAGATACAAGGAGAGAGATACAAACAGAGAGAGAGAGACAGAGAGAGAGAGAGAGAGAGGGAGAGAGAGAGAGAAAGAGAGAGAGGGAGAGAAAGAGAGACAGGGAGGGAGGGAGGGAGGGAGGGAGGGAGGGAGGGAGGGAGGGAGGGAGGGAGGGAGGGAGGGAGGGAGGGAGGGAGGGAGGGAGGGAGGGAGGGAGGGAGGGAGGGAGGGAGGGAGGGAGGGAGGGAGGTGAGAGATATTGATAGAAAAAGAGAGAGAGAGGGAAGAGGAGGGAAGAAGTACAAGAGAGAAGAAGTTGGGATGGGTATATCTAGGACGTAGCTGTCCTGCTCGGAGCAGACGCACTCCTCAGAAGCCATCAAAGGAAGAAGAAAAAAGCGGCGCGGTTTCAAGGTCCCTCGCTGGAGTTGAGCTGGAGTTCACGGAGCACGGGGAGAAGTTGGGGGAGCTGGAAGACTTCAGAGAACTAACGGGAAGTTGAAGGGAGCAAAGCCAGGCCAGCGTCTTCACATCACTTCATTTGCAACGAGTAAAAGGGCCAATTCAGTGCAGTTCACCATCGTTCAGCATCCTTATCACTTCCCATCTCGGGCTGTACGGCTGCCTGTTCCCACCAAATTTGAAGTGGCACAAATCTGGTCTCTGTCGCCTTCCATGACGCGGACAACACGTGAAAGGGGCATCCTGTCCCCTCGACGAGCGCCCGGGCAGAGTGAGCGCGGCGTGTGAACGCGACACTTCCTGTCACTCCGTCTTCATCATCCTCAACAGGCTGCTTGTCTTCCTCCCGTGGAACATCGAAACCATCACTGAACACTGCTAGTAGAGCTGGACACATTTTCCCATTCAATTGAATGGGACTTTTGACTGGTACTGCATATGAAAAAAAACGCAACGCCTGTATCATGCGGTGCTGTAAAACGCCCACGTTGCTGTAAAACGCCCACGTTGCTGTAAAACCCACTGGTGCAAAGCTTAGAGAGCCGAAGCAGGAAGTGAACAACTCTTCCGGTATGAGACTGTTCAGATGTAAACTTATCAGAGCTGTCTCTGCATGGAGGACAACACAGTCTGGATATCGACGTAGAAATAAACAGGACGGAATGTGAGCGGCAGGGAAATGAACAGTTCAGTGTTTATTCAAGGGTTGAAGGAGAAAGCAGATGTCAGATGTGACATTTTCCTACAGCGGCACTTTTCCTGTTAGTCTCCTGTGAGGGAGGGACCCTCTGTCACCATGATAAATTCACTAATCCCACTCACCAGATTACATCATCAGAAATATGTCAACAGAACTGCGGCACACACAGAAGGGCAGAGTTGTGAGCCAGTTGGGTGTGCGTGTGTGGGCGTGCGCGCGCTTGCTTTGAAAAATCCATATCATATGCCAGCATTAAGAATCTGGCGCTAATCAATCATGACAAGCAGTTTAGGCATGAAGCACACACATCTAACCTCTCCTTCTCTCCCACACCCACCCAACTGACCTGTAGCCCTGACGCAGCATCACACAGGCCCTTCACACTCCATTAGGCAGTCATTAAGGTAGAGCGGGGGTGCAGGGAAGGCAGGGCAGGGCCTCTTATGTCATGTCGCTCCTCACCAAGGTCATCCATCAGGCTGCCTGACCAACCAGGGTCAAGCACAGCCCAGCCCAGCCCAGCTCCACTCCCAGCCCAGCCCAGCCCAGCCCAGCCCAGCCCAGCTCCACTCCCAGCCCAGCCCAGCTCCACTCCACTCCACTCCCAGCCCAGCCCAGCCCAGCCCAGCCCGGCCCAGCCCCACTCCCAGCCCAGCTCCACTTCCAGCCCAGCCCAGCCCAGCCCAGCCCGGCCCAGCCCCACTCCCAGCCCAGCTCCACTTCCAGCCCAGCTCCACTCCCAGCCCAGCCCAGCCCAGCCCAGCCCAGCTCCACTCCCAGCCCAGCCCAGCTCCACTCCACTCCACTCCACTCCACTCCACTCCACTCCACTCCCAGCCCAGCCCAGCCCAGCCCAGCCCAGCCCGGCCCAGCCCCACTCCCAGCCCAGCTCCACTTCCAGCCCAGCCCAGCCCAGCCCAGCCCAGCCCAGCCCAGCTCCACTCCCAGCCCAGCCCAGCCCAGCCCAGCCCAGCTCCACTCCCAGCCCAGCTCCACTCCCAGCCCAGCTCCACTCCCAGCCCAGCCCGGCCCAGCCCAGCCCAGCTCCACTCCCAGCCCAGCCCGGCCCAGCCCAGCCCAGCCCAGCCCAGCCCAGCTCCACTCCCAGCCCAGCCCAGCCCAGCCCAGCCCAGCTCCACTCCCAGCCCAGCCCAGCCCAGCTCCACTCCCAGCCCAGCCCAGCCCAGCCCAGCTCCACTCCCAGCCCAGCCCAGCTCCACTCCCAGCCCAGCTTCAGAGACAGAACCCTCCCCCCAACAAGAACCAGGCTCCATCCTCTCTTGTTGACCTACGGTAAAAGATTGCGGGAATCAGATGCTGATTTTGACTGTGTGAGTGTGTGTGTGTTCTATGACAGCTGTCCGTTTCCCTGAGCATCACTTCCTACGCTGGTATCCTGTTATGCAAGTGGTTTCCATGGCAACCCAGCCACATAGGAGAACGTGTCCCAAAGTTGCCACGATCACCCACGTGGACTTCTGATTGGCTGTCCCTCCCTCTGGGGGATTTCCCCAGGAAACACACCTGAAGCTTGAGTGGTGGATTTCTGACTGCTCATTGGCTAATGCATCTCTGGCTGGTGATTGGCTAGTGAGGGATAGAACCACAAGGCACCTTCCCACACAGAACATCATGTCACAGCGACCCACACACAGCTGTCCATTACTTACATGCCGACACTTCTGTAAAACACACACACATATATGCACGCACACAGAGCAGCCTGAAAATATAGCACCCTGTCTCTAGTTAATATAAAAACTGCAATAAAAGAAATATACAAAAAAATACATATTTAAATTGAAAGTAATGAGAACAAAGTTCACAAAAAATACATAAAATTCGATGTATAAAAATTCTGAAGCTAGGTTGATAGATTGATAGATAGAACGAGAGAGCAAGAGAGAAAGATGAGGGATGTAAAAAGAATAATAGCATCCCAACCGTTGTAGTAAATCCTTCCTGCAGTGAAGCCAAGCAGAGATCACTTCCAAACAAGCCTGCTGTGTTGTTCTGTACGCGGTGAAGACGAGCGATGCCACGGGAGCTGAAGAAACATTTTTCCACCGAAAACGATCCTCAGAACTGATCATTTCCTCCCCTCTCTCTCCTCCCCCTCTCTATAGCCACGACATATCCCTGATGACTGGTGATGAATGCATCCAGGGAGGATGGGAGAGGGATAAAGTGAAAGAGAGAGGATGAGAAAGAGAGAAAGAGAGAGAGAGAGAGAGAGGAAGCCAGGGAACTGACTAAGTAAGGGATGGAGAGAGGAAGAGGGGAGGTAGCGCTCATCCAATCACATGACGCCCTCCCAGAATCCCCAGCTCGTGATGGAGGGAGGACGGAGGAGGAGGAGGAAGACCAAGGTGGGAGTGGAGCTCCTCTCCTCCTCTGGGCCCCGTGGCGTCCCTCCATCCCCAGAGACAGATGGTGCATGTGCTCACAGCTCGTTCATAGAAAACAAGATGCACAAACGTTAGTGGGTGTTTCATCTATAGACTAAAACACACTGCAAGGAACTGATGGTATACTCAAATGTTAGAGTGAGGGCGGTTCAGAGCTGTGAGTTTCGAGCTGACAAACACGGGAAACGCAGACCTTCTGTTGTTATGGCAACACAGGTGACAGTGGCTGTGTGTGTGTGTGGACTGGAAAGTGTAAGCTGCAGTAATTAGAGGTACAGAGATGCTGATGGGATCAGCCAATGGTATAAAAGGACAGAGGTGGTGGAGAGAGAGAGGGAGAAGGTCGTTAACATCAGCCTGGTTTATAATCGGGTTACTCTTTTTCCCTCTTCCTCTCTCCTTATCATTCCCGGTGTTATCTTAGTGGGCCTAGTGAGATTTGATCTCTAGTGTGTGTGTGTGTGTACGCATACCTGGGTTGGTGTGTGCTTGAGCAGTTGTGTTTGAGTGAGTGTATGTGTGTCCTTTTTTGTATGTAGGTGTGTGTGTGTATGCGTGTGTGTGTGTGTGTGTATGTGTGTGCGTGTGTGTGTGTGTGTGTGCGTGTGTGTGTGTGTGTGTAGCAGCAGCACTCAGGCTGTCTACAGGTCAGGCCTATTGACTGCAGCCTGGATCCTAATTGAATCACCAGCACTACCGCTGCTCAAGACCCTATTGGATTAACCTAGACACTAACTGCACTAATGTAGCCACGCTCTCTTTCCCATCTCTCTCTTCTCCTCCTGCGAGGGGAAAGAGGAGCAAGCCACTCCAGCCCAACCTGAAGCTCAACCACCAAACGTCCTGGACGACTACATTCTCCTCACACTGTGTATTCTACGTCAGGGAGGTAGTCATTCCAAGGTTGAACAAGTGATATTAGACAGATCCATCAATCACATAGTGTATGTGTGTGTGGAGAGGGGTGTGTGTGTGTGTGTGTGGGGGGGGGGTGTCAGATGTGAGATGAGTCCACAAAGACAGGCAGTGTGATTGATGTAGAGGGGTCATCTTCATCTGTCAGGGGTCAGGGGTCACCCTCCAGCCTAGGGACCAAGCTGCCTTAGCATGGATTGGCCTCATTAATGCGTTTGTGTGTATATGTGGCTAGTGTCCGTGTGTGTTGAGGTGGAACATGAAACACAACATAAAAAAATACAATATTGCACAGCTTTTGGTGTCAAATGATCTATTAGGCTTAACAAGGTTGTGCTTCACAACAGCACCAATCCCAGACACTGTTAGAAGCTGATGAATGATCTAACTAACACAATAGCGTCGAGACTATTTCACAACATTCCCAATGTCAGACAATACAGTACGATAGATAGGAATGTGTATGTTCAACACACACTCTTAGTTAGCTAGTAGAAACTAATGCTATGATTGATAGGGCTCTGCCGTTAAGCAAGTATGTTTATGAGCTAACTAAACAAAGATTGATCCAATTCTGCAATGCTGAACAATGCTAAACCAACACAGTCCCCTCTCAGGTCTGTGTCGGTTGTCGTCACCCAGAATGAGCCCATGTGGAATGTGAACCAGAGTCAAACACAAAGAGTAAAGGTCCCAGTCTCATTCTACACACAATAGAACAATGCAGAAAACTATACAATTTAATTACATAACAATAATGTACCTACAATGTTACCGTAGGTGTTCCTATGTAGTTACATGGTACGTAACCTAGTATAAATTGTTGCCCAGTACTGAGTTTATAGTGTAACAATGTTGTTCACATGATGTCACACACACACTCAATAAGAGAGTAAGTAAGAAAGAGAGAGAAAGGGATACTGAGAAAGATAGGCAGATAGAGGGAGAAAGAAGCAGGGTTAAAGAGAAAAAAAGAGACAGAGAGATACAGCCATACAGATAAAAAGCGACAGACGAGAGACATCAAAGCCTCTATTCAGAGGCCATGTCTGTGCGGAACACATCCACAAACCGGTGACACATCCCTGCACAATTGTGTCTGACCTTCACGCGCATTGTGACAGCATTGTGACAGCATCACGTCAACATAAACCGACTGTCACAACTTCAGTCCGTTCTGTGAACAGGGGAGGACAAAGAAAAGGACCTTGAAGAGTGAAGAGAAGAATCTAAGTCTTTGCCCCCTGGTGGCCGGCACCGAGACTGATCTCTGTTCACGCCCAGCCTACTGAATGAACCAGCCAGCGTCTCCTGAAGAGGATCTGCCCCCTCAGGCTAGTCATCCAAGTCGACATTCTCTAAAGCTGCTGGGAGATGTGACACTTTTGTGAGGTAAAGTTGGTGCATTAAAAACTCAAGATAAACTGAATCCCTACCCTTCGCATGCAAGCTGAATCCCAAGCTTAGCTAGGCTAGCTGTAGATAGGGAGGTGTGAGTGATTCTAAGCTATCTCCCTCATACACATTACCAAACACCTACACACACCTCGCTCTGTCCAACTCTCACACACCAGGCTCCCTCACACTGGAAAGGCTTTCAAACGTACACGGATGCCTCTCGCTTACACACACACACACACACACACACACACACACACACACACACACACCCTTTGGACAGCCTTTGAACGCTCCATCCATCCGAACAGCACACACACACACACAAACAAACACACCTCATATCCCTCTCACCTACTCGCGCTGGCTTGTAGTGTTACCTCACAATTATCTCACACACAATTGCTGTGTGTGTGCAGTTGATATACTGGCACTCAGTGAGGGGGGGGGGGTCCATTGCCCATCTTCCCTCCCCCTGGGGTGCCTTCAAAGGGTCCTAATAAAGCCTCCACAGGGAGGGGGCACCTCAGGGCTGGCACCGTGCTGGCACCGTGCCCATGGGGGGTGGGCGGGCAGCTGTCATATCTCCAGTCCTATGAGAGGGCCCCCTCTGGGGGACTCTTAATCAGAGGTGTCCTTTAGCGAGCCACCAAAGCAGCCCGGGGGAACGGAGGTCTTATCTAAACCACCGAAGCTGCTGTAGGTGTGCCTGTGGGAACGCAGTGTGTCCGCGTGCTGTATACGGTGCGTCTGACTCGACCGGCAGCCGTTTAGTTGTATGGGGCTCCTCAGCTGGGGGGGGGGGGGGGGGCAGATCTGAGAACAGTCAACCGCGTCATGTCTGCATTCATCTTCAGGCTCAGTCAGGTCTTATCTGACCTAGGATCAGCGGTTAAGAATCTCCAGTCCCCTTGACGCCCCCGCCCCCGCCCCCCCCCCCCCCCCCCCGCTGTGGAACACTTCATTCAATCCCATCCCCTTTATCAAACCCAAAGGAAATTCTAGCGGGCTGTGCCGTTTCGGATCCCTAAACCGACAAACCCAGCCTTAGGGGGGGCTGGGAGAGGGGGTGTTTGGTCGGCGTACCTGGCATTCTCTTGGTGGGCTGCAGCCTCATGTTGATGGCCTGGTGGGAGAGGAGCGGCGAGGAGGGCAGGGAGCGCGACACGCCCTCCATGATGCGGATGTGCTGCATGCCCTCCGTTACCGGGAGAGGAGGCACGCCGTAGTCCCCCTCAAACAGCCCGTCACTCTCTGTGGAGCTGCCGCCTGCGGACACACACACACACACACACACACACACACACACACACACACACACACACTGGAGTTAGCGTCACTAATCATACACACGACCCATAGATCCTTGTCGGCAAGACACTTTAGCGGCGAGACGTGCAGTGAAAGGGCCTGTCACGACGTGTCACACAAACGCGGTCGAAAAGACACCGCACACACACACACGTACACGCGCACGGGGTGCAGAAGCGAGCGCGCACACAGCTGCTGGCGCGTTGAGATAATAGCCGATCACAACTGATCCTGTTGTGGGCCACGTCAACACCTCCAGGTGCAGGACTTGATGAGGTTTCACACAGCCAGCTGGTGTAGCGCTGACGCTGTCGGCATGCTGGGGATGGACGCCTCCATTTTGTGCCTTCAGACAAGCAGCAGCCTGACGAAGACCAGTCCAGTCCAGACCAGGGGAGGGGAGCGGAGGGCAAACCCTGATAAAGACAAGTCCCGGAGCAGATACACTCCAGGCTAACGTGACACGCATTGCTCACGTACAGAATGTTTTTCCAATGGACGGAAGCTGGACCCGGACTGCGGTCAAAGTATCGTTGCTACTTTAATATTATTGAAGAAGCCTCACAGGGGAAGAAGCACACACGTGCAGACTGGAGTTAGTATGTGTGGCCACTCCCAGACCTGCTTTTCCCAACACAGATCATCCCCAGCCTCTGCAGCTCAGCTCCAGGTGGCTCACAGGCAAACAGCAGAGAATAGGATGGGCTCATAATGTTACCCATCTACCAGGAAGTCACTCGCTGTCATGTGTCATGTCTCGACACCCTCACCTCTTCCCCGGCTGGGACGTAAGGCAAGGAACACAGGACGTGACACAACACCAGGTGACACCTACTGTCACACATTGTTGCGGGGCACGAGACATGACACGACACTGTGTCAAACTGGCAGGCCAGGTGACAGGCTCTGCAGCTGCAGCAACAGCTCACCTCTCAGGGTGTATTAGACTGGGGGGCTGTCACACCTGCACACACACACACACACACACAGGGAGAGGGAAGACGAAACCTATCCCTACATACACACAAGCAGGACAGAGAGACGCACAAACAAACACAAGACACATTTTGAAAATACCGTTTTTTGTTCTGTTGATGTGTTCGGTGCCTGAATCCATGGTTACGATTAAGAAGCTTTCATGGCAGCAGAAGCCATGTTAGACTGTAGGTCACTTTCATCAACACACTTTCATCAACACACACCGCTGTCTGGATATGGGAAAGCTTCACACACACTCAACTCCACACATTCGACACTCGCTGCACCCACACAAGACGAGAGACGGGTGATGGTATATAGAGGTGAGGGAGGGCTTAACAGCTACACAGCCTCGAGGTCATCAAATTATTGAAACTGCTCTGGCTCAGAACTGTCAGGGCCATTCCAGTGGACTGAGGCTTCGGAACTCAATCCTTCAACAGCTTCTAGAACATTCCTCCTCAAACAAGCACTGCCGTCTCTGTAGTCACGCAGAAATGCCGATGGGATTTAGAGAGAAATGGTACGGTAAGATTCAATACACACACACACACGCACAGACACGGACACACACACACACACTCGCAGTCACACACAGGGTTGTGCGTCAGATGGCGTCAGACAGGAAGCAGCTCTGCTGAGCTTGTCTAACGCTCGGCTGTGCAACAACAGATGGTCCGGCAGGACACACGGGCAGCTCCGCACTGGGAAACACGACATGTGGCGAGCGTGTCATTGTGTGTGTGTGTGTGTCACTGTGTGTGTGTGTGTGTGTGTGTGTCACTGTGTGTGTGTGTGTATAGGTTCATTGTGAACCGATGTGGGTATGGCATCGATTGCGCTTTAGTGGATGCTCGTAAACGTGTGTTGAAAAGCCTTTCCCAACAGCCACACGTAAATAAACGGTGCGTGTGCTGCAGGTGAAACAGCACAGTCGCCTAACCTGTGCCTCCAGCTGTACAAACCCCCCAGCAGTCCCCGGATCAACGGCCCCACCTCTGAGCCTCGCCAACTTCCCTGGGCGGGGCCCTTTGATCAAGACCACCCAAACAGCACGGCCGCCAGGAGATAAGAGGACCGTGCCGTGTGAGAGAGGGGAGGGCCGCGGGGAGGGGGGTGGGGTTTGGGGGTGGGACAGTGAGGCGTTTCCTGTCGCTGTGGGGAGATCAAAGAGAGTGGCGGGTGTGTCAGGCTTGGTGCGGAGCAGGGAGGAGGGGAGCTGAGCTGAGAGGTAAAAGCTCAGTTCCCCTGCTGGGGGAATCAACCGGGTGATTAGTCACTTTCAATGACCTCTGAGAGCGACGGCACCTGTGTGTCTCTCACGCAAGCACAGACACACACAGTCACACTCACACACACACACACACACACCATCAGACCCATCCACAGAGTGATAAACATCCTGGTATGTGTGAACAGTGATGTAAAGCAGTAGATATCTGAATTTACGTACGGCACCTCCCTGGCTGCTCGCCTCATCAGAAAGCACTCCAGTAAATCTGATCTGTGATCTGCTGAGTGTCCTTGAGACTGAAATGGAGCGGAGGACAGCAGCCTACATCACTCATTACCCTGCTGGCCTGCCCAGGCTGCGCACTCCATCACTACAGGCTTGGAGAGGGGGAGGAGGGGGAGGACGGAGGGAGGGAAGATGAGGAGGAGAGGAAGGAGGAGGAAGTGGAGGAGGAAAGTCTGGAGAGATGAGCTTGCTGCCCTTGTCCAATCATTATTCAACCAGCCTGAATCAAGTACAGGATGTTAGCAGCATCTTAGCATGCTAATTCGTTCCCTTTACCAGCTGAAGTTAGCTCACTCCAACCCCCCTAAACAGCGCCCCCCCCCCCCCCAGATACCAGGCCCCCAGGGCACCAGCCAACAGCAACTGATGTCGGCTGGTGCCTGGGGGCTCATCCCATGTGGGCATGGGCCAACACCTATTAGTGCTGCACTCACTCCCTGGGAGGAGGGGAGGACAGGAGGAGAGGAGCAGTGGATGAGGAATGGATGAGGAGAGGAGGAGGAGAGGATGAGGAGAGCAGGAGAGGATGGGGAGCGGAAGAGGAGAGAAGGAGAGGATGGGGAGCGGAGGAGGAGAGCAGGAGAGGATGAGGAGCGGAAGAGGAGAGAAGGAGAGGATGGGGAGCGGAGGAGGAGCTCTCTGGGTGGTTGTAGCGTAAAGCCTGACTACAGCACTGTGTTGGCCCTGCTCATCAGGAGACTGAAGACTGCATGATGCTGGGACTTTGGGGAGGAGAACAGAAGGATCTGTTGGGCCTCGGCTGACACAGGGACAGACAAGCCCCCGAAGCTAGAGACGGATGACATCAAATCCACCAAGTCAAGTCCTCTTCACCTCCACAAGCCAGTAATCGGATGCAACCACGTAAGGCTGTAGTCCCTGGGCTGTAGCCCCCGGCCTTGTGGACTCACAAGAGAGGATGGCCACGACACAGCTACACAGCGCCTGACATGCATTCCCATGACACAAGCAGCTGTCATTGGAACCGCCCCCACCGCGCCCGTGATTGAGTGTGTGTGTGTAACCAGGGAGGAAGGTTTGCGTCACAGCGATGGCTGCATGCCAGTACACCGTATGGCGTTCCAGTTTCCAAATCCACTCTCTCTGGGACCCAACTGTTAGTTATGGTTCCGGCACGTGCTCACACACACACACACACATACACACACACACACACTGTAGGGATCAATAGTAACCCAGGCCTGACGTCGATGTGTGGACACTCTCCCTTGACAAGCAGTTCACTTAGGATCTTTTAATGAGCCAATAAAGGATACATTGCCATCCAGGGATGGTGTAAGAGATGATGTACTTACAGACTGGGTGTGGCTGAGGGACATTCAATAACCATAAATGTAGTACTGGTGAACTACTGGAACACTCTTAAAGGTGAACTCTTAGGTTTTAGTAACCTAACCTCAAACCCCTGTAAAGCCTGCGTGCGTTTCGTGCGTGCGTGCGTGACAGGAGATTCTAGGGCGTAGTCTTGCATGGTTCACTACCACAGCTCTCTAAATCACAGGCTGGACTGGTGAAGGTTGAATGTGTGTGTGTGTGGGTGAGGGAAAGAGAGGGAGACTAAAGAGAAAGGGAAAGAGAGAGAGGGCTAAAGACAAAAAGGAGCACACTGTACATCGGGACACTGTGAATAAGTAAGTAGATTTACACCCCCCCCCCCCCCCCCCCCCGCGCAAAAAGTTCATCAGATGACGTCGGTGGACCCAGACTAAAACCGAGATGAAACATAACACGGGTGTATAAACCTTCCAGCCATCCCAGGAACACAGGGACAGGGAGCCAGGCCGCTAGCTGGGGGAGTGAGGGTGCTGTACGTGCAGTACGCTCTGCGCTGAGCAGAGACAAGACTTGCATGATAAAGACTGAAAGCATTCCTGCAGCCTCAGCAGTACCGTCCACGCTTGGGAGAGGAGAGCATTTCTACCCGGCATCTGTGTTCTGGAACTGTGCGATGGGCTCTTATCTAACCCATCCGCCTCCAGCATGAACTCACGCATGCCCACCTTCGCCATCCACCCACTGACTGGCCAATCACACACACACGCGCGCGCAGGTACACACACACGTACACACTTTGATTCATGTGCCGTAGCGTTGTGTCGCTGGTGAGGAGGGAATGTGTCATTAGGCTGTGCGTGTAAATCAGCACAGACACAGAACAACACGCATCCCCTTTGTCACACAGAGTGTCTCCGAAGCAGTTAAACAGAACACCGCAGCCCAATAACAACCCCTTCCATTGTGTTTGACTTGACAAGACAAACGGCTCACCGCTACCGTGGTGGATCTGAGATGCTGAAGGACGCCCTCCGCCCTCTTAGCTAACTGTTCAGCACCCCCCCCCCCACACACACTCCGTGGTACTCTAACTCTCTCTCCTGGTACTCTAACTCTCTCTCCTGGTACCCCAACTCTCTGTCCTGGGCCCCTTACCCCCACTCTTGATCCCTTAACCCCCTCCCCAGTCCACTAACCCCCTCCCCAGTCCACTAACCCCCTCCCCAGTCCACTAACCCCCTCCCCGGCCCCCTGTTCCTCTTCGCCCCTGACCCGAGCCTCCTTTTCACCTCCTAGAGCCTCCTCCCTCCTCCTCTTGCCCTCCTTCCTCGCCCTTTCTCAGTAAGGCTCACCTTGGCGTGATCTCCCCCGCTGGTTAAATCCTGCAGCATGGTGAAACCCTGGACAGACGGAGCAGCGAGGAGCGAGCGAGCAGCGAGCGAGCAGCCCAGCACTGCCGCACCAGAGACCGGAGGCAGCGGACGAGAGAGAGAGAGAGAGAGGAGGTGGAGGAGAGTGACTGAGCTGGAGGACAGTAAGGAGAGGTGGTACAGACTGAAAGAGAGCTGTCTGCAGTGTCGAAGCAGAGTGCCAGGTACTAGCGCATGCGCAGTAATGTGCACACACATGCTTATATACAGTACAGTACACACACACACGCCGGCAAAGCGGATAGACTCGCCCTCCTCCTCTCCCTTTCAATCACAGCTATTAGACTCCCTACTCCTTCCTTCCTTCTCTCTCTAAGATTTTTCTTGACGTTGCATCTTGTAAATGTATATATAGAGTGCGTGTGTGTGTGTGTGTGTGCGAGTGTGTACGCGTGTGAGTGAGTGTGTATTCCAGACTGTAGCCACATAGAAGCAGGCATCATTTCCAGCCAACCACTCTCTAATTGGCCACTGATGCAGAGGGAGATTTCACTAATGTTTAGAACCAGCTACTTTAGATTGAAGGACCATAACACACACTGATCATGCGCTAATGGACTGCAATAATGTTTGTAAAACAGATAAGTTAGACAGACATTCACATCAGTCCGTAAGGACACTCAGTGAGCCTGTTGAACAAAAGCACCAAGTGGCAGAAAAAACGACATGTACAGTGTTCTTTATGAGGACTGAAAATGAACAACATCATCCCAGGTATAGATAGCAGTCCACATCAAGGCTATTCTACACAGCTTCTTTCCTTCTTTCCAACTGCATCTCCCTCCACTTTCTATCCACCTCTCCTCTACATACCTCCCCCCCTAATACCTCTCTTCTCGAAACCTCCCCCCTCTTCTTTACCTTTACCTTCCAGTGACTACCGGGGAGGTGTTTACGAAAGTAAAATAAGTGACTGGTCTCATTTTAGACCGGTATTAGTCAGGCGTGTGTGAGTTAGTGCAGAGATGTGTGCTTGCCTGTACGTGTGTGTGTGCTATCGCAGCGTGCATGCCTGGCTTAAGCCTACGAACACAGCGTGCATGTATCATGTGTGAGGAGGGAGGTCGCAGAGCGCGCAGGATGGGAGATGACACTGCCCTCCGGGGCTGCAACTCAACGGGGACAGCTTCACACACGCGCGCGCTGAGCTTACAGCTCAGCCTGTCACAGTGTCACACACACACGCGCGCACACACACCTTAGCCGACACACTTACTGATTCATCGGGAGAGAAAGACAGGTTGAGTGAGCCAGTATAAGTGAGAGAGAGAGAGAGAGAGAGAGAGAGAGAGAGAGAGAGCGAGCGAGAGAGAGCGAGCGAGAGAAAGAGGGAGGAGGTCTACAGATTATATAAGCCCATTGTTGAATATGCTACCTGTCTACTAAATCATGCCTGGGCATCATGGAAAGGCTGGGATTACTGCCTAGTAACCGAGCCTCCCCTCATCTCCCCTCACAGCAGCGATGATCCCATCCACCGTCGACCCCCCAGCTTCCTTACATAACACTTGGCTCAGCGCCTGATTGGTCCTGCCCGCCTGAGCCGCTACGTTTGATTGGATTTCATCACCGCTGCAGATGGAAAGGCCAGCAATTAGTAGGAAGTGCTGGGCCTGTGTGTGTGTGTGTGTGTGTGCGTGTGTTTGCATCTATGTGTGAGTGCGCGTATATTGCAATGGCTTTGAACGACACACACGTGAACACACACTTCCTTTATCTCTCTTGGTCTGGTTCCATCATCCTCTTTCAAGGTTGGATCCCTACAAGCTGCTTAGCTCTACAGCACAGCTCCCTTGGCAGCTTTCTGCAGGTGTATGCGTGCGCGCGCGTGTTTCCGTAACCAAATCTCTTCAGCAGAGCAGCGCTTAGGTGGTGTGGCTGCAGAGACGGAAGAAAGCAGCCCTCCCTAACACGACCAAGAGTACTGCCTCGAAAAGCTACCAATCTATTGCCCAGTCCATACCCCCCCCCCCCTTCAGCTCTTCTGCAGCCTGCACTATGACCGTCACACGAAGCCAGCAAAACCATCTTGTAAACCTGAAGGAAATGAAGCCTTAATAAATGGCCTAGGCCATCATTGACTGGAACATAAGCAGCAGTGGCTCATCATTGGAAGCAGTGCTGGGCTTGTTGGTGCCCGCTCGCCTCTGTGTTCTGAACAGAGGACGGACAGGAAGGCTGGGGCTGGTTCCAGTAAACAACAACATCTGGCGTACCCTCTGCACATGTGTTATGGCATGCCGTGAATGTTTACCACAGCGGGTAAGTGTCTGTGTGTGTGTGAGGACTGATCATGGTGGGACTGCGTTCCTACAATGCTCCACTGTAGTACTATACAACCCTCACCTCCCTCTCCCCGCTCCCTCCAGTCCCACAACATTCAGAGCAGACAGACAGCTGATTCCTTTCAGGACAGTTGAGGACACTGTCCCGGGTTCAAACCTTCCGTCTCAACCATGTTCTCACACTTCCTGGTGTGGAGTGACATCATCGTAGTCTGCTCGGCAACTGGCTGGTCGTCCAGACCTGATTTATTGCTAACATGTGCTGCTGTGCAGATCTGGGCTCCAGTGTAGTGGTGTATGGACTACGAGAACATAACATAGGGGTTTGGGGTGGGGGCGTGGGGGGCAGTGGGAGGGACCAAAATACTGCATCTGGAAGAAGAGACGGAGAAAAAGACGGATGAGAAAGACACGAGGTGGGAAAAAAGAAAAAGATGCGCGTCATAAATGCTTCACCATAACTGGTGGGGGTCTGCCCATAAAAATGACAGGATTGAAAGAGATATCGCAGGCCAGAGAAATAAAACAACAGACTGGTAAGAGGAGGCGGCGAGGACAGGAGAGGACGGGAGAGGCTGCTGCAACACTACAGACATGGATTCAACAGCTAATTGACTGGTACTATTTCTGGAAATACCCTGTGTTCTGATCAAAAACGGGTGATGATTGAGCCATGAGAAGAAGACATTATCGAAGATAACGTCAAATATAACACAGAGACACACACACACGCCAACTCCAAATGAGGCTACATGGCACCATCTCAACAGCCTTTTGGCATACTTTTTTGCCTCGCACACTTGATCGATGTCCTTTGACAGCTTTTCATTACATGAAACAGTGCAGTGTGCCAGTTGAAAAAGTTCTCCTTGGGCCCCTGTAACTTACGAGCCTTCAATAGCACACAGTTGTAGAATGTTGTGGCCCTTAATAACCCTAGACAGGCCT
This sequence comes from Hypomesus nipponensis, assembly GCF_054491055.1. Lineage (NCBI taxonomy): Eukaryota > Metazoa > Chordata > Actinopteri > Osmeriformes > Osmeridae > Hypomesus > Hypomesus nipponensis. The sequence continues at coordinate 5,506,056 of NC_140377.1, read as the reverse complement.
CGATAGCCCTCCATGGAACTTTAGCCCACTGTGGTGGGTCAGGACAGAGGCCGAAGTGAGGGGAAGCTCGTCTGACCTAAAGAGTAGAGATACCACAAACTTTTAGCTCTCAATCACCATAACTACCCTGGTAGAAGGCTCTGGAAGGTGGAGGCCATAGAGGCTGGGCTGAGGTGGACCGGGTGCTCTGAATAGCTGTCTGTTTGCTGAATCAGGCCTCTGGTAAGTTTGGCTGACAGCAGTGTGTACACACACACACACCAACACACACACCCACACAAACACACACACTGAGAAAGGTAAATAGACCCAGGAGGGGGAACTCTAAACGCCCATATTAGGAGCAAAAACAAACAACTGCCAACGAGTAGTACAAATCGGCCAAACAAACATGCTTGTGTGCCGTACACAAGCACATACACCCACACGACAGACATGACAACGTGTCAGGGGCAAACAGAGAAGGTCTCCGCTGCCAGTAAACAGATGCTCTGGTTACAGCAGTAGACTAAAGATGGGGCCCTAGCTCAGCTAACCCCAGTGAAACTGTGGGACAGAATAAAAGTCAGCAGTAAAGTCTAACCTTGGTCAGACAAGGGCAGTTAGAGAACATTGTAATGCAGGGTTATGTGAAGTATAAACTAACGTCAGGAGACAACCGTCCTCCGGTTTCATGAGGTCTTTGGGAGATTCGGGGATGCATTCAGGATTCCAAAGCGTTCCGGACTGTTCCGAGAAAGAGCAACGTTGCAGGGCATGCTCGGAATTAGAGAGGAGGTGAGACCAGCCCCGCTCTAGGAAGCTTCTATCTGAGAAAGTTCAGAACGTCCCTTGCTTGGGCAGCATATTTAGAGTGGAAGAGAGTCGGCTGCTTCACTTCGGAGCCGGCGCTTCACGCCTTTGCCGCGGATGTGTGGCACGTGCGGCACTGCTCCCCCCGAGCCTCTGGCGTTGCCACGGAAGCGCTGGCATGTCATTCTCACCTCCGTCTCGACGTCACACCGTTTCTCGCCTCGCCTGGTCACATGTGCAGGTAGAGGCTGGAGACCAGGGAGTGGGCGTGGCTTGAGAGGAGCGACTAAACAGGGTGTCAGAGGACCACACACACACACACACACACACACACACCAGACCCTCGCCAGGCTACTCACCACTGTTGCGGTTCTTCCGGTTGGACTTGCCGCCCAGCAGCATCTTCAAGCTGTTTCTGAACATGGCTGCTCTGCTCTGCTCTGCTCAGGCTAGGGACACACCTGAGGAGAAGGAACACGAGACAGTCAGGCCACTAACCACCGGCACAGCCAGGCCACTAACCACCGGCACAGCCAGGCCACTAACCACCGGCACAGCCAGGCCACTAACCACCGGCACAGCCAGGCCACTAACCACCGGCACAGCCAGGCCACTAACCACCGGCACAGCCAGGCCACTAACCACCGGCACAGCCAGGCAATCACTTCAGCTGGGGGCGACCTGTAAGGGGAGGAAGGGGAGGTCGTGTTCATATGGAAATAAATATCATGCCACGTTTGGTGTCTTCTTCGTGACTGGGGCAAACCCCTTGCTTCTTATGGGAGATCATTCCCCAGCTTTGACAGGCAGAGGGGTGAACAGAGGGGAGGGAGCATGAAGGGACAATCCCTCCGTATTCATGTGCAGCCCGTAATTATAGTACGGAGAGATCGCTCATGGAGGTTTGTCATGCTCCACAGACTCTCTTCCTGCAGTTAACCGTCACACATTTGTGAACCCAAGTGCATGCCGTGAATCTCATCTCATCCTTTGCGTTCTCTTTCTTGCAAAACGCATCCTGCTAGAGAAAACAGGAAGGCGGAATTATCTCTTAACAAAGGAGCTAGAAGGGCAGTCTAGCTGCAAGTGTACAGACTCACACTCTGTCACTTTCTCAGGAGTCCTCAGTCATGGTCCCCTGTAGGTTCTTGGAATCCTTCTCTGCCATCATTGGAAACAAGGCACGACTCTACTAAGCTTTACCAAAATAAAATCTGGAACGTGTTGGGCTAGCTTGTGTATTTTTACTCTAATCTTTATGAAGATTGGATCAGCCTTTCACTGGCTTCTCCCCAGCTCCCTACAGAGGCTGTAATGTCCTCAGCCCTCACACACAGGACCCAGACAGAGGCACACACTGGGACCTTGTGCTGCTTCAGGCCCTCCACACACACACACACACACACACACACACACACACACACACACACACACAAGGCATTTGGCCACAGATAGGTTGTTGTTTGTCCAAAGTCCTGTGCTGCTAATGGAGTCAATTAGCAACTGGATTAGAGTGTTCCCGACATCTGAGAAAAACCAGAGAGAGGGGGGGGGGGGGGGGGGGGGTAGAGTGAAGGGGAGGGAAGTTCAGAGAGTCATAGAAAGATCGGCGTTCTTTAGCCTGTATGTGTGTGTATGTTGTTGGTGGTAGCAGCAGTGTGGTGCCGTAGCCTGGAGGAGCAGATGGTCCATGTTAAAGCAAGAGAATGACTCAGCCAGACAGTGCTGGGCCCTGTGGCTTCTACCACTGGCTGCCTGCTAACAAACAGCCTCGACACACAGCAGCCAGCAGGACGCTCTGCGGCCCCCTGCCTCGCCTCGCCTTTTAACATTCTCTCCTTTCTTCTTTCGGGCCCCCACCTGTAGCCTCGCTCTCTCTATCGGCCCTCCTCCTCTTCCCTTCGATTTCTCGTATTTTTACGGCGTTTCTTCTCTTTCTTCCTTCCATCCCTTGTTGTCCTCATTTGGACTCTGGTCTTTGTTGTACCAACAATTACCCCCCCCGCCCCTCCCCCTACACAGAAACACTCTCCCATTCTCACTCTCTCTCCCTCCCTTCCTTCCCTCCTCCCTGTCTCTCTTTCCTCTTCCGCGTCTGCTCTTCTACCTCTCTCCCTCTCATTTCCATCGGTCTGGCCCTCTCTCCTCCCTCTCCCCCTCCTTCTCTCTGCCCCAGGCTAGTGGGGGTCTGTGGCCGTCCTCTGACCACACAACCCCCAGTGATGTTTCCTGGAAACCAACAGCTTCTTTCAGCACCCCCCTCCCCCCCCCCAACCCAAAATCCCTAAACCAAACCCCTCTGTTCCAGAAACACACATGCACTTGGGCACGCACACACACGCACACACACACACACAAACACCCCTCCAAAGTGACGTGGCAGGAGGGGAAAATAAAGACCCTCAGCCTCATTTCACTCTCCCAGCTGGAGATGACTCTAATCTGCTCCACATATCCCAGCCCTGCTCTACTACCACTCTACTCTGTCTCTCTCCCTCTCTCCCTCCAACTCCCCCCCCCCCCTTCGCTTTCTGCCTAGAAAACAACCCTCACTGCAAATAAATCAGCAAGCCAGATGAGGACTTAAGGCACACCACGGTTGGTGATTTAAACAAAGACAGCCGTTCTGAGTGTGTGGGTGTCCAGCCACGCCCCATTGGGACGCACACATCTCCAGCAGCCTTGTACAGCACCATCAGCTTCAGTACCAGGCACGGGGCTAGTCTCTCCATCCCCCCCACCAATCACCCAGCAATAACTCCACCTCTAACTCGTGGACGGATTTAGCTATGTCAACCGCAAATCCCCGAGATTCAATCACCTCAATTCATCCTGTGCCATTAACAGGAGTCATCTCTCCTATTGTCGCTGACATTCTCCCAGTGTATCTGGGAGAGGGGGATCTCTGGGCGGCTGGGTGGAGGAGAGGCCTGCAGTCAGTCTGCCCTGTAGCGGCCTGTGTTTACACTGGACGTGATAGCAGGGAACCTGATCTGGGGGCCCTCTGCCCCACGCTGGCCCAGGTAGCTGTCAGGCCTGCTGCTGTCAGGACCGGCACCGATGGGAAACAGATGGGGCACGGAAGACAGGCTGTGGAGTCCAGATATACAGTGTTTTCATGGCTGTAAATGTTATGTATTTTTTCTCATGGGGGTATATATCACTTTACCTCCAGTGATTCAGCACTCTCTCCCCTTCAGATAAGATCAAACCTAACTGATCAGTTTTTGTGCGGATGTGGGGTGCGTTTGGATGGAACCTGTCCAGAATATTCAGGTCGGACTTTTCGGAACACCAAAAGCTGAACTTCAAGCTACAACATCAAGCCAACTTCTGTGCAACTTTAACAACAGAACAGGGTACATTCCAACCCTTCAAAACCATACAGAAGCCATTTTCTCCTTCTAGGCTAAAGAGAACTAGTATCTGTATTCTGTAGTTAAGTACTCAAGCTTAGACATACAACAGTGTGTCCTGTGTCAGCCATAAGTATGCACATGAACCTTTCTCTCCTTCTCTTTCCGTTTCTCCCTTTTCCTTTTGCACTTTCTCCCCCTCTCCCCCTCTCTCTCCATCTCTCTCTCTCTCCCTGTCCCCCACCCTCTGTCTCTCCCCCCTCTCTCTCCCTCTCTCTCCCTCCCTGTCTCTCTCTCCCTCTCTCCCTCTCTCCACTCTTTACGTCTGAGGGGACAGGGCCATTTGCTGGAGCGTGGTGCTGTGTAATTAATAAGCCAGGGATTGCCGTGGCGATGGAAACGGTGACCTTACACGGTAGCGTAGTGCCGAACGGCGTCTAATGTCTACCTGCGTCAGCAGAAACACGGCCCGGGGTCGGGACCTATCAGAGCTGAGGGCCATCGTCGGCACGGTGATAGGGGAGGAGGGAGGAAGATGTGAGGGGGAATACTGATGACACTGTGTAGCTGTGGGCTGGTGTTTATCCTAAATACTAAACATGCTCTCATTTATTTCCTCCTTAAGGTCATTTTAGGGGACAGCTATATAAACGCCTATGTTAGCCCTTTACGAAGGCCCGTATGTTAACCCTATGAAGCCCTATGCTAACCCTATATGAAGGTTTATAAGTTAACATTACATAAAGGCCTATATGCTAACCGTATATAAAGGTCTATATGTTAAAATTATATGAAGGCCTATATGTTAACCTAATATGAAGGCCTATACAAAGGCCTTTATGTTAGCCTTATATGAAGACCTTTGGGGTAACCCTATATGCAGCCTTACATGAAGGGCTGGATGATAGGTCTCAACAGTTCACCTGAGCCATGATGGCTTGATGATGTGCGTGTGTTTGTTTGTGGGAGTTCTTCCCTAAAAGCTCTGCAACGCTGCATCCCAGTGCCGACAGAGCAGATGTGAGGCATATGCTCCTGCTCCTGAGTGGTGAGGAGAGTCCACCCCTACCCCTCTCCAGGTGGGCGGAGCCGCTCATCTGCTCTCTCCTCTCCCTGACTTTGGGAGCCTGGCCAAACCAAACTGTGTCGCCATGGCGGGGGGGTAGGGGGTTAGGAAGGTAAGGGAAGAAAAACAATCAAAACTAACTTGATATATAAGAATTCTTATAAGAAGATTTTTTCAACCATTTGAAACTTTTTTTCCAAACTTTTTTTGTAAAATATTGTTTCAACCTTTTAAAATAATTTTTGGAGCTTTCAAAACTTGTGGGGGAAAAACGAAAGAAAAAAAACGAAAGAATACAAATAAAAAACAAATAAACTCAAGGCCCGAAATTGCAGTAAGACGCTTTAGGGCTTTTAAGGCGTTTGAAGTAGAACATGCCGTGTGTTATCCAGGCCTTCCTGTTGACCCTGCTGCCTGGTTAAACTGAGGGATGTTAGCTACACTCCCTCACCCCCAGCAGACAGAAGTCCCTTATAAGTCCCCCAGCTGTGCCGGGCCAGTTTAGCTGAGGACAACCATGGAGTGGAAAGAATGGTTCAAAGGCAGGCTGGACTTGAACTCCTGGTGGATGGGTCAGATTAAACCCCATCAGTGCTGCGTGGGCAAGCCAGGCCAGCCCTCAAAGATGTGGTAGTGGGGCCAGCAGACAGGGCTGGACCAGGCGGTGTTTTCACTGCTAATCCACACAGCACCGATCTCCTCACGCTGGTAAGTCGGTGGGATCTTCTGCACAGTCATGCAAACAGGGTGGATATGGCAGCAGGTACGATATGAAGAGAAAGGGGAAAGAGAGAAGATGACAGACAAAAGGAGAGAGAGTTGGATCCCGTACAATAATGAGGGGTGAAGGGGCACATGTTTGAACATTTTAGCCACCAATCTACCATCCTCCGGGAAAGGGCAATTTAAAAAGGGGTCACAATTAGCATCAGCCATTCCCTCTACAAAGACCTCCCCCAAACATAAACACAGTCTAATCAGACTCTAACTGGCCGGTATGATGACTGGAGCTAATGAGGGGTGCAGCTAACAGCGCTAACAACAGGAGTGGTCATTACACTGGACCATGGCCTCCTCACCATATGTCTGCCATGATGACAAACTAAACCAAGAATCACGTCCTGACCTCAGTAGGGACTGGACTGTGTTGGGGCACGAGGCTCCTGACCTGGAAGTAATTAGGCAATGATAATCCAAAGACTTGACACCCATATCTGACCCTGCGTTCAACTGTTTCATTTTCACTTGAGAAGTTATGAACGGACTCGAGAAAACCTGAAGCAACAAAGACATTTTTTTTTTTTTTTTTTTTTTTACTCTACTCCAGACAAACCTTGCAGGGAGTCTTGCTCCCACAGGCAACCGGAGTCAACCCAATCAAAAAAAAAAACCTTCTCTTCCACTGTGGTGAAGCTACCACTGTGCTGAACGACAGGCAAGGGATGGACAGAGAGAGTGTGGAGAGAGAGGGGATGTGTGGGGAGAGGGATGAGTGGAGGGGGATGTGGAGAGATCTACAGGGAGCAGTGTGTGGGCTGGAGAGGGAGTATAGATTGGGACTGGGAGGGAGAGGCCCTTGGTCCCAGCGCTGCATGCCTGCCACACACACACTGGCGAGGGCCCAGATGTCCGATTCAGTCGCGCCTCTGTGCCTCTTCGGCCTCCCAACAACCCTACCCAGGGGAGCGCACGTTGGAGGGGGAAATTGTTTTCACTCAAAAGGCCTTAGGTTAGGATTTAATTCCCTTCCAAACGCACACACACAGAAAACACACTCACTTGCAAACACACACAGAAAACACACACTCACACACACAGAGAAAAAACACACACTCACACGCACGCACAGTAGGCTATGTTATACCGCTTATTTTGTGCTTTCCACGATCCCAGTTTCTCTCTGGAGAGGTCTGACTGAGGACCAGACAAGGCTGTCTGAATCACCTCCACCTCCCCTGTAGAGAAGCACCGGTCGATGGCCCTGACTGCCTGACTGACTGGCAGGCTGACTGGCTGACTGGCTGGCTTTAATGGCTGGCTACCCTGCCAGCCAATCGTTACCTTCCAGCCAGTCATCCAGATCAAGGCTGCACTGCTCTCGACAGGTGATAGAGGACCTAGAACAGGCGAAAGCTTCAGTTCTGATGCTTGTGCAGTTACCCACACACACACACACACACACAGACAGAACTAGACAGAACTTCAGAGTCAAAAAGAGAACTTCAGACAGTCACAGACAGTAATAGACAGGCACAGACAGAACCACAGTCAAAGTAATACAGCGCCACAGACAGTATCTCAGCAAAGCATTGTCCGAAAGACGATCATTTGGATGAGCAGAATTTAAACTGAAATTATCCATTATTCTTTAATCCCAAACACACTGTCTACCCTTATTAGAGTTGGAAGGCTGGGATCGGATCCTTTCTCCTCTAGACTCCAGTAGTCTGGCTGACTGGGAGTCTTTGTAGTGTTTCAGACTACAGGAGCTGAAGGCTGTTTATGCTAATCTCAGAGAGAATCAGCCGCTCAGTGGGATAATATATCCACAGTGAATGGAGCCCCCCCCAGTAGCTATAAGACATCAAGCCCCCCCATCCCGCATTTGGGGGTTCTGTATTCCTCACACACACAGTCTCTCTATCAGTGCTCCATCTAAATAGAAAACAAGGGAACAGCCTGCTAACAAAAAACGTCATGGCACTAACAAACTGAACACAAAACTGTCACTGCAAAATGAGTCATGGTGTAACACAGCCTCAAACCAAACTGTGGGGTAGAAGTACCCAAGGTTGCAAGCTTCTACTTTGTGGGCCGTTCTCACCCGACAACAGAGGAGAGGAGAAGGGAAACGAGCGGCGGGAGAATTTACGGCCCAGCTCGTAGTCATGTTTCCTGTGTTTGGTTTGAGAAGGAGCTCTGGGGACAATCACAACTGCAGTGATTTAGGTCTGTGTGTGTGTGTGTGTTCTATTGACCTGTGTATATTTTATAGTTATTATATTAACTTCACGGTACCAGAGCCATAACTAAAAGTGACAGCGTTTGATCAAAGACATCCAGTTAGCAGTATATTCACACCGGCCTCCACAGTCCTCCAAGTGTTAGTGCAGCCTGTGGCTCTGACCTGTCCTCACCTGACCATGGAGGAAACGTGAAGAGAACATGAGAGCAAACTCGGGTCACGGCACTGTAACCAGAATAGACAAATGTGGTCCTGTGTGTATCCAGTGTCTGTGTGTGTGTGTACGTGTGCGTGTGTTTACATGCTTTACACTGAGGAGGATGTCAACATAGTCTGACAGCTGTAATGACATCTTCCTTCCTGCCAAAGAGCTGACACATATGTCAACTCCCATCATGCTTTGCTCACGGGGGCAAGAACACATGTCACCAGCAGGCTAACAGCAGCGACACGTCAAACACCAGCATCTCAGAGACACTGGCAGTACCACCATCCTAATATACCCTCTCTGTCCTGAAAAGACACCCGCTAGCAATGTGTGGAGCCAAATGGGCTAATATATAGTGGTAGCATGGCTCTAATCCTCTGAATATAGCAACACAACAAGGCCAACACACTAGTACAGCAAACTAGAAGGGCTAACACATTAGCAGAGCTAGCTAGGGCTAACACACTAGCAGAGCTAACTAGGGCTAACACATTAGCGGAGCTAGCTAGGGCTACATTATTTCTACAAAGTACAAACTTCTTAACCACGCAACGGTCTTGTCAATTACTGTGTGATTCTCAAAGAAAAGGATGACAACTCCATGGCTGTCAGGACGTGTTTCCAAATTGAGTTATAATGAGATCCTGTAACAAAGCTGACCTCTATAGTCTTCAGCTGTGACTGCGAAAACTAGTCAACATTCTCCGTCATTGTCTTGAGGCAATGTCTGACGCATAAGAGACAGCCGGCCGTGTGTGTGTGTGTCCTGGTGCTCTGTTAAGAGGGGTTGCCAGTGTGCCAACTTGCCTGGCAGGGGGTGGAAGCGGATTTTCTCTGTCTAATGGCTTCTGATGAGAAGGTTCTGGACTGCTGGTTTCACCACAGGAACCTTCTAGTTGGAATGGTGCTCCATGAAGAACGGCCCCACTGTGGAAATGTTTCGTGTCACACGTATCAAGCTCCTTTCACACGCTCACACACACACACACACACACACCTACCCCGACTCCCTGTGTGATGCTGGGAAATTGATCTGTGCATGTGTCGAAGTCCACTTTGCGTCATCTTATTGCTGCAGTCGGTCTGTTTTGTGTACGACTATGTGTTCCTGCCTGTGTTTCTGTAGCATCGTGTGTGTGTGTGTGTGTGTGTGTGTGTGAATGCCTGGGTCTGTATGGCGTGTTAGCAAAGGCTTGTGAAAGTATGTAGGTGGGCAGAGAGGGGGGCATGGTATGTTTATAACAAGCTTACAGTGGAAAGCAAGCGTAGCCAAACCTTTGGGCAGCATACCAACATGTCGAACGAGGCAGTTCTCGAAGACGATAACGATTGTATTCAAATCCAAACTCTAATTAATGCATCACTTAGCGACAGCACAGGGTTGCATAGCAACAGGAGTATCGGGCTGCAAGAAAATGGAGGGAGAGGTACACTGTAAATGTTTGTGGGCGGATGTGTGAGTGTGTGTGTGAGTGTGTATTTTAGTCAGAGACAGGTTGGTTGCGCAGGAGTAAACAAGACAGATGTGAAATACATTTTAAATTGAAGCAATGAAGAAACGCAGTGATCTTATCTGTCCGTGTGTATGTGTGTGTGTACTCATTTGGACAGACACCACTCGCCCTTTTGTGACAGCTGTTTGATGCTGCTCCTAAACCACTGAGCCTGTGCCCCACACCCTTAAGCCTTCACAGTTAATGAAGAGTGGACCCTTTTCACCTGTCGGAGCATTTGTGTGCGTGTGTGTGTGTGAGAGTGAGTGTGAGTGCGTGCGTGTATGCACGTGTGTGTTCTTCATTCTTTCCTTCCGTCTTTGTCTCCATGTGTCTAATCCACAGCAGCTGTATTATGCGTGTGCGCCCAGCTGAATCCACTGTTCCGTGGTCTTTACAGGGGAGTCATTCCTCCTACACACTCCTGGTGTCTGCTTTCCATGACAAAGGCGGCAAAATCAACCTTGGGATTATGAAAGGGAGAGGACACTGATTTTCATACGCGTATGTCTGCGTCTGTCATTGTGAGAGAGAGAGAGAGAGAGAGAGAGAGAGAGAGAGAGAGAGAGAGAGAGAGAGAGAGAGAGAGAGAGACAGAGAGAGAGAGAGAGAGAGAGAGAGAGAGAGAGAGAGGTGAAGTGAAGTGAAAAGATGAGAATTCTGCAGATCAAGCTGTTCTAGGCCATGGCTGGTCTGTTTGGTCTGTTTAGCACACGCACACACACGTTCGCAGACACACCCACACACACACACACCAGGCGAACACGTGCACGTTCAGGACTGGGAACGTGCACAACGTAGGACCGCGCGTTGGAGGAGGGGGTATTCAGGCAGACAAAACACCCTCCACAAGTCACAACCCACCTACCACCCCCCCACCCCACCCCACCCCACCCCCCACCCATCTCGTCAGGTACACAAACATCAACACACGACAGCTCCCCCAAGCTCGCTTGGACAAGGCGTCTGCTCGATCACCAAGGCATGTGTACCAGGCGCTTGTACATCAACAAGACCTGAGACCTCCAGAGAGGGACGTCTGTCTGGAGCAGCTTAGTCTTCATCAGAGAGACACGGGCGCTACGCGCCACTGGCTCCTCAACCATGCAGAGGCACAGGAAAGGGCTTAGCTGGAGGAATACCATTAAACACGCTGCTTTAGGTGGGGGTTTTGCTAACACCTTAATCTCTACACACATTCTCATACTGTATTCATATGCACACACACACACACACACACACACACAGGCCAGGATATCCTACAGGAACCTGGGTGTGCGTTTAACTGTTCTTTTTCTGCAAGCGAACAAAAGGGTTAGGGGTAGTGGAGCTCGCCTTGTTCTTCTGCCCTCATTCATACTCATGGCGGTCAAACGGATAAAGCGAAAAGGAAGCAGTGACCGCGTCGAGAAACACCAACACCAGGAAACACTCGACTGAAGGTTCCATCCCCGGCCTCCATCCACCAAGCCTTGGACAACACAGCTGCTGGACACGGGCTGTTATTCTTGTGTTACTGTGTGCGTACGTGCCTGTGTGAGCGTGTGTGTGTGTACAGACTAGACCATGGCCCAGGGGGTCCCCTCTGCCCCCCAGCCTAATGGCTGTAAGTGGACAGTCACCAGGCCACCATACATCTCCCGGCTGACCTAGTTGTGCTGCTTCAGACCACTCCACCCCCTTCTCCGTCCATTCCAGCACTACATAGGCACCCCTCCGACACACACACACACACACACACACACAGGACTAACATAAAGGGCTTTATAGGATGAAGTATTGTAGCGAGGAGGCTGCATTTTCACTGCCCAACAATGTGAGCAGCACCAAAATAAAAGGAGAGCAGGGGGGTTGAATTGATGACAAAAACAGCAGAAAGTATGTTCTGGAACAAGGACAATATGGAGGAACAGCTAGGATGGGTTTCAATGAGATTTAGGTCACAACCCACAAATGAACGGCAATGTGAAGCACTGACCAGAAACCCGGTGTTTTACACAACTGCCGTATTTAGCCCTGCTCTGTCAATAAACTACGGAGCCACATACACCACAGTCTCATCAGGTCCACATAGACAATGATGACCACGACTGGTTAGGCTATACTGGACTTGCATACAAAATGGTGTCCTCTCTTTAAGATTTCAAGACAGCCCCTACCACAGAATGAGAAGAATTTAAAGTAGGCCCATCAACAAAACAGAGATAAAACACAGTACCGGTCCAATTCTATCCAGTCTATTACCCTTCCACACAACGTAACAGAGCTGTGACGCTGGTATACTGTGTTAAAACAAAGACCAATTCCATTCACCTTGCACATTACTGCCTGGCAATGTGTATCAGCTGACACCGAGTGAAGACATTACTCGGCAGGAACATTTTTAGACCAGTCACTGTGTCAGCCACAGGGGGAAGTGAACGACCAAGGGTGTGTTCATCAACACTACTGTAAAAACAAAGAGACAATGATGGCTCTGGGCGCCCTGGTGAAAGAGAGCAGCGAGAATGTCCGGACTCAGGACGGTCGAAACGCTGGTCCCGAATGGACCGACCACTCGGAGACGCTCTCTGGCTGTCACCGCCGTAGCGATGCTTCTAAAACGGGCAGAGGGGAGGACATTTCATTTCTGAGGGAATTGTTTACGTTGTCAAGCGTATCATTACAGACTGGGAGGCTGGGGCCCTGTGATTACAGGCTTAGCCTGCTGAAACAGAAAGAATGAGAGGAAGAAGGAGGGGGAGGGGAAGATGGGGAGAGAAAGAGATAAATAGAGAGAGAGAAAGTGAAAAATAAAGATACAGAAAAAAAGAAAGAGAGACAGATAGGCGAACACAGACAGCACACTGGCCAGGAATGACTTCTCATAATAAGTTCTTAGGATAAAGAATGTGTATGTTTGATTGCTGCAGCATAATAATGTGGTATTTCCTGAAACTCATGCTTTGGAATCATCTGTGAATACAGAGGTCTAATGCTAGCAACGTGATCAAATGGCATTTTACCCACAAAAGCACAAGAAGTCTCCAGAGACAAGGGAATTATAATGCTCTGGTTGGTCAGAATGAACACTACTGATGGCCACACCCTCCCATGGGGCCCATTGTATTGGCTACACAAGCTGTCAATCAATCACAGAAGCCAGACGGCGTGTCTCCGGAGGCTATGGCGGGCGGGCGGACACACAAACACAAATGACAGCATCACACACAGGAACATGTACGCAACTATGATCAAATAAGATTTGTGTGTGTGTGTGTGTGTGAAAGAGAATCTAGAAACAGGCACAGAAGGAACAAAAATGATGGAACTTGACATAGCCAAGAGAGAAAATGGAAGGTTTGACAGGAGATGGCAGTCAATAGCACAAAGATAGCGTGTGTCGGAATACAGATAAGACATAACCTCAAAGAAACATCCAGAAAACCCTTCACCTATCATGTACTGTCTAACACCTCACAACGGGGAAGCCAAATTTCCACTTAATATATCTGTATCTTTAGGACCATTAGGTCAAAAAGTAAGACCTTTTTGATTCCAGTTCACACCACGCCACACATTCACACCACCAATTAACCAAGTGTCAGCAAAAATACCTTCCTGTTAGGTAAGAGAGACATTTCATGGCTCAACCCTGTGAAGAGCGTGATGAATACAAATGGCTGAAGAAAATAGAAGCCTGCTACCGCCTGATGCTTGGAAAAGGTCAGCTCCTCTCCCTGCGAGACCTGTCTCGGCCAATCAGGGTGCAGTATCTCCTATAACAGATCAACATCCACTACAGTTCGAGCAGCCAGCCCAATCCTCTTATGTCCGAGAGAGAGGGTACAGTAAACCACTATAACAACTCATACTGGATTTACTAAGCTAGACACACAAGACCTGACCCTATAGGCTGCATCCAACTGACCAGCAAGTCAAACAGTAATTAAACATCATTTCCTCTTTGTTGCGAGCATGCTTCGTGAGACTAAAATGGCGGCTGGGCAGCACAGATGTGTGTTAAGGTGTCATCATTAGCCTCATGCTACGACTCCTACAAACTAGCAGCAGTCTCCCTGGGCCTCCTCTGGCCTCGGCTGTGAACCAGCAGAGGTCTAATGAGGCCTCCAACCCTATAGACACTCCCCACCCCTGCCCCCAGGGCACACTGCCTACGTACAGCCTCCATACATAGACCTCCAATTAGCCAGGGCCTGGCTTTGAACACTGTTGCTTAAGCGAGTGTCACCCATATTAACGAGCATTCCCTGGCCAGTTCTCTTATTTGGACTGAGATGGAAAAACAGGAAGAGAGTCAGGTGACATTATGGACTCTAATTTGTTGGGTAAAAAAAGAAAATGATCAAATAGTAGAGAATCAATATATACTTCATATTTAATACATTGCACATTGAGGCTGTCAGATTGAGACAGTGGCAGCCATTTTGGCTCATAAGCCAGTTTCTCCTAACAGCCCACAGATGGGAGCTCGAGGCAGGCAACTGTAGTGACTGGAGGATCTGAGCAGACTGCGGGGGCTCCCTGACAGGAGGAGCTGGAGCTAAATGAGTTTCCAAAAGACAACAGCCGTCTTGGCCATCTTGTTCCCTGTCTAGTGAACACACTGGCACAGTCAGGGGAGAAGGGAAAAAAAAAGAGAGCAAAAACAACCCTTTGACAGAACACAACAAAGCTCCTCCACAAAGTGGTGTCTGTTGGGGGTGAACACGACCCATGTATTCCCATCATCTCTCCTCTGCTAGTGACGGAAGTTTCTTGAACAAGTATTTACATTCAGTCGAAGCATGCCCGTGCTGTGGTTAGGCTATTATCTCGTTAGCAGGGTGACAAAATAAACAGGGATTGCAGGGGATGGAGAACCACTGCAGATTCGCACCATAACAGTCAGAGTAAAGGACCTATTCATGAGACCCAAGCTGGGAGCTGAGTCTCTCTTCAAGCAAACATGGAAGACTGGAGCTCGTCGTAGTATTGGTGAGTCTGGAGTGTGTGTGTGTGTGTGACCCTGCTTACACATGCGTGCCTGTGCGTGTGTGTGTGTGTGTGTGTGTGTGTGTGTGTGTGTGCGTGTGTGGATTGAGCACGTTACCCTAACCACAAACACCTTACCAACATGAGGCGGAGGGAATAATGAGAGAGACGGCGGAAGCAGGCGTCCATGTTAGTGGTCTGTAAAGGCTCTCACACGCCGCCACTACTGGGGCTCTGCTGTGGCCCAGGCCCTCACAGACCAGGGCGTGAGTCTGGGGACAGAGGGGGTGCCTGACTGGAAACAGACGCCACGCTAGCAAACGCCTCTAATTAGCGATGGTGCAGGACAAATAAAAAAACATGACTCTTTGAAAGAGAGAGAGGCGGGTGAGGGGGACTCAAAGTCACGAGTCAAGGTCATGCCTAAGCTGGTAAAATTACCACCAGACGCGATGTGAACACAGACGAGTCTCTCTCTAATGACCACACCACAAACAGAAGGCCCCAAAACTCCAGAATAGCCTTTCGACTGGCACAGTGACACTACATCGCACATGCTCCACTTCATCTTGTTAAGCTAGCCACCTACCTAGCACTGGTTCACCCAGCAAAACTCTCTTCCTCCGGCGACAAACTGCAGGGTCGATGCTAATGAGGACCATGTGTTTGTCCTAAAACGAACTGTCCTCGGTTGGCATAACAACAGTGTGAGTCAAAGCCCAACTGAGAAGGAATTATAATCAAGTCGTTTGCCTTCTCGACTTGAAAGTTTGCTTCAGCAGAACTTCCTGGCTTCAGCGTACCCCTGTGGACTTGCGTCTGTCATCCCCATCTCCGTGTTTACATAGCTATCCGACCGTCTCCCTCCGGTTACTTCCTGGACCAATGACGAGCTGACCCTGGCCGGAGGTCAGGGGTGAGAGAAGCAGGAGGTCACAGGGCATCTGGAACTCGAGACTTAAGTGTAGGAGATGACAGACAGTCACAGGTGCCGGGCAGATCAGTCGGGCCTGACCAGAGCACTCCTCTGAGAGGTCTCTGAAGGCCTCGACAAAGAGCTGTAAACATGGCTTCCACGCACAGCAACTGCCACTGGAATGCTATTGGAGTGTTACCAAGTCAGCCAGTTAGTAAAACTAGACTAATCCGACTGCAGCCAATAGCTGATTCAATCTACTGCAACACAGGACCAGAAGAAAGGAATACAAAAATATATCTGACAGCTGAAGTTTCTTTATAAGCCTTATCAATTATTCATGGTCTTCGATTCCTCCCTGCAGCAGGATATCTGGTTTCAGGTGGAGGATTAGAGGAGCTTGGTGTGAAGACAGGTCTGAGGCTGGAGACTACAGTCGAAGCAGAAAGCTCTGACGCTTATCATCATCATAGTCACCGCGCTGATCAGAACCGATCTGCCAATCCCATCATCCACATCGGCGCGTTTCATCCTCGAGCGACACCGACGCTGTGAGCGAGTGGGGGGGGGGTTCTCACACCCACCCCTCTGTGGCACCGCCCACAGTGCAAACTGTCGCCCCGATAGGCCGTGTCGTGGGCGTTTTTTTGAGGACGCAGGCGCTTTGTGTCTGAAGACCACCAAGGCCGGTAGGGCTGAGCTGTGGGCATGAAGCAGATCCCCCCCCCGCGGAGAGAACGCCCACTCCCGCTTCCACCGGGTCTCACACCGCCTCCAAAACAAATCTGCTCGCCTCTGCGGCTCTCTGAGCACAAAGACAGTGTTTACTGTTGATGTTGTTGCCTTTCGCTCACTTACCTCTGACCATGAGAGAGAGGGAGAGGAAGGTCTTCTGGAGATTTCAGACATGGTTTTCTCCTCCTCTCCGCCTCCCCTCCACACACAGAGAGAACCGGGAAAAAAAATTGCGCTTTGCGAAATTTCGCACTTTGCGAAAATAAAAAGGGGAAGGGAAATAATGAGTTTATGGTGATGATGATAATATTCGTCACAAAATGTCTGCTATTGTGCCCCTCGGATAGAAAGAGGGAGAAAGGGAGAGAGATAAAGATGGTGGTTTGCTGTAATGTTGATGATCCTGCTGTGTGTCTGATGATGGAGAAACAGAAGCAGAAGGCTGCACAGTCTCTCTCGATTTTGTTTATTCTCCCTCAATACCACACCCTCCTCGACCCACCTCTACGTGCTCAACGCTACACATCAGAAAGATGGGAGCTCATGGCCCTGACGTCTCATGTGTTGCCCTCTCACGCTGTTCCTCTCAGGCCCTTCTATCCGCTGGTCCAAGGAGGGGTTTGGCATGGCAACTTTGGTTCAGAAATCGGACCTGTTCATTTATTTGTCAAGCACTGGAGTGTTGCCTGACGTGTCGCCAATCCCAGCGCATGCTTGCCTGTCTAATCAGGAGAGACAGCTGGAGCAGCCAATTACATGTTAGAGAGTGGATAAGGGGGCTGTGTTTCAAGCATCTGTCCACTCAAGGCCTTCAAAACAACTGATAACTAAATAACACTTCAGCGTCTGAAAGACTCAGAGCGTGCGCACACACACACACACACTCGCACGCACACAACCAGTCTAATGGGCCGTCAGAGTTAAATAAATTGTTGGTTGCAGTGAATGTACATGACAGCCCAATCATGGCGTGGAGCAGGCTGTGAGCGGGGGCTTGTTCCGCATGTCCTCCACCAGGGAGAACAGCTGGTCAACACCCCCAGATGTCTGGATACCGTCTCCCTAACAAGAATGTTTATCCCTGTTCTGGGTATCGCTACACCATCAAGCCTCTAAACAGAGGTTCTCTTTCAGGGGATGGGTCAGGGAGGGCACACTGGGATCCTACTGTCCAGTAGTGACTGTCCCAATGACCTTGGTCATGAACCATCGACTTTGGTCTTTTTTCTTTTTTACTCAAACCAATGAGTTAGACGTCTGGATGTGCCCCACCCTTACCAGCTGGGCCGAATAATCTAGCAAATGTCAGTCTCAGAGATTACCGGGTCTACAGAGGATACTGAGGAGGAGTGTGAATGAGAAGCGGGGGCTTTGACAGGCAGCAGCGGACTAGATTAGCGGGGGTCTACTGTGGTTGGAGGCTGTGTGAGAGCTGAAGACGCCTCATTATAACCGAGGCAGCACCAACAGCAGACTGTTGAGCTAACAGATGCCTGCTGATCTTTAAATAACCCACATTACAGTAGCTCTGTCACTGGCTCACAGGTGGCGAGAAACACACTTCAACACCTCAGCCGTGCATGGAAAGTGAGACATCACGCAGGGACACACATAAACACAAACACACACACACACACACACAAAGAGCTCAGAGACACTGACTTCTGACTGATTTGCTTTGCATTGGATGTTCCAATACAGAACAGATTAACTGCTTTCATGCAGGCTTCTTTCTCATGAACACATCATTAGCCCGAGCTCAAAGAGGTTTGCTGGGGTAATAATAGGTTGAGTAATGTAACAGCAACCATCAAGAGAGGAACAGAGCCAAACTGGATCATTTGCACAGTGTATAAAATCTACCCTACTGTATGGATTCAATCCATCCATGAAACTAGGCTACAGCACATCTGTAATCTCATTGGCGGATAGAGTCATAAACTAAAATAATAAACTGAAGTCATTAATGCACTTCGATCGTTAGCTCAGCCTGTTAAGAGTTCCCAGTCAGCAGTGCTTTTTATCCAAGTCTCTCAGCTCACAAGTTAAAAACAGTTACTGTTGAGAGCTTAATCTAATAATGAGAGGAAGGTTTTCCTTTAGAACTCCTAAAATCCCCTCGAAATGATAAAACAATTAGCCTGGCACCAGTCTGTCTGTTGATTTGACATTTCAATGAAACGACTCAATGAAACATGCACATGATTTCTGTAATCACTTTTTCTGTTGGCATATCTCATGTAGGCTATGCCATATGAGTGCCTCTGGCATCTATAATGATTACATTCACGCAATAAATATTCAATTTAAAAAGTAGAATAACCCAGATGCCACTGAAATTTTGTCCAAATTAGGGCACCATGTTGTGTTTCAATTCAACCCCATTTCTAACCAACCAAAGAGCCTTATTCTGCCCCCACACTCACACGCTCGCTACCCTCCTTCAGCTGTCACATCTTTACATCTCAACCAACCAGACGATCTCTTCCCCTTGACAACAGGGACAAAGGGAGAAGTCAATTGGCTGTCTCCGGGGTAATTGTCTGGGCCAGGCCCCTCCCTCTTCATACAGATCCGAGGTAATAATCCCTGCTAATCCACTGGGCAGCATCCCGCAGTGGCACCCACCCTCATTGTTGCTATGCTCATTACAGACGCTTTAGCGACGCTCAAAAAAGGGCTACCTTAGCATCCTATATTCTTCCTCCTCCTCCTCGTCCTCCTTCTTGTCTATAAAAGGAGATGTTGTGTCTTGCTGACATTGATGGCCCAAGGCCAATTAGCCTGTCGTATCTCCACTGTCCTCCTCCCTCACTGCCCAGTAGCCTAAATAGGGGGGAGATGGCTACTGTAGCTAGCAACAGGCTAGCACAGTGGAGGAGGTCTCCGGCTCCATTTCACAGCCAAACGCCAATTTCACGGCTGGTCGGCCGCTGGATAATTAGATGAGCCGCGAGCGGACGTGGTGATGCTCGCTGTGGCCCCTCGACCGTCTGAGAAAAACAAGAGTGTGTTTTCTCGAAAAGAGCTGGGAGAGAAAGAAAGAGGAAGGAGAGAAAGAGGAAGAGAGTGACAAAGAGACAGAGAGAGAGGCAGACAGAGAGCCAGGGAGAGGAAGAGGAAAAGAGAGACAAAGAGACCGAGAGAGAGAGAGGCAGAGAGAGAATAAAGTGAAGAGAGAGAATTGAACAGGCCTAGTTTCAGCGTGTCTCTCACTTGTCTCTTGTGTTAACGAGGATGGTGTGATAAGGGCCTCTGTTGGTGGTAGCTGGTCTGAATGCTCACAACAGTCTATACTCTATACGGAAGTATTCCATCTTTACATACGTAGTAGCATTACTCCCCTAACTGTCAGCAGTAACAAATGTGAGAAGGCACAGGGAAGGTAAAATGAACAACAAATCAAGAACACCTTAAAAAGGCGGTGAGAAGTCAACAATTTATTTGTTAAAAGTTATCTAGAATCTCATAGCAATCAATGTTCTGCTACCGGATCTGTAATTCAAAAACAAGACATTTTATGAATTCCTATAGATATACTGCATCTTCAGTGGTCTTCGGTCCCTAAACCCTGAATTATTTTCCATGCAGATACTCAAACTCCACCACATATGGAATGGCCATAGCCTGATGTAGGCCTGCCAAAGACCTACCTGGGGAACCATTACCCCCAGTTGTTTGGAGCTGGAGCGCAGCAGAAAGAGACTCGTTTGGAACAGAGAAAACTGGAATTTACGGCGTGGAGCCCAGTCCAGAAGACCTATAATGGGGCCGTGTCCTGTTGTTGCGTGCTGCGTCAAAAATGTCAGACATGGTTTAGAAGAGAGCTCAAAGCTCCCTTTACAAGCCGTCCTCTGAATTTGAGAGTATCCACTTAGCGACGGCTCTGTTAGTCTGTTCACTGCAGACTGAGCACCTATTGTGAATCCCAGATTAAGTGCCTCATAGTTGTTAACTATTCTCTGTGCACAAAGATGACATTGTCTGAGGTCTTTTCAGCGCATGGTAAACAAATGGCACATGATATGGAAATCACATGAAAACTTTTGTATGCGTGTGTTTATGTGGGGGCGTGTTTGTGGGCATGTTTGCGTGTGTAGGTAGTTGGATGTGGGTAGTGACTTAATAACCTACCATGAGTAGGGACAATGGTCCCACTGAGAGACAATGGGGGGGGGGGGGGGGGGGGGTGGTGGTGGTGGAGGCAGCGATTGGCCGGGCCTTTCTCAGGACTCTCTCTCTCTCCACACCCAGGACCGATCTCCCATCTCCTGGATCACTCACTCTGGTGGCTCCTGTCAACACACACATACACACACATTAGATCATTCTGGAGAACTGCGAGCACTAAAAACGGCCGCACCTGACCAACACTGGTTCACTGCACCATAGCTAATTAGTCAACTGAAATTAGGATCAAAAGAGAATTAGCCTAGATAAAGAAAATAACGATTAAACTGAGGCAACAGGAGCTACTTCTGAAAATCTTTGCATAACCTATGGTGGAATAACAAGGTTTCAGTTTCAGACACAGTCAGTGGTAGAGTGAGCTTGGTCATTTAACCCTGGAAGAACAGCAGCATAGGATGGGTGGGTGAACACATTAGCTGCCTACAGTATGTAGGCCAGAGGTACACTAGCTGGAGTCAGGTTAAGGACACAGCCATAGGCCCCTTGGAAGCTTCTCTCCAGAGAGGAGAGAGGGAGAGTGGGAAAAGAGGGGTAAGGGGGAGAGGGGTTAGAGAACAGCGCCAAAGCAAAAAAACATCACGCAAAAGCAACGAAAACTCTGAAAGCGGGCCATCTGTCAGAGTGAGTTTTCTCCGTCTTCCTGGCCCCCGTTCCTGAACATCCCCCGTTCCTTCAGTCCTCTGTTTTCATACAATCCCGTCTCTCTCTCTTTTTTTTCCGTTTTCTCTCTTCTGAAACTGCACCTTAAACCTCTGGCAGAACTGGCGAGATGCCAGCCATTCCTCAGGAGAAGGAGCCAAGTGGGAGAGAGAGAAAGAGAGATCTACATAGAGGCCCTCATCCTCCTCTCCTCAGGTTTCCTCCGTGGAGCACCCCAGCGCCGGGCCTATTGTTTGGATGCGACATGAGACCGCGTACGGTAGTGAAGCGTGATATGGAGACCGCGGGGCTGCAGCGCGAACACCGGCCTTGACAGCCGAGAGGCGCAGGATCAGCCCACCAGACCGTAACCAGGCGGGGGACGGACGTTCGAAACAGCCACACCTGAACCCGCTCGACTGCAAAAAAATGTTACACATCCTCTCTCGTTTCATACTGTCCTGTGAGGATCAATCTCCGACTGGCTTAATGCAACAATGGGATTTGTGGCTCCCAAAAGGGCCTGCGCAACGTAGACAACCTAGGCTACATTTCAAATAAACATGAACCCGGAGGAGGACGTTGTTGAATT
Source organism: Hypomesus nipponensis (assembly GCF_054491055.1). NCBI lineage: Eukaryota > Metazoa > Chordata > Actinopteri > Osmeriformes > Osmeridae > Hypomesus > Hypomesus nipponensis. The sequence goes on along the minus strand of NC_140377.1, from coordinate 5,484,129 downwards.
GAACATCCTTCACTTTAATCTTCTTATTGGCTGTGCCGCTGACAGGGAGTGTCAAATCAGGCAACATACCGCAAACAATTAACAGTAGAAGTCGAACCAACTGCCTCTGACCGTCACAACCAACCGCTCTCTGACAATGCCAGCGCACGATGACTCCAGAGCCACAAAATGGCCGCTGTGTTGCCAGGTTTGAGATCTCTGTTCGCCAGGATGCTTGTGTGACCGAGTTGCCGCAGGGGCAAACAAGCATGGAGGCGACAGATAGAGAGATCATTGACTGTGTCTGAGAGGGCAGCCATTGACTCCTACACACAGATGAGGGTGTCGCCCCCGAGGCGGCGGAGGAGGGAGAATATGGGATCTGTCACTTATGTAAATGCCATACGCATAGTCAGCGAGCACGAGGAACAAAACGGCCATTATCTGTAGAGGCTGTCGGGGGGGAAGAAGAAAAAAAAAGAGCGAGGGGGAGAGAGGGAAAAGGAGAGAGACCTGGGTAGCTAGAGCCAGCAGAGTGGAGGATCTTGTGGCAGATGCGGAGACAGGAAGAGAGAAGAAGAATAGAAGGGAAGATGTTTAAAAGAGAGACTGGACATGACGATGAAAAGGGAGTCTGTGGCAGACATGTAGAAGCCTTTACACACACACCCACACACAGACAGACAGACACACACACACACTGGAGACTGGGGGAATCCAATGACATGCTGTGAGGCTGAGTATCCATGGAACTGGGATTTGAGCAAAAAGCACACCTGTGACGTCACACTGCCATACTGCTGAGAGAGATAGACAGAGAGACAGAACAAGACAGAAAGAAAGAGAGCTTAGAAAGACAGGGAGAGGGAGAGAGAGAGAGAGAGAGAGAGAGAGAGAGAGAGAGAGAGAGAGAGAGAGACAAACAGAGAGAGAGAGTGCTCTGAGATCTCCAGGCCGTGGGGAGATCAGGGATGTTTGGTTTTTCCTGTGTGTAGCAGAGCCCCTTTCAACACAGTCAAGTACAGTACGGCACTACACCTCTCTCTCTCCCCCCTTTATCACTCCCTGCCTTTCCCTCTCTCGATCTCGACCCCCCTCCCCATCAAACTGTTAGGGACGCGCTGAGAAGTCAGGATATCTCACAACAAGCTACTGCTATCTGGAGAAAACAGGCTGCAGAACACAGTGAGATCCACCCAGCTGGGGTGGAGGTGTGATGAACCCCCGTCCTCCAGCCCTCAGGTCTACAGGCTCTGAGAAGAGCACCTCCAGCTGTTGGCACCTCACCAGCTTAGGTTTCCTAAAAGATTGGGCCACTCCACAGCTAGATGGATGACCTCAATTCCACACTGTCCCCAAGGCTCATGGAAGTGTGTGTGTGTGTGTGTGTGAACACAAGGGAATGACCTGAACTTTTTACAAATGTGTGTGTGTTTGTGTTGACTGTACACAAACTGTGTATGACTTTATGAAGCAAAGGGGGTGACTGTCATTTTGGGAAGTAAAGTGAACACTGGTCTAGACACGCACACAACCGCACACACACACACACACACACACACACACACACACACACACACACACACACACAGGAGCTCAGGATCTGGGGAGTGAGGAAGAGGGCTGGGAGGACATGAGGTGTGGGGGAGGGAGGTGTGGGGGAGGGAGTGGGAGGGTTCCCATGCAAACCATCTGCCTCAGAGCAGATCAACATCTTGATTACAAGACGATGATGTGGGGGGGGGCATATTACATCTGCATATCTTATCTTATTTTAAGATGTTCTTCCCATGCTTCATAGAACGAACTACTAATTCAAAGCCACAGGGAGCATTCAGTAGACAACCCCCCCCCCACCACGTCTGTGAGTAAGATGGAAAGATTACACAGTCTGCAGGACCAGGCTTCAACACAAGGAAGGACCCGCTTGGTCTAAGACAAGCAACGGGTACCGTGCTACAGATCCCAAACCCCTACACCCCTTCACCCCTACACCCCTACACCCATACACCCATACACCCATACACACCTACACCCATACATCCATACACCCCTACACCCCTACACACCTACACCCATACACCCCTACACCCCTACACCCATACACCCATACACCCATACACCCATACACCCATACACCCATACACACCTACACCCATACACCCATACACCCATACATCCATACACCCCTACACCCATACACCCATACACCCATACACCCCTACACCCATACACCCATACATCCATACACCCCTACATCCATACACCCCTACACCAACCCCCCCCCGTCCAGGAGAACATGGCTCCCTTCCGTGACGAACACTACCAATTATCATCCCATCACTAAACAGAAGAGGTGGTCTGTCATCTTAATACGTCAGGATATTGACCCCACCGTACCTTCTTCCTGGTACTGTCTGTTGAGACGGGGCTTTGATGCAGTTAATGGCACTCTCAAGACAGAGGGTCAGGAGGACAAGTATTAGTCCAGCCTGTACATGGATACAAAATAACAGAGAAATTCCCTCCCCCCTCGCCTCTCTACCACCACCACACCCTCCAACCGCCCCCCCCCCCCGATCGGCCCACTGCTGCTGCTGTCACCATGGTAACTGTAAAGGCTGGAAACTGTAACTGTTAGCCTTTCGAGCTTAGTGTCAAAAAAAAAAATACGGGAATTTACAAAAAAAACTGTCAAAAGGTGCGAGCGTTCATCATGACAAGCAACAACATTTCATAAATCTGTCATCTCAAGTCCCCTTGTATAGGTAATGGATCCTCTATGGTCTCCCTGTCCATTCAGCTGCTGTGTCTCAATTGACAAATCACACGGACCCTCTCAGGCTGAACCCAGTTCAGAGATCTGCCAATCAGATGTAACAGTCCCTCCTTGACCCTTCCTCTGAAGATTTCAGTGTCTAACCCCCCCCCCCTTGTCACAATCCATTAATCTGAGTACATCTCAGCGGGTCTGGGCTCAGCCCCTCCACCCCCTGCCCTCCCCTCCACGTCCAGTCCTCCCCCCACCCCCTGCCCTCCCCTCCACCCCTCCCCTCCACCCCCAGCCCTCCCCCCACCCTCAGCATTCTCCTCTACCCCCAGCCCTCTCCTTGAGGCCCCCACCACCACACCCAGCCCTATCCTCCACTCCCAGATCCTTCAGGATCCTTGTCTGCAGGGGCACTGCATGATCTCAGTATTACAGCTCAGCTATCTGGCAGAGCATTAGTCCAAAGCCCAGTGGGCTTACGAAGACACAACCTCGGTGGAGACACTGCCCCAGTCTAAATCAAATATCTGCAAAAGATCCCATATTTGCTTCCCCTCATAACTAGCCTAAGTACATTTTGTATACCGTCTCCCTGTTCAATTGTCAGGACCAATTTGAATAGCGAGTTACAGCTTTCCACGAAAACAAACCATTTCATTTCATCTCCACTGGCTTGGAGCTGTGAAGCTCGGAGCTATTCCAAAGCCCCAGAGAAAGCTGTCAGAGTGCTGGTACGGCTGTGTTTTGATCGCTGATACAGCCCTACGCTGCAGAGATAAAGGAAGACTTTTCCCCCCTCATGTCCTGTGTAATCAGTTCTGCAGCAGGTTCTCAAAGCTAGTCTATCCTGAAGACCGGGCTCATTCCTCCACAGTCCCTCTCATTACCCAGTACCAAGAGGATGCAAGGCCCATAGAACCATGAAGACACCGAGAATCCTTTGTGTGGCACAAAGTCAGAATGTTCCGGAACACAGCCTTGGCTGGCTGAGATAAGGAGCTCTTCTTCTCTAGTCTGTCTGGAGGAAGTGCTGTCTGGTGCGACATCCTTTTAGAATTAGCGATGCTTCCCATCCCCTCCCCCTTGTCAAACTCCCCCTCATTAAGTCAATTACACACGGGCCAGCCGCTGGAGCGCAAAAATTGCAATTTCGCATGCCGTCCCCCGAGACAGAGAGGAGCAACGCTCGGCCCAGCGAGACGGGAGATCAGGAGATCAGGGGTGAAGAGGTCGGAGAGGAAGGTCGGAGGCTGTGGGTTGGAAGACGTCTGGTGGCTGAAAAGACACACGTCTGATACGGCTGCAGGGATTCTGAGCTGTGTGTGTGTCTGAGTGTGTTTGAGTTGGGGTGCGAGCGTTGGCTGTCTTGTGTCTGAGTGTGTTTGAGTTGGGGTGCGAGCGTTGGCTGTCTTGTGTCTGAGTGTGTTTGAGTTGGGGTGCGTGTAGGTGTTGGGTGTCTGTGTATGACGTGTCTGTGGGTGTTCTGTGTTGGTGAGTTTATGTGAGAGAAAGTACCGGAGAAATGCGTGTGAGCACATTTAGGAGAAGAGGCCGTCTCCCCCCGTCTCCCCTGTCCCACAGCAGCTCAGAGACCAACAAAGAGGCCTGAATCAGTCAAATCCTTCATACTGGGAGGTGTTGATTTCCATATGTAAATCCCTCCAGGGCAAAAAGGCCCGATTCTGCTGATAAATGTAAGCTGGCATGTCTCACCCCTTGAGTCCTGATCTAGAGTTACAGTTATTCTAAAGCCAAACACCAGCACAGCTCCCCTGGCCTTCAGGCCAACACTACACCCAAATCTGCTCTGGTCAGGTCTAATGCTGTGCAAGTAAACAGATCTCTCCATGTGCGTGACTCTAAACTGTAAACTGAAGTGAGTTAACTGAAATGAATCATTCTGCTGGCTTCGCCCTCCATTTCTGGGGGGCTAAGTCATCCACTGGCTATTCATGCGATAGAAAACATGATTATGGTATTTGGTATCAGAAAACAGGATGGGATTTTATGGTTTTCCTTCGCTCTCTTGTAGCTAATGGTGAGTGTCTGTCTCACCGCTTGTTGTGTGACAGCAGACTCGCTACCTCCCTCCGGTGTGATACACTGATCTGCCCAGCAGAATGAGATGCTTCTATACGTTTTATGTTTCAGACCCACACACACACTCCTATTTACACATACACACACACACACTAAACACACGCTAAGGAAGCAAGGAAACAAAACGAGATGGATGATCTAGCCCCCACAGGGGATTGTGATTAAACCAACTCATCCAAGCTCTAAAGAGACTGGATGTGCGTGTGTGCGCTTGGGAGAGATGCCGGTGTGTTGGGAAAGATGTGGGGAATGGAAGATAAAGGTAGCCTGTGCGGCCTTTATGTTAATAGCATTCCCCTCATTTGCATGAACTATTTCTTTGTCTCCATAGAATCCCAACTGTCATTTATGCATGGGGCTGGTTTGACACACATGACCCGTCGCTTCATCAGAGAAACACGACAGCTAAATACAGGTCAACGTGTATTAAGTCATTAAGATAAAATCATTTAGCTGGTCGAACATCTCATGGCTAGATCCTCAATTTCCATTAGCCCCACAGTACAGTAGAGTGGTCCGTTAACCATCAGCATGTGGCCCTTGGGTCAACCACCCAATGACAGACAAATAGAGAGACCTCGAGGGAGGGCATAGATCTGCTGCTCTGCCCTTCCGCTCTCCTCATGTGGGCCCGGACGTCGTACTCCTCGCCATTTTCCTCTTTTCCTCTCCTCTCGTGTGGCCTGGACTCTCCTCTCCTCAGCCTCTCAGTCCGCCTCCGGACACAGGGCACCAGATTGGGAGAGGGAGACTGGGAGCATCTCTTCTCAAAGTCAATTAAGAACTCATTAGAGTGTCCATTAGCGCACACTGGCCCTCGAGGCTCCCTCTCTTCCCCATCAGCTCCCTCTTTTCTCCCTCTCTCCACTCAGTCCCCCCCTCTCTCTATAGCCTCTCCATCATCTCGGGTCTCAACGCCATCATCCCTTTCCATTCTCTCTCCCTACTTCCTCATTGCCAGCTCTCTATATCTCTGTCCCCTCTCCGATGGATGTCTTTCCCTAGCTCACTGACCCAAAACTTGGAAAGAGCAGCCTTGACAAGAGCCCCTTCAGCCACAACGAGCCAGGGATAGTGATGGTTTACAAGAAACATTATTGGAACCAAGAACTATATTTTGGTCTGCTTTGGCTAAAAAGGCGGTTGGTTCTCTTTGCAATTACCTGAGGACAGTATCAGAAAGTGGACAGATGGTGAGAGGTAGTGCATAGTAGTCAGGTGTATATGACTTAACAGTAGCTTTACGAACCTGGTCCATGTGGGTGGGCCCTAGACTGTGTTGTAATTGGCTAACTGACTCCTCAATGGAGGTAGCCCATCAATCCTCCACTCCCTGCCCCGCTCTGAGAGCTCAGGCACGGGCTCTGAGACGTCCAGCTGTGCCGAGGCTCCACTTCAATGGAGAAGCTTTATCTAACAGCTCCAGTCCAGCGCAGGGTGAAGTCCTGTCTCTCTCTGTCTCTCTCTGTCTCTCTCTGTCTCTCTCTGTCTCTCTCTGTCTCTCTCTCTCTCTCTCTCTCTCTCTCTCTCTCTCTCTCTCTCTCTCTCTCTCTCTCTCTCTCTCTCTCTCTCTGTCTCTCTCTCTGTCTCTCTCTCTCTCTCTCTCTCTCTCTCTCTCTCTCTCTCTCTCTCTCTCTCTCTCTCTCTCTCTCTTCTTCCCACTCCTTCTTCCTTCCACTCCTCCGTTGCATCACTGCCTCCCTTACATTCATCTTCTCTCACTGCCCACTCCCCCATGCCCCCCTGTCCACACTTTTCCCTCCGCTGTGTCTCCCTCTTCCTCTCTTCCTACTCCCCCTCCATCGTGCCCTCTCCTCCTCTGCTCTCCTCGGCTCCTGTCCTCCCACTCCCACGCTGTGTGTTGGCTGCTGGGCCAGAGGGGCGGAGGGGTATTTTTAGCCAGAGCACCGTGTGCTGTAACAGCAGAGGGCCCAGTGCCCTAGCAAGGACAAACCCACCATCCGGAAGAGGGAGGGAGAGAGAGGAGGAAATTGAGGAGGGAAAGGGGGAATATGAGGAGAGAGAGAGCGAGAGCGAGAGCGAGAGAGAGAGAGAGAGAGAGAGAGAGAGAGAGAGAGAGAAGGGTGACAGGGATGGTGGAAGAGACCGTGGGAGAAAGGTAAGATGAGAAGGTAGAGAACGGAGAGGGGGGGGGAGCACAGATAAGACATTTTGTGAATAAAATGACATTTCTTTAGCCCCAGTAGAAAAAGGGTTTGTAGAAGGGCACTCTCTGAGTCAGGTCTTGAGATTGCCAGACAAAGACACATTTATCTGTAATGTATTGCAGCCCAGGCAGCTGTGGGAGTGAATTTCATCTTCGAAGAACATTACAATCATTATCCTATGCCTTTGACTCTTATTATGAAAAGTTTTTTTTGTACCGTGCCATCTAAAAGGGAGTCATGCTGTCGAAAATATATTTGAGCTAATGGTGAAACACAAAGAAAGTTATACACAAAAGCCTTCAGATTAAAAGCATCATTCGGCATGAATCTCAAGCAACCTTTCTTGTCCAATTATAGGGTTTTTGTCAGCAGCCATATGACAAGGTAAGTAGCTACCCAGCCAGACTTGACTGAGCTTTCATCAGTTTCGAGCTAGCCTAGCCTGTCACTAATGTGTGTCAGTGTGCTAATCTCTGTGCGAGGGAGGGTAGAGATGATGGGATAACAGCCCCTTAACTTCAACCTGCGGCCAGAGCTCATGGCTGACAGGACAAAAACAATACTAAAACCAATTAAATACTGCATGTGTTCAGACAGGGCAAACACTGGTTTTACATATAAATTATATCAACTCTTACCTACATATGGCCCATAGACAAGCTGTGGCACCACAGTGTCTTTGTGTCTGTATAATAACTAGGCACTCAGGAGAGAGGGAGAATGTGCACATTGTCCTCATTTTCAATTCTGGACTCTTCTGAAACCAATCTGTCGATGAACAATGGGTTCCTTAACAATGGGTTGGGAACAATGAGGATGGTCAGAGATGAGGGGAGGGGAAGTGTGTGGACATGTTGCTGGCTAGTCTGTATTATAAGTTAGCTTAGCTCGGCTATTCTCAAAACTAGAAACCTAGTCAGGGTGTGTGAGCGTGTGAGACCAAAAGGGAGGGAGAGAGACAGAGACAGAGAGAGAGACAGAGAGAGAGACAGAGAAATAGAGAGAGAGACAGAGAGAGAGACAGAGAAATAGAGAGAGAGACAGAGAAATAGAGAGAGAGAGAGAGAGAGAGAGAGAGAGAGAGAGAGAGAGAGAGAGAGAGAGAGAGAGAGAGAGAGAGAGAGGGAGAGAGAATAAGGCAGCCTTTGACTGTGTGACTTGAGCCACTCCAGATGTTATCAACCCTGGGGCTAATGCTAGTAAGACTGGTTAAGAAGCACGAGGTTGGCCCTCTCTTCTGAAGGTACTCTTAAACTCCCCTTTCTCTCTCTCCCTCTCCTTTTATCCCCACAGTGTGTATTAGAGGCCGGCGGCTGTTTGTGGTACAGGTTTAGACACACTCTGCATTTTGGTCCTTCATTTGTCATCTAAAAGAATAGTCCGCTTTAACACACAGGCTACACCGTTGAGAAGACATTCGCTTGGAACAGGAACTCAAAACAGACACTCGCTCAACACACTCGTCACGACAATCACATCCTACGTAGCCAGACAACAACAGCTGAAAACTGCTTTGCCGTATTCGTAGATCTTTCGAGCCAAGATCCCAAATCGAGCCCAGACGGACAAACTCCTTCGACAACGACGGCTTACAGAACTGTCCTTCCCTCAGTGTGTCCTCCACAATCAGAATAAACGCTGCATACCTCCACAGTGAAGTGAGGTTGCGGAGTGCTGCCATGCTGACAGGCAGAGACAGATGGAGCCTCGTCCTGCAAGTGTGCGGTTCAGCGGGTCGGTCAGCTCATTCTGGACGGCGGCGCTGCTGGCGGACGGACGGACGGACGGAGCGCCCGGCTGCAGAATCAGCATATCCCGTCGGCTCTGACGCGGCCGACATCATAAAGCACAGATGAAATAAATAAAGGAGATCGATCACTGGCTGCAGCTCTGGGGCTTTTCAGCCACCCTCCAGGGGCTTTCTGGTTGGCTACCAACTGTCTGTCTGAGGCCAGGATGAAGGATAATCACTGGGGCTTACTGATCCACCGCAGAGGCCCCCCACCCAGACCCAACCCCAGCAGCTACCCAGGAGAATTCCCTGTTCAAGGTTAAAGAGGACAGGGTAAGGAGAACAGCTTTACTGTCTTTTTCATGCAAACTTTTCAATTTCCTTGACCATGACCAGACTTAAGAACGTGTACACGATCTGAGTAAAGTGGGATGTGTGGAGGCGGGATCATCCTATCGCAGCAGCCTTGGAGGGTGTGGAACAGATTCAGGACAGAGAGGGGGAGAGAAAAGGAGGCATACAATATTATTGGCTGTCATTGCCTGTTCGGATGTGTCAAAACGATTAAAAGATTAAAGTAATTTGGAACTGGGCATTGTCCCTTCTTTCTCCACCTCTCTCTCTCTATCTCTCTCTCTCTCTCTCTCTCTCCACCTCTCTCTCTCTCTCTCTCTATCTCTCTCTCTCTCTCTCACACTCTCTAGTCTCTACTCTCCCTGGAGCCCATCCCTGCTCAGAAGCAGATCTCTGCTGTGAGACGTGAAGCCAGAGTGACTGGGCTCTCCCTATCACTGACAGCTCTCAAGGAGTGAAATAGCTCACCTCTGAGGGTTCAGGGTATGAGAAAAAGAGAGAGAGAGAGCGTGCGAGAGACAGAGAGACAGAAAGAGAGAGAGAGCGAGAGGTTGGGGAGGATGGGTGTGGAAAGAGATCTGGAGGAGGAGGGTGAAAGGGAGATGAAGGCCCAGAGAGAGAATGGAGCAGCCGGGAGAAAGTGAGGAAGCAGAGATCAGAAGACAAGACTAATGTAGGTGTGTACGGAGAGGACGGTAGTTTGAAGCAGATTCCAGGAAGCGGCCATGCAGCAGCCGGGAGTAACGACATGATGATTTATCTGAGGTGGGCTGCAGAGAAGGAGGCGGGATTTGGCCAGCTTGCTAGGTGCGTTCTCTTATCAGCCAGTGTCTCCTGCACGTAGAGCACATTGCTTCACGCACACAATAAGGCATCCTACAGACTCAACCTACAGATCTAAGAGCTTAAGTCTGCAATATGACACTCTACAAATAATGGCCTACCATTTCAATCGTGGGCCCGCGTGGTGTGGTTCAAGTTGTGATACATGTACCCTGTACATGTCCTAAGCCTGTGCCCTGTAGGTTGCAATGGTACATTCTCTTCTACGATCTTTCTTCCGACTGCTTGCTTTGCCCCAGGACTCACAGTCCTAGCAGGAGCGACGGGCTGCAGACCTCTTTCAGCAGGACAGGCAAGTTACACTCTGGCAGTTATCTTTAATCACACCACAAGTGGCCTTCATCGATCTGAGAAAAACCAGAAATGTGCCACAGGGAACTCTCCAGTCCCGGCAAAGCCACTACTACTGATCCACCAAACGAGAGGAGGGAGGGAGGACTCAGACAGACTGATTGGGAAATGATCGGAAATTTCTCCAGAGCTGAATGAAGGTTGATTGGGAGTTGATTAGAAAGTGCTTCAGGGCCTCGTTCCCCAAGGGCCCAGAAGATAGGAATCAGAGCTGACGAGGTCAGAGGAGGAGCTTGTTATCTCACACTGCTGTTCCAGCTCTTTCTGGGATCGTCGAAACCTGCTAGCCTAAGACGTGCTAGCTTAGCATCCGCAGCGAAACTAGATGTAATAACCTCAGTTGAGGGTGGAGATTCCCATTGTGATAAGACATTCTCATACCAGACCTGCTAGCGTGTCAGATCTGCTAGCGGACTGTAGAATCCGCTAGAATAGCTGAGGCACAGTTGAGATCCCTGGCTGTGATAACCGCTACGTCCGCTACGGCTAAAGAAACTCTTTTTCTCCAGATGTGTCCTCCAAGGTCAAGGCCTGGAGAAAACAAGAGTGACTACATGGTTCAGGCCTTCCCACTGACAGTGATGTCATCCAGTCATACACTCTCACAAAGCTTTTGTTCGCGTTTCACTGAAGTCAATCCAATTCTATCGGACTTAAATGTTGTTTTCGTTCCCGAAGCGTGCTTCACGCTTCTGCTGATTTAATCTCCGCTCTCTGGATCGCTTGCTTTGTTTTCCATTGTATCCAATTAAATTTAGTATAACTTCACCCCCCTCAGACCAACAATAATGACAGCCACTCAGGCCTTTTCGACACCATCCTTTTCAAATGACAGTAAAAGTGTTCCGTCATGTAGGCCTACTTCCGTTTCCCTGTTCACAGGAGTAATGTATTACATGTTTATATTACTACTACCCTGTTATTAATCTTTTCTTTCCCTCCGCATGTGACAGATAACTTCAGATAAAGCAGCAGCTCTTTCATAGGCAGCGTGGGATAAACAATGGTGTCTTTGTGCTGCTGTGCGCCATCCAGAACCAGGCAGAGGAGAGTAAACACTGAGGCTGCATCTGTCTAATCTAGGAGTAGAAGACACACCCTGCAACAGGAACAGGTGTGACACACACACACACACACTCTCACACACACACACACACACACACAGACGGCAGTTCCTCTTGCGTAAACACCTGGTGAGCACGTCAGGATGGTGTTCATGCCTCGGGCTACCTGCAGCTCCAACTGTGAACCAGAGTGTCTCATTGTTTGATTCAGAGCTGGATTCTCAAGCAGGAAACAACAACAAGGAAGAGGCAGCACTTCAGGATCCTCTTTGTGAACATGAGCCAGCATACAGTCTATCTGCTTCCCTATTAGCTACATGACATGAAATCCACAGCCAAGCACTCTGCTACATGGATCTCCATCCACCTCCTTCCCTCTCAGGTTATTCTCTTCCTTCGACTACTCTCCCTCTCCCTCTCTTTATTTTCCTCTCTCCCTGTCTCTGATTTCCCTTTGGCTTGCTTTTTCTACACCCTTATTGTATTTCTTTCCTAGCTCTATTATTTGCCTACTCTCTCTCTCTCTCTGTGTCTCTCTTTCGCTGCTTCTCTGTCTCTCCCCTTCCTCGCCCGCCCTCCGTCTCTCCTCCTCTCTGAGTGGGTATTGGGTGCAGGCTCCCTCCCTGTCTCTGGCATTTTTTTCAGTCCAGGCCTTTCTCATTAATTATACAGCAGTGTGCAGGCATCCACTGGCCCCACAGTAGGAGGTCATCATCCTCCTCCTCCTCATCCTCCTCCTCATCCTCCTCCTCATCCTCCCCCCCCCCCATTGTCTCACCAAAGAAATTGTCCTAATAAGGGCAAGCCATTATACTCTCTCACTGAAGTACAAATATGCCACAGCATGAGGTATGGCCTTACAATAGCCTATGCATGTGTTGCATATCTTTTTTTTAATCTAGTGTAAAGTGTACAGTCCTAGATGGGAGTGCTAAAAATGGAAAACAAAGGTTTCTTAAAAAAGATTCTCTCTCTTTCTCCCCCTCCCTCCCTCCCTCCCTCCCCGCCACCTCCTTCTTCCTCCTCTCTCTTTCTGCGTTTCTCTTGCGCTATCAGCGTCATTGATGTGTTGAGATTTTCACCACCAGATCCTTCTTCCTTCTTGCGTCTCCAGCGGAAGCGACAGAATGGGGACGTGCTGAAAGCCAGCCCCCCCCCCACCACCACCCTCCACTGAATAAACCTGCATAATAAACAGTGCTTGTTGGTCACATGGGCTGGCTGGAGGAGGTTCAAAGTCACTGATCACTGCATGCTTATGGAACGATAGGCCTTTAGGGAGCAGATGAGAAAAGGGAGTCGGGGGGGGGGGGGGGTGCTAGGGTTGCTGGCATAATGTGTGTGATAGCGAGCTGATGAGAAACGTATGGACGGGAGACTGTATGCACAGGGGAGAGAGGCTAGTGCTATTAGCTCAGTAATGGGCAGAGAGGAGGCTGGGGGGAGGGGGCAGGTAGCCAATGCATTTGGACACAGTCTAGTATAGTAGCATTGTACTAATGCTTTTCAGCAGCCATTTCATCTCTGTGGACTACACACACACACACACACACACACACACATTAGGCAGATGTGGGACACATACACAGCATAACCATCCATTCTAAACAACCGCATTGGAAGGGCACCATCCAGCCATTAGGTTCAGTGCCAAAGTGAGCCACTAAACCCTAAAAGTGGGTTGGCTCAGAGGAAAATCCATCGACATCACTGAAGCCGACTCGAATTGGCTTCGTCTTTTATTTCAGTGATTTTGTGTTCAGCGTGTGGGCCTACCTGCAGACCACCGCACACGTCTCAGCAGAGAGGAACAGTCCGATGGAGATTCTTTTCTCTTTATGATGCTATCCTTGAGGGAACCAGTAAATCAACATGTCGGTGCTACTGCAAGCTCAAACAGCTGTCTGTCTGGAGATGGTGTCTCTCTTCTATTATCAGCAAAGGAAACAGATGTCTGCTGCTAAAAAAGAGATATGGCCATTGATCTGTAAAAGAGGAGCCATGGCTGTCATTTCACTGAAAAAAAACTGCGTCGTTTTCTTACTTACAATCTTCAAAGGAGTAGTTAAAAGGTTGGTATAAGTCAAGGTGACAACATTTTTGTGATACAGTTTACACCTTTTTTACTGGAGCACAACCAAGCATAGTTCATACACCATAGACCAAAAGTCTTAGAAATCAAGCAAAACGAAATGACTCTCGGGATTAAAATGTATTTCATCTATTCAATCAAGTATTTTGCCTTTGTTCTACATGCCAATGACCACAATGGAAGTCTGTTACCCTCTCTGGCAAGCAGGGTGAAAGGTTACAGGACAGACATGTTGTAAAAATGGCAATAACTGTCAACTGTTACTGATGGGAAAGATGTGAGGCCGAAAGACAACTGTCTTCTTTGTCACCTCCCTGAATCCCCTTTGTGCAGAGTTCAGAGTTCAACCAGACCATTTCTCTGGCAGCAGTTTGCGGCATTTCAGCACAGAAACAGTTAAGTATGGAGCTCATCATTCTTTCTCTTTCACAAAAGCAGGAAGTGGTGCTGGCTCTGGATTCGTATCTGGTGGTGAAAGACACAGGGGCTAGGAAATGGTACGGAAAACACAGAGATGAATAATACTGGCCAGCCATGTTGGAACAGCGGGAAAATTGTAGCCGAGCTTTTGAACTCTCTTGCCCTCTGGCCAAACTGTCCATCACATACGGTCACTGTCTTCCCAGTGCCGGACGACCAGGAACGTCTGTTTCTGTGGATGTTTCCTATCACTCTGTCCCTCCCTACATGTCTGTCTGCCGCCCTACAGAGCAATGACAGGAATACAAACAGGGAGGGGGTGTGGACTGCCCACTCTCATTCAAGAATAACAGGAATTCATACTGTTTGATGGCGTCTGTCGAGTCCAGGGCGACACACGGCATCATGCCACCAGGGTTGTAATGAGAAACGGAGCTCAGGGGTGAGTGGGCGGGCGAGGAGAGAGAGGAGTGGTTCAAACTGCCTTCACCCATCTTTAGAGAGGACAGTGGTTAGGGCACCCTGCACATTACACTCCCCAAACACAGACCGGGCTGGATCGGACAACACTGGAGTTACCAAAAGATGCCATGGTCTCCTTGAGGCTCCTGCCTGTCATGGAGCTGCTGGATCAGATGACTGCCAGTACTCCTGGTCCACAGTTGCAGGCAAAACATAGGAAATAAGGCACAGTGTGATGTTTTTCAATTTCAGAAAAAGTTAAATCACCATTATTTTCCCTCATCCTCCTTGCCGAGATACTGTGACACATTGACGTGGCTGAATCACCACCCCGTCCGGCGAGTCCACAAGCCCCGATGCTGGTTGGCTTGCACTCATCCTCCCCTGATAACATTCAGGACGGATGACAAATCCACTCCATTAGGCAAACGATGCGGCCCAGTGAGAATGAGTGGCATGTCTGTTATGTCTCGTCTCCCAGGTGCACAGCGGGTGACACATTGCTGTGGTTACTGGACGGTTGTGTTGTTTGTTCAGTCGTCCGTTTCAATTAAACTGCTGTGCAACTGCATAAAATACACAGAGAGAAAAATGTATTTCTCCAGGATGAATCCTGAAACTGCAGATTGTGATGCTCCAACAGGCCTGGAGGCCTGACGCTCACAAAAAGCTGTTGTTTCCCCCTTCGTACCCCAGCTGTGGAGAGTGTCTTTGTGTTGTTGAGAAAACACCGCCACATCAAAAAGCCATAGATCATAGTGTCTACGATGTAGGAAGTGCTCGATAGTCAGTTCAAACACACAGCCTCATGAACTAGCATCCATTGTGGTCTAGGACTTGGTCTGGTGGGGACTTTTAGTACAAAATGTGAACTGAAAGTAAATATTCGCCAGGTATAATGTGGGATTACTAATGTTAAAATGATTAGTAAACACCATCTCATGTGGCACTAAGCAACTCTTCAGGGAGTGAACGAGCGATTGGCTTTGATCTTATCTTATTATTGCAGGGGAGGGGCACTGGCTGTGTGCTTTGGTAACCTCGCTTATCTAAACAGTCTCTCTGTGGATGGAGACTCTGGTTTCAATATCGGTTCTCAAAACAGGCAACAATACTGTGTTGCGACAAAATGGCTCATCTGTTTCTGCTCTGAAGGACCAGATCAGCAATGGCCTACATAGAAAAAACAACAAACGGAAGACATACAGTACAAGCACACACACACACAGGCACAAAACACTAACCCAACACACGCACACACACGCGTGAAGCCAATACAAACAGGCCATCTGCACCCAAATCCCTACGTGTGGTCTCGTGTCCCCCAGAACATCCAGGCTCCTTGTTAGTATTTTATGTTATTAGCCAAGCTGAGTGGTTCTGACAAGTAATTAAAAGTTGCCCACAGGAATGCTGCTTCGATGAGAGGAAAAAGTGAAAGATGCCAAACACACACACACACACAAACACACACAACACAGCTCACACACTGCATTCTTCCTCTACATCTTCCTGTCCTTTCCAGTCTGTCTGCCAGGCCAGCTGAATTGTGTCCTGAGGGATTGTGGGTAGTAGAATTGGTTCTGCTGGCCCCCTCTGGGTGAGGAGATAAGCGCCAGGCAGCCGCAGAGGGAGACCACCTGCAGGGGGTTGTGGGTAATTGAGGGTCAAGAAAGTGGGGCTGTCGCACAACCTCTCAGACACTGGCAGGAGTCCCTTCACTCCAGAAACTTCTAAATGTCTAAGTAGATGAGAACAGATCAAACGTAGTAAAGTTTTAGATAACTACCCCAGCTACAATTGTGGTTAATTCAGCCATTCAACACAATGTTCAAAGTGAGAGAGGTCAAATGTGTTTCCCCATGTCTTTGAACGTGAGCCGCTTTGAAGGAGGCCTTGCAGACACTGTAGAAAAAGATTGTCTGGTATAACTATAATAGCTTTCCAAACATACGGAAAGTCCATTTAGATGGATCTGAAAGCCCAACATGCAACTTACATGTGAGTCACCCTACATCACTGAGCTTAGCACGGCAACTCACAGTGTAATGCTTCTGGCAAACAAGGTAAATTCAAGCACAGAAAGCAAAGTCGGTTAGATGTTCCCCAACACAGACCAATATTTAGGCCATCCTGTGTCATTGGACTAGTGGCAAGTACAAATAAAAATTCCCAAATATCATAACCACTTCAAAGAAATAAATCAATCAAATATTTGTCAGCATGGGGGTCAT
Organism: Hypomesus nipponensis; assembly: GCF_054491055.1. Lineage (NCBI taxonomy): Eukaryota > Metazoa > Chordata > Actinopteri > Osmeriformes > Osmeridae > Hypomesus > Hypomesus nipponensis. The sequence continues at coordinate 5,467,560 of NC_140377.1, read as the reverse complement.
AGGTTCATCCCAGTCGCATTAGTCTTCATGAACAATAGGTTGAAGACAGATTTGCCTGTAGATAATCCCAACCAGGTCAGTCTGTGTGTTTACTCTGGCAGCTGCTGAGCCACTGAGCAGCCAGATAATCTGAGCACATGCCAGGAGACGAGAGTGCAATAAAGGAGTCAGAGGACGAACATTGGACCAAAGACCGTTCAGACGTAGGCTATAAAAGCACTGCGGTGGAGGTTATAGGCTTAACCACACCGCCACATGAAGCACACTTCTGGTGTTTGAAAAAGGTGTCTGGTCTTTCAAAAATGAACCCTATAATAGGTAACAGTAACGCAGTAGACAGCAACACCTCATGTAATTTCAATAAACAAGTTCTGGAGCAAGAAGCATGATTGATCCCTGCAGTTTAAGCCATGCTTACACCTGAAGAGCCAACAAAGTCGTCAGAGAAGGACAGTGGCAGGTGTTTGTAGCATGTCGTTGATAAATGCAGCTCCTTCTATCTTATATTGGCCAGGCAGTAAACACACACACACACGGTAGATTATATCTTAAATGGGAACTGAAGGTGAGGCTATGGTGGTGGATGAGGGTGAGCTTTGCTGGGCATGCAACTTGCTGGGCATGCCATGCAGCAGGTAAATAAACACAGATAGAAAGCGCTCTGAATTTACAAAGATTCCCTGAATCTGAAAATCAGTATGGCAAACTGTGTTTATGCTTTAATTACTTTAAGCCCGCCAGTTATCCAAACCATTCCTAAGCACACTGAGTGAAGCATGAAAGGGCTGAGTGGTGGTTGCTCAACGGGACAGTTCTAAGTGGGAACAGCAACAACACCAGTCTAAATGCCTTTTTTGCTGACATCATTATTGCTATCAAAATCCATTGCAACAGCCTGAAATGTTACATCTATGAATTAAAGAAATTCGAAGGGATTCTATGACTGGAGTTATCATGGGAAATCTTTTGGGGGGTTTTTTTACCACTGAAGAGCTTGTTAGTTTAGACGAGCTGTGTGTTTTTCTATAAATCCGCCTTGACCAGAGCTGCATTGAAGCCTGCATTAGTGAAGCATCAAAACTGGCTACTGCAGTAAGGTTTTGGAGGAACGGGATAGCTAACCATTTTCAGGACTGCTGACTATGAAAGTAGGCTAGTTGCCAAAATCCCATTTATTCTTCATCAGATCTAATTAGCTTCCTTCTGCAGCCTGTAAATCCTTTATTCTTCCAAATCTTTTCACTCATTACAGGTTAGAAAGCAGAATTAGGCTTCCAAAGTAAGTAAATGTCATAAACCCATATGGCCTCTTGCCTGCTGTTTTAGTAAGGTCCCACCAGACCTATTCATCATAAGGATTCAACCACCCCAGCACAGCCGCTAAATCAATTGGCCGGACTTAATTATGATTTGGTTATTTCCTCGACAGACAACCCAATCCTAGATGATTCCATCATCATGATGCCCTGCTTGCCCGACGAGGCTGCTGAGGGAGACAGTTAAATAATTTGGGCGGTAGAGTACCTTGCTGAAGCCCTCAACCCCAGACCGCACATCCATTCCCCTAATCACTTTTCCACAGCTGCCCCAAGGCGTGTAAATGAAAGTTTGGTAGAAATGGCTGAGCGTCAGTCATAAAAATCTCACCCTTGGGCACGAGCCCCACTGTGATTATTTAAGTTGAGTGGGTCTAGCTAGTGGTATTAGCTACCACTTACTCACTTTCCTGTTTAAGGGTATTAGAATCATGACCTGGCTATATTTAGGGTTTTCTGCTAATCTTAAGGCTACATTGAAAGTCTGTGTAATTACAATGTAGTAATTATTCATGCTGACTCTTATTAGCTGTGCGGCATTTAGCCAATAGAGCAGTTTGCTCCGCAGAGCCCTTTCAATACGAGATAGACACGTTTCCAAATGGTAACCCCGTAGAGGGAACATTACGGCAGCCAACTGCATGAAGACACCGCATGAGCATGGTTGCTTCCCTGCTTCCTCCACCTCACCTGTCATACAGTCAGACATTCTAACATGTCTACCTCCGCTTGGCGCTAATGGCAAAGTGATAAGCCGAGTAATGATGATTGCATCCCGTCAGTGAACATGGGTCGTGTGAGATAAACCACTCAACCCGCACCCGTGCTCTAAAATCTGTGCGGGATCATTCAATTATTGCATAGCGATTCAAGGCCGGTTATAATAATATGCAAGGTGACAAAAAACGATTTGAGTTTTATCACCATGCACTTTACAGAAACAATAACCCAGTATTGACAGGATGCTGTTACAAACGTTCCTAGACTAGCCACACAGCTACTAAGCCGAGCAATCAGTCTGGACATTGGGCTTATCAGGGCGACATGATCGTCATATATTGGAGGCTTAATAACAAGTAAAATGCGCATACTATATTTTCTTATATGCAGCTATGAATATTGGCAGCAATGTGGACGACAGAAAACAGGTCAATGTCAAAAAGCTACAACTAACGTTAGGTAAGCTACTGGTACTGCAGTTAACTAGATAGCTAGACAAGATCCAGCCAGGGTAGAATACCTAATTGCGGATAGCTGGCAAGGAAACAGCTACTGCCTGGCGTAAGGTCGGACTCATCACGTCAAGGTGTAAACAAAACGACGGCGCATTGCCTACACACAGCACGTACCTTTCGTTTCCTCCTCCACTCCTGTAAATTTCCCGTTACAAGAAATGTCCAACAATCAACCGAACTGAACGTCCGGAGAAGGCAAATGGAGCTTAATACACAACCGTTGGCTGGCTTATCGAGGGCAGCTGTGTCTCAACAGAGCCTTCCCGAGCGTTGCTTGACTGAATGGGATACTGCACGCGAGTGTCCCTCTTCGCCTGCTCCAGCCTCCAAACAAAAAATAAATTTCAATTTGATGTAAAGTTCTAATAGCCACAAAGGAAAAGAAAACGTAGCACTGAATTGTACCTAACAAAACCGCATCAGTCTACAGGGACCTACTCAATTCCACGACCGAACAGTGCTGATCGAGTGCTCTACGGTGGCATGAGGTTTCTTCGGCGGGAGGTGCTTAATTATACATTATGGAGGCGGGCGCTCGACCTCGTTTGTATCCTAATGTAGCCTACAGACAGGGAAGATGCAGGTCAATAATGTGTTGTCTTCTGTTTACGGGATTTTTAGCATTTCATGCTGTAGCCTACACACTTAAAAATAAAATTACAAGTCATATAATAGCCTAAGTAACATCAAGATATCCTATCTGTGCATATAGGTTTACTTCACATCCACAACTGGTCTTTGCTTTATATTCCATTGGAAATGTAAGATATGATGTAATCTAATCTTTGAAAATAATTTTAGCACATTTGATGGATAGCCCATACACCTCAACACTAGAAGATATAGGCTATCACAAACCTAAGTCATTAAAATGCTTTTGCAGGTGGGGGTCTGTCAAAACTTCATGAATCAAGGGTCCTGTCACTTAAGGAACAGTCTATTCCAAGTTGACTATCCTACTAATCTATCGTCTGTACCAGGAACACATGCCTGTAGGGTTGTTTTGTCTAAGATTCTTGAGAAATAATGGCTTATCTTCTTGGCTACATGGTCATCACACATCCATGTTGTGACTTGTCCTGAAGATTATCAGAAGGTTGATGATAGTATCTGTCTAGCATACTCATGCCTTTCGTACATGAGCTTATCTCAATTACAGTTCAAACATTATTTTAAGGAATGGCAGTGCACACAAGGGAGTTTGTAGCCTAATTGATAAATTGTTTTATAATGACAAATGCAGACATACATCCCATTTCCCTCTCCTAATACCTTTCTATGGTTATGTTATCAGAACATGTGATAAGGGCATAAGAAATTACATCTTGCAACAACAACAAAAAACGCTTTGAATGTAAGAGAGAATGCAAACATCTGGGCCATTCTGAGGGTTGATCAAACAAGGCTGTTTTTTAGAAGTCTGCACCCGGACAGTCAGGGTTAAGGAGAGACAGATAGGCAGGCTACCAGATATAGATATCAGTCTCTCCTGGGCTACATGGGAGGTTATCCGTTGTTGGGAGTTAAGCAATCACTCCAAGGGAGAACCATTCCTTCTAAACCAGAGAAAGAGTAATGATGGATATTATGTTTTTGTTAACAAAAATTCTGCAGGTCTGCAGTTCCACACAGATATACAAACCCACACTTGCACACACTTGCACACACAGCCCATCCCCAAAAATAGACACCAGCTTATTGTTGTCAGACTTGTGGACCCGCCAAACCAGTCTTTCACACACAACCAAATCATGGTGTACCTTACCCCACACATTCTGTGTGAGTCAAATGAGTCACATGACAAGTCTCATCAAAGCTTTTACAAACACACACCCCCCTCCCCCCATCTGTGTCATTTATGTGTCTACACAAGAACAAAGAAGAGATGCTGTTTCTTCCAAATGCACAGATGTAGATTTAGCTCTGGCCTCAGAAGACACTGCATGGTCAAAGTAGTGAACCAAGTAGTAAAGAGGCCTAACACAAAATAGATTCAATTCCCAGTTGTTCAGTGCCAATGTTTAATTGAATAAGAGCCTAACAGATGTGATTGATAAGTTGCCATGGCCAGTTAGCTGGCCAGGGCTGAGAGCAGAGCCATACAAAGCAATGACCTAAGAAAAGGGATAGGTTTTAATGCCTTAACACTGAGTTTCCAGAACCAATAACCCTCTTAAGGTCAATGGCCGGTCCATCTTTGTGAAAGTCCCCCAAACCGGCTCAATGTACGCAATGTGCCATGTTAATGGAAATGTGTTTTGAACATAAGGATGTGATATTGATGAACAAAAGTGGATCATTTACACACACACACACCCTTACACACCAAATTGATGCATAAGGACCCTGGAAGTTTCATGGCTTGGTGAGAGGCTGCCTTTGCTGACTGTCTGCTTTTCAGTCCAGGTGTCAGGTCTGCATGAGGGGTGCAATATTGATCAATAACAAGTCACAGACAACACTGACAAGGTGCCATTTAAAACATATAGCCGTATGATTACCACTTGACAATAGAGCTTTTATGTTTATTCATATGCAATGTAATGAATGTAAATACTTTATGAATGCATTGTCATGTAGTCATGTGTACAGTATTCTTTCATCCTTCAGTAGGGCTGAAAGCCATTTCCAAATAGGAAAGTTACGACCAGTAAACAAATCCTTTTCTTTTGGCAGCAGCTTTGTGCTATGGAAGCACTCAAAAGCCAAACCGCCATATGCTTTCATTTTATCATGAACTGAACTCTAACCTGTAAACAAAGAACACACAGAGCGAATGGAAAAGAGGAACACTCAAGAGAGGTAGCCTTGTTATGATAAAAAAAAGAAAAACCCACATGATAAATAAATCTCATCCCAGCTGCACTGGGATGTGATTGATGAAAAATAATTATAAAAACACCCCCTTGCGTCCAAAGGCTAACGTTATACATTTTTTCATCTGAGAAAAGGTGACAGATGTGACTGAAATTATGTACTATTGCCAGGTGAAATTGAGGGACGTTTTCTCAATTTGGTTCTATAAGCTTTGCAATTCATGCAGTCTTGATTGTATATTGATGCTAGCATCCCCTGGAGGATCCTCTCTATTCAGCAGACACTGTCTGCCATCATGCAGCAGACAGCCATTCCATCACCGTCAGGCAGTCGACATTGACTCACCGTTCAAGTTGCTCCTCTTAATACAATTCATACCTGAGAAGGTCACAGGTTCCCATTTGCCTAGTTAAGGAGAGCCTTAACAACAGTCATTGCTCAGATGTGTGGGAAGAGAAAGCAGTCCTAATGAAAAATAGAATGGGATGTTTGAGGGATCTTCGACCCGTTCCTCCTACGTCAATACAACCTGAAGCCAAATTGAATTAACCTTCCTCACTATCAAGCATACAATAGACAGCACCTACAGATGTCACACAGGTGTTTGTTTTCTATGTGCTGGCTTTATGATGAAGCTGTCGCAAATCTCAATACTTCCCAGTTATACAGTTTGGTTTGACAAGTTGAACCATAGGGATTTGGGTTCAAAACTGCTCGATCATCTCAGATATGTAGCCTCTAGCGGGAAGAGATCAATGGGACATTATTGTGGAACACTGAAGCTTTTAAGCCTTGGTGTGAATGGCTTTGAACCCTAACTGTCTGTCTCTTTCTCACACACACACACACACACACAGACACACGCACACACACACGGGCACACAGGCATAAGCACATGTACAGCATGTATCCAACTCCTCAGCCACAGCCTCTGGAACAAAACAAACACATCTGGAAGGAGAACAGAGATTAGGTTGTTTGTGAGGTTGTGTTGATGACAGGACAGATTAGTCTTACTGCAGAGGCTCTGGACCCCTTGTGCCATTACGCACACATTTTTAACTTCACAAGCGCTATGATTTTTGAGCAATTCAATTTTTACTGGTTTTGTCGTCCCATGGGTAGGTATTTAGCCTTGTGAACCCCTCAATAATCTCAATTGGATTTCCTTTCTGCAAGGCCGTACATTTCCTTCCCTTGTCCATGTCAGATCTCTCTCCTGTCCGTCTATCTATTAATCTAGCACACCCTGTTCATTTATTCTATCTTGCTCTCTGGAGGGGGAGTGAGGTGAAAGACGCCTCCCCTGGAAGGAGGCAGCCATGCGTAACAGTGGAGAGGTTTGCTGTTTCTGCTAACTACATGTTGCTCCCCTCTTGGGTGCATGAGTAAACAGCACAGTGGCAATGTGCAGTGCAGCTGGGGATCATAAACAAACACACCCCGTTGTGTTCTGGGCACAGCAAGCACTGGAGGTTGCATACTCCTTCACTGTATGTACAGGATGCATGATGCTTGTTTCAAACTAAGGGGCCACTCAATACATGTGCATCATCCTCCAGTCTCCTACTATCCACAGTGAGTGAAACCTTACACTCCCGTGAAGGATGACTTACATTTACGTTTATGCATTAAGCAGACACTTTTATTCAAAGCGACTTCCAAAAGAAAGCTTTACAAAAGAGCATAGGTCACTGATCATAACAACGAGGTAGTCCCAAACACTGCAAGCAGCCAAAACATGAAGCATACAATGTGACAAATTAAACAAGTGCCAAAGGGAAGACACATAAGAGCATGCAGTTATACAAGTTACAAATCAAAACAACATGAACCCCAAAAAGTGCAAGAACGTACCTGTAGATTTGTTGAGATAGGTGTGGTTCTGTGGTTCTGTAGCAGTATACACACTCGGGACTGGAGCAACACATGGATGAATGTGGAGGGGATGCAGGGAGGTAAGGGGGGGCAGGGGGGGGAATGAGGCGGATGAGAGGGTGGGGAGTTGATAGGGCGGAGGGGGGGAGGCCACATTGGGGTTCAGAAGGGGCTGAGATGCCATTGGTGGAGTCCTTCTTTGTGGGGGAAAGAGATAGGAGGCTTATTGTGAGCCCCAAGCAGCATCTCCCCTATTGGCTCCTGGCAGCTAAGCACTGTCAGAATCCCAGAACATGCTGATTGATCCTGTTAATCGTTTTATCCTGTTCTGCTGTATTTGAAGAATTTGGGCCAGGCATCACTGTCAAATCAGCTACATGACTGAGACTGTGGGTCTTCCAGGGTGCCAAACGTTTGCCCAGTCTGTTGAATATTCCACCCTTCTCATTTAAACTGGTCAGGTGTCGCAAGTGTGTGCACGTGACACTTTGTAAAGGGCATAGTGGACTTATTGATTGTTTGATTAGCTGAATGAGTGATAGATGCAGAGTTTTCTTGACAGCCTCATTTCACACTGCTAAGTAGGGAATATGACTCTATTATTATTAAAACATTCAATGTGGAACGCCTGGGAGGGCTTCAAATGAGGAGAAAGGTATTTGAAGACTGCTGGCTGAGGTTACTGTGTCTACTGAACCATAACATTCTCTCACAGAAAGCTCTCACTTTGTGTCATGTCACCTTGAGCCAGAGCTTAGCTGCCCTGTCAGAGACAGGACAATTGCTAGAATCTGAAGTCTGTGAGCGTGCGTTCTGAGTGTGTCCGTAAATGTACATCTGGGTTGGGTGGACTCAACACTAGATCACCACCCACTCAAAAAGCATGGCACTCCCCACATGGTAACTGAACAGCATAGCAACCGGTTGCTAGGGAGTGGGGTTATGCCGAGCTCCCCCCCACCCCTCCTCCCCCCACCCCCCCGCTGGGCAGACGTGGCTGGTTGGCGAGTGCAACGCTAACGGGAGGAATTCCCCTGTGACTGAGGCTATCGCATGCATGTCACCTCCCCTGGTTGCCATGGTGACCGTGTGGAGGTTGGCTGTAAAGTGTACCGGTTGGTGTCGGGGTGCTGTAAGGCTGCTAGCTTCAATGGTTAAGAAGAGGGTGTCTCATTGGAGACATGGATGCCAGCTCCCACACACAGACATGGGTGTTCTGATGGATTTCCCTCCCCGATGTTAGATATTTCATACAGTACATGTTTGGAGTTAAACCACGATCAATTCAATGACAATGATATATGTACATATTAGAGGAAAAAAAGTATCAATCTATTGATAGGTTTCGCATGATAGGTTTTATAACTGAATTTCTGCTGCAAGATGTAGAATAAGGAGGCTGTCAATTGTATCAGGACTAGAAGTAGTTACACTTTACTGACCTCCACTGGTCTGAGGTGGAACACATTCAAACTCTACAAGGGGCTTTTAATGTACTCAAAACTGATGTATGCTATTCATTCATGCTAGCCATATGTTGTTAAATGTGTTATCTAGTTTTCACATATTATTCATGAAAGGCTCATTAGATCTCATGTTTAACATGCTGTGTCCACCTTTTCAGTGTGTTTTCAGATCAGGGCAGATGAGGGGAAGCAGACAAGAGGAGCTCACCTCTTCAGCCCGCTGAGACGCATATATACCCATCACGTCAGGGAGGCAAGAAAGCTCTCGTAACCAGAATATGCAGGACCTCATCATCCGTGTCCAAACATGGTGCTCTGTTTGAGAAAAACCACCAGTTATTTTGGGATGTAGGGCATTGTGTGCAGACTCGAAACTAGAGAAAACAAAACAGCAACGATTACCTTCCAGGGGAAGAATGTTGCTTTTGGCCAGCAAGCAGGTAATTGATTTACTACACCGAGAGCCCCCCGGTGCTGTAGAAGACAGCGAAAGGTAATAGTGTGCATGTGGCCTCTTATCAACTATACAATGAATGACTTGACCTGCCTTAGGAAAACAATGAAGTCTAAACGAAGCATGGTCACTGCCAGCATCTGTACCTGGGAAAACCAGAGGGTCAGCACAGGGCTTATGTAAGTACCCCCACAGCTGGCAGGGCTTCTGCCTCTGCTGTACAATACACCCAGCTCTTTGAAGCATCTTGGGAATGCAGGCTGTTATAAATAGGTGCTACTTGATGCAAAGCAGAACATTCCTGACCTATAAAAAGCCTGACAGAGAATATCAGAAAGATGGACCTGATGGCATATGCCCATCTGGCACGTGTGTCTATGAGGTGAATGTGTATGAGAGGCACATACGAGTGCTTTCATTATTATATAAAGACTCAAAGGTTCTGCTAAAGACAGAAGGTTTATACTTGGAGTTCACATTTAGAATGTTCAACCGTGCAAGAACTATCCTTACATGGACATGGTACAATTCTTCGCCAAAAGATTTCGACCTTAGACGTACCATCAAACCTAGTTGCTTCATCTCTAGCATTTCTTTTATTCGATTAAATTAGACAGAACTCTATTCATCCATGCAGGGAAATTCAGAAACCTAATCTACAACACAAGAACCTCTGTCAAAGCTACTATGTAATTATTTGTGTGTTTTTGTCAGGCAAGTGAATATGGCTCATTAGGTTAACGCACCAGTATGCAGCCACTCTCTGCCTCACTGGGGTCAAGGGCAGTTTGAGCCAAATGTATGCCTATTTGTAGCGGCTTCGCCTCAATTATATAGCTCTATTCCGTCCGCGTAAACAAAATGCCACGTAAACAAATGTATATATTTAGCCCCAAGAAAATAACTTGCTGGAATCCACATAAGTTGTGGATTTGCACTGTACTTTTTCTACTAATAAATAACTAAACTCACTGACTGATAGGACTTACAATTAATTTAATCTCTGTGATTTATGAAATATGATTTGAGTATCGATAGACAAAGCCGTATTGATGTGTGATCACTCTTTGGTAACCAGCTATCTGCTCTTATGAGGCCATTTTAAATATGCTGGGCTGCTAGACTTAATAACATAATGCTCCAACAGCACTAGACCCATCACATGCTGTGCATATACAATTCTTCATAGTCTTTGTGTCAATATTTAATTTGCATTTAAAATGATCAAAGACATATTATTATATTGTATTCTGTACACTCAAAGACAATTAACTGTTAAGGACATTTTGTTATTGCACATCAAGTTTAAGATACACGGTAATGTAAAGATTAATGTAGCAGCACTATAAATATCACTATTGTCATTAAATAAAACTATAAACAGGCTAAACTGGACCTGAGGCCTATTCTACAAGGCAAGTTTATTATTACACCGTTGCTGTTGCCAAAGGAAAGCTGGCAAATACATTGTGTAGCCTATTCCATTAAATTAGTGTGTTCCTTACATGTATTATTATGCTGTTAAGCCCCATTCTTTCAGCTGCATGACATTGTTAAAAAACTCTTGGTAACAAATACAGAAAACTTAATTCAAACCGCTAAATAGGCTAACTTACTAATCTTATAAGGTCAACAAGTACAAGGCTTTTGATGTTTTAATCAGTCTCTGTTTCAGGAGGACTCATCTGATCATTTAACCCAGGGTTAAATCTGTAGTTCCTTCGCTAACCCTAAATCCTGCTTCGTAGTATAGGCCCCTGAAGTCACAAGTAGTACATAACTATTAGCAGGAATCATTATTTTGTTCTTGACAACCAACAGTATAATCAGTAGAACTAGCTCAGTGAGGCATTGTAATGCTGCCCTCTAGTGGTTACAATCAAATAAATTGATACGGTATCCCGTCGACTGACTACCAACTCACAAACTGAACACAAGAGGTTAAACCAGCCCTTCGTTGAGCAGCATGATGTGTTCCACGGCGTTCATACTCAGACAACTCCTCCTCTTATTGAACACCTCCCCAGCCTTAGTGAAGAGGCGGTGGCAGGGCAGGGCTGAGGCGGGCACGCTCAGGTATTTCCTGGCAAGGCTGAAGAGGTGGGGGTACACCTTGCTGTGCCTCTCCCAGTAGTGCATGGGGTTCTCCCCGCGGTGCAGGTAGGTGTCGCTCAGGTAGCGCTGCACTTCCACCGCCGCGTCGGCCGTGCTGCTCTGCACGCTCTGCGTCTCGCCGACCTTGCTGTCGAACATCTCCCACAACCCCCCGCTTTGGCAAGCGGCGGCGCCACCGAGCTCGCTCGCGAGCCTCGCTGGCGTCGCCGTGGTGTCGTCCGCGGCCGTCTCCATCGACCAGGCGGCAGTGTGTTTGGCGGCGGGTGAAGCGGGAGAGGCGGAAGCCTTGGACGGGGACGACTGGGACTTGACAGAGTTGACCCTGATCAGGGCGGCACACTCGGAAGTCAGCTGCTTGACGGCATCTTGAGCACAGCCGGGGCTCCCGAACGCCAGCACTTTAAACCGCGGGTCCAGGAGGGTGGCCAGGGCCAGCACGGGCTCCGACTCTACTGAACCGCAGCTGGTCTGCAGTGCCCTCTGCAGGTGGGAGGACAGCTGTGCAGCTGTGGGGTGGCTGGGAACAGAGGCGGAGCGCTTCTCCATCAGGATGACCCTCAGCATGCGGACCAGAGGGATGATCTTGGAGGCAGAGACGCGCCTCTCTGAGGCCAGCTCTCCAGTGGCCTGGTGGAAGGGGTCCAGCACGCCCAGACACTGGTGGATGACCTCGTAGTCAGCCGAGCCCAGGGGGCTGATGTCTGTGTCCAGAGTGCTGAGGGATGCTGCCACAGCCTCGCGCTGGTGGAACAGGCACTGCAGCATGGAGAAGGAGCTGTTCCACCTGAACAAAGTCAAGCAAATACATAAACATACTTTTCAAGCATCTCCATCTAGGGATTTTAACCAGCAGACTGGGCTAGCTTAGCTGAGGCAAGCTACATCAATTAAACCTACCTCCCGGCACAAGACCTACTAACCTAACCTATCCGAGGCCTACCTTCCTGCAGTAGACCTAGGCTACCAACCAACGCAAGGCCTATGAACTTACCTGGACTCCACCTCCAGTAGCAGCTTCTGGCCAGGGCGATTAAGTTGTTTCTGCACCGCAGCTAGGCGCTCCTTGGCCACGGGGTTGGATTTGAAGAACGCCACGATAGTCCGAGCCTGCGACCGGATTTCCTGCAGCTCTGTGGTGGCCTCCATGGACATCTTCACCACCTGGTTCAGCACGTGAGCAAAAGAGGGCAGCAGAAGGACACCTAGCTTCTGCAGCATTGTGGACATGTTATCGCCGGTCTCTGTGACAAAGGCGGCTACTTTGCTGTGGAGTCCCCTGCTGGCCACCAGTTGGTTCCTAGCCTCTTCCAGGTGGACAGCCTTGTGGTTGTCTGGCAGCCTGCAGACCCCCAGGAGGAAGGTGCAGAGCTGGGAAGCCTCTGTCACTAGGTGGCCCGTTACTGAGACATAGGTGTTCATGCTTGTGGACGTCCAGGTGTCTGATGTCAGACTGATGAAGTCAGCACGCTCCACCTCTGATGCCACACTGTCATTGATGATGTCACACTGTGAAGCCACCCGAGTCTTCAGGGCCTTCTTAGTGGGGAGGACATAATCTGGGTCAAGCTTCATAACAAAAGCAGAGAACCCTTCATCTTCCACCAATGAGCATGGCTGGCAGTCTTTGATTAGCATGTTGATGAGGGCGTCATCCAAGTCCTCTTGTCTGGTGGAAAAGGCTGAGACAATCAAGGAATACATAAAAATAAAAAAAGTGTCAACTGTCAATTAATATATATTTTTTGAGAAAGTAAACATTTTAATGTTTTTGTTTCACTTGAAACAGGACATACCTAAGCCACCGTGTGCTGTCAAACTGTTGGGACTTAACGTTGGGTTAATCCCAGTTGAACTGGTCAATGGTGAGCTGAGTCCTATTGCGGTATTTGAGAACGTTGTGAAGGTTCCAGAGCTGTTAGAGAGCACAGGGAGGGTTCCAGAACCACTAGGGAATGTGGAGAGGGTTCCAGAACAGTTGGGGAACATGGCCAGGACTCCAGAACTAGGATTACTGGTGTTGTACCAAGCCTCACTGGGGTGTCTAGACCGCAGATGTCTGAGCATGGCCGAGGTATTCTTATTAAAGCTGAGGCACTGAGAGCAAAGGGAGCACTGGACTTTCCTGGGGTTCACCAGGGTGAAATGGTCCCACACCAGTGAGAAGGCTCTCTTAGCTTCAGTCATATTTTAGCCTGCAAAGCAAACAACAAAAAGCTACATTTGCAAATGTAATTAACTACCAATAGGGGAAACACAACGGGATACTAGATAGCTAGCTCTTTCGTTAGCTTTAAAAACAAAGCAAAGGAAGCGTTTACACTGTGATACGACGACGTTTGATTGAATGCTGCAGGTATGACAAGTCAGTACAGTTAAACGATTTATATTACATAACTGGAATAGGACAATCACTGACCTTAGCGTTAATAATTATTGTGAAACACCTAGCTGAGCTGTTCCAGAGAATGGTTGTTCATTCATAAGCAAACACAGCGCGGTTTGATGACGTATGTTTGAATATGGAATTCAATGGGTCACGGCCTAACTCTATGGTCACGGCAGACAGATTGGCCAACATTGTCTCCGTTTTACAGTACTTCTATCTGCGTAAACGCGTGAAACAATCATATTTGGGGTTAAATAAATAAATATAAAAAATCGGTAGGCTCCTTATTATAGAACAAGTCTACCTTTGATATTGACTAGCACTGGTGATGACCAACCATACAGGGACTAACCCTAAATATGACCTCTGTCTGACCGCCTGTTAGAATTCCTCAACAATGTAAAATATAATTATATAAACTGTGATTTTGCTGTGTTGTAAAAGAAGCGATTGTGGTAGGCGACAAATATTGCAGATGTCGGAACCTTTATTTTGAAAACCAACCATATCCGGGCTGCCACTTCAATTCTACGCGCGCACGTTGTTAGATACCGTCTGAAAAGTATGGATAAAGAAAAATACCTAGTAGATAAAAAACGAGCTTTCCCAGTCAAAGTTTTTTCGAGTCAACTAAGAGATGGTCAATGTTGCTACGGATACCAAGGAAAAATGGAATGTAATATAAAAAACCTGGGGCAAGCCAAAAGTAGTACACTTGTAGTGTCTGTTGTTTGGATGCAAGGAACAGTGCTAGAAATTAATTCGGAGAACTCGGCGCGCCTTTTGGATGAGACGGGGACTTTTGTTGTGAACGGAGTCAGAAATATTCCCAAAGGCAAATCATGTTTATGTCAAGGTGAGATTATCTTTTGCTTGCCTCTCTGCTGTTTAACAAGCAACGTAGCTAGTTTGGTGATCTTTCTCTTCCAGGGGAGTATTTTATGGTGATGGGTGTCATCCAAGCACTTTCTCCCGAACCTGTTTTGCGTGGAGTTAAGATGGCTAACCTTGGTGGACTTTCGGAGATTCACAGAAGAATGTGGAAGTTTGAGGTGGAAGACATTCAGAAAGTGCTTACACAATGATGCCTTTGTTGGGAGTTTTCTGCTAGACAATTTACATGTATGTAACTAGATTTTGTAACATATCATTAGTATGTGCTGTATTATGTGCTGTATATGTATTAGTGATCTTAACATAACTTGTCTCAGAAAAAAATATTAAGACACAGACATAAATGTATATGTAAACTATGTAAATTTATTTGTGCTTATCAGAGTTACATCATAATAAAATCTGAACAATTTGTATACTCATTTTTGTTCCATTTATGGCAATTGACACAATCGCAAAATGGGTTATTATACATTTGTCTTTTGGTGGTTAAGGAGGCCAAACATAAAAAGTACTATAACTTAAGACTATTACCGTTTAAGCTTGTATATGGCAATAACTGTATTGCTAGAAAAGACAGACATGACTTCAACTATGTACAGTCTTTTGTAATTAAATAAAAAGACAACAAAAATAATGTCCACAACACGAATTACAATGATTGGCTTACAGTGAATTATGATTATACATTCTCATCCCTATCATGCTACACATTTGGACTCAAATGACTCATTTAAGTAAACAATTATTTAAGGTGAGTCGACTTCAGCCGAGATGTGCTGTTGGATCTTAAAAACATGTTTTCAAAGTCGCTTGTAGACCCCAAGGGGTTTGCTGCAGCTGGGACACCGATGTGTCACATCTTTCAAACCATCCAGACAGAAAGGAATCAGGCAACATCCGTAGATACAACTACAAAAATAGAAGATTGCATTATACATCGTTGCACACGTCAAATGAAAAACACTTCAGAAGATCACAGTGCAACAAACTGCAGTGCAAGCTCATTATAAGTTCTGTAGCAGGACTTGTGTGTGTGGACATTGTTAACCCTACCCGAAAATGAACAGACCAGCACAAGTGAGCCAGGCCATTGTTCCAGGGTTGTGTTCCAAGCGAGTGACAACCATTTGGGCACATGCAGGACAGTATGTCTGCACTGGAAGATCCCCATACACCACACCAGGCTGCACGTAAATGGTCTGTACTGACACTAGGGAACAAAGAGTGTTAAACATACAGGCTTACAATGGGACACTGCTCCCATTAACATGTCAAATAGTTAATTTTTAATAGTTCAATATCCAGAGACAGGTAACACAACATATGTGAGTCAAGAGGACTGGCCATGATAAGCTCTAATGGTCTGAAAGGTCCAGACTATGGAAGGAGGATTACCTATTGGACTAATAGGACTATGGGCTGGTGGTGGATATGCTTGACTATGCACTTGTGTTGGGTATTGTTGGTGTGCCGTCTTGGTGTAGGCTGGAGGAAGCCCAGGACCATGTGTATACTGAGGAGTCATTGCTTCTTCATAAGAGGGTGGCTGAAGGTGGCCCCCAAATTCAGCTGTCTCCAGCGGTGGTGCACTTGCCATGTTTACAGGAGCTATGAGAACAAGATTTCCAAGAGAGAAAAACAAATGGCCTGAGGTATAAATATATGTAAATCAATGAGGCTAGGATATTCGTACCCGACAACTGTGACCAGTTTTTAACCTGAAACGAAACTAAAGATCCATGTAACAATTTCCTAATAACCAGCTGGCTCCTACTAGCCTACTGTACTATATATTAACTACAACATTATCAAATGTTAAGCCAACCATATGTATAAGACTCAGCAAACTAGTTTAAGGTAAAAAAAAATGCTAGCTAGCTAATGTTAGCTAGCCAGGCATTATGTTTTAAGGTATCGTTTGCTAGCTAGCGTTATTGTTAACTTCGTCAAAGGAAAATCTAGTACTGTCAAAGGCAATCAGCTATCACTAGAATTTAGCTACAATTTTGTTAGAATTAGCCATAGCTTGACTTGCCTTAAAACTCCGTTCCGATGGCTGCTACACTTCCTTTCCTTGACAAGTATTTGTTTTGCTAAAACAGTGGATCAAAAGCTCGACGTGGAATGAAGAGGTTCTCATTTACCAACTTCCTCTTTGCTTGACAAGAACGTCCCAAGCCTGCTTGCTTTCTTCAAAATCATTGGAGTAGAAGGTTCATGGGGTGTTTACTTTGATCTGATCATCCAATCATGTATTTCAAGTACAGTTGCAAGAGAACAATAAGTACACTCGGTTTGAAACCTTGAGAGAGCCAGTTCCAAGGAGTTGGACTTTTAATTATTTTAAGTTGGCAAGAGCAATTAACAGCCGTGCGATGAAAAACGGCGAAAGACATCAGTCTTTGTCGGCTAATGCTAAGTTGCAGTCCAAATATAAACCCCAGTTTAGTTTCAACAGTTTTGGCCAACGATTTTGTTAAATTGATGTTCACCCAGTGTGCCGCCCGCGAGCTCTACTCTCACATAAGAAAAGCCGCTGGCAGCATTGACATGTCAATGCGCACCTGTAAAATAGTAGACCGTGCTGTGAATGGTCTCACGATGTCTACATAAGTATTTTACTTCCCGTCAGATATCTACGCTATATTAAGGTCATTTCCTGCACACTGTAAGATTGTCTTAATTCTGCTACAGTCAGACATTCACACGGAGACGCATAATAGACCAGCTGGGATGCATAAAAGGGCAAGTACGAATTCGGAGAAGCTCTCGCAGTCATGAAATATCAGTATACTTGTTAAACACGTCGACTTACCAGATTTATCGATGCAAGACCACCGTTAATGGTAAGCAGTGCTGTTTTTCATAGGCTATTCTAAGTAATAAGCTATGGCTCACTCTTATTGATAATACTTGATTACTAGCATAGTGGTGCTCAAACCTGGTCCTCAGTCAGGGACCCCCTGTCCTGCACGGTTTATGTTTCCCTCTTCCAACACACCTCTACAAATGAATGGTCGTTAGGCTTTTGCTGAGATAATAACAATCCATTCATTAAAATCAGGGGTGTTGGAAGTGGGAAACATCTAAAACACGCAGGAAAGGGGATCCCTGAGGACCAGGGTGTTTTATGGGAATGAAACAAATAGGGCCTATGAAATCAATCATCTTATAGTGATTTTATTCACTTGCTTGCTTGATGTCTTTCTTTTGCTAATTCAGACAATCCGAAATATGTTGTGCAACGTGTGGTAAAACCGGCTAAGGTAATTCATGTTTAATACTCTGTTTTAGGGTTCCGAGGTCACTCTGAATTAGCTACCTACCTAGCAACCTTTCTGATAACGACATGCCCATCGTCGATCACAGGCCTACCACTGGGGTGGTTACAGTCCTCGTAATCCTCATAGCTGTCGCTGCTTTGGGAGCTCTCATCTGTGGATGTTGGTGCTATTTGCGCTTGCAACGTATTGGCCAGTCTGAGGATGAAGAAAGCATAGTGGGTGAGGGTGAGACTAAAGAGCCCTTTCTCATGGTACAGTACTCAAGAGACCCTCACGTTGAGCGCAAATCAAAGCTCAATCCTAATGGTGAGAGTCACAGCTAACTGAGCCAAAACAATTAACAATGACAAGCCATGCGTTTCCTTGTTTGTCTTTATTGTCTTTGTATCGCAGGCTATAAACTGAATTCATTGAATCATGTGAAGTAACGTTTGACAGTTGAGTTTGTGGTGATTTCCAAAATGACTTTTAAATTGTGAGACTTCTGATAGGCCAATGAAGTGAACACACGGCCAATGTGTATCACTCGAACCTAACACATACGATGAGTTAAATGCCATGCCTTGATTTTATAATGGTTTGCCTTTTATCAATAATTAATCTGTGAATATGTGTACAGTTATGACACACTACATAGTTTATGTGTAGAATACTTGCACTAGTCTATTGTTTACAAGCATTGTTTATCTCTAGTATAACCTAACGTGGGCTATTGCATGCATTATAAGAGCTTTCAAGTTGATGCAACTGTAAATTCCTATTTATGTTTCTCTGCATGTTGTGTTTACAAATAATGCATATTATTTCACTTGTTTGAAGCAGTTTGCCTGACAAAAAAAACATCCAGAAATTAAAGTTCTTAAATGGTTGGGTTTCAGTCATCTATGAAATAAATACATATAGTTTATAAAATAAAGCAAAGCAAGTGTTTAATGTTAGGCTTTATGTTTGGTTGGTAATTGGATTCCTTTTCTACAAATGGCATAATGCCTTACACAAAGTGTAATTACATGGACAGAATAGTGTGACAGGATGCATATAACTCAACACTTTATAGTACAAAACAATTACAGTATTTAGCTGTCAAAAAAAAGGAATACATTCTCAAATATATTTTCCATATTGTCCTGTAATACCTGCGCTGATTTGTCTGAACTTTAGCTTCTCCAAGTTTATCACACCTTTTATTTTGATAAGCAATCTTTGCAATAATTCAGTTTTCTAACAAAATGCTGCAGTCTTGTGTGTTTGAAGGTGCCATAGCTCTGTTAAGCTCAAAGCTGTGTTCTGAATCTCCATTTATTGCATTGACCAGTTCAAGGCTTGTTTTTTCTAGCCTTGTAACAGACAGCGCATGTGATTATCCAATTAATTGATGTCCTTAAGCAGAAAACTATATTTGCCAAAGTCATTATCATTTGGAGCTATAAGATGGTCTTTCCTTGCTTTGGCCAATTTCATCAATAGAAACTCCCTGCGTTCCTTCCATTCCTTTAGTTCTTCATTACCATGAGCCAGCTTACACATATCTTCCTCCATGCAGGTGCCTTTGCTGTACCTGTGGAAAATGTGTCAACCATCAGTACACCATACACAGAAAAACTTGAATTCAAGATGTAATGGATTGCCACCATCTTACCTCTCACAAACTCTAAAAGTGCCAGTGGGAAAGCGATACTGCCAACAGTTTTGCTCGTCTTCAGAGTTAAACATCTTGTCTTTGTGTTTATCTGACGTGATGTGCTGTTGCCACTGTTTATCACTGTTGCAATTTTTACCACATAGCCAACAGTGGTTCCCCGCCTTTAAAAAAGGAAAATTTAAATTGTAAAAGTTTATACAGTGGGATTGATTAATTTTATTTGAGAAGTAATATCACTAATAACATTTAAGTTTCCAAAATGAGTTTCCCTGGCAAACTTCTTGTCAAAGCCCATTGCACATCACTGTACACAGCAGTCATTCACAGTTGTCTCATGATGGAGAAGCAAGCATAACCCTGCATGGCTGTACTTTTGAATGTAAAAATTCTTAAATAAGGAACTGATATCAAAAGCCTCCAGATAAAACAATAATACTGTATGACCATGGCTGGATGCACCCATTTGGTGGACCATTTGCACAAATTTCCCTAAGGTGTTCTGGAGGCAAACTCAATTTGATAAATTTTTAACTGGAGACTAGACTTAAATTTTGATAAACCCCTCTGAGGTTTTCTTAAAAGGCTCTCACGGTTGTCTGCGACCTTCTGCAATTTTTGCAGTTGGGATTGTCTGCCATGCATAAATTAAAGATGAGAGCATCAGGGGCTTATGCATGTAAATACTTAAAATTCCACATAATAATTTTGCATTAATTTATAATCCTCTAAAAGTAAAATCATTTTAAAAGAAGACACATCCCCACTCCTAGGATGCAATCAAGCTTGTCAAGGATCATCATTAGAAAGATCAGGAATTACAAGTGTGACATTTTAAGTTTATCCACTATATTCCTTACCACTTCCTCAGCATAGTCTGTGGGCATGTGAATTGGCTTTCCGTTCTCTCTGGCACTGCTAGTTTCCTCGCTCCAACCAGGCTTCTGAGACAGCAGCCACTGCTCATACAACTGTTCCATGTCTGTAACTAAATGGTGAGGAATAATAAGTGCCTTTATTAACAGGTGCTAATGTCTGATTTACCGTTCCCATCCTTTGAATAAGGCCATTACACTAATCTGGTAACTAATGCCCTTTAAGAAATCCATTGCTTAACCTACTGTTATTATCCTTCATGTATGTCCAAATGTCTTTTTCCTCCGTACTGTGTGCAAATGTGCAGTTTCCGATATATTGGCACTTCTTGCCAGCTGTCACATGTATGCATATCTGTAGAAGGGGGGGGAAAAGTGTTTCATTAACTGTACAGGGAACTTCCATGAGTCACAAGTGCTGACATTGTGGTAAAACAGGTTGGTCATAATTTAGTAGCTAAATTTAGTACATATGAATGTGAGGAACACCTACGTCAAACTGAGATGGGATGGGCTTCTTTGTCGGAAGAGGTCGAATCGTCATCCACTTCTTGCGTTCAATGGAACTGACCAGTACCACTCGTCTGTCTTTCGCCCACCTGCACCAAATATCAGATGCAAATCAATATGCATGCAAGGCTCACCTGATTTTTTTTTACAAGGACTTAAGAGAAGCAGTCACTCACATATGCCTGGCCTTGGCAGTGCAATACTTCTTGCTTTTGTCAGCTTCACTTTGTTGGCCATTTCTCCAACACTGACCACAAACAAAGAGGATCTTCAGATTTGGTGGCCCAAATGTTTTTGGTGCATTAGAAAATGTCTGCAGAGACAATAGAGGTTATTGTTACAACATATAAAACAGAAAAGGCTTAAATCCTTGTACATCCAAATGTGATCTGAGACTCATGTAAAATAAGGAAGGTTGAGGGTTTTACATTATACTAATGTGCCAAATTTTACCTGGGTCTCCTGGGAGCTGGTCTCCATGCACCAAAACATATTTGCCTCCTGTACAATACTTTCATGTGTGATGCCTGTAAAAGCACCCCCAAATTAAATAAAAATAAGGAAATCAGATTATGTTGATAAGTCATGTAAAAATCACACAGATCATCCAAAAATCATTCATTTAAACATCTAAATGATAATCAAATTATATTACTACTTTTATTCGTTCTCTCACCAAACTCATTCTGCATCCTCCAGACCTTCAGCTCAACCAGGCTATGGGCAAAGAAGCACTCATCTTCCCGAACACAGCCATAGCGCACCTCGTGGCGACAGAGATCCATCTGGCAATGCTGAGTGTAAGGGCGGATTTTGGAGTAACGTACGGTGTTCTCCCTCAATACGTGGACCAGGCATCTAAAAAGCGACATGATTAGGAATCTTAAATGTGATGGAGAGATGATACATGCTGGCAGTGCTGATCCTCTCAATACTTCCAAATAAATAATTCAACAAACTTACTTATGATCTTCAAAGTCATGCTTTGTCACAGAGTGGGAGCAAAGAGAGGAGTTGTCCTTGTTGGTTTTGCTGATTATTCGTGGTTTATGATCAAAACACACCTAGATAAGATCATAGATGTCATATGTTGGAAATGCACATTTTAGATGCAGTGTTTCACATGTATATTGTTGTGATGATGTTCAATCGGTGAGTGAGGAATAGAGAGAAAGAGATGTTTGAAGTTCACCAAGTGACCTATTGACTTTGGAAAGAGAGATGGGAAGTCTCACTGAAAACTCATCCTATCATATAGGGTGAAAAGTACCAAGTAGGGTAACCTTCTGATATTGTTTAATGTTTAAGTCAATGTTGCATGAGAACAGGAGCAAGAAGGTGAGATAATTAACATCATTCAGAACCTGTAACCATGGTATTAAATATTAAGGCAGAACTTACGCCACAGAGGAACATGAACGTCCCGTGGTGTTCTTGTAAGATCTTTGGGACAGTCAGACTAATCTTTGGGACACGCCCAAATGGATCAAAAAGCTGATCTCTGCAGATGAAACCTTTGCGCTCCAGTGTCCAAACATCAATCTCCTCTTGGCAGTATGCAAAAGTGCAATGTCCAGGGTATCGGCACTCCCCTCCGTTGGAAACATCTATAAAGAGATAATACCAATTTACATTGCCACGTTAAACAAGAAAACCACGACCAATTCCACCAGTGACTAACTTTTGCCTGTCATTATGTCATCATTATATCTACATTCCTTAAATACAGATAATACAAAAATCTCATTACCCTTGCAGATATAGTATGGTCCAACATACTGAGTCTTGATGGGCTTAGGCCGAATAAGCTTCCATGTTTGGTCGTGGGTGTGCTTATACCGACCAAGTAACACATCCTTTTTGCATTTGTGATCCTCAGTAACGAGCTTGTAATCCAACACACCCTGCCCTGTGGACATTGAAAAACCATTTTATTTACATTAACTCTTTACGATAAAATCAGTGTTAAAACCTCCATGACAAGGAGTAAAGAAGAAAAAAACATCTTACCGGTTTTGATGAAGCATTGTAAGCATGCTTGTTTAAACTCGTGTGTTTCAACCAATGGATTTTTGGCTAAATCCAGAGCAGAGTAATTCATACCGGGCATACCCACAGCCATTCCCATTGGCTTGTCATCATTGCTCACCTTGAGGATTTAAAAAATATGAACAAATGTATCAATATGGTTCCAGATTGAAATAGTGAAAAAGTGAAATAACTAGAAAGACATACCTGCTTTATGAAGGAATGGTGAGCATATCCTGAATTTGAAAAAATAAAAAATGGTCAACTTAAAGGTACCCCATTTCAACAATTTATATAATGTCTGTAAACAGTATTAGCTACATGAACACTGATACCTGTTTGGGGTTCTGATATGGAAAGACTGTCCAGTGAATCCAAGGGCGAAGCAAAGGAATCCAAACCTAAAGAATATCCACTTGATCCTGCCTTGTGGTAAGGGGGAGGCAGATTGACGGTGCACTGAGGCACAATATGTAGGAACGGGCTGATGTGAGACGGCATCAGGAATGGACTAGGCATGGAATGAACTGAGGCAACGCTAGTCGGTAAAGGAATAGGTCCCTTTACTGTGGGAATGCCCTGAAAGAGAGTTTTCAGATCAAATGTGAAACTTTAAATGAGATTAAATGTTTGGGAAAAAACAGAAATAATTTAATTAATGGTGAACATTTCAGTTCACTGCTGACAACTTACAATGGAAGTGTCCGAGGGACCAGCTTGGTCCAGAAGATCATCAAGATCATCTCCAATAATTTCTGGATCATAGTCCAAGTGTGATTCTGGCACTGGATAGGAGTCACTGGCTCTAATACCATTCACCATTGGCATGGACACAGACACTGAGATGGGCTTCAGGTCATGTGCCTTAGTGGGTGAGACTGAAGAAACTCTGACAGGTACAGATTCAGCATCCACTTTCTTGTTACCGGAAGGATGAACCACCGGGGCTGCAACTGAGACTGGTACTGGACTCCTTTTGTTTGTTTCCTGAGTGCCTTGAGATAATTCTAGAGTAGATGGTAAAATGTTGTTGATTGAGCAGCATGTTGCATTTCCAGATAATTGTCTTAGATAGGAAAGAAATTCAAAGTTTAACGAAATTAGAATTCTAGATAATCTTACCCATCTCTATGTCTTCCACAGATGTAGAGTCATGCGAAAACTGAAAATATAATAATAATACTTAAAACATATTTGAGTGAGAAAAAAAAAAGCATTTTTGGGGGGTTATAAAACATGTGCACGTACCTTATCATTGGAGGCACCCGGATAGGTTGCCCCAGGCAAGGCATTTAAGGCAGGCTGTTGAAAGAAATTACATGTTTATTAACAGTATTTAATGATGTGTACTGTGTCATCAATGTGTTACACTTTTATTTAAAAGTAAAGCAAATACTAAATGTGAAAAAGTTTACATTTGTCAAACATGGAAATGAAAACAGTCGACAGCATGAGGAACGTCTTTGTGATAGGGCCTGTCACACGCTCACCTTGCTTCTGACATAGGCTTTACGTATTTTCAATCCCAACATTTTGGCGAGGTCCTGAGTCAACTGTATGACATTGGGATCCTGAAAAACCAATGCAGTGTTCATAGTAGCAGTTAGGTATGAATACAGGTAATAAGCAAAGTTTACAAAGCAAATATGACCAAAAGATAGCACTGTTTTCACCTGAGGCACTGCAAGAGAGCACTTAGCAACAGCTTCGTAGGCCTCTCGATGCCTTCCCATCTCCTTTAAGGATCTGGCTTTCCTGTACAGAGCTCTATAGTTTCCTTCATTCAATTGAAGGGCTTTCTCACAGTCCTCAAATGCTTGGTCATGGAGCCCCTGAGGAAAGAACCCCAAGTCTCATTCAAGGAATCAACATGTAACTCACTGTTCAACCCAATCACAATAATTTGATTTACTTTACTTACAATATTTAGGTATGCAGCAGCACGATTGGCATAAAGGCTTTCCAATATTCCCCCAGAGACAGTGATGTCTTCAGAGTCTGCATATTCTGCTATGCTCAAGGCCTCTGTGTACATTTCAATAGATTTTGTCCACTCTCCTTCTTTGAAAACATCGTTGCCCTCACCGAACAGATTTCTGACAAGGTCCTGAATGAACACCTGATGAAGCAACATGTAAAATTCTATGTAACATTTGAGATGTATACATAATCGACTTTGTTTGTGTTGCTTTCTGGAATGGCTAATCACCTCATATTGATCCTGTGATCCAGGAAAGGGGAGAGTTGACCTAGACACAAATAAAATGGTGCATGATGACAAACAGAACACGACAAAATCAAATATCATAATTTCAAAAAGTCGTCAAACTGATTTAATGTAGTACATGAGCAGTCTAGAATCCTAAAACTTAATTAGCTGATTGTGGAATTGTTAGGATAATTTCTCAAGTAATGCACAGAGTCGTCGGATTCAAAGAAAGTACAGCGAGGAGACAAAGTCTGATCGCAATACAAAGTTTGTCTGCTAGCATGTTGTGCTAGCTACCTATTTAAGCAGCCCCGCTCTTCACAGTCATTGGTTAAGACAAGGCATGCAAATGTTCCATAGCTTTCCTTCATTGGCTCCTAGCATAAACCTGGCGCGCGTGCGTGCGTGTCTACAACATCAACCCTGATTGAAACACAATAACAGGATCTCCTGATGTTGTAAAAGCTCCTTCACAAACGTGTCAAGCAGATGGTCAGACCTTGCGTCTCCACCTTAGTCCTTGTCACACAGCATCTCATTAAAACGAACAAACCCCCAACATCTTCTAGTCTTTAACAAATGCTCACCCTTCCCAGGGTGATAAGAGAGCCCAGAGTCTAGTTTGGGGGCTCTTATCTGCTGACAAAGAATGCTAAACATCTGTATTATTCAGTATAAAACATCACATTCTTAATTTCTCCGACAGGAATTACCGACATGTGCAGACAGACAAATGTGGATCTGACTACTGATGAAACATTACATAATCATCACTACTCCCTCGGGTCATGACCTGATGGAGGATCCTGACAATACTTACTGGATAAACTGCAGCCCGTTCTGAATACTTTGCCACCGACTGCTTCTGTCTAGACACACTGTAGCCATGTCTCATGTGTTATCAAGTTCTGATGTCAGCACCTATAAAACACAGGAATCATGTTATCTTTTGGTCTGTGTATTGGTCACCGGGCCTTAAAATGTAAATATTCATTAACTTGACAATAGTAATGAAGAAAAAACGTTTGTCTAACAGCGCAAGACAGTGCCCCAAGCAAGAATTGAACCCAGAGCCTCATTGTTGTGAGGCGACATTGCAAGGCGCTGTGCCACCATGCCTTTTGTTTCAGTGACCATTCATGATTAGCCACTGGTAGAATCTGTCCATGAGAAGACAGAAACAACAATATTTCGCCAGTGAGGTCACTTAAACTCCTTGATCCACAGAAGGGATCAAAATATAGACGAGTGACAATATTGAAATAACCAGTTATTACCCCTTTTACTTGCGTAATGACTGCAGCATGTACAACATTTTTACTGAATCTTAAATTAATTTAATGAGTCTTTAAACCATTAAAATACCCTCCCGGTTTTCTTCATGTTTGATTCTTGAACATCACTAGAATCCAAACAATATCCACCATTCGCAAACATATCTTCCACACATTT
This sequence comes from Hypomesus nipponensis, assembly GCF_054491055.1. Classification (NCBI taxonomy): domain Eukaryota; kingdom Metazoa; phylum Chordata; class Actinopteri; order Osmeriformes; family Osmeridae; genus Hypomesus; species Hypomesus nipponensis. The sequence goes on along the minus strand of NC_140377.1, from coordinate 5,440,999 downwards.
TATCTGTTGGACAGCAAACTTACTAAGCTAGCTAGCTAACTGACTAACCAGCAGCACAATACCAACATGATACTTCCTTAGCAAACTAGTCATGCATAGCTAGATTGCCAGAATGGAATCAATTCATGTGTACAGTTCATCGCAACATTGTTAGGTGTAAGACATATTTATCACTATAGATAATTTAAAAAAACCTTCACCAGCGAAGTTTAGCTACTAAAATATGCGTAACAGTGTAACAAGGAAGCACGAGGTTGTGGAGTTTGTTCACATACTGTAGTGCTAGATAGGTTAGCTAGGGCTAGCTGAAGTGTAGTCGAAGTAGCTTTTTAGCCATTTTAGCTTTAGATGGCATAGAACACCATTATTCGCATGCACTTTACAAAAGCTTACTTACATGGAATGTATTGGCTTAACATTTGCGACTGTATGTGGTCAGTCTGATCTTTCTGTTATCCAGCCGCGTGCACTTAGCTTTGGTAGTGTCAGCTTCATGATCGATCATTGATTTTATATTAGTGTAGGCCTGCCCTGTAGCGAAATGAGAAACAGTGCCTCCTGTCGTAGGCTGTTGAAAAACTGGTCAAACCACCATAAAAAGAAAAAGTCAAAAACATTTGAATAGTTTTTAAACAAACAACACAAAAAATGTGGTTAACGTTCATGGCATGGTCGCAAATGAAAAACAACAGTTTATCCCCTACCGCTAGCATTTGAAAGATAATTAAAGTTTGAGAGTGAAGCAATGTAAAGTTTAATCAATTAGGATCAGGATGCTACATTTTGTTAATTTATATCATTCCTAAAAGATACATTGCCACTGTCAATCTTTGCTCATGGATTAGGCTAAAGCGTCCTCGAGTGAGGGAGTGATGCTCAAGGGATTATTCAAGACAGTATCTAAAAAAAGATGCCAACTGAATGTTCACCAGACTGTAGGCCTAAATAAGGGGCATGCAGTAGTAGCCTGTTGCAGATTTTACCTAGCCTGTCTTCCAGCCCAAATTAACCCCGCCCACAACAAAAAGGAAGTTGGGTCTGGAGCATAGAGTTGGTCTGGAGGGGCTGTATTCGGGCCAACTATATAAAACCAGGAGCTGGGCGGACCAATGAAATTGCCAGGGCGGGCTTTGTATGATGATGGACAGATGATCAATTTAAGCATTCTAAAACTGGTTGTTCCCATCTTTGATTGTGATTGGCTATATCGCGTTCCATGCCATTGTAAAATCCAACATAACCTTACAGGTTGTCCTCATAACATTCTATAAAATTCCATATTACTGGTCATCGAATATTTCAAATAAAAAAAAACACTGCAAAGGTGTCCATCTGGCTGTTGTGTGGCAACGATTTGTGTAGGAACTATACTTTGTAGTGGCGGAATGACGGTTTATTATTAAACTATTTTGTTTCTAATTGTTTTTATTTACGAAATCAAATATTTGTAGTAACAGTTTTAGAAAAGCAATAAGCCCCGCAAGTCGTGCCTAACAACTCGCCTTAGGCCTACCTGTTCTAAAATCAGCGCAAACCACGGCCTCTTGGGGCTTAGGCCTATTGCTTAAGCATGATTGGTTGTAGGTTATCCAATTGAGCGAAGAGCCATTTGTTTTACGAGTTCGGTTGAAACACGCCCCATAGTCACAGCCCAACTGAGAGTTATCAGACTCATATTCTGACTAAAATTATGAGTATGAAAACGTCAGGCTAGATCTTACCATGACTACGCTTTATCGTGCGCTTCTTCTGTTGAGTGGTAAGTAGTCGCTCTTCTATTTAGTAGGGTGATTTCAGGTAATGTGGGACACTTTTTGGTAGAGGCTCCAGCAAACTTAAAAAAATAACTGTTAACTCACCCCAGTGGTGTGTCTGTAAATCGTTTTAGGGCTTAGGAACAGTTTCATGTTGGAATAAAATGGGAATACACAATATTTTAAAACTATACACACTTTCATAACATGTAGAGTCCCTCTCTCACTCAGGCAGCATTTTCAGGTAATGTGGAACAGCTTGTCTGGTAAAGTGGGACAGTCATCGTCTGTCACCCTAGTCTGCTTGTATAATTTGTTTATATACAACAATGCTACTGTAGGTGCAGGGGTGTGGCAATTAAGCAATAAGCCCCAAGAGGCCGTGGTTTTTGCGTCGTGCCGAAAACCCCCTTACCTGTTCTAAAATCAGCGCAAAACACGGACTCGCTGGGCTTATTGCTTTTCTAAAACTGTTACTACAAATATTTGATATGGTTTCGTAAATAAAAACAATTAGAAACAAAATAGTTTCATAATAAACTGTCATTCTTCCGCCACTACAAAGTATAGTTCCTACATAAATCGTTGCCACGCAACAGCCAGATGGACACCTTTGCAGTGTTTTTTTATTTGAAATATTCGATGCGCAGTAATATGGAATATTAACGAATGTCATGAGGACAACCTGTAAAGCTATGCTGGATTTTACAATGGCATGGAATGCGATATAGCCAATCACAATCAAGGATGGGAACAACCAGTTTTAGAATATTTAGTTGGCAATTTAAGCCGCTGCACACTGCTCAGACAATCCCCAACTAGCCCCAACATTCTAAATTGGCAGTAGTTGGTTGCAGTCTTTGGCATGTTCAGAAAACCAACTGCCAGTTCCACACTGCCCAGACTTTATCCAATTGTAAACAACTAGACACGTTTGTTGCCTATTTTTTTAAAGACAACAGGTTGCCTTGTTTGACATGGACGAAGTAAAGGGATTAATCAATGTTGTTAAAGTAGTCATGGTCGACCTGATGGCTTTCAAAGCTGTTGGGCGTGTACAGGAGATCAGCGATCAAGACAAGCCAGGAGGAGGCTGTGGAGTAAACCGTGGCTAATGCGACGTGAAACATAGCTGGGGCATATCTTAATATATGCAAAGAGCTAAACTCAGAAAATGCCCCAGCTTTTGCAAACATTTTGCGCCTCCATCTTTTAAGCGTGTATTGACAATGGTTACTCAACTAATTGCTAGAAAAAATACACATTTCAGAGACTGCATTTCTCCTGGTGAACGCCTTATGGTTACTTTAAGATTCTCGCCAACAGATGAGGGGCTACATTGTGTCAATATAGTCTAATGTATTTGTACAAATTACAATACACTTTAGATAGGAAAAATGATTGCAGTATGATGCATTGGTATTAAACATTTGAGAACTGTCGAATTAAATTACTTTTATAGCATAAACACAGCATTACTAGATGTCCCACTTTACCTGAAAAATGCTGTCCCACATTACCTGACATGATCAGGTAATGTGGGACAGTCACATAAAACGTTTTTTTTCTAACAAAAAAAATCTAACAAAGCATTATTTTACACATTTTTGTGTGTTTGAATCAGTGGTTAAACCCCTTCAATATGCTGCAATAGTACTCATTGTATCTTCATTTCAATTCCTTTGCCAGCCTTATCATTGAGAAATATAATGTCATATGCCGCTGAACTTTAGATTCATTTTTTCTGTATAAACCTCTTGTTAAGCCAGATCACGCATACTCTGATGATGTCAGACAAATAAAAACCACTGCATAGTGACTAGAAGTGTTGTATTTACGAGTCAAGATCAACTCTGGTGATTGGATGTCGGTTTTGCACATATTAAATAATCAAAATGCATAACTGTCCTACTTTACGTGATGTCCCACATCACAAATTGACATTCAAGGTAGCCTACCATACAGAGAGAATCCATGAAGGGTAACTTATGAATAAAAACACAAGTTAAAGTTCACACTATGCAACAGTACCATAATACAAATGATGTAATGACTTGCTACCCTACAGCTTTTGCAGACTGCTGTGGATTAAAATGTATTTATTTTAGGAGAATCTTCTGATATTGAGTAAGAACGAGTGATAAACTAATCGCAAACTTGTCTTTTTCATATTTTCTTTAGTCGGGGTAGCATGCCTGGCACAGCAGAGGACCCCACGAACCAAGAGAGGTCTGCTAGAATTGGCAGGGGTCATCAAGTGTAGCACAGGGAGATCTGCCCTGTCTTACATGATGTACGGTTGCTACTGTGGACTGGGTGGTCAGGGCTGGCCCAGAGATAGGGCAGACTGGTGAGGCAAAAGGACCTAATCATTTGACAGTGCCACATATAATTTGAGTGTGATTATAGATACTACTCCTAACGGCTCCTTAATATAAGATGATATGCATGCTATAATTTCAACATCACATACTATGAGTGCATGACTATAGGGGACTGGGATATTATGACCACTTTAGTCTGTAAAGGCCACAAGATATGCAAGATTCTACCTTTCCCTTAATTTGCCATTTGAAAATAGACACAGCCAGTTTCTCACCAAATTGTAGTGCATTGCTTCCTTCCTCCTCTAATCACAGACAAGCTCTACACCACAAACAATTTTAGCTACAACTCCAACTGCTTCATCCAATCCCAGGATTTCCGCTTTACACCAGCAGTGATATTGCTCTCCATGCATATACCCATTCATCCTCTACAATTATTAAATAGTACAGTATTCATCAGTAGTAAATGTACTTTACCGCAAACTGTATACTACATTTCTGAGCCATAGAGCTATACAGCTTGTGTTTTGTCATTTTCTAATATGTTAAAACCTTGGTTATTAAGATAACTATCTGAAAATGTGTTCAATTAAGGCTCTTTTGTGTTCCTTTATAAAGGTGTTGCCACAAACACGATTGTTGCTATGGAGATGCAGAACTTGCTGGCTGCCAGACCAAAACAGACAAGTATCGTTGGACGTGTGATGACAAGAAAGCAGAGTGTGGTATGCTATCTCTATTGAGATCAATTAAAATAAGTCAAGGCAGATAGTATGGTATGTTATTAGTGCATAATAGCCATTGTGTTTACAGTGTTACTTTATTGTTCATTTAAAACCTATGTGAAATCCCTGTGCTCTGACCCAAGTGGTGTGAACACTCTTGACACATTTTGACACATTTTTACTGTCTGAAGATCACTAACACTGTAACACAACACATTGGCACAACATGGTTTCCCCTTAATGTCATTTTAAAGATGTGTGATCTCCAAGTGCGCGTGTTGCAGTAAAAATATATACATAAACAATAACAGTGCACATACTGTGGGAGAGTTAGAAGGGGATGGGCAGGAAAGGGATAGTTTCCAACCCATATTTGGATGTATTTTAAGCTGTTTTGAACCACAGTAATTGCTCCGTTTAAAAACACGTGGCTAGGAACACCCTTGCAGTGTTTATTTAAACACCAGACATTAACTCATGTTTTTAAGCTTCAGCTAAACTAGCTTACTTCAAATACCACCCCAGTCACTGAAGGAACCTTCTCTTCTTTTTTATGTTCCAGATGATCTAAAAGACAAATGTGAGAAGATTCTCTGCAGGTGTGACAGAGAGGCAGCCAAATGTTTGCGAAAGGCACCTTTCATTCAGAAATATGCCTTGTGGCCGGATTTCCTCTGTGGATGTGATCAACCAACATGCAATATTTACTGACTCAATAAATGTACATGGACATGTGTAGCTCTTTGTTATTTGTGTTAGATGTGAACACGAATGATAAGCTTGTTCTGTATAGCTTTTGCTGTATAGAATGTAAAAATGAACACAGAATTTGCTATTGAAAGAGGGTTTGATACCGTGGTAGAAACGTATTTCACCAGATTTCACCTTCACAGACCATTGACTGCTCTCTATTGAAAGGGAGAGGGTGAAATGTTTCTCTGAGAAGGTAATATCCGGTGGCTCTAGTCTTCACAATAGTTTCCTTATCTACCCAGTTGTAGTGCCTTACCTGTTATTCCCACAGGGTCTACTCACATTCCCTAAACCTCACTGAGACCCATGTTGAATAGTAGTTCTCACTCCAACCTGTTTATATGCATGTACTTTTCTTAGTGTTGTCTCCACAGGTTTTTGTGATTTAATAATCTATTACATTATGCTGTAGTGTCAGTTAAATACTTAAAAAATCAATTCCATCATCAAATATTATATTACATATTACTTTAGTTTTAGGATACTTTCTGGTGATACTTTATTTGGTAATTGTATTTCTGCTCTGTGTGTCAGATTTATAACCTCAGCTGACTCATGTTTTGGGAATTTATGGTATGTTTTCCTTCCTTCATATTCTGAATGAACACATTTTTGCTCCAAGGACCTTGCATTTTCCTGGAATACAAAAAGTATTATCAATCCTTATCAGGAAAAAAAGTGTCCTGCATAAATTTGATGTTGTATCAGTCGCTAATCTACATGAATCTTGGAGCTATTTCTTGTATCCCATGTGTGTAATGTTGTTTAAATGTTCAGAACGAGATAGCTGGCAGAGGAAATGTTGTTCCTTAGGAGTCTGGCTCCCCCTGTGGGCACAGGTTGACAGGCCTGCCATCTAGTCCTACAGTTGCCATGGTTAAAAAAGTTTAGAGCATGCCAAAACACAAATCTTTTTCTCACATTGTTTGTGTGAAATTCTCTTTCCCTTATCATATTCTTATCTTAGGGTACTTTTTATAGACGGGTTTATAACATACTTATACTTATAAAGTCACCTTACCTCATATCATAATTTGGGTAGCAATGCTGTGAATTCCATTTGCATTTCCACACTGCATGTCCAAATGTAAATAATATAAATGTATTTATACTAGCTTCTGATGTACTTTCAGTTGAGGTTCTTCACAAAGTCCTCCTCAGATTATCCTCTGTGTATGTAGTAGGTTGTCAACAAAGACAATGTATCTAAAGGGTTCCAAAGCCTAGTTGGATCTGCATCCCATGACATCTATGCATTGTTATCTACAAGACTGGGATTGGATGTTTCTAAAAGCAGAAAAAAATATTGTGGATGTTTTTGACTGAAGACTAAAAACAGTTTTCTTTCAAGTCTTGTCTGCTCATTGGATGTCACCTTGGTTATTCATCATGCCAAAGAAGTCATAGACTTGATCCCAAAAATCTTGGTTAAAAGTGACCCACCTGATTGTCGCTTTATTGTTTTGCACACTATCAGAAAGTGCTTCCCACCAGCAGGTGGTGTCAAACGCTTAGTTATTCACTCGTTCAATCATTGAAACTCATGCATCAGAAACAATAAATAGAGGCAACACAATGCGGATGTTTGTCAAGCTGGGAAATGCATGATCAATCTTTCAAAACCATAATAATGTCTTCATCACATCCGATGTGTAAAAGTGAGTGCGGCCAAGTCATTTTACCCACCCCATTTTACTAATATTGCACATTAATTTTCAGTCATAGTATTATGTGATAGATGTGATATGATGTTAAGAATGCCAATGCTTCCTATGAGTTTATCTAAAAAATAACTTTTTAAAACGACGGAGACTACAAATAGACTTCCCCTATCACAGGGAAAATTGTGGTATTAAGTCTCTGCCCCATTTTTCAGCTCACATGGGATTCTCATGTGAAACTCCTCACAGCCTGTAGCGTAGCAATGTTGAGTTGGCCTGAAATGGGAGAGGATGCTGTTGCGCAGTGGACAGAGCTCAGAACTGGGAAACAAGTATCTAGGGCATGGCCCACAAACACTTGCTCAATTGTGTCCAGCCTTCACTGGGTAATGAGCAATGAAGTTATGGAAGTCATATGCTGTAGCTGTCACATGGCAGGAGAAGAGAGAGGGCTTTTAATCCTTTATTTTCCATTTACTTGTTTTCTTCCTTTTGGAAATTCTTTAATTTGAATGGGATGAGGGTTAGCTTTGCTTGATTCCTAAAATTATTTCCTAGGCCTCTTTTTCGATATACTGGTATACATTTTACTGTTCACTGTACATGGTATATCATATCATATACACAATTAACAACACATTTCAACTCAACAAAACATTTAGGTCAGCATTTTTTAATCTACACAGTACAGATCTACACATAACAAACCACAAAACTGACTAAACCATACAATGTATTAGCCATGTTTCAGTCTTATATTCTATTTTAATATGTGTGATGTGCAAGGAAAATGTCTTGACGTGTATAAGAAAGTGTAATCACTTTGGAGCATTTGAAGTGCAGGGACACATGTCTTGGCCTGTCTTGTCTTGTGGAATTGGTCTTGTGGGATTCATTTTGTGCTTAGTAAGAACATTCTTCATCTGATTTAAAATGAATCAATTAATTTAGCCCAATACCAATTTTTTTAATAGTTTTATTTACATTTTAACCTTACCCAAATTCTCGCTTACCTCGGGATAATTTTTATTTTATTTCGTATCACAACAAATGCAGTAACATAGTTATTCTTCAAATATAGTTTTCAGACGTATTAAAAATTGATATTTGTTCTGTTGTGGATGCAGGGGGCCCGCCTACATGTGCTTGTAGTTCTGGCCCAGGCTGCACTGCTGTGATCAGGTGAGGAGGCGTATTTCAGCTCTGCCTGACGTGTTTACCCCCTCCCTCCTCCTTAACTCTATGACTCATGTGAATAAGTATAGGTTTCTGTGAGAACAAGCAATGATATGCTTATACTTAAGTTATTACACAGCAAAAATATGCTCACTATTGAAACACAACATCATCATTATATAAATCAGATGGAAGTCTTCATTCATGAGAAATAAATTGTGACTCATGTCAGCAACCATTTCTTTAGCGAGACGATTATCCTCTTTTTTGGTCAGTCAGCTGAATGTTTAGATTCACTGATGACTTATTATTCTTTCCTTTCCCTTTTTCTACATGGAATTAGTTCAACTGACTACTAGCTGTTTATTTTACGAATATTCTTCAACAGAAATCACGTTTTCCCCTGTTTGAATCAAAACACAATCTCACATTCCACAATACAACTCAGAGATAAGATGTCAGTAAGGACCTCACCTGAACAGTTTTTTTTTTTTATCAAAACTTCTCTCAGGACAGCACATACATGACCTGGGTCTGCAGGGACAGGATACACCACTGACTGCAGTCATAAGCAAGTTAGTCAGTTAACAAAGTCCTGCACTTATGTGACAAATGTCTGCAGTGGATTTAACAGTTGATAAGTGAAATAAATCTGTAATTGAGCATGGACGATACTCTTAAGAGTTCAGTGAACTTAAAAAAAAAAAAAGTAAAATGGCTTAAGAAGTCCAGAGGCTCTTTCCTTTAAATACCCTTTGACTTAGGGTTTTCAGGGTTTTCCAGTGAAAGAAACAAAGGCCTCCTAAAGGCTTAATAATATGTTTCCTAAACGCATAATGACGTCTTCTGTTTAACGGTTGTGCTGAAGATCTAAATATAACTGTAGACGCAGAAAGGGTATATGTATCCCTTCTCACAGTGTGAGGTTGTGGCTTGTCATGTGAGATTTTTCAATATCCTTTACCCTGCAGAGGTCCCCTCCAAGCTACTGTATCTGTAGCTCTCCCTTTCTCTATGACTAGGCACTACAGTGGCATTCACACCATGTTTGCCTCAGTGACTGTCAAAGCATTTAAAATGTTAATGTAAAGCAGACTTTGTCTCATGAGAATATTTACACCATGCTTTTATCTTCAAAGCTTTTAACTTAAGGATATGGGATTTAGGACTCAATGACTTAAAGAAAATGCCTTGCGCAATAAGTGATGCTTTTGTTACGTTGCGTGGGGGGTAAGACCCATACGCGGGAGAGGTAGCCAGTCATAGTATGAAAAAAGGGTTTATGCTTCTAAACGGGAAAACAGACAGGGTACTCACGGTAACAAAGTTAAGGACAAGACAAAGACTGGACACAAAACAGGAACCTAAATACACAGAACCAAACAAGACACAGGTGGACATGATAAGACAAACGAGAACTGAAACCACTGAACAAGACCCAGGTGAAGACAGTGACAGACACAGGGAAACAGTAGGGCAGGGTAAAACCAAAAACAGGGGGGGCACGGCTGTGGCCGTGACAGGTTTCATCACTTTTAGCTCAACATTATACATTTTGTTACAATACCTGACTTATACCTGTAAAACTCAACAGGTTATTGTGAGAGAGAAAGAGAGACAGAGAAAGAGAGACTCTTCCAACCTCAAATGGTCATATCTAGCTGCTTGTCAGCATTGAAGCCAGCCAGACAACATGATTAAACAGCTATTGGGGCTTTGGTGCGCTCCTCTTCCTCCTCTAGGATCTAAAAACTATGGGCAAACTCAATTCCTGCAAATGTCATAAGTCAACATTATGCTTCTTTGGTTGTACCAGCTGTTCTATCTTGTAGTCCCCTAATGTTTTAGAGATCATTGTGAGGGCTTTAGGAGTAACAAAACAGGATAATAAATAGACATGTCTTTTAAAGAAAGTTAAAAGATGTTGAAACAAAATTTGAAAGTTAACCAAAATGTATGCAGTAGTCAAAGGAACGGTTGTGGAGGGGGATAAATGAGTTGATGCAAAGGCAGGTGCACAATTCAGAAACACACCTAGGAATGCAGTGCCTAAGTTATAATGGTCACATCTGGAATCTAAACAGTGGCTGTGAGAATCCAAACCATTTAGAAGGAGGCTGATAATTACTTAATTAAGTGCAAATGATCTGCCGCATACTTCTCTGAAGGGCTTAAGCCGTTATCAGTATTGACCCATTTGTTTTTATTCTCTCTCATATCATGTTTCTGTCATAATACATTTTTTATTGACTTGGTTCAACTTGTTAGGAACCAGAATGCCTTTTAGGTCATTTTGGTTGAAGCACAGCACTTCCATGTTACTGAGGTTCAGGTCATTTTGGAGTGTTCTTGTTGTTCTGCAGAAAGCATGAGTTGACAGAAAGGTTCCAACTGGCCTTTTCCCCCCAGTTATTACGGTGACAAACATGACATCTACAGATCTGTTGAAAAACTGGTTACAATCATATGTTGGGTTGAAAATGCTCTTAAGTTATTTAGTGAGCATGTGTCAAGTAAAGTCTTAACAGTGGAGTGTCATGTAAGACCAGTACACAAACTCCAGTGCAAAACCACTTAATAGGGCACTAAATCTAAACTGTGATGAGCAAATGCATAAACCCTCTACCAACACCTTGTTTGGAGAAAACCAGTGCTGGTATGAATGTTGATAGCTTTTGTTGTGCTACATGCTTCCACACTAACGTGTGTGAAAATACACGTTTTGGTGTTTGCCTCAAGATTAGGATGGAACACAGTGGGCTTTGAATTGAAACACATGGCTTTTTCATTGCAGAACCACATTAAGAAACCCCCTGATGGACCCAGAAAAACACGCTGTAATTTGTCATTAATGTCTTTACAATTCTACAGCCATGCAGTTACATGAGACATGTTCATCAATAGACATGTATTTAAATAAACACAACTTCAAGCACCACCCTTTGTAATAAAGACTACAGGATGTTGTAATACTTTGGAGAAGTTGTTACACACACAAACACATACAAAGTATTATTAAAATAGACTTGCATTTATTCAGCCTGTAAAGTGTTAGATGAATTGACATCGGATCCCATTTTTATCCCCCACAGCCAAATCACCACACATAGGAGATCAATGCAAGAGCAATAAGGATTTTTAGGGGCATTATGACTGTGAAACTAAAACACACGTGCCCCCAAAAGCCCCTCATTCTCCGTGCTGTGTTTAAACAATTCTTAGTCTATAGTATTGCTTAGTTAATAGTATTTGTATTTCAGTAGTTCAATAGAGAACTACGTTGGCCTTCACATTTTAGACGATAGCGTGCATGCCAGAAGCGGGACTTTGTGGGCCAGTTGGATTTTTATCAACTCATCTTGCCCCCAATATCCCGTCACTGAGACCACTATAAGCCACTTGATGTAGACTGCTAAAATAGAGCATGAATACTCAGTCTTTGTCCTCTGATTTTGTGTACTAATAGCACATTGCTATTTCACTTTAGCATTGGATAAAAATAATGTTGTAATAGCCTAAATTGTGTCTATACTTCTGTTCATTAAAAGGAAGAAGAAGAACAAAGTCTTTAGAACAGTTTTATTATACAAGATTCAGTGCATTTAATGAATCGTTTTCTAATCTTTAAAACACAATTGATCAATAATTTTACTACCAACTAAACGTACACATTCCATATTAGACTGTAAAAGAAGACAAAAAGACGAAAAGAACACGACCTGTTCTATTGCGCATTTAGTAAAGTGACTCGAGTCTGCAGTACGAGACGCTGTCAACTGATCTATGGAGAGTTCAGGTACTCTCAGACACAATCTGTCTGGTGCTCAGACAGACCACCCTGGGAAATATAACGACGGATGATAACTACCACCCATTGATTATTAATACTTCCTGCGATATAATGCAACTTATATGCACAGACAAATAACACGTTACATCCTCACAAAAATGATTTAGGACGGACTGATAAAGACCACTGGACACCTAACACCTGCGTGCCCAGCCCTGCAAGAAAGACGACGTAAAACGCTCAGATTTACCGTATCAATGTTAAGAACAAACTCTTGAACAACCTCCTGTATACAATAATATTGCTTTAAACTTACCTTGATGAAAATCAAATCAGTCAGCTGGGCATCAATGACCATCTTGTCGGATTTTATCTGTTGTTGTTTCTTTAAGTAGGCTATAGCCTACGTGCTCCTAGTGGTGAGATCAGCAGTGCTTCGTAGATTTGCCTCAGTGCATTCTAACATCTCAATAGCAGTTCCCCAAACAGCGTTCATGGTTTACGCCACGAGGCATGAGAGGCCGAGAGGGGGTAAGATTTCGTTTCCAAAGTAAACAACACAAATGAAATTGGCATCAAACATTTGAGTTCTTAATGGATTAACGAGTTCTGTTGCCTCAACCATTGTCAATAAGAGACAAGTTTGGACATGTGTAGGCCTGCAATGTGACCCATTTCCGTTAGGCTACCAAATCTCCCAACATAGGACATTCATACAAATATGTGGATCTGATATTGACAAATAGTCAGGATTTTTCTGAATTGTGTACACTCAAATGACATTCGCAAATTCCTCTCAAAAAATGTGTCAATTCAAAATTAAACATTTTTCATGGTAAACTCTTTATTGAAAAATATAGGATCATGCAGATAATTATTTTTTATAAGATAGTGGATATGTCGCCCTCTGTCTACTCGAATAGCTACTTTTAAAATTCAAGGAGGAAGGTTGTTGCTTGCTTTGTCGGTCTGCATTGAGTTTTTTTTGTATCTATTATGAGCGTAAGCGAGGAAATGCATATCATATTTTAATGAATCCCAATTATATATGCTAATGAACTGCACTTCAAAAGGCACGGACGGGGTTCGAACCCGCGATCTTCGGTTTACGAGACCGACGCCTTACCACTTGGCCACCGCGCCTGCGCTTTTGCCGCCGAATCTTGAGCATTTGAATATAAAATTCCATTGACAAAATAGAGCGTTGATGTAAATCATGATTTTGGCTTTCAAACCTAAACCAATTACAATGTCAAGTAGCCTATGCACAAAATGACTACCACGAAATATATTTTGATTGGTTAATAGGTTTGCTAAAGGGACTAAGCAATGTGAAAACATTTGAAAGAAAGATCTATAATTTTAAAATGGTAGCCTAAATTTTGTATGTAAACAAATGCTCGAAAATGTGTTTTTGAACCACAAGGGGAAGCTGTTACACAATATTATTTATGTTTCCCCCACGTTATGTCTGGCTCTCTTTTCTCGTTCACGTTTTTTCTCTCGCTCTTACACACTTCCTTTCCATCTTCATTCTCTTTCTTTCGTTCTTTCTCTGTCTCCCTCCTCGTCAAACATTCAGTGTACAGTTGGTAAAAAATATTATCTTCAATTGAATACCACGTTGTCTTTTGAATGTGCTAGTCTTGTGCATGTGAAGTACAGATGGCTGGGTCAGCTGAGTTACTACTACCCCAGTTGTTTTCTGTGTCCTTTAATCTTCTCTTTCAAAATGTTCTTTGACGGCGAGTTTGGGGTTTGGTCTTGTGGCCTGGAGGGAGGAATAAACAAACACCTTTGGGAGAGAAGAGGGGGTGAGGGCTAGTGGTGTTGTTGATTGGGGGATGGGCTCACAGGACAAAGAATATTGTGGAAACGTGAGTAAAGAAGTAACTCTGGACAGTGGGATTAACGTCTGTACTTATTAGTTGAATTAAGATGTCATAATTCCTAATGTCATAATCGCAATCCCATTATCACATGATTAATATTTCTTGATTATTTATGAGAAATGTATTACACCTTAAAACTGAGTAGCAATGAGAAATTGATACATGCTATAATCAGTATATTTGCCTTGCCTTTCCATTTTGTGATACAATATGCATGAGTCTGGCAATGCTTTTTTTAATGTCTTTTTTCTAAACATCACAGAAAAATGCTTGCCTTGGGGTCTTTTATTTGATCAGATATCCTAAGGGCTGTTTCAAAGGGTTTCAAAAATGAATAAGACTCATTACCATTGGGAATGAGACTGTGAAAACCACAGATGTTTTGTACGAAACCTTGACCTGCTTATCCCTAATCATCAACACGTAGAGGAATAAAATCTGTCTCTTTTTTTATAGAAGCCTCAGAAGTATCTTACTTAGTAACCACAAGAGATACAAATGTTCTAACAAAATCTATTCCCATTGTACAAACCTACCATCTCCTGCAGAAGGAGAACAATAAGCATGCATAACAGGCGTTCCCATGCACATATAAAAAAAAACTGCTAGGTGACATGAGAAGCAGTTATTTTGTTTGCTTTATATGCTTGTTGTTTAATGGCATGATTATATTTTCAGTCAGACATAACTGCTGAGGCTTTGTTTATCTCAGAGGTCCATGTTTGGGGCCTGGGAACACTGATAACTGAAGTGCAGCCCAGTCACTGAAACAATGGGGAAACAATGAGAGTAGCTCATTGGATATCACTACTTTCTTATCCCCTAAAAATGACTCATTCATTCTAAGAAATTGGAGGGAAATACAGATTTTGGAAGAACACATTTAGTTTTTAACTGAGTCTACAGGGCATGCACATAGAATGCAATATTTGCACAAATTGAATCTATGCAAATTCACTGCTTCAAAGTTGATTTAACTGGTACTAATAGTCAGAAGAATACAATTTTTGTAATTACATTGTAGCTATTGTTAAAAATGTGACTTTCCAAAATGTAAAATGTCCTCCTTTTGTGGAATGACCCAGTCACACATATAGATTGCATTGAAAAGTTAAACAAAGTCCCCCAAAATACGCAAAATTTGAACCAGGCAGTTGTAACCCTGAAGATATGGAGTGGATAGCCTAACCCTATCCTTACCCTAACCTTAACCTTAACCCTAACCTAAATATATTAAAAATATTCTACTAAAATTCACTGGTGCCAACATGTGTGTAATGGGTAATTGAGCAGGGGCTTGTGGTGGATAATGCTTCCCAATGCCTGGAAATTATACAGTGTTGGATGAGCTCATTGGGCCACTTCCTTATCTCATGTTTGTGTATAGTGCTTAGATGCTGTAACAAGAGCAGCAAAATGAAACACAATATGACGAACACACCCAGACTGTCCTCGGCTAAACTCTAAGATCTTAGTATCCTGTATTAGCCACACCCTCCAGATGAACTGTACTGAAAAATGAGACCACAGTCTCTCTGGTTTTGTGCAAACTAACATCATGAGTCAATATAGCATTGTATCCTTCCCTGATATTAAATACATGTTACGTTTTAGTACAGTATCACCTTTTCGTATACAGTTTAAGATTTTTTCTGTGCCACCAAAAGTGAGATGTATGTTATTTTATAGTTTAAATGATTTCCAATTTTTTTGACTGCACAATAATTGTCATACAATGAGGTGTCAAGAGGAGTCATATAGATATAACACAAATATAAATCATAAAGTCACAAGTTATAAATAACTTTGTGTTAATAAATAACTTTGTGTTTCAGCACATCTGCATTCTTCTGCAAAAAAAAAGATGTATGTGATGATGACAACTGTAGGTAAGTTGCTTATTAAGATCTATCTTGCCATTCCAAACTTTGACTGCTCTCTTCCCTACAATGGACAAACTAATTATTTGACTTTTGAGGGGCCTGTCTTTGCTACTTGCCTTGTTGTGTCTTGCTCTATCCACCTCTAAAAATCCCTTGCATCTGAGTGTGGCTGGAGTGTAGGAGTCCAAAGTGTTCCTTTTTTCCTAAAGGGACTACTGACAAGTGAAAATCTGTTCGTATAATTTGTGTTGGTATGTCAAAATCTAGGCCAAATGCAAGTGGCAGGCGACACTATGGATATTCGCTGCTGTAGTGAGAATGAAAAAACAGTCATTGTGGGAATGGTTTGCTTGGTCTGACCCTGGTTGCTGCACGACAAGCAAGTGTGAAATCTATATGAAATGTAAGCAGCCTATAACGCTACACAACAAAGGCAATATGATCTCTCCCCCCTTTCCCCAATTTTCTTTTTTAGCTCTAATCAACAAACGTTTGGATTTTTTTTTTCTGAATCCTAATTAATCCTGCAACTGCATTAGTTTAAATACAAACAAAAATTCAACTAAATATTACTTTAGTATTAATGTCAAACACCCCAGAATTCAGTGGGTAACATTAGCTACGTTTAATGCTGGAGAGTTTCTTTTTTCTCAATGAGTGAAGGAAACTGAATGGATTGCTTACTGAACTATCCATTCAGCTGTCTTTTTGCTATTGGTTTTAAAGTCAGTTTAATTTCTGGATTAGTCACTCGTAAGTCTTTTAACACAATGTGATTGTATCCACTGTTAGCTGGTGTTATCGGTCTCAAATTTGACCAGCAATTAAGAAAAGATCATACATGCCTGCGGGGTCTGTTGCCATAGTTACGATACGATTCTGCAGACTATCCTCTAGTTCTTGCATCCTCCAATAGGATTGCAGAGCTGGGGCTGCAACATAAAGTAAAGATGCTCATCTTTCAGCAACACACTAGTAAGAAACAGAAACAGGTTCATGAGTATAAGAAAGTACTCTACTCTAGAGTAGCAAGAAGGGGACTGCACCCAGTCATGGCGGACCACAGAAAGCAGATCCGACGACACACTCAGCAGGAGAGGCAGGTGAGAGCGTCGCCCATTTTGAAACTTAACTCTTGTTATTGTTCATTGAAAGTGCTCCACTGAACAATATAATTGACAGTAAACAGCCTTAACATTCAATGTGGGACCATAAAAGAGGCAAAAGCCTAATAAAAGGGTGGTGTCAGTATAAATGAAATGCACTGGCAGGATGAAAGCGTAGGAAAAGGAGTGTGTTTGTACTTTTAACAAATGAAGTAGTCAAAGGCCACTCAAATCACATTTGATTTCAAGTGGCACCATCAAAGAAGTCCAGCTGAGCTCTTGTTTACTTGGAATATATTTCTTAATTTACCCAGCAAGAATCTACAATGAAGTCGTATTGGTTGGATAACGGTTCAGAAAGAAATTGTGTATCATAAAATATATCCAATGTGATTGTGTTTAAAGCGTTTGGTTATACAAAATTGAGCACGATCAATCAAAGCTAAATCTCATTACTCAGACCATCTCAGAGACGGATATTTCAATGGGCTCAATGGAGAAGCTTTGAGGCTGACCTCCCTGAGATCAAAGGCCTCAGTTTTGAGATTCATTTTTGTTTGTAATCCCATATGATTTTGAGAAAACTAAATGTGGTCAGTAAATCTGAGGCGTGAAAAAAGGACAACCGCCAATGCTGCATGTTCGTGCTACCCTCCTACCAGGCGGGCCATGAGCCTGTCGATATGGCGGTTTGATGTCAGTCAGAAAAGATGAACCCCCCACAACAAACACAGAGGGGGCTGGCACATAGAGAAGAACAGAGAAAGAAAGAGGATAAAGGGAAGAACCATCGACAGATGAACTCAGTTGTGATTAAAGATGGCGGCCGTGCATACTGCAGACTGCGTAGTGCGAGATGTGATCCATAGAAAGACAGTTTTGGCGGTCTACATTTCAGCACAACAAAAACAATTGATACATAGGAAGGCACCTTCAAATGGTAGGTATCCTGTCTTTATAGTTTTGAACCTTTGACGGTGAAGGAGGCTGCGATTGCCTTTCTTTTGAAGTTGCGTTGTTTGTCGATTCATTTTTTGCTTTCTTTATGTTTTAACAGCGTACATGATCTGGTTTTAAAAGCTAACCTCAAAACCAAAGCACATCAATTGTTTTGACTGTTTGAAGTGCATCCCAAGCTCAGACTGTCTGAGATAATAACAAGACTTCATGCCATATTTGTGTGCATTTGTTCAACCCAACAGATCTACAATCAGCGACTTTCGCCATTGGACACATCGCTACAATTGGCATGTCACCAATGGTCCATTTAAAATTGAATCAAAATATGTGCTGAAGATAGTTTATCCTTTCAAAACCATGAATAGAACTATGAAAAACAGTCATAGGAACTCAAATCGGCACATCACTTAATCCGCTGTGCCTAATCCACTCCTGGGTTTGTTAGTCCCAGCATATTCAGTAAGGACAAAGAACATCAGTAGGACTCCAGAATACATTTTCTGACAGTCTTTTGGTGTTGCCCTTTTAAGACCTTCAAGGACCTAAAAGAGCAGCATATCAATTCACCAAACACACACTTTCTTAGGTCTCTTTAGTCAAAAAACTCTTTAGTCAGTGTTGTTCAGGCTGTCTAGACATTGTCTAAACACCCAGCCTCATCTGTCCATTTGACTGATAATTTGTCTGAGTTTATTAATTTGTCACTGAAAGAATCATCTCATCTTTGATTCTGTGATTTAATGAATCATTTTATTCTCAATACTTGAATGTGTTTGTCCGTCAAACTTTCAGTAAATCATTTTAACACGCTCTTTAGTGTGGCTAATGACAATGCATACACTTTTATGTCTAGGGGGGGTATTGTTGAAGAGGTCTCACCCGAGATAATCCTATTTGAAGCAAGGCCAACTAAATATTTCAAATACACATTGACAAGTGGAACAAAACACAATATAAAAGAAAGTGAGAAATATGAAGTTGTATATATACTCTCACAAAAAGCACATCACAAAGTGTTTCTTTTTAAAGTTCAGGAATAGTTTTCAATTTAGTTGATAATACTTCTTTAACATATTAATTTGAAAATAATTACTTAACTTGAATTAACATCTGTTGACTGATATCCAAAGCCCCAACTACCAACAGTGCAATGCTTAATCTGGAATTGTCTGTAAAATTTACATAGTACAGTATTTTATTTGCATGATAAGAACAGGGAATTGCATTCTTATATAGTTTACCTTTATAAATGCTTTATAAATCTAATATTAAACTAAAAGTATCCTGTATAAAATGTAAGTACAGTACAAGCTACATTATTTATTATCTTGTGACATAAGGTCTGTTTTGTCACACTTTTGCAGTAACGTGTATCCTGCAGAACCATTTCAACAACATTAACGGCTAGACTCCTTACCAATTTTTTGTCGACGTTGTGGCATACTATTTTGTCAAAGCCTTTATAATAGTTATACTGTAATATACATTGGACATGTGCATTGGCGACACATAACAAAGAGTGGAAAAAAACGAATTTGTTCTCAAAGACATGGAAGGAATATATCTAAGTAAGCTGAAAATTATACATTTAGCTAAACTTATAGGAGTCTTTTAAAGTAATATTAAAATAATTCCTGATTACTGTAAAAAGAGAAGAGATGGAAGATGTTATTGAAATACCACTGGCTATGCAGATGTCCATCTCCTTAGGGTCCAAGACAGTGTAGAAGTCCATTTGCTCAGGTTTCATTCTTTTACGATTGCCTAAATCCCACTGGAGGAATTCCCTTGGAAGCTCTTACATGCCGTTGAGAGTGCAGATGGCTGGGTCACAGACAATGGATAACAGAAAACATTTCTGGAGGGTTGGTGTAAGTTGCCTTATCATCTTCACCAGCTGTGAATTGTAGCAGAGGACTCATGCACACCTTTGGTGGCCCATGTTTTAGCTGGTGCTAAAACATTTGACTTCTTAATTAAACATGATTTCCTTCGTGTTTCTGAGACAAAAATCATGATTGCATGTGTTCTGTTCAGTTAATTGGATGATAGATGTTTCTGCTTTAGAGGTTCAAACACAGCTTTGTAATTAATGCACCCATACCTTTTAAAGTCTACAGAATGCAGGGTCATTGGTTTAAGATGTTATGGTTAGAGGTAAAAAATGTATGAACTAGGTCAGAGCCAGTTATGTGAATTAGGCATGACATTCATAGGCTAATTGGTTTGTTAAATGTACAGTGTAAACCACAATACGGAACAAAGCGAAATAAAAAGATCCAAATTCTTGGGTAAAATCTGCCTGTAGATTTAGTTTTGCCTTTAAACACTACTGGCTATATGGAGTTTTACATAAACTTTGATGTAATCCAAACTTTACTTTGAAACCTGCGTCATCATGCTTATGAGTGGCACGATACAATTAAAGAATCATCATGTGAAAATCAAGGTTAAGTAAATAAAGCTTTGCCTAGGATGAAGACAGTGAAACTAAACCTATTTAGATATATAGCTGTACTTTGGCATTATGCTAGACTTCACCTTTGATAGTGTTGGCCTGTAAAGTGTTAGTAGTGGTAGTCTGTCGAACTGCTCTTCCTCTGGGACTTACTTTTGGTTCGCTGTGGGGGGCCCTGCGATCAAAGCCAGAACTCATGGAGGACAGGAGGAAGCCTGTGTATGCAGCTGCTGGTGAGGATGGTACCTCTGGCTGAGAGTCTCCTCTAGACTACCGGAGCCTTGTGGCAAACATTCTGTCACATCACACAATTATAGTGTAGGACATTATTTATATGACCATAATGAGAAGAGTATCATAAAGTGTTTATCATCAAGACTGCTTTAATTTGACAAAACAAGCCAATCAAGTTTAAATACATGTCATGCAGTGTGTGCATGCTAAAATATTAGTGGGGTGTTAGTAAATTGTGAGGTATGAACTCAAATCGTTTTCTCTTTTTCTCATTCAGGACCGAATGGATAGTGAAGAAAATGTGTCATGGCAACATTGCTCATTGGCTTGGAGGTATCATTCAGTTGTACTACAAATAATGCTCTCATTACTGACACTTCATTCCTCCAATGACCTTGCGATGGAAACCTCAGCAAGTGGATGTGTTGTTGGAGAAGACCTATCCAGGCCCCAATGGAATAACTTCTCATTGAAGGTAAAAGCATATTATTAATCATGGCTTCATAGTGTTCTTATTTTAGAAGACAGGGAATTGTTTAATATCATGTCAAGACTTAAAAATTGCACTCCCAAATGGAAGAAATCTAAAACACAGTGGCCTTAAGTTTAATTTCAAAAGTAGGCTTTCCTAAATCAGAAATAAATCAGACAAAATGAAACAATGAAACAAAGAAGTAGTTCAAATTTAGCCGAAGACAATGAATCTTTTCACCCTCTGCAATAACTGCATAAGATATGCATTCAAAGGAATGCTGCACATTCATGGCATAATGCAGGTGGTTCAGGTTTGCAAAATAACATGGCAGCTGGTTCTTGTTGTCAGAACTTCAATGCCATTAGAAGGTCTACAGTATGCAAAGATCATGGGTGAAAGATCGTATGGTTAATATGAACAACGCTTGCAGAATAATGTGTTTTATTGCAGATAACATGCACTTCTGCTGTCTCTGAGAAGGGACAAGCTTGTGACTGACAAGACTGACATTTAATTTGGCAAGAAAAATGCGACTGTGATTTACTGAGTTAATAAAGGGGATGATGTCATGCTAATTTATTCAAATAATATGGCTGTAGGCCAATTAGAAATGAAAGATGATTTATGAATAACCAATTACATAAAACTTTCATTAGTCAGTTGAGTATGATTCATTAAGTTTTGAGGCAGGTACGTTTATACGCACAGACCTATGTTCTTTTTGAGTGATCGAATCTCATAAAATAATCAAGTCTGTTCTACATTCCAGTTGCCTTTTATCTCTGTACAGCAAACACCCTGATTGTTTGCAGGTGTGAAATATAGAGGAGGTCTAGAACATTCAAAGAAACATTCAAAAATGTCTCTTATCTCTTTTCCCATACATATTCCAGTCCAGATATATGTCCATGCATCTTTCATATTTCTTTTTAGACAAGCTATATGGATGAATGGGGTACAGCAAACTGAACAGCAGCTTGATTCATTCAACATTATCTTAGCAAGATTCTGTGTGGTGAGGAGAATAAAAAATGGATCTGTATATCTAAAAGCTGCGAGAAGACAGCCAGTGGCCAATAGTTGCCATAAACGCCGGACCTAGCCAATCCAATCATTTCCTGTAGTGTTATCAAAATGTGATATGCAAATTGCCTGCATTCCTTTTTGTGGAGTCTGTTCACCAACTGTGTCCCACACCAATCCCTGGATCAAATGCTGTTAGGCGTGCTGTAGGATGTTCCAATGTTTTTGTTTTAATGTTTTACCAGCATCAAGAATGGTAGGCTACAGAAAACATTTCCCAAATTACTATTATTCATCGTAAAAACAAATATGTTATTTTTTACTGTACTCAAATCTTAATTATGATGATACATTTTCTCAATCAAGCCACGGCTCTGTACTCATGCTATCATACGAATAGATAATAGCCACTGTCCATTGATATCAGACGGCAGGGGAATTCGACTTGTTTGTAACGGAAACATATCGTCTGGCCACATAGGCGTACGTCACTTTTAATGAGACAATATGTTGGTCAAAGCTTCTATCAGGGAGGGTGATTAGTCAAAACTGTTTTCTACTCTGATGAAATTTTGAAAATGATCTTTGTAGAAATATAGCCTAACCTACCCACTCCCCATTCATTTTTTCTCGAGGCGTCAGTGTTTTTTCTGAACGCGCGTGGCGCTGTATATCCTCTGTTCCGCAAAGCTACACAGACTGGAGTGAGAGACAGCCATGGAAAGGTGGAGAGCGGACTGTTTTCTTTGTTATTTTTAAACTCTTTCTATTCGCATCAATGACACGATTCTTAGTGAGCTGTGCACGCCACAATTTCCGATGCACTCGAAAACGGCAAGTAGGTGTTCACAGGTAAGATATAGACCACTTTTTTTCCTGCTCAAGGAATGGGATTGCGGTAGCTGGAGATATGTGCCATCGCTTTGCTGTAAGGGAGTCTATGCTGTATGTGGGATCGCGTTCTCTAACCACCACTTAGTGTTTTTCAATTGCGAAAATGTTTGGCTTGTCGGTTGTCAGTGTGAGTGAATATTCATTAGCGTACACGTGCAAAATATAGCAGGTGAATAGTGTTGCAAAGTTGTGTACTTGTCGGTTGGCTGCGGAAGGGCCTGGCAGTGTGTACGGAGTTTGTTTCTGCCTCCCCTCCCCCACAAGCTTCTGCTGCTGTGCTGCTCATACTCAGAGGCCAAGACATGAATGCAATGAATGTGGGGCTCACTTCAAAGCGTTAGGGAGGGTAGAAAAGGGGTATAGTAATACGTTCGTAATACCGTTGTAGCGACATAGTAACGGTTTAACGGTAAATAGATCAATAGAATATCACAAATCGGTGTATTATTAAAACAAGATGTGCTTGATCGTGTTTGAATCTCATTTTAGGGCATTTCAGTACTTTTTGGTGTACTCTTTAGGATCAGGAAAATCTTTGTTTAAATAATGATTTATTTCCATCACAGTATGAACTTCACCTTACTATTTTGTAATTGGA
Organism: Hypomesus nipponensis; assembly: GCF_054491055.1. Taxonomy (NCBI): domain Eukaryota; kingdom Metazoa; phylum Chordata; class Actinopteri; order Osmeriformes; family Osmeridae; genus Hypomesus; species Hypomesus nipponensis. The sequence goes on along the minus strand of NC_140377.1, from coordinate 5,417,290 downwards.
AGTGTCTCCAGGACAAATTAGATTGGTCTAGCAAGTAGTCACGTGGTTGGTACTGTGACAGTAAGTTTATTAAGTTGGCCTCTTGTAATAAAACACTTGCTATACAACAGTAGGTTATCGATTAGGTTAAAGTTTTAAATCTGACTTGCAATCTAGGTATAGTATCAGTTTAGGCCATTAGTCACAGAGTTGTCGAAGTTTGACTTGTCATGTTATCACATTATCATGTTTTATGATTCTGCTGTGAAAGTATGAAAGGTAACCCACCAGAGAAGTGCTTTAGATCCATTATCTGTTCCTAGTAACAGTAGATGAGGTTAGATTATTTTCGGTGTTGCTGGTTTTCTGCAGCTAGGCAGAAAGTGTACAAGCCTCTGTCATAGTTCTCTGATGCCCTGCTCAGCAGGGGCAAAAATATTTGACTCAAGGTCGTCCAGTGATATGATCAGTCAGGGTGCCCAGCCCTCACCACAGCAGCAGTCGTCACAGTCATGGCAGATTGTGCTCTGCCGGCACCCCGCAGTGCTTCTTTTAACCTTGAGAACTGTCTGCCCTTGGATGACTGCTTCATGCACAGTCAGCTGCAGCAAAAGCATTTTGCAAAGATTTGGGTCTTGTCCTTTACGTGCTTAAGACGCTCCAACGTTTGAAAGTTAAGAAAAGTTGACACACGCCTCTCCTTACAGGAAAAGCCAAAACGATGGGTTTAACAGGCAGTTCTGTATTTTATAAAATTGACTTCATTCATATGTATGTAGGTCAGACACCTAACAAGACACCTTCTCTGATGATGAAGCAGACTTTGTGATGTGGAGAGGTAGATGTAGAATATGTGAAGGACTGTGTTCACTTTTTTCTGAAAGCGTCAATTTTATTCAGGGCCTCAACATGTTATTTTTGTATTTAAATGAGTTGTGTACTTTTCAATCATAGCTTGTACACTGATCGTGTTTTCTTTCTTTCTCCTTACAGGACAAACTCTTTCATAGTGGCATAAATAAAGGCCAGGATCTTATTGTTTTGTGGAGTGGGCAGTGTTGGGACGGGGTGTATGGACGCTGTGAATATGAGCTTGAGCGACAAGGGGGGTTACCTGGTGGACCTGGGAGGCAGTTTCACTGAGGATGCCCCCAGACCCCCGGTCCCTGGGGAAGAGGGAGAGCTGGTGTCCAGCGATGGACGCCAATACAGCCACATCTTCTGCTCCTCCAAGAATGAGAGCCTCAAGAGTGAGGCCTCTACGGCAACCCCCAGGCGCCCTGACCAGGATCTGGGCTATGAGCCAGAGGGCAGCGCCTCCCCCACACCTCCCTACCTGAAGTGGGCCGAGTCTCTTCATTCCCTCCTGGATGACCAGGACGGGATCCACCTTTTTAGAACATTTCTCAAGCAAGAAGAGTGTGCCGACATGTTGGACTTCTGGTTCGCCTGCAGCGGCTTCCGCAAGCTCGAGGCCAACGAGGGTCACGAGGAGAAGAAGCTAAAACTGGCAAAAGCCATTTATAAAAAGTACATTCTGGACAGCAATGGAATAGTGTCCAGACAGATCAAACCAGCAACTAAGAGCTTCATCAAAGCCTGTGTGATGAAGCTTCACATCGATCCAGCCATGTTTGACCAGGCTCAGACTGAGATCCAGACTATGATGGAGGAGAACACCTACCCTTTGTTCCTGAAGTCAGACATCTATTTGGAATACACCAGGACTGGGGGAGAGAGCCCTAAGTTGTACAGTGACCAAAGCTCAGTTTCTGGCAATGGGAAGGTTCTACCAGGGTATCTGCCAACATTGAATGAGGATGAAGAGTGGACATGTGACCAGGACCCGGAGGAGCAGGCCGAGTGTGATCCCACCCCTAGCAACAGGCTCACTCAGAAGCTGCTCCTGGAGACCGCTCCTGTGCGTGTTGCCAGCAGCAAGAGATTCCAGGACGGTCACGAGTACAGGTAAATCCACCCAGCCATCTACCCCCCCCCCCCCCCTGTCTGTTCTAGCCCCATAACTACCCGGCTTCTCTGTGCTGAATTAGAAATAAACTTTTGCCCACCCCCCACCGCACCCCTTCTGTGCGAGTGCTACCTGAAGTTGGAGATGAAAAGAGGTTTAGCACAGCGGACAGCTTAAGATGAGAGGAATGCCGTGTAGGCAGAGACTCCTAAGTACCTGTGACTGTGATGGTAAGGTACTGGCAGGGGTCGGAGGAGCGCCTTTGCTGCCTGTTAAAAGGTTGAGGCAGAAGCTCTTTGTGGTCCCTGTGCAGGTGTCCTGTGAATGGCAGGCTTTTCTAGTAGAAGAAAGAGTTTTTTTCTCCCCTCAGAGAAGCTCAACATGATTTTTCTCTTTCGACTGAGGGAAAAAGGAAAACCGCAGAAGACAGTAGAAGGAAGCATTCCCCATCTGATGGAATGGACTAAGATCTCAACTAAAGAAAGCACTATGAGACGTCTTAAATTTGAAACCTCAAACTTGATCTTCATCAGAATTCACACACACACACACTGCTGTGTATACAGTATACGCACTAAGGTATTCTATCTGCACTGCAGCATGTCTTCCATTTTTATCAACAGTTGTATGAGGATACTAATGTGTTCTGTCCGTTCAATTCCAATCAGTTTTTCACAGCTTCACGTTCTTCCCAATGAGCAGAATGGGATTTTGAGATGTGGCTGCTTAAAACTCAAATCCTTGCCCTTTTGGAACTGAAGCTGTCCATCTGGGATTTTAGCCTTTTCTGTTAAGTGATTAACATGCTATTCTGTATCCGTCTGTGTATATGAACTGAAGTCTGTAAATATGAATTTATGAAAATATACCTAATTCATGAGATAATTGAATTCAATGCTGCTATTCCCAAATTGTGGTGAATTGAGGGCACATTTTGTAGATGTGGATTTTCTTGGTGTTGAATGGATGTAGAGACTTTGGCAAGACAATTTATTTTACACTGGGAGATACGTAATTGGTAGGGGTGCTTGACTTTTGTGGATTTGTTGTACCATCTGGAAAGATAGCGTTTTAGACTCAGTTTTGCATGGCAAACATTGTGGGAGTGATCATTTCTTCACATTCAGAAGAAATATTTGCATCATTGAGTCTGGTATATGTTGTCGCGCTGGACTGGGTCAAAAACGTGTCAGTTCAGAAATATGTAAGAATACGTTAATGTTGTGTAGTTTTTATATTTTAGGACACCCTGTTCACTATTGGCAAACACTGGTGCAGAGATAGCTGATTGCAGAATTCTATCCCTAGAAGGTGACCCATTTTTCTTTCACAGTCTTAGAAAACCCTTGACATATTGGAGATGCAGTAATAAAATGACTATGAAAGAGAAGCTGCTCGAACACGGTTTGTGGTTACAGGGTTTATAAAACAGTGACTTGAAGTATCTGGTTTACAAGCCATTTACCGTTTTTGCTTCTCCCTTTGGCTGCACTTGAGACAGTTGTTGCTTGAGGTAAGACTGTTTTTGTTTGATGGGGCTATCTTATTGTAGTGCTCAGGTTATACAATCATCACTGCAGAGTCCAGTAACATGATTTGGCCGTGGCTTATCCTACCTCAGGCCTACTTCTTGCACTGAAGACTTTTTGTGATAGCAGAAAACAAAACAAAACCCCTCTGCTCCACCCTACTTGCACACTGAATAGCCCCTGGACAATATTGAATATAATTACCCAGAACTTACTAAGAGCTAACATGGATGTTTTCAAATGATTATTTTAGTAGATTTCACTATTTGGCTGGAATTACAAAGAGACACTTCATTTTTAAATAGCCTTTTAGCATCACCCTTTGGGTTCTGTAAAACTAAATTTTACATCAGTCATATGTCTGCTAATGTCTTCAAAGAGGGGATTACAAACAAGGCACAACGATGGATCAAACAAATTCTTGAAGAATATTTTTCCCTCTTGTATTTTGAAGAACAACAATGTGATTATATTCAGCTTTCAGAAATTCCTTTGTTGTCATCAATTGAAGTCATGTTTCTTTTCAAATCACACCGTGTTTAGTTTTCAAATGTGAATAGAATTATTTCGACAACAATCATTTTGACTTCAGTCAGGTACCTTGGCACTGTTCTCTCTATCAGGCCTATAGATTGTCCACTAATGGATTTTTTTGTGGGGATTTTCTGGTTTAAAGAATGTTCTCTTCTGGCGCTTGCAAAGTGTAATGTGCCGGCCTGGCTCGTTCCCTCCACCTGTGTTCCTGTTTATGAGCAAGCCTTTGAGACATCAATCACAGATCATCCAGAGGCGGCTGTAGTCTGATGTAAAAGTGAAGCAAAGGAGTTTGGAGCCATTCTTTCGGTGGAAACAAATTCACTCATCAGTGCTGCAGCTATACAGCTCATCAAAGTAGAATGCATGCATTGAACTTTTCATACATGAAGTGCTTGCTTGTTGAAAACTTCAATCTTTACCCTAGACTAAACTATAGGACAGGCTGGATTATATTGATGTGCAGGTTAAGGTTTAAGGGCTTCTTTTCAAAGAAGAGTATTTGTTGCCATGCAGGTAAATGGCCTTTGCGATATCAACTTTTAAGTAATAAGTAACTTTTTAAGTAAGGATTTGCCACATAGGCCTACTAGTTTTCCATAATCAAATGAATGTAGTGAGTGTATGAAACATCATACTCCTTTATGACAAAATATGACCCATTTATAGCTGTGCATTTATGTTACATGAAATGGAGCAGAAGACGATACTGCTGGTTACTCATCTCTATGTTGATCTGAAAGCATCTTTCCCCAGGCTCCCTCCCTTCTGTGTGTCTCTGTGATTTCGAGAACGTTCTGATGCCTGCTGCTGAGGTCTGAATCATTAGATGATTCTGGATGGCTCGAGTACAGGGAATTATCATCAGAAGATGAAGTAATCTGAGGACTGCCTCTTTCCAGCTCCCTCTCTGCCGTGGGTTTACAAGCTTACCAACAGATGCCACACTTTCAGAGGAATGTCCAAGGCTCAGGTAGCAAGGAGTCTGCTGTTTCCCCTATTGTGCCTTTGAGAGAAGGGTTTGGGAAATCTACAGACAGGCAGGCGGGCCGTCGGGGAGTTCCTAGGTCAAAGGGGAAGCTGGGTTTAAAGAGGACTTCCTGCTTGGCGCGTGCTCCCTGCTGTGTTCTTCAGCAGCTTGATGCAGCTTCCATGTCAGCTTCTCTTCACATGTTTAAGGAATTTCTTACATTAAACATTATGTGCATGTTCACTCGTGATAAACGGTATGGGCTGGGTAGCTGCCGGTAGCTGTATGTTGATATAGCCGAGGATTTGTGTGGGTGATATGTATGAATGGACTTTCTTTAAGTCATCAGTGGAACTTGTTTTTGTTGCATTTATCTCAAAAGATGAAGCTAAACCCCTAAATCCTCAGCCATTTTCTTTTGTTGCAATATGTTAAGCATACAGTTGTCTAGATTTCAGATGGATGTAAGCTACTGTAAAAAGAGCAGATAACAACATATTTTCAATACTTTGTACATTACAAACCAGTCTATTTCTGATGTTCTGGTATCTAATCTCTTTCAGCTTTAGTAAGCTAAGGGCAGATGTCAAGCATTTTCACCATGGATAATTTAATTCCCTAGAAGACTAGATAGATTATGTAATGGCATGGTTGCAATATCCATGAATAGAGCAAGCTATACTCCAGACTCCAACTCCAGAGTGATATTAAACTCCTAATCTGTTATGGAGTGATAAATGCTGGGATGGCTTAGGCATTAGGGGTGTTGGAGAGGACAGGCTGCTGTACATAGATATCCACGCTACAAATGCAGTGTTGAGCATAAAGTGAAGTGTTTTTCTTGTTGGCTGCCTGTGTTTGATGAATAGCTGTTTTTCAAATAACGATTGTTTTATTTAACGTTTGTGTAGTTTGTCACAGATGGCACAGATTTTCTTCAGACAAAGCTTTACAAAAATTATCCAATGGATTTTTGAATCTAAATCCAGCCAAACAGGAAGTGAGGTCATGTTGTAGCAACTCTTTGACGCATCGACACCAACCTTGTTATGTTGTTTCATTTGGCCACTAGGGCGATGCTGCAATAAGCAAAAAATTGTTTTGGCTATTAACTTGTTTTGCCTTATAAAAGTGATAATTTTATATGGAGAATGCGTAGTTATATGTCTCTGGCAATATTCTTTTTTCTGCCCTGCTGGACCGCTAGGCCCCTCATTACTGCCTGGCAACCATGATTTAATTTAGATAACCCAATATTTAAGATATCCCTTTAGATTGGCTTTTCATGTACAATGCCTATTCCTGGCCTTGTCTTATGTGTGTAACATCTAAAACACCTTTTTTGGAAACTAACCTCCTGTCTTCTCTTGAAAAAAAGCCAAAGTCATTTATAGAGTCAAAGTTTAAATGATATCATCATTGCCGTAGAACACGGATGACAAGTTTTAGTTAGTACACTTGGAGGTACCCACTTCCTATTCAGGGAGAGAACTCATCGTGAGCACTTCAGGGAGCCTCAGTTTAAAGATGGAAGAAAACAGAGGCCTTCCAAGATCTATAATTCATGTGCAGGGAACAGTTTGAGGAGTGTGTTGAGGGAGGTTGAGAATGATGGGAGCTGCATCGATGCACCGGATTAAGAATTAATTATGCCTCCCTACCTATCCATAGACATCCCTCTAAAGGATGGCCAGTAGGATCCTTCGGGTGTTTGATGGGAACTGGGATGTTTTTATGTATGCATTTTCACAGGGCTGCACAGTCAGCATTTTCGTTTTCTTTGTATCTGAATTGTATACACTATGCACACTCCCAATACATTTGTCATGATTGAGAACATTTTAACTGTTGTTAAAATGACATGGTGTCAATTAAATCCGTCACTCAGTCGGAGGGCTTACTGTGCTCCATCAATGATAGTATTTCTTACATAACGACATGCATATTTTCAGTAGTTGTAATGGCTTTTGTCTATCCTTCGTTCCTAGACATGCCCCCTGGCGGGAGCCTGTCAACCCATACTACGTCAACACTGGCTATGCCATGGCCCCTGCTACCAGCGCCAACGACAGCGAGCAGCAGAGCATGTCTAGCGATGCAGACACTCTCTCCCTCACCGACAGCAGTGTGTATGTATCCTGACTATCTCCTCCCCCCCACACACACACACACACACACCACAAAACAAAACTGAAGTGTTTTCCAACGACCTGGTGATCTCTTGTGTTGATGCCACCCCCAATTGTCAAGGAAATAAAAATTAGCGTATGTTTATGACTATACCATTACTATAAACAGTGCAACATCAGAATGGTGCCATGATACGGACAAATTCCAACCGTGGTTCTTCAGCATAAAACAAAGACATTCTTCAGAATCATTTTCAGATAATGGAGGTAGGGAAATGGGCGCAGTACGAGAGCTGGTTATTGTCAGCTGAGCTCAGCTTCTGTAGAATCCACCTGGTCTCAGTGTAAAAGCTGCTGCGTCCAAATTAGTCCATTCCCCTGCTCTCCCTGCGCCAGGAACAAATCTCTGCTCCTCCGAGTCCAACTGTCAGCTCATTAGCCACACCAATGAAAGCTTCTAAATGTCATTACTTATGGTAATTATGGATCTTTAAACAGGGAGTTATGAGAAGGCTGTATAGTAAGAGATGTAAGAACACGGACATTTACCCCAAGTTAAAGAGTGTTTCTCCCAAATTGAAAGACGACAGGGACGCTATTCACCATTATTGGGGGAAAAGATTCTTGTCAAAAGCTAACCAGAGGATTGGAAAAAAAGTAGTCGTGTGACACAAGCTGTTTGTTTGCTTTATTAGGCCTTTTGCTGTCTTTGAACTAGAACGTGTTGGCAGAAATAAAACAAGAGCTCTCCAAGTTCGGAGATTGCACTGGGGAATCGTGTTTAAGAAACATCAAAGACCGCACGGCAGGACAAAAAACATGTGTTTGAAGCAGGATAGATTAGAGGCCATTATCTGCTATTTGCTCCCGAGCTCCTGGCACAGGAGAGAGCAGCACTGCAGGGCCACCACCACTTGGGATTAAACACATTCATAGCAATGGTGTCAATGTGCAAATTCTCACTGGCAGCCTCCAAACGGGAACAGAGAGAAGAGGACAAGAGGCTGGATCCTCCTGCGTTGTGTTCCGCCCCCCCTACCCCTCCTTCCGTTGATCATAACCTTACATTTACAGGAGGTGCGTTGGAGCCTAAAATGGTTTTACATTATTGTGCATGGGTCCTTATGGATTATGTTTGTGTTGCAGAGATGGGGTCCCACCGTACAGATATCGTAAGCAGCACAGACGGGAGATGCACGAAAGTGCCAAAGCAAACGGCCGAGTGCCTCTACCTCATATTCCTGTAAGTCAGCCTTCGTTTTTTTTTCTTCCCTCCTTTAATGTATTTCCTACATATTCTCATCCCCCATCCTTGTTGTACCATCTCCTCTCTTCCTCTGCTGTGAAAGAGCTGCATTTGTAATCCCTGCTGCGTCTCTGGGCCTGTGATGATGTGTGTGTGTGTGAATAGCTGATGGTGTGTGTGTGTATAGTATATGGGTGAAGAGCTGTGGGTGTGCACGCGCGCGTGTGTGTGTGTGTTTTCTGCCTATCCGCTGACAGATGCCCTCCTCAGTTGTGTGTGTTGAAGCCCAGCAGACACGAGTGATCCTCCCTGTGATGGACGGCCCCATGCCTCCCTCTGCTGCTCTCTGTCTGCAGGAGAAATCCAGCCCTAATTGGGCCTTAGAGTCAAGAGTGAAATTAAAACTGTGCACTTTTCCTCACATTAGGATGCATACATGGAATGTGTGTAGAGTTCCATCAGGGTCTAGGGTTTTCCCGTGACTAGGAATACCAGGATCTTCTGGTATCAGAAGGTGTTTTATACCTATTACATTATACGTTTTAAAGGAAGTGTTGCACACTTCCTTGAGTGTGTTTGGTGTCTATCTTATGCATAGTCTATGTCTCGTTCAGTTAACACAGAGCGAGAGTGAGCCGGCCATCCTTGTACATCCATAACACATAGGCAAGGCCACTCAGTTGAATCTGGTACTGCAGCATGCAGACGTTTTGTGTGAGAGTCAGGGGAAAGTGGAGCACTTGGAATGGATAAGACTGGAGAAAGGGTAGATTATCTTGTATAACAGTACTGCACCTTGAGTGTTTCTCTGAGAACAGATTCTTCCCTGTCTTTGTCAGAATACTATATTAACGTAGCTCTCGGGCTGTACTGGGAATAGCAGCTCAAAACTGAATATAACATTGAGGCCCTTTGATCTAAATTTACTGCACTGAATGCCACCATTTCAACATGCACGAAAAGTCAACTTTTTTTATATGACTCCATGTTAGCTCAGTGAACTCAGTGCCCACTGCACCTTTGCACCTTTTCTTTTTTAAATGGTTACCTTACCTCATACAACGTGACCAAGCTACAAACACAGACGTGAAGGTGAAAGTCAACCATATACAACCTGACGTTTAAGGTTATCATTCCGGCATTGGTTCAAAGTGATCTTGTAAGCTCTTTATTAGCGTTGGCGTGCTAAACTCTGTCCTTGATAAGATATGAACTGCTGTACCACTTTCGACATTACATAATTCATTCAACTGGTTTACAGGGAATGGGTTTTGCAGACGTAGCAACTGGTAACATTTAATGTGAATCGTATGTTTCTACTCCCAGCGCACGAACCGGATGCCAAAGGATATTCATGTGGAGCCAGAGAAGTTTGCAGCAGAGCTCATCAGCAAACTGGAGGGCGTACTGAGGGAGAGAGAGGCCCAGGAGAAGCTGGAGGAGAAGCTGAAGAGAGTACGACTGGTGAGCCCAGAACACAGACATCTCACCTCATGCCCTCACCAAGCGCAACATATCCTGCATCGTATCAGTATGTCGGGAGTCAGGTGGCTGAGCGGTTAGGGAATCGGGCTAGTAATCAGAAGGTCGCCGGATTGATTCCCCGCCTTGCCAAATGACGTTGTGTCCTTGGGCAAAGCACTTCACCCTACTTGTCTTGGGGGCAATGTCCCTGTACTTACTGTAAGTCGCTCTGGATAAGAGCGTCTGCTAAATGTATCGTGTCGTTGGTGATCTGTTGGTCACAGTCTTTCGATGCATTTAAGATATCCAGTCTACCAGGAAATGGAATGGGGCTCATTATATTTCATGGGAGGGGAAATCGACCATTATGGAGAGAACTCTATCACAGGGCTATCAAGGATCTGGCTCCGTTTGAAACTTCTTTGTTTCCAGCATCAGATGGTACACCTGCAGACGGAGGCGCTTGTGAGGCTGGCGCAGTGTAATGACTTTGTTTGATGTCAGTTGGAGCGTGAAGAAATGCCTGTATGCTCTGAAAATGGATTCTCTTTCAGTACACAAAGCCAGGTGTTAAGTCTCAAGGCAGATCATTTACATAGTTTGGCCCCTCCGTCAGAGAAGCTGCCATAATTCCACTTATTAAAAACTGGGGAGAAGAGAGGAGAGACACTGTCTATGAGCTGATATTACTCTCTCTCCCACAGCCATATACAGTTATTGTGCTATAATGACGACCTCTTTATGACGAAACTACCTTTGTTCCCTCAGAGATATTTATTACACAAAGCAAACAAAAGGTAGGTGAAAATGAAAAGAAGTTAAAGCGCTCAATTTAAGCTCTCGACAGCCCTACTTCAACAATAACGGTGTCTGTAACAGAGACAACACAGTCATTTCTGCTCTCCTAGCTACACTTAATGTGAATGAGTCTTAACATCGGGTGAATCCCACTTCAGGTATATTGTTTTACAGCCACGGTTCTTTCTGTGAAAGTTTGAGAGAATTCGTCACTTTCATTAGCAGGTGCCTTTTAGCAAGAGGGTCTGGTACAGTCCTCTCTTTTGGTCATTGGGAGTATCATGTCTGCACAGCTGCTCATAGAAGGAGAAAAACAGGCCAATATCAGCATGCCCCTGGCCCTCATCAAAACGTCTGAGCTCTTGTGCTGGAATCCTCAACCTGGGGGAGCATCAAAGGATTTGTACATAAATTGCCCACTGTTTTTTTGCCAAGGTTTTCTGTGTTGAAATACCATCAAAGCATTGGGACAGTGTGGGGCATTGGTTATCATGGATGATTTGTAGGTTGGGAGAGAAGGTGTGGTTGGTTCAACACAATAGTCCATTTTAGCAGAAAGAGACCTTATGGAATGTGGGTTTGATGATATTCACAGCTTAGAACCTTAGTATCTTGGAACCCAAAATGGAGGGTTCTGTGGAACCCTATATGAAGTTGTGCTGACTGATTTTGGGCACATTGATAGCTTTGAATCAGAGAAGTTTCCTTTGCCGTAAAACACACATTTAAGCACAAGACTGTCATCTGCTGGTCAAACTGAGGCGATGTCACATCACTGTGTACTTTGACATGACTTCAGCTCGCAATTAAAACGTGTCAAAAATTATTATAAAATGCTGCATCAGTTTCTGTCAAAGAGCGTGCTCAGCAATTTAAACGGAATTGTTCTGCCAGTTGACAAAATTAGGGCAGCACTGTTGTTTGAGTGACTAGAACCATGCATCTTGCAGCATCTTTTCCTCAATGATCACGTTTTTGTTTTTCCTTGTTTCCTTTTTCCAGGAGGAAGAAGGGGATGATGCTGACGTTTCCACAGCAACATCATTGTTCAGTCACAGACTGCCTCCTGGTGCTCATCCCCAGCACTACAACTCCCGCTACGCTGACATCAGCTACAACGGCCTCCTGAGAGACGCTCACGAGGAGAACCCAGAGAGCATCCTGGACGACCACGTCCAGCGTGTCATGAAGACGCCCGGCTGTCAGTCCCCAGGCACGGGACGCCACTCCCCCAAGTCCCGCTCGCCCGAGGGAGGCAAGGGGCCTGGTGTTGCGATGCCACTGCCCCCGGGCCCTGCCAAACACCTCTCCCGGCAGGGGCCCAAGGGGGACAACAGCCACTTGTACCACCACAAACACGTTCACCACATCCACCATCCGGCGGGAGGGAAGCCCAAAGAGCAGGTGGAGGCTGAGGCAGCCATGAGGGTGCAGCACGGTAGCTTCCCCTGGGGCATGGAGCAGCACCACTACGGGCCCAAGTCTCGCAACTACGCCGATGGCATGAGCCCCAACCCCATGGAGCCCATGGCTAACAGGTATGTGGAACACCGGCAGGCCCGGCATGTGTATGCCATGAATACTTTGACCTGTTCTTCACAATGAGCCTTGGGTGCTTTTTCTTTTCGCCTCATGTCTTCAGTAGCAAAGGTTGCACTCTGTCGAAAAGGCCCTTCAAGAAAGGGGAGGAGGCGCGACCCTATGAGATGCCGGTGCCTCCGGACGATGTGGAGAGGAACCAGAAGATCCTCCTGTGGATGATGGAGGGAGAGAAGGAGGCTGTCCGTCACAAGAAGAGCCCCTATGGGTGAGGAAAGATTCCATGCCGGACATTTTGACCCAACCCGAACACAAGGGACATGTGCATCCAGGTCCATCAGTTTAGTCAGGGGAGGCAGGTGGCTGAGCGGTTAGGAGGGGTTAGGGTTATTAATCCAAAGGTTGCTGGTTCGATTCTCGTCCGTGCCAAATGACGTTGTATCCATGGGCAAGACACTTCACCCTACTTGCCTCGGGGGGGGGGATGTCCCTGTACTTACTGTAAGTCGCTCTGGATAAGAGCGTCTGCTAAATGAAGTCTGAGAGGAAACCAGCCAATGTGTCTTCTTTCCCTTTGGGTCACACTTACCTTTTTGTTTCTCAGGAGCATCACAGGGTCGAAGAAGGCCCCAAGCCACGAGGCGTCTCGGCCCAGCTCAGTGGAGAGACCTGGGGCAGTGCACCCGTGGGTCAGCGCCCAGCTCCGCAACAACGTGCAGCCCTCCCACCCCTTCATCCAGGACCCCACCATGCCCCCCAACCCAGCCCCCAACCCCCTCACCCAGCTGGAGGAGGCTCGCAGGCGGCTTGAGGAGGAGAAAAAGAAATCCGGCACCTTACAGACAAAGCAGAGGTAAGACAACCTTGCCGGGCAGCGGCTAGATGTTTTCCTGTTTCTATGTCAATGTTTTTTTAACAGTATCATAGGAAGGCAGCCAAATGTGGCCTCCTTGGTGGTGCACGTATCTGGTAATTGAATCGTTGGGTGGGGTGTCGTGCGGGGGGATTAGCGTGTATGGTGGGCAGCCTGCGTGGCCCAGCAACCAGTGTGTGTCTAACCCTCCGGGGGTGGTTGGGTCCCCCAGGTATGTGATGGAGGTGATCCAGAGGGGTCGCGCTGCCGTCAGGCCCGCTCTGTTCCCACCCCTCAGCGCGGTGCCTGCCGTGTCCGACACGGAGCTCTCCGAGCCCGAGTAGGTTCCTCGTGTGAGCCCAGTCCCTCCACCCCCCCCTCCATCCCCTAGGTCACAGCACCCCCATCTCACCCCATGTCCACCACCCCGGCAGTGTATCCACTGCTCTTGTGTCTGCACGGCCTTGTTGGTCCATGTGTGTGTGTGTGTGTTCTGTCGAGTCATGCATCCATGCATTAGAAACCCAGAAAATAGGCTATTTCGTGCTGCCTTGGACTCAATCAATCCTGTTTGATTGCTTTCACTAATACCCTTTGTCCTGTTATTGGTAGTACTATCCTGTATCCCAAACGTGTTTCGGTTTGCTGTCTTTTATGTGGGACTGAAGATTACTGTTAGAGTTCTGTGTGTGTGTGTGTGTGTGCGTGCGTGTGACATTAGAGAGATGTGATGACTCCTACTTACCTCCACTTGTCTCTTATCAGCGACAGACAGTAATCCATGACAGGTTGAGTGGAGGTGGAGGACCGGATAGGAGGAGACTGGCAAGTTAAAACCTTGAGAATCAGTCAGTCAGGGATGTGGAGCTGATGATGAATGATACTTAGCTTCTGAATGGGAGTTAATGGGCGACACTTGGAATGATAAGGACTGAAACATTGGACAAAGAGTGAAGGATGCGTTTGGTCGGCCTTTTGGTATGTCTTTGTTTGGCAGCAAGACATGGTGTTGTTGCATGTAGAGCAGGGAGAGCTTTGATGTTTACTGGAGCCATAGTTTCTTTGATATCCTGTAAGCTGTTCTTCCGGCTGTATAGTGATGGAAGAGGACAGTTAGAGATGGAAGAGGACAGGAGAGCTCCAGTGAAGAGTAGATGAAAGGCTGTCTTCCTGGTATTGCCACTAGGCACACTGCTCCAACAGACTCTCTTGGCCTGGGGCTGGGTACTTGGAAGGTACTTGGATCACTGCTGCCCGCAACCTTCTGGCTACTTTGACTAGAAACATTATAATCTCATGGAACTGCTTTTGGCCGTACGTTTCAGCTAGCTAGTTAGTGGATAAAACATTGCCTATATGTTTTTTTACGACATTTACTTTCAGTCAAAATAGACGCTGTTGCCTTTTGATATGCGTTAATGAAAGGCGTTACGTTTGCATTGGCAGTCTATAGACTCAACAGGATAGACTGACTAGACAGGTACTTTTACGCAGAGATGGAGAGGAACTTTAATTGTTTTCGTTTCTGTTACAGAAGGAAATTGTGAGTCGGAATATTTGGGGGTCATACAGTTCAGAGATTTCATTTCACTGACCATATGTTTTGGTATACTCAATGTAATCTCACTCACCTGGTGAAAACGTCTAGCCATACTCTTTTACTGACACCAAATGTCATAAATTCATTAACAGCCCTTGTATTGATCTGTTTCAGACACAAGGCCACTAAGAAGCTGCCCTGTGAGAACATCACGGTGGCCTACTACTTCTGCGGAGAACCTATTCCGTACAGGACATCTGTCAAAGGGAGGATTGTCACACTGGGCCAGTTCAAGGAGCTGCTGACTAAGAAAGGGAGCTACAGGTATTCTTGCCTTTACATTTCAACAATCGCGTAAACATTTTAAGAACACCACATTCCAATCCATAATGTCCATCAACTAACATCTGTCGTCCCCCCCCCACTCCAACTTGTCTAACTTTAGGTATTATTTCAAGAAGGTAAGCGATGAGTTTGACTGTGGGGTGGTGTTTGAAGAGGTACGTGAAGATGACGCAATCCTGCCCATCTTTGAAGAGAAGATCATTGGGAAAGTAGAAAAAATTGATTGACACTAAAGGTTGAAGAGGAAGGCGTTCAAGCGGATGGACTGATAAGCTGCTGGATGGAAACAGAGGTGTTAGAGTGGAGAGGCAAGTGGCAGGAAAGGCATGGCACCAGATAAGTGGAGCTCCAGGTGAAAGTGGATGAGAAGAGGAAGGGCTTGTTGTAGTCAGACTGTGGGAGGCTATTGATTCTGTTCAGCCCCACTGAGTAGGAAAGGCATTGGACTAAACCAGGAAGACGATGTTCTCTCCTTCAGTGTCCAGAGTGTAATGTAGCATTGTCAAATTAGAGTAGAAGAAAAAGTACTATGAATCTGCTTACTAAAGCTGCATATTTTTGATATGACGTATCAGAAGGTATCCTTTCTAATGTAACCATGCTTGTAATTTTTATATGTACTGGTACCAGATATGTACAGATTGTCTGTTTTAAAACATAACAAGAAAGTTTTATATCTATTTAAATATTTAAAAGCTATCTGTTTGACCTTAAAGCAGGGGCACTGTTCAAATTTGACATGATCAAGATTTTTTAAAGGGCTGTTTTTTAAAGTATTTTAAAGCCCTCATGGGGAACTACAAAGCCCATGTTAAACCAAGTGCTTTTAATCTTAACACTCAATCTACTAGAGCTCTTGTCATGTGGTATTCTGTCATAATGCCCCTTCTACTGGATTGGGTATCAGTGTCAATAGTAACATCAAAACAATCTCATAAGATGTCCTTATCTGACGAAGCCTTTGTGTCTTTTACTTTCCTTACTTATTAGCTCTGTAAGTGGTGCTGATGTTTTACTCCCAGTGGTGTTTAATGTTACCCCTACTACTTCTAGACATTGTCCACGGAAGGCCATTCTCACAGACAGTACTCAGTAGCATACTGCAACAGGCAAAGCCAGTAGATTTGATCAGAAGTGCCAACAGTTCAAATGTGTGGGCAGGTGAGGACTTAAATCTTTTATTGATTTTCTCTGTAATGAAAGGGTCAGTACGTGGGTTTATTTACACGCTGTAAAGCTAAATAGAGTATTGATCCTGTGATTGGTGCAGTCACATGCTCTGGGGATGCTGTTGGATCACCCAGTGTCACTGAACAATAACACCACAACCCTAATGTTTACACCCACTTGCTTCCATCACAAACGGAACTGAATTACTACTTCTAGCCTTCCATAGCTTACTATAGCTATAATTGGTGCCTGGCAGGAACGAATTGTTAAAAAAAAAATATATATATATATATATCAGTATGAAATGATCTACGTTTTGCGAGGTCACACTACACCAAAGAGAACTGTAGGAACAAGTTATCATGTCCGTCATTCTTGGAGTCTTTTATTTACCCTTCCACACGCATGCGTCTTTTCATCGATGGATGTATTAGTATTTGATCTCTTAGCTTCCAAATCCTTGTGTGAAAGCGGGAGCTCTTGCACAGAATCTCAGAATGTCGGGAATGTTAGAGAATGGTGCTGGAGTCAGTGCATGGAGGAAAGTGCTAATCACCTTTGTTCCTAGGAGGATGAGGACTAGTAGGCATTATAAGGACCTTTTAATCAGAGTGCTGTATTGTTGGGTATTGTGTCACATATATACCCTGTGTAAGGAAGATATCCTTTCTGAGGTGCTGGTTTTTGTATTTATTTAGATGGATATTTTTTAAAGCCTGTATAAAGTTAACATATCTAGTGCATTACCCTCTGTTGCACCCGTTAAAGAAGTGAATAACCATATTTTGTTATGTTTTTATAATAATGGGATATTGACTCTATCCGCAACAATATTGGTACTTCATGGTCCGTGACTATAACTATAATGTAAAGTTTGATTATCTGTAGAATGATGATTAATATAAAATATTTTCATTTGTTTCAAATGGAGGACATCAACTCTTAAATGATTCTTGCTGTGAAAGCCCCAAAGTGAACTTTCCCCACTTAAGATCAATGAAATGTATATAATACACATCACAGAGTGCCTTTATATCCATCCTCCACTGTCTACCATGTGATTTTTAAATATCTGACATTCAAGCATTTATGTTTTTGGTTAGTCTCTGATTAAGAACATTTTGGTTTAAGTGTTTTCCAGTCATATCACTTTGGATAAGCCTTTTCCATGTAAATATGTACAATTTTAAATGTCTTCAACCAGCAATTCTTTTTGAACTTTCAGTACCCTGGACCCATGTCTTTGTGGTGACCCGTGCTGTTATCATTTAAAGGTACTTGGACAATAAATTCATGTAATAAACCAGAGCTGGAGCACTATGCGTCGTATTTTTTTCGTATTCCTAAATCAGCATTTGGCAAACATGTGTCCTAATAATCTTAGAACCATTTCTTAATTACTGATTCTTTTAATCTGATAAAGCAATTTTACAGTATACTAATACTAGTTTTAGTCTATTAATGACTATAGCTAAGTTAACCAGTTTGAAGAAAAAATTTGACACATCCTGTTCCAAGAAATAAGCTGTTTCACCAGCTCAGACAGAAGATGGCAGCCTAATCTACAGATGGTGTAGAGTGTAACATATACATACATAGTGTACACCATGATATAGCAAATGAAAGAAAGTGAGATATTTAGAGGGAAAAAAAATGGTATGGAAAATGTGTACAGTTTCATACTAGCATGGAATTAATGTTCTTAGAAGGGCAGGATAAAGCCTCCATTATTGATTGTTCTGATCTGTGGAAGAATCGTGAGTACAGCACACTTATGATTCACTGTTGAAAGCAACATTTGGTGTTGAATAATTGATAAGGCCCCAGCAATGTGTGCTGTGGTGACACATCATTAACTTTTTGTCAGATTATTTTACAAATATAATTTGATGTAGACTTGAGAGAATGCTCTTCGACCTAATGCAATGACAGAAAAATAACAATATCTCAAAATCTGGCATGGCATCATATTTAATCATATCTGTTTATCTGGTTTAGCTAATATTTAAAAATATGTGAAACCAAACATTCCATCGACATCGATTAACATTTCATTGGACATTACTTGACTATCACTGTTGATGATGTGTTTGCCATTTTCATGTTCCACCATCACACTTCATATCCATCTACCAGCTCTGTCAGTTCTGGATATAGCACCTTAAGTAGGAAGACAAGGAAGACAACTTAACTGTCATTTGGGGCAGGTAGTTTATGTTTAAGGCCTGGTCTAAGGCAGATTTAAGACATGCTTGAACTATAACAGAAGTCTATATAGGAGTCAGATGGCTGAGCGGTGAGGGAGTCGGGCTAGTAATCAGAAGGTTGCCAGATCGATGCCGTGCTAAATGATGTTGTGTCCTCGGGCAAGGTACTTCACCCTACTTGCCTCGGGGGGAACGTCCCTGTACTTTCTGTAAGTCGTTCTGGATGAGAGCGTCTGCTAAATGACTAAATGTAAATAACAACACTGCCTAGAATGCTGTGTAGCTTATTCATTCCCTTTCATCCAAACCTTTTGTAGCTTCTACTCTCTCAGCCCATAGGCTCTCACATTGCACTTGTAATTAAATCTGGAACACGGTGTTGGACTCCATTTAAAGAACCAAGCAGCCTAATTGAAAAGGGAAGATCATTAGCATGTTCTCCAGCTGAGTCTAAAACAAGCGAGAAGGATCCAATCAAAAGAAATAGACATTCATTAGCGGATGGCACAGCTAGCTCCAAGATAAATATATATACAAAACAACCTCGCGCTCCATCTCCATAGAATTCAATCGAACCACTACAGATATGAGCATGTAGACTGTGCTAATTAAATAAGGCCTAGTGCAATTCCTACTCCTGAGAGAAACAATGTTACTAGCTTTGCCTGGCCATCCTGTTAGCTTTCTCTCACATGGGTGTTAATAGTTTTTGGACCATGCTGTGTTATCCATTGCCAAAAACAGCAGACAAATAAATAAAGGATGTTGCCCAGAGAACACAATAATATGTAACACAGAAGTACATCCAGGAGTCCCACCATTGAAACAACAGGATATTGTTTGCGGTTTTTCTAGCTTTTATGCTTTGAGGCTGCCACGCATTTTCATCACAAGGTTGTGGAGGCTATGAATAGATTTGATCAACGTGAATGTTTCTTTGCTGTAGCTTTCTCACCTGTGTTAATATAAAACAACGTACTGTATGCTTGGGTGTGGGTGCATACATGGAAGAGGGTGTGGAGACGTATTGGAAGATGTCCTTGAAAACATGAGCATCCATATTCAACAGTATTTGTGTGTTGGATTGCAATGTGTTAAATAGAACTGACCCTGAGAACCTTGTTTTCATGGTGATTGAATCAAAACATGATGATTTTCTCACCTCTTTTTGCTCAGGTTTCAAGACATAGTGAAAGTAATTACTATTTACTGCATATTTGGGTAATTAGGCAAATGTTTTGGTAAACACACATTGGGCATTTCAGTCTAGAATTTCATACATCCATTATAGTAATAATGGCTATACTGTAGTGTAACTACTGTTTGTTCCTATTTACAAGTCAACAGAACCATGCGGATGTTACGCCTGGGATTGCAAACACTAATGGATCATTAATTACTGAAAAAAATAGCTGGTAATGATGACCTGAAAAGTGTTCCCAAAAAAGTGTTTACATGTAATTGACTTGTGTGAAGAATGTATTTTACTATGTAAATAGGTGTCTGAAGGACTAGAGTTAAAGGGTATAACATATATGTTGCTCAATAAAACAATACAATGAGAATGTAAAAGAACAGGAAAACAAACAACAATGAAAGCATGCTTATTACAAGGAGATATTTCTCAATTGTTTGGACAATATTAACCTGAAATAACCCATGTAACTAATGAGTTTGAGCTTGCATTGTTCGTGAGTGATCTGTCACCAAATATTAGTTATGGTCCTGTTTTGGTTGAGGATACAACTAATTTTCTCAAATTAGGCACAG
Source organism: Hypomesus nipponensis (assembly GCF_054491055.1). Taxonomy (NCBI): domain Eukaryota; kingdom Metazoa; phylum Chordata; class Actinopteri; order Osmeriformes; family Osmeridae; genus Hypomesus; species Hypomesus nipponensis. The sequence goes on along the minus strand of NC_140377.1, from coordinate 5,397,248 downwards.
AAAAGTACTCCTCGATCCGTTTGCTCTCAGATAATGATTCAGGAGACTTATCATTTAGAGTTGTTAGTAGGGACTTACTTTTGAAGTAAAAAAGGTCACAAGTAGCTCCATGAGAAATGATCTGACTTCAGATCTTGCTAGCAAGTTGTCAGGTCCTAAACAAAACTCCCCATTGTGACACCTCCTTCCCTTGATCCCTCTTGGTATGAGTGGTCCGTCAGCATCGCTACAGCTAATTTGCTAAAGCTTTTTTTTGCTTTCATTCAGCCTTGAATGTACCTCAGGTGTTAGTGTTCTCCTGTGGTAGAGACATACATTCAAGTTGCCACATCTGAGCCTTGTAAGTAGGTTTTGTTCACTCGTATGACTAATCCCTTTACAATATGACTTACCACTTTTCCTTGTACGCAGCCTTGAGGTTTGTGCCCTCGGTATATTAGTGTCCTACTGTGGAGGAGAGAAACATCTAGTGCACTTGTGCAATGAATTTCATTTTATTACTGTATGTGCTCCTAAAGTATGTGCTTTTTCAACGTTTGCGAAAATAACAATGACATAACATGCACAAAGTGTCGTACACTTAATCTCTGTCTCAGGCAAGACGCTTCCCACTGATCCAAAGATCTGGACAGAGAGTAATCAAAGACCCTGAATACGAACTGTGCTATAACAAAGAAGTTTAGATTCTAAGAACATCTTGCAATCAAGCTGACTTGGAACCAGATTTTCTTTTGTTGCAAACAAAATGAATAGTTAAGTATCATTAAAAAAAAAGAAAGAAAAAAAAAATGCTTCACCTTTATCCTCACTTTCTCTGAATGTAACCTTGATTTCAATGGCTTGCATGTTTCTAATTACAGCTGTTGTAGTGGTAGAAGGTGGAATTTATGGAAAATGGAATGTGTGGGCAGGGATTGTATCGTGTACTGAGAGCCCAGCCCTGAGCTGGAATTTCTAATAAATAGCTATAATGTGCATCGAGTCTCCAATATGAAACGGATGAAAAGGACTTATGACATGCAGCAATACTGTTGCTGTATTAGTGGTCTTCAGGTGATATAAGTAAAAATGTATGAATTAGTAGTTGGGTTAGCATGTACGTGTGTATGTGCGTGCGTGCTTCTTCATTATAATGTATTGTACTTCAGGACATTCCCCATGGGGATAAGTCCTGCCTACCTACCGACCGACCCACCTAATATAATGTTCTGAACATAACTGCCTCAAAGAACTATGAGGGATATTTATGCTGATCATTCATTTTCTGATTGTGAATAACAATAAATTGTGTAATTTTCAGCCAAAGGTATTGTGTTTCATAGTGTTTAATGCATAGTTACACACTGAGTTTGACCTCAGCTGACCGCTAATCAGAATATGAATATAAATCCTAGGTTTATACAGCCTGTTCATCACCCCACTCTGGTCCCAGTGTTCTAGTATGGGGTGTCAGCCAATCATGTTTCGAGTATGACGCATGAGGGTTCTGGAGGCATGAAAGATGTGTTCTATAACTGTTGAATCATCAATGCCTCAAACCATGTTCAACCATGTTTTAGCTTGAAAACTGCAGCCGTTAATACTGATGGGGACAGTCCATTTCAGACCACAGACACACATCTCTTTCCCACTTTAGGTCAGACCCACATCGTATCATTTTGCAGTGGATGAAGTGGATGAAAAAAAATCCTGATTCAAGGGTGAAATCAATGAGGGTAGTTGGTTGAATATTGTGCATACTGTGTCGTAGTGTGGTTTCTAAATGTTTTGGTGTCTAGGTTAGGAGATCCCAGTCCTATAGACTGTGACATGTCATCTAGTCTAAATTTAAAAAGTAATCAACCTGTCCAATCAGCATTGCTGGCCCTGTTTATTAGAGTAAAGACAACAATACTAGTCCAGATGATAGAAAGCACAATTACATTTACGGCTCACATATTTTTCACTACAACTCTCTAGGTTTCGTACTCATGAAAACACTTTGTTTTAGCCTAGAGCTCATGCCACTAAATAAATAAACCCTTTGCTTTTTATTTGTTTGGTGGTTGTTGCTGCATACCTAAAGACACTGGATATTTTGTCAGGCTACTTCAGTCATTGATGGTAGCCATGTTTCTAAAGATACTAGACAGAATCATTTTTTTCAAACTACATTAACAAAGTGCAGCACACATTACCAGCATGGACTAATTGCTTGCTTTGGGATTTTGCTTGATGTGCAGCTTTTAAAACGAAACGGTTTTGAGCATGACTCAACTGGAACATGATTAAACCTCTCACCATGTTGAAACACTTTTGACTAATTATGTCCTGTTCATGCATGGAGTTGGTTCAGGTTAGTAGACGGTTGGTAGGTCTGTAATATCCATGACATAGAATTATATCTGGGAGAAATCTATGCCAAGTTAAATTAATTAATCAGCATCTCCTTCAAAATGCAGTAAGACCCAACAATGTATGCAAATTCAATCTCTGCTCTGCACTCACATTCCAGAGATGCAAGGGTCTCTGGGGCAATCGCTGTCTTGTACTGTTCTCATTGATATTCTGCACCATGAGGTTCTAAAGCAGAAGGAAGTAACATCATCTTAAATCAATCTGCTGAGAACAGCATGTTTATCAGGTCAAATATATTCAAATTTGAATGATTTTATGTGTGGAATATGTAGGGAACACAACATGGTTGTTTCTATTGACCAGGTCAGATGTTGAGAGTATACAATGTCTGATAGCAAGGGAAACATGAGTTGGTAGGAGGAGGCCAGAGGAGGTTGAAGGATGAGGTGGGAGGAGAAGGAGGAGGAGGTTGAAGGATGAGGTGGGAGGAGAAGGAGGAGGAGGTTGAAGGATGAGGTGGGAGGAGAAGGAGGAGGAGGTTGAAGGATGAGGTAAGAGGAGAAGGAGGAGGAAGGAAGAGTAAAGTGTATCACAATGGTTATTTTTTGCTTTTTAGAGATGTTTGTAAAGTACCGCGGTTTAACCAAAGCCTAGATAACCCATTTCATTTTAATTTTCAAATACGTTCAAAATGTATCTTTACTTTGTTGATTGCTTCTTTGAATGAAATGTCAGATGACAAAGACACAGTGCTCATGGGAGAAATTGATTAACACGTACAATGGAGAAAATCAATGATGTGGGTGTACTGTATTGACCCAGTAGCGTGGAATAAATTATCATTCTCTATTGAAGAGTGTGGCAGACTAAGGTATAAACTATATCGCACCATAGATAAGACTATAGCTGTGGTAATATGATGAACAGGGTGATTAGTATTTAATTGAAGCACTTTAATCGAAGCACTTCTTTGCATTGTAAGTGAATCCTACACTGTGCATGATAATGACTGCTCTCTTCCCTGAATATCTGGAGTGGTCCTTTCAATGTTTAAGTATCAAACATTATTAGCGTACACTCTGCAGCTAGAAATGTCAGACAGTTCAGATGAATATGCTCTTAGTAAGTAATCGATTCATATATTGATAATTTTTCATAAATGTTAAAGATGCAACATATAATATGTTTGTTACATTTTTCTTCATGCATATCAAGATTAAATTGAATATCTCTTTACCATGTTATCCTGATGACATTTATTCTGCATGAGTTCTCGTCATGGACCATACCTTGAAAGTTGGCCATAAAGATACACCAAGGAACATACAGTAGATGTTAGTGGATTTTATTGCAGTACCCACCATGATTCAAAGGAATGTGTCATTTAACAACGTTTTAATTAGATGTTTTGAATGTATTTGTATGCACATACAGTATTGAAATACTTTTGACTAATATAGTAATCAAGTGCCAAATTTAATCACATATGTACACCAAAAATATGATTTATATAAGTTCAAATCCATTATATATAGACATACCGTTACAAAAGAATAACATACTATTACAAAGAACACCTCATGACAAAATTGCAGACAGTGCTAGACAGTATAAAGGAGTATTATTTCCCAATATTGGCTAAATAATTTTGCAGGAGAACAGTTCTTCTGAATCTAGTTAATAATAAATAGCATATTAATGAGGTAGCACACATCTTATATCGGGCACTAGATAGGGAAAGTATTTGAGAGAACAAACAAGTAAACCAAAGCAATAAATTATAACAATGCTTGTAGTATTTATAGTACAACATCAACACAATTCTAAAATGTACCCATTACTCTTCTTCCTATCACAAACAGATTTTAAATGTACTTAATTATTTAATATACAAAGAAATGCATGCAAGTATACGCAAATTCTAAAGTAAAATCCATAGCAACAAAACGTAATCCTTTTAGAGGTTTATGACTCAAACTGCATACTTGAAAACATATTTTCCATCCAGATAACATCAAATATCCCGCTTTGGAGGGATAATAAGGCAATAAGCACATAACTCTTTAACAATTAGGGTTGCTTTTGAAATGGCAAGTTTAAAGTCATTGTGGCCTCCCGAGGTTCAGCGATGGGCCTGTTAGTCATTTCACAATCGTTCTGTCGTATGTTTTCCTCATTCATCTGAGACACTTCTGTTGACCCTGCTTCAAATCCAGGCACAGTGTTGGCCACATGAACCACATGAACTTTGTTCCTTCCATTCTTGCTGAGGATACAGCTGAACACTTTCTTAAAGCCTTTGCGAAAATGCTTGGATACCAAAGCATACACAATGGGATTGAGGCAGGAGTTAGCATAAGCCATGCAGTGAGACAATATCCTAAAGGCGTATGTGGTCTGGTTGAAGGGAAAATCTCCATAGAGGTAACAAAGTATGACTACATGGTACGGCAGCCAGCATATGCAGAAAAGCACAGTAACAATGATGATCATTTTTGTCACCTTGCGCTTGGCTCTTTTTGACTCTGACATTCCGTCCAACGGGTCCACAGCTGTCCACAAGTACTTGATGGTTCTGGTATAGGACAGGCTTACGATGAGCACAGGGATCACATAACCAAACACAAAGGTGCATGTGTCAAGCACCTTACGGTTGTGCTCTTGCCAGCCAGGGACACACACGTTGCTATTGGCAAAATCAATGAGGTCATAGTAGCTTAGATACGGTCCCGCAAAGATCAGCGAGAGACCCCAGATGACTACCATGGCAACCACAGCATTACAGGGTGTTCTTAGTTCTCGGGAACGCAGAGGGTAGCGAATGGCCAGATACCTACCAAACACAAAGACTGGTCAGACTTACAATTAATTTCACTAAGATTTTCTGAAAACTATATTGTATCCTTTACAAACCCAAATACAATTTGTGCAGTTCATTCAACCATTGGAACTCTAACTAATAACAAATGATTTGTAAACGTACAAAAAGGAGAGTTATTAGGTCGATGCAGGAACCAATTCCATAAATGGTTTATAAATGTTTCACAAGGGATTGCAGTTAAAGTGTTATTGTTGGTGCATGTAATTATTTTGTTATGCTTTATTAGTAGAATGGTGTTTTTAGCTGGATGTTCAGCAAGGATTTGACTACGTAAACAAGAATTTGATTATACTTCAGTCCAATGTCAAACTACCACTTCTTAAATGGATTAAATAGTTTTTTATCTGAAAACATATTTAAGGCTTATAGACAAAAAACGATTTGATCTGCCTTTGGGGTTAATAGATGAGCGGCAAATTTAGAGCTGCAAATGTGTTTGTTGTTCATCCTGCCTGCCTGGGAAATAATTGCTTCTGGGGGTTCTAGGTCTCAACCACACTCGCTGCAGATGTTCATTTTTCACATGGAGGAAATATATTGAATTAATGGCACCGTCGAAAAGGTAAACAATCACGTTGTGTGTTGAGGTGTCGGCTCTCCCCACAGATTGAGACCAACTATTTTCATCAGGCTCAGAATGTGGCCCCACAGAATCAATGGGATCCTATTTGAAGGAAGAGAACAAATGCATTGTGCAAGGAAAGCACTCATGCTGAAGTCCATGATGATGATTCAAATTCAAAGGTCAGGATTATTTGGATGTTTTTATCCTTTAGCTTCTCGTCCTAACATTACCGATGTGCCTCTTTTATTCTGGCCAGACAGGTAGCTATCAGGGACGAGAGAAGGTTTGTCTGGACTGCCAGGCTAATAAAAACACTGTGAAAGAATAGGTGTTTGAAAGTGTGAGTGCCATATCTGAACAGCATAGGCTTCTGACAATGCCTGTGATCATCTTTCTGCCTATTATTATACAATAGATAATAGGACCAAGTATTTTTGCAGAGAAGAAGTGTGAACTCTGATGAGATAAACTATAGACATCTTGGTTTAGCCATAGAAATCCATTCGTTTTAATTGGGCAAGTTGACCTTTGGATTCACAAACCAATGATGAATGTGTACTACATGTAAGAGTACATTTATTTTTTTAAAGGATATGAGGCACTGGGACTGTTCAACTTTACGTATATGAAAACATTTGACAGCCCTGACAGTAGCTTGGAAAATGGTTGAGAAACAGAAACATACCTATCGACCGACACTGCAGCAAGCGTGAAACTGCTGGCGTACATGGTGAGGTTGATAAAGAAGTGGACCACCTTGCACATGAAAGAGCCAAACACCCAACCTTCCAGGGAGTAAATGGTGGCTTGGAAAGGCACACAGAAGATGATGAAGAAGAAGTCGGCCACGCTCAGGTTGAGGATAAACAGGTTGGTGGTGTTGTATCCCACCTGACCACTGCGTAGTAGCACCGCCAACACAAGGCTGTTCCCAATGGTGCCCAGTAGGAAAATGAGGGAGAAGACCACCGACACGATCACACTGGTTGGGTTCACCTGGTAACTGTCTGATGTATTTCCCTGTCCTCCTGTCCTACTGAAGTCTTCCAGGTCAGACATTTTTAACAGCAGTTTGTGTTCTGGAAGAAAAGAGATATAAATCTGAATAAAGTTGGGCTGCAACAATATGAGTGATGCCTGGTTAGTTTACAACCCTATGATAATGGTGTTCACGAAAAAAGCATGTGCTTCAGAATGTCAAGTAAGGATGATGAATTGTTTTGATGAGTCACCCAGTTTTAATACTCATATCATACTGACAGCAGACAAAACCTAATCGAGTAGCTAACATGTTTGCTGTGGGCTTTCGTTCAATATATCTGCCTAATTATTTTCTATGGAACAAAGTAGGCCCAAGGAAAAATCATTTTGTATGTGTTGACATTACTGGAAAAAATACAATACCTTATGGATGAAACCATTTATAAAATAATTGGATACCAACTTACAACACTACAGCGAGAATCAGATCGATATAGACATATTTGGTATGCATTAATCTGAACATGTGTCAGCCTCTCTACCTTTGGTATAGCCACCATCCTCAATGATCATAGTGTAGCAGAGGGAAAAGGAGGTATCGATTTTCATCTGTACAGCTTTGAAAGGAAGTGTTGCTGTTACATGTGGAAGACCAAGGAAAGGAGCCATCCTGACATTCAATATATGATGTCATCTACCTAGCCTTGTGTATTATAGCTAGTACACTCAAACACCCGCCCACTTGGTCAAGCAACTTACTTGTTACTTGACCAAGTAACAAGAAATTCTATTATATTGATGGAATCCCAGTTTCAGCCCTTCAATCTGATTACAGGCTTGACATAGCTTTAAAGTGTCTCAGTAATTGAAAGATGGTGTTCTCTTTGATGTAGTTGCAACTTTCCAACTGAGGAGAAATGACTAACCAATAGATCCGGAACACTCCAAGACACAGACTGATTGATTGCCACAGACTACCACTTGCAGAAAATGAATCAGTAAAACTTCAACGGGGACTGCACTGTAAACAATTAATTGTAATTAATAAGTTGTAATTAACAAGGCAGTTACCATGACAAAAAGCATAGCACCACATCTATATATATTCCTAAGGTTTAAACCAAAGGATGGTTTGTATTCACTGATCCTGTAACAGACAATGGCAACAGCAGTAATGCCCAAATTCTGAAGTGTAGCAATCTCTTGTCAGTTAAGATACAACCAAGCGTCCTATCACACAACATGCTGGCTGGCACACATCCTACAGACAGTCCATCCCTGTGGTACAGACCTGTAACAACCTCATCAGGCAAGATTCCAACATTTGGTGATACATTTTTGTTTTGCCACACAAAACACAGCTGGATCGAACCATTCAACGTTTTTGGAATGCAAGTCCTTTCAAAAAGGTCTGTAATTCCCCAAATGCAGAATTGGCCAACAACTTCAATTTAAATTGGACTTGTAGTGGCTTGTGACACATTTTGTTCATAAAAACACATGGCATAGACCTTGTACACACTGGCTACTGAACTATTTAAAATAGACCTACACTATATGCTTTTTGTTGTGGCTGTGGTTTATGCATAGTGACGTCAGCGCAGCAATTGATCCAAGATTTCACTTAGCCTGTGGGAGAAAAAGTAGTTTTTTGCCAAAAGATGAGAGTGAGAAAATTGCACACTTTCAGTAAAGTGGCACAGCTTGGCTAGTTTTAGTTGGTGTATGTGTTGAGACACACAGGCCTACCAAATATCTCAGTCCAAAACTAGACATGCTGTCAGAAGCTATGTTCTCTGTAGAATTTTAGTCTGTTGCTATAGGTATTTAGTGCATGCAACTGATGTACATAAACTAAAAATGCATACACTAGGATGGGAGTGTTTAATTTATCTAATGTGGGAAACAGAACACATTGAATCAAGGAGACTGAGAGGAAAGAAAATTATTCTTCTACAGCATTGTTTCCCCAAATAATTACCTTTAGAATATGTTGTGTATGTATTCATTGTACCTGTATTGTACATTTAACAAGATATATTGCATCCCCTCTTGAAACCCACGAAACAACGATGGTTAGTCTTGGCACTTGATTGATAACACTTAAAATACCCAAATTCTGTTGTCATGGAGATGTCATGTCATCCAAACGAGACATCTGGCTATTGGTCGTGGTTGGACAGCTACTGAGGCAGTTATGTCTAACCCTTAGCTAATTGGTTAGTAGGTAGTGGCTATCTGTGAGTGACAACCTTTTTAGATTTTTGGTGCAGCTTTTATTGTGTGGTTAAGATTTAAAATTTTATTTTAGGCTGGAACATAATGTCAACAATGTAATAGATACTTCTAAAAGAGCTACATGACTAAAATAATTATAAGCTCAGTTAAACTGTTCTGAAACAAATTACAGCCCTCAGTGTTGAGCTTCACAATCATTCCTCAACTGGCTTTCCTTCTTTCACCCATGGAACATGCACAATTATGTTATCTTCCTTTTCTCTCCAAAATGGCTGATTCACCAAGTGCACTCTGACTCAAAAGCGTAAGTCAAAAGAAATTCTGTCACACATTCACACCAATTTGCCCTCACATCAATTATTTTTAAAGAAACCTTCCGACCCAAATGTTTCCTTAAACCCATATCAGTGTATTAAACAAAAGTACAATGTCTGAACACAGCAGGCAGCAGGGTAAAATCTCTTATCTAACACTGCTGTACAGATTTTTAAATGATTTTTATACACCAGACACATATAATCTTATTTCGGACTTCAGTAGCTTCCAGGCTCTTTAATCCCTGGGCATGCTCACCAGAGGAAATTATTTTGACATGGGTCACATATCTGTCCTGACAGCTAAGCTTCAGGAACCGGCTGCTATTGTAGCTTGCAGAGATAATTTGGAAGTGTCTAAAGGGTGACCAGTGAGCACCTAAAGAGCAAGAAGAAGTGCTATTATAAGTAAATGCTTTAGCCAGTGTAAGGTCTTAAGGAGAAAAAAAAATGAATTTGTGTAGAGGGATGGGTTGGAAAAAATAACAGCAGTAACGGGAAAATATAAGTATAAATGCCGGAAAATACAATAATAAAATAGACTTTGGAGCGCTACACATGGATTAGACAACATGCATTTTTATTATTAAATATGGCATAAGATCACCAAGTATGTCACAATGTATAGTAAAAACTACTTCTGAAAAACATTACCAATTGGATGTTTGCATTATGTCCAATCAGCATCCCAAATTCCTCTACTCAGATGCTGTGCTCCTGGAATGGCTTTAGGATTAGAAATGAAAACAGAAACTCCAGAACTGCACAGTAAATAATGTGATATGGTCTCTGCATGGATATGCATGTTAACATAAGATAAATCAGGTGAACCTACCAGGTTTATTGGTCAACAGTATCTGCAGTTGAAATGTACTGTTTTTCTGTTTTCCTAATACTCCGGAATAAAATATATTACTCTAACAAAACGTATCTTTCCTCCATTCTACCGTTTCTGCCTTCCAACACACTGATTTTGTTCTGTGCTTGTATCTCTCTCACGCTCTCTACCTCTGCCCACCCACTCTTCAACCCCCTCTTTCTTTCTCTCTCACACTCTCTGGTCCAATCCCTCTCCCACCCTGACAAAAGGCTCCTCCTCCACAGCTTAATGTCCTCTCTTTACTGCAGCAGAGCATTGCGGAGCAGAGGTGTGGTGTTGGGCTCAATACCATGTTGTGGAACGAGGTTAAGCAACTGCTACTTAATCATCTGGAGTAAGGATAGACAATTGGCCTGGGGAAACATGTATTTAGCATACTGAGAAACAGCTCAGGTGCCTAATCAATCGTGAGCGAGACCATCGACCCAATCTTTGTATTCATACACTATTTACATTGTGTCACAATGTTTCCTGCAAATTACATATCATTACATATCATGACAGACAAAAGACATTAAAAAAATACTTAACTATTACATGGTTGACTTGCACTCTTGTAGGTGCTGAATATAAAAACATGTAAATAAAAGATGTCAGCCTACTCAAAGTCTAGATTCATAATTAATTACAAGTTGACAAGTTTGGGGAACTGTGAAAGTGTAGAAATTGCTTTGACTAGCTATATCAGCATCTAGCAGCTTTTGAGATGCTAAATAAAAGCAGTTCAGTGTTTCTTGTTTGCTTAAAGGTTTATTTCAAGGTCATTGTCACCACCATAGATTTTTAATAATTAAAGTAGTAGTCTTCTATTCCAATTCCCAAAGGAACAACTTGTTGTTTTTATTGTTGGACCTTCAAAGCAAATACTATACAGTAAATACTTACTGTAAAACAAAGTTTGATGTTTTACATTTTAAACTGAAAATGACTTCTGCTACAACGACATCCTGCTTTCTGACCCTATTACATGAAGTGGGACTTTCCAGTTGAACAGGAATCTTGTAACTTCTCAAAATTCTATTTTAACTCGTCAAGGTAGTAGGTTGATTTAGGCTTGGCTTTACTGCAAACAAAGCATTGCTAAACATATCACTGTACCTTTGATCATCATAAAAACAGAAGGGGAACGTAATGCAATCTGTAACTGCCAATAAATCTATTTGCTTCTTCTGACCTACAATTTATTTTCATTATATCCTATTGACCATATAATCAGCAATCTTAGATGTGCTAGGATTCAGACTAATAAAAGGCAATTGTACACAAACATTTTAACTTTAAATGACCCATCATCAGGGTTATCTTCTTACAGTGACGTTTATTGATGTAAGCCTGTAGGGTATTTCCCAATGGACAAAAAGCTATTGATCTGCTCTTTTTGATATTATTCCCATGTGTCAAGTGGTTCCTTGGTTGAAATAAGAACGTAATAACGTGAAAATATCAAATAGTATGACAATAAAAAAGTCCATCATGACATATGAAGTTCAGAAGCCAGTGAAAAGAGTTTTTCTGCCTTGCTCTCCTGGGTTTATTTTTTGAGAACGTTTCCATAGCAACCAAAGACTGTTCATTTTTACAGGACACTGATCAGATCCTCCACTGTTGCTGTGACTGGAGACAGGGGGATTCAATTGACACTTGCACGATCATAAATTTAAATGTGACATGCGTTTGCAAAGATGAGCTGTCAGGTGAAACATTTCTTCACGTGCATGACTGACACACACTGCTTTTGATATTTTCAATGTAAGATTATGTGGGTAATTGATAACAATAATATTCCAACATTTATAACTCCACAAGGAGGAGATTTTGTGGGAAATAATAACAGTGTTTTACCACACCCTTTTTTGTTAAAGGGGAGTCTATTCCTCCATGATGAGTCAGGGATGTAGAAGCAATGTGGATGTCCTGGCTGAAAATTAAAGAAAGGAAGAAAAACATATCTGGCAGCGATCCAGAATGTGAATCAAACACAAACAAATTCTGTTGTTCTGTTTTAGCTTCAGAGCTATGGGGAGTGTATTTCTCCTGATGTGTGTCATTGCATTTCCTTCCATGTCTGTCAACATGCCATTGAACATAATGACCTCAGGGGTGATCCATGGTGTGATCTGACCTAGGATCACTTCATTCATTACTGTCAGGAGGCCGGATTTACAGACCAGGCTTATTTGAAGAGTTTTTTATATTTATTTTTAATTTAAGAGTGTGTGTTGACAGATATGTGAAAAAGAACCAGTTCTCTGGAAACTCCCAACCACCCATGAGCATTCTATTAGCCTCTTAAGGAAAGCCAAGGTCTTCCTACTGAAGCACTAAGACATGAAACGTTGAAATATTCACCAGCCTCTTTAAAAGATTCAAGCAATACTCTCTCACTGCAAGGTCATCACCAACCAAGCCTGCAGCCTCCACAAGTTGGCACTTCAGGATTTTCAGAGAAGTAGTCAGTTTTTTAAGGTACATAATGCAAGGTGCAAGGTTCCCTGTAACCCTAGGTAAAAAAAAAACTTGCCTCTTACTTACCTGTTCAATGGAGTAATATGTCAAAAACAGCCCCAGAGTAGAATCACTAATGAACTTTGATAGTTTTATTGCGTAGGTAGTAGTAATTTAACGTTCTTATGACATAGTGTCTGTATGTTTCTATTTTCAATTCTCAAGTTCACACATTAGACAGCTTCCAAGCTTTCCACTGTTGTCATGGAAACACATGCAGTTGATGTTGTTAGTTTCTACGCTGCTATGTTTTTGACTGATAGTAATTCGCATGGTTCAATTATTAACTGAATAAAGCTCCGATCAAACTTCTAGTTTTTCTTCAACATTAATAAAAGTGTAATGTACGGTTAACGTATGTCCAAACCAATACAGTCTAACTCCAACAGTCATAAAAGCATAAAACAACAGTGTTGCAGTAGTGTGCTCCTTAACATTTATGCAGATGTCTCTGTTTTCAATTATCTAAATTGGATCCAGACTGCTTTATGGTGATGTAATAGACAATCACAACGTAATATAATTAGAAATTTGGCTGCTGAAAGATTCATGTCTCTTTAAAGATTCAGGTTACTGCACCTTTTGTTGTTGGCTCAGAGATGTTCTTTAATCTTTGATTGATGAGATGTAGCTTCTCTCTGTCTTTTAAAAAACATATTATTGCAGCCTCATAGCTTCATAGCTGAACACTAAAAGAACACCCAGAGCCTATGGCTGTGTGAATGTCATGTCCTGGAGTCCAAGACAATCTGTTTTAATTCCTGCAGGTACCCTTCCTTTGGACTGCAACTTACACTAAAAAAGTTCCACTTCCCTTTTCCAGTATTGGAGCACCCCCTTGAACATTCATGGTGGGAGTCAAATGGCTGAGCGGTGAGGGAGTCAGGCTGGTAATCAGAAGGTTGCAGGATCGATTCCCTGCCGTACTAAATGTCGTTGTGTCCTTGGGCAAGGCACTTCACCCTACTTGCCTCGGGGGGAATGTCCCTGTACTTACTGTAAGTCGCCCTGGATAAGAGAGTCTGCTAAATGAATACATGTAAATGTAAACATTCCCCACGTACCCTTGAAAAATCCCCAGTGTTTTGTGTGACACATTGTGATAAACCAGACAGCACTCCTGCTATTTTGTTGATCACCTGGTCTAATTTCAGCTTGTTAAGGTAAAGCTTCATCAGTTTAAAGGTAATAATAGCCTATAGTCTGTAGTTTTTTTCTATGAAGGAACAATGCCAGAGTATACCAGCAATAATTTATCTTCGAGTTATTATCACAGACACAGAAAAAACACAACTTTAACCACTTATATGGTAATGTATAGAATGGTTACAAATGCATCTCAGTACCACAAAAGGAAATAAGAGTTGTGATGGGAGACTGTTGAAACAGACTGTATAGGATAATTTCTATAATGGTACGTCAAATAGAGGACCCATATTTGTCACGTTTGTGGGTTCACTTTTATTTTAGATACATTTAAATGTTTGTGTAAGACTATGAGGTTGATTTTCCCACATGCAAATAGGCTTTTGGTTACAGAAAGCACCAACACTAACTGTGATTGCTTTTTTGCTAGCCATGCAAACAATCAAGGAACATCGCCCTTGTGAGAAGGCACGCATGGGCCATGTCTTATGAAGTCTGTAAGGTTGTCGTATGTGCACTTGTCTTATCAGTAGCACAGTACTGTTTGCCAGTTGTAGCAAACACGTCTCAGTCAAACACTCGTAAGCTCCAAGTAGTACAGAACAGAGCCTGCAGATTGTTGTTGAAATGCTCACTAGACACGCCAGTTGAACAAATGCATGTAGATCTGGGTTGGCCCATTGTAAGAGATAGATTCGCCCCCACACATTTTCAACTAGATTATCCAATTCCTACAGTTTCAAAAGCAAACTCCAAAAAGAGAACCTTTCTCTGCCGTGCCGTCAACCTTTGGAACACCCTACCACCAAACATCTAGTCTCGCAAATTTCAAAAAGGTAATTGACCATTTGTTTGCAAACTAGATTAATAGTTATGGGAATTTTTTAACTGTATTTTATGTGACGATTACGTATGACTATGTTTCTTTGATCTGTAATCTGTATATATATATGTCTGCATGTGTGTATTTGTTAATTGTTCAAACCCTGGAAGATTAGACCTTCTATGGCTAAAGGGTATCGCAATAAACCAATTTCACTTTAAAATATATAAGTTGTTGTGAAACAGTAATAGCATTATGAATGTATGTGGTTTTTGGTTAACAGTGATATGATTCTCGGCAAATGCAAATACCCCACATATAGTAATATACAGAAAGGTATATAGAGAAAGGTGTCACAAATGTAAAGGTGAAATTAGTCTGAAGCCTGAAAAAGAATGAGATTCGTCTGTTAAAAAAATTTAACATTGACTTAAAGCACAGTGTTGACCAGACTGTCAACACTGTGCTGACTGACTATATGAACATCATATAGTCCATGAAAACCCAGTACAATAGGTAGGAACCCTGACACAGAACAAACAATGTGAAATTACAATATAGGCTGTTGTCAGAGTGTGCTTGTGGATGGTGGAAAGTATGTGTCTGACAAAACACTGACTACACACTGTATTTTTCTTTGAGTTCTGAGGGATCTTGTCTAGAATATAAATGGATTCCAGGTGAAGCTCCCCTCACTGAACCTTGGCATCACATACATAAATCAGTGGAAAAGTCCATAAGATATCTTCTGCTAAAACAGTCATTTTCACTTTAAAAAAAAACAAACAAACTTTGCAATAGCATGCCATGAAACATTGTCAAGATCATGAAACAATGTCTAAACAGGCTCATCATGTGAGTTGAGAAAATGCATTACCTCTCACACGCTTCTCTTGTAGCAACCTACACTGCTGGTGGTACAGGTGCAGCTGGCAACCATGGGAACATGCTTCACAGCCACTGTGAAAGAGACGATAGTAGACAGTAAGCAATAAGAATTGAGCTTTCTGTCACTCCAAGGAAAAACACACCTGAGAAAACATGCATGTCATCGTTAGCAACATCTGACTTCACAGAACATGAAGTCAACAAACCATACCCTACCAGCGATCAGTGTAGTGACAAAACTTATTACCATGGATAATGACATAGAATCATTAGCTGTAAATTAACATTGTCCCTTAACATATAACGAGATTTTGTAATTATTTGATGCTTCGTGTGCAGGGTATTTTAGTACTTTCACATTAAATAGCATGAAAGGTTGGTTCAGAGATAACTATCCAGCAATCATCTCTGATGTTCCCTCATTACTACTCACAATTATGTGTCATTTCCCTCTTGTAGGGGGATGAAGAGGTCTAGTGTAACAGTGAGTAACCTACATCCAGGTGACTAACCAATCCATTACATAAGTGCCCTTACCTTGCCAACATGACTCTTCTTTGTTAGCTGAGACATAATGATAGGCACTGTCCTTTCAGAAGAATAAAAAGAATCTTTGATATTAAGTTATTTAAAATACATTCTAAAATCACAGTGAACCCATTCTTGCATGTGACATGTGCAATAATCTTGGGTTATGACAGGCCAAACATTAGACAAACAAGAAACCAGTGCCTCTTTTTTTTTTTCCTTCTTCTTTCATAAATACATTCACAGAAGGAATACCATTCTCCAGTGTCTCTTGTCTGAGAACAAACGTGGAACTTAATCTACCTGACCTTAGAGACACCATGTGGTAGAAGGAAACAACTACAACTACACACACATTGCTGTTAAAGTTGACCCATGTTTCATGTTCTGACTCTTACATTACAATAATGTAACTTTCATCACATATAA
This sequence comes from Hypomesus nipponensis, assembly GCF_054491055.1. NCBI lineage: Eukaryota > Metazoa > Chordata > Actinopteri > Osmeriformes > Osmeridae > Hypomesus > Hypomesus nipponensis. Next base: position 5,380,733 of record NC_140377.1, on the reverse strand, counting down.
CAAAGATTTGTCAACACACACTTTTTAATATTATACATTGTATTCTGTAGATACATTAGATATATTGACAACAAAGGGGCAATAGGGTGGTCTTTATAATAATTTATTTAGGATACAATTATGCTATGGTTACATTTCATGATCAATAATATATAAAATATGTACAATGTCTCATCAGTAAAAATTAGGAGAGAGTATTGAAAAGCCAGTGAGCCACTCTTAGCTGGTGGGATTTCCTGAATGCTAATTTGGTACAATCAGTGATGCTTAGCTACTGGGCATAAGTGTTCAAGAGATGTGCTGTCGCTTGTTGTCGACTAGTGGAAGCCTTGGTCCGGGCTGAGTGATCCAGGTTTACGACAGGCTGCAGGTGGACTGCTTGGACTCTCTGCCCTGTGAACAAAGGGGATCATGCTGGGTCAGGCAATTCACTGAAACTTAGTTACAAGGTTTGTGTCTTCAAACTATACGGCGCTCTAATTATTTGTATGATCAATTTCCTTTAGTCCACTTCGTATAACATACTGAGTGAGTAAGTTGAGAGTGAGTGAGGATTTCCAAGAAGCCATGTACCTAGGTATGATCCTGCAAGTATTTTACTGACGGCTAAGCCTTCTGGATACCTGTTGTCTCTGCTGCTGACGCCTGTATTCCTCTTCACTAGCAGCGAGGGCCTGAGCCAGGGCCAGATCCTCCTGCTCCTGAGGACTGAGGCACAAACACTTATTGAAGACGTTTCACAGTCAACATGACATAACACTAACACATAACAGTAGAGGGGGGGGTGGGTGGGGTTAAATCCACTAGTCCCTAGTCCACACCTAGTCCCTCCTCACAAAAAATACATCACGCACACACACACACACCACACACACCACACACACCACACACACCACACACACCACACACACCACACACACCCCACACACCCCACACACCCCACACACCCCACACACCCCACACACACCACACACACCACACACACCACACACACCACACACACCACACACACCACACACACACACACACACACACCTCAGGAATATTTTAATTTTGAATCACAGCATATCCCTAGTTATCATGCAGAGGAGCTACTATACGAGTTGGTGTGAAGAAAAGAACAAATCACACTCCCTAGACAGGAGAGTTGATCATTTGCTCACGCCCTCAGCCACATAAGACATTTAGACCAGGCACAGTCATTACAGTCAATAGGCAGGGTTGATTAGAGGCTCTGAAATGTGTGCAGTATCAGAATTCCTCATTAGGACTCCATACCTAAGGGCTGGCTGAACACCACGGCCCGACTCCGCCAGGGACATCTCCAGCGCTCTCTGTAATGCCTGCTCCTCGGTCTGCAAGAACAAAGACAGATTAGCAAACACATGATTCAGGTTGAGGGTTAGGGCCACTCGGTTAAGTCCAGTTAAACACATTTAGGGCAAGAACCCTAACATTGTTATGGCAAGGGGTGACTAGAATGACTCAAGAGTGTAGAATGCAATCAACATACGAAGGAGGCAAGGAGTGGGAAGTGGTGGAATTACACAGCACCACACCAACAATCATATTGCTTGCAAAAACTACTTCAAGCACATCAGTTTCCATGGTCTGATTTATTTGGAGAATGCAGGTAAAAGCCCTTAGCCTGGTCCTAACCAGACTCTCGTACATTTCATTTGTACAGACAGTCTGGGCTCGCTCCATTGACAAGCATTGACTTCCTTGTAGGCGGGTACTCTGTTGAAGTTTAAAACTATTGGATCTGCCTAGAGCAGAAGTAGAACATAACATAGACAACAGGACAAAACATACCTTCTAAAATTAAAGTGATATTGAATTATTTAGAAGGTACTATTGGTTAAGGGCCAGGGCTTTGGTACTATAAAAAGGTCAGCTAAATATTTGCAGTTTAGTTGCCAGCAGCACCTCGCTTTGTCGATTCACAAATGTCCCTGGTTGTTTGCAGCTACTGCAAATCTGCCCTCACTTAAATGTTACTGTTCATTCCCAGTAGTTTTCTGTTTGAGTCATCTACATAGCTCGTCTACACACTGTACAAAGCAGTAATGGTTTGGTTGGTCTAATTCGGCACTGTCATTTTACCTCTGGTGGTACCTCCTAGTCAGACATTTTCTTTCTTACACCAATCCTAGTAAACAGCCAACAGAATAATGTGCATAGTGTCGTTTCACTGAGCCCCGGACCAACATTTTAATGCAAACATCAATAAAGTAGTGACTATTGAGGTCTAAACAAGGTGCTTGAATAAAAGACTACCTATTCAGCAACACTTAACAGCTATGTCATAACAGTTGTATGCATACCAGGCCAGCCTGAAAGGATGCTGATGCAGGTATTATATTCTGAGCTGGAGGGGCCATTGTGGCAGGAGCTGGAACAGACATCCTTGTACTGTTGATTTACAGAGAGAAAAACAGAAGGTTCAGGTGTAGTAAACAACACATTATTTAATACAGTTTGGTACATACCACGGTTTTGGAGTCACTGCAGCATTTTCACTCATTTAATCTGATCTACCTCAAAGTAGAAATGCCTATGACTGACTCAGATATACTCTTCATCTGACTGAATACATGTATTCAGGCCTAAAATTAAGATTTTGTTAAACGGCGCTATAGGTCTTTTTTAGGTTAGGAAAAATTTATTAAAAGATCCTTACCTACTGCTGTGGGTCCTGCTGTTGACACTCACACCATTAGGAACAGTGCGAGAGCTCCCTCTACTGGCCGAACTGCAAGATGCACTAGAGGAAGCACCTTGGGACCGTATTAAAGCAGCATGTCTGAAAGAAACAAATGTCGAAATCATCCTCATTGTGAACAAGCCTTTAACATTATGTCAACTCTACCGCTTTTATTTGTGTTGATATTTCTGCTCTTTAACAAATTAAGATGGCTTAATCCAGTGGTTTCGATCTGTTTTAATGGTGCCCATTAAAGTCTGAAAGTACTTACCCCGATTTGGACACAGGTTTCCCATCTGTCTTACAGTCATGATCTAATGGATGTCGGTGTTTAAGACAGAAATTCAAGTGGCAATCATCACATGTCACCTTGATCATTTCTTTCTGCTTACAGCCTCCCTTCGAGCATTTGTTTGTAAATACCTGCAAAACAGACACTTTGACATTACTTATCCAAATTAACATAGCACATCAATATAAGTCCTAAGGGGTATGAGATGATACATAGGCATAATGATGACAGCAGAATTGTCACTTCATATACCTTTCTCTTTCTCTGTGCAGGATCTGATTTGCAGTCCCGATCAATGTGCTCTCCAACTTTGATGTCAGGCATTTCTCCCCTCTTGATGGGAATAGGAGTGTTGCACAGAGGACAAACCGGGACCTGGACATCCTAAAAGAACAGACAGAACTATTGTTACTTTACCTGTAACCCCAAATAGTTCAATTTATTAGCCAAGCTCAACCACCATTGAACTACAAACATTAGGCTACCTTAAGTTCATGTCTAGGGCAAGAGCATAAGGAAAATAAAGATCAATCACAAATTACATACCTTCTTGTAGGATGACATGCATTTGTGATTTGCATAGGATACGTGATCTTTACAGAAGATCTCTTCACATGCATCACATTTCATTGGTAGGAAATCTGTAAGACATAAGAACACCAGCTGGTTGATGCCATAACAAATTTGTCATATGCTCGTCTCCTAATACAGTTACAATGTATAGTACTGCTGACTACTTAAACTCAACAGTTCCAAAAAGAGAGGACCAATAACATTATGAGGTACAGGGGTGCTGGGCGTACTAGGTAAGTTACCCTGTGACAACTCACCCAGGCGCTTGCAGGACTTCTCAGAGCAATGCTCTCCAAGATCAGGAAACTCCATGGCACTATGGTGATAACCTGTATCTAATTCTTGTTTCTATTTATTAGTAGAACACAAGGAATAAAATCAATGACACAATCCACAATACTGACCCCACCCAGTACAGCCCCCCATATACAGTACACCGAAATAATGGAATGACCGATAGACTATAGCTACAATAAAGATTAGGGCTAGCTAGAAACCATTGGCTGGATTTGTTTGTTTTTTGGTGCTGCCTAGGCTAGTGCTAGATAATTATGCAACAGGCTTAGCGGGTTGCTAACGTCCATGCCTAATTAATTTGACGACAATCACAGTCAAAAGCAGATTGTTCAATACCATCTAGCTAACTACAGTAGCTAAGCAGCCAGAGTTGGCCTCCATGCTAAGCCATGCTATAACTAGGTTAGTAAGTTGTTAGCTAGTTACATGACTGTGTGACACTAATAATGATATTGCTAGCCCCACCCGATTGGCTAATAGATTCAAGAAACATTTAGCCTAGGTAATCACGTTTATCTAGCTACATTAATGTAATTTCAGTTACTGTATAATTAGAGGTAGCTACATTTTGTAGGTGCTGTATCCACTGCCAGAATACCTAGAGCTAGCTATCACACAGTACTAACTAACTGTCCAGTTAGCCATAGATAGCTGGCTAGCACTTATCGAACTGGTATACAAGTTATCAACTGTTTACTTGGTGAAAACAGTCAAATATGATGGCTAACGTCTAACGGCCTCTGGACAACGTTGAATATAAGAACTGATATATCTTGCATTTATTTCACGTTCAATCTGCTAATGTAGCGAGCTCTAGCACTATCTCTAGCGCTATGCTCGAGTAGCTAGCTAGCGTCTAGCCATCTGACACAAAATCATTGATTTAATCGATGTTATAATCATAGTGCTGTGTTAGCTGGCTTTGACCAACAACGATTAATCGCATTAGCTAGCACTAGGTAGTTTGAAATACAGGATATGAACACGTTAGCGTTGAATGTTCTAGAAAAGGCATCCGAAAGATTATACGAGTATGGCTAACACCCATCCTACTGTCGGGCTTGACTGGCTAACCAAGCTAATGAGTTAATGTGTTAAAGTACAAATATTTATCTAGGAAACTGCAATATGAATGCAAACATCTCTAGCATGCTACTTACCTAGAAAATACCCTTATATCGATAGCTTCTTCTCCCAGCGATTGATTTAAAGAGCAAGATCCTTCTTGATTGAGTACAGGATGAGAAAGCAATTTCAGTTGTTGTGACAGCTATTTTAAAGTCGGTCAGCGTTCATGCTCCTCCTCAATGACTCAAGTGGAAGTATCATGCTAGTAAATTCCAGAAAGTACCACATGAGGCAGTGATACAGCACTTTTACTAAGTTAGTTCAATCAACATCTGTAACAGGAAGCGACCTACGCAAACCCAACATGTTGGTAGCTGTTTCCCAAACTAGTTTCAACGCTAATTGTTTGAGTTTCTTATGCCACAAATGTGTTAGCCTAGTATCCCACTGCAACCCCTAAACTACATTAAGAAATAAGGTAGCTTATCCCTCAGTGTAGAATCGATGTAGGTTAAGTATGTGTCGGCGCTAGTATTTGTTTTATTGAAACAATTTGTTATCGTTGAACTGGGGATTGTTTTTTAGGGTGATATTGCCTCTTTGGGAATAAAGTGGAAAAAAACGCATGGCCTTTCAATCTAACGCAGCACTGTCTACCTGCCAGAGGATGGAGACAAAGTTCTTCAATAGCCTACTTTGTTCAAAATCTGGGATAATTCTGTTTTAGATCGGCTCAAATGTCATCGAATGTCTTTTAATGAGAATTGTAAAGGCCTACGCTTGGTGAGTTTGAGCTTTTACGTCAAATTAAATAGCTCTACATCAATAGCCAAATCGTAATGACGTTAGGTAGGACCTAAGATAGCCTATTACAGGCTATTCAACCAAGAAAAGCTTTAGGGTTTACAGTTGGCCTAGTTGTTATATTATAGAAAATACAATTTAAAAGTGGCAACTAAAACTAGACAAACTGCAGTCAAGAGCCTAGCGATCAATAATAGGCTATTTCTCTTGGCTACTCGATTGTTTCATATTCGACATTCGTCTCACATTCGGAAGACACTACTTGGCAGCGTCGCGTTAGGGACCGGGTGAAAACTACCCATACCATTCTGAAAAATGATGACTTTTATAATATTTTTATGAATATACAACCTCAAACGGACACCAGAGTATTCCGAAAAATGTCTGGTATACTTCTACATATGAAATAAAATTGCTATGGAAATAGCACGAAATTCTCGCTAATCTACATACATCAAAAACCTGCTTAACTACTTGACTAATTCACACTTGACTTACCTGTAGTGGCCGCGTTTCCCAGATTTGTTAAGAAGCTCGCGGTCATTGTAACTCTAAATTGTCACTTTGCATTTTCTAATTATACTTTCTTCTCTCTGTTGCTCACCTAACCTCCCCTGTGGTGTGGGGGGGTTGAGCTTTAAACATTGGCCTGGTTGCTGGTGTGACAATGTTGGACCTAGTCCCCAAGTGGACTTTGGTCTGCTATGACGGACCATACAGAGTTCCTGGTCTCTTCCAGTCCATCTCCCTGGCTGTCCTGCGATGCATTTGGTAGAAAGCATATTGGTGCAAATACATGTTGGTTATCCTGTCCCAATCAAACCACAGACTAGCTCCTGGTTCCTCTGCAGCTGTGTGGTCATTGGTCAGAATTTAGTTTAGCACGGCTTTTATGCTGTTTTCAGAGATTAGAAATGTCTTTATTTAAAAAAAAAAGACTGAAAAAGTCAAGGCTATGGAAGTAGTCCAGACATTTACAGAATACTTTGGTGTCAAGTTTGAGGTTTTTCAATCCAATTTTGAAAAAATTAATAAGATGTTTTCAATGTTTTTCTACTAAATTGAAAAAGTGAATGGTGTGGAAGTAGGCTTGACATTATTAGAATAAAGTGGTGTATATTTGAGATTTTTCATTACAATTTTGAAAAAGTTATTGAGTTTATTTAGGATTTCATGCTATTTTCAGAGCTTAGCTAGCCTGACGTTGTCATACTCATAATTCTAGTCAGAATATGAGACTGATAACTCTCCGTTGGGCTGTGAGTATGGGGGTTTTTTCAACCGAACTCGTAAAACAAATGCCTCTTCGCTCAATTGGATAGACCTACAACCAATCAGAGTAACATAATATGTTGTTTGTTGAAAACAAATTCAACCCAAGCGCTCTTTGGTGACGTGCTTGATTACGTTACTGTTGATAATCTGTCCATCATCGTATATAAAGCCCTCCCTGACAATTTCATTGGTCTGAACAGCTCCTGTTCGGGTATAGTTTTTCCGCAACCAAGCTACTCCAGACCAAACTTCCTGATCAATTTTTTTGTGGGCGGGGCTAAATTGGGCTGGCGGCCAGGCTACAGCTTAGCTATTTTCTATTATTTTGTTTGAAACTTAATAGAGCTCCGGACGTCACGTGACTTTACTGTTTACGTCGCCATTTTGGCAGGACAGTGGCGGCTAAAATGAACGGCCCCGGCACGGATTTCAAACTGTCCGAGTTCACTGCGCACTTTAATTCAAAAGTCATAGGTAGCTATGAAGCAAAACTTGATTGACTAAACATCAGTGATCCATATAAGGCTCCCGGAGTTATTTTTACGACCTTTACGAGTGAAACAGAAATTATATTTACAACTCTCTAATCAACTTTCCTTTGTCCTACTCTGGAGAGTCTTTGAAAGCCTATAAAAGCCTGGAGGGATATGGATGGAGGCAATCAGCTGGATTAGTGATGAATATTCAGCTTTGAAGTCTACCGGCTGCAAATTGCCATGTGTGTAACGTTAATGCAGTCAGTTTTATAACTTGTATAGCTAGCTAGCGTTAGCTAGTCTGTAACATTTGTCAACGGTTAGTAACAACGTTGGCTAACGAACATTACATCAGTGCATTGTTCATCTAAAAAAAAGCCATTACATAGTTATTACATATAAGTCATTCCAAGAGACTAAATGATCCTCAGTTGAAGCCATGGGTGTTTGTCAGGAATTTTATGGGGTTCTTCTCTCTGAATCTTAGGAATCCTATCCAGCTATCCACCATGTTAAATCAACGTTTATTGAAATAGGCAGCAAATTAAACTATGTATTATATGTATGTAAGTATATATGTATGTACACTCCACTTGGTTCTCCACTTTACTGCCAAAATGGCGATGACAGGTGCATGCTGGGATTGCGTGTGTCAACTCCCGGAGCTCTATGGAAGAGGGAAAGGGTGTGGAAGTAGGCCAGACATGATTAGAATATTCTGGTGTCAATTTGAGATTTATTATTACAATTTCGAAAAAGTTATTAAGATTAGCATGGATTTCATGCTATTTTCAGAGATATGCGATTTTTTTTAGGGTGATTTCAGGTAGTATGGGACACTTTTTGGTAGAGGCTCCAGTAGACTTACAAAATAACTGTTAACTTGCCCCAGTGGTGTTTCTGTAATTCGTTTTAGGGCTTAGGAACATTTTCATGTTGGAATGAAATGGGAATACACAATATTTTAGAAGCTACACACTTTCAAACATAACATGACCCCCTCTCTCACTCAGGCAGCATTTTCAGGTACAGATGTGGGACAGCTTGTTTTTTCCTCTTCTAACAAAGCATTATTTTACACATTTTTGTGTGTGTTTCAATCAGTGGTTAAACCCATTCAATATGCTGCAATAGTACTCATTGTAACTTAATTTAAATTCCTTTGCCAGCCTTATAATTGAGAAATATAATGTAATATGCCGCTGAACTTTCGATGCGTTTTTTCTGTATAGACCTCTTGTCAAGCCAGATCACGCTTACTCTGATGATGTCAGACAAATAAAAACCACTGCATAGTGACTAGAAGTGTTGTATTTACAAGTCAAGATCAGCTTTGGTGATTGGATGTCAGTTTTGCACATATTAAATCATCAAAATGCATAACTGTCCCACTTAACCTGTTGTCCCACATTACCTGAACTCATCCTAATTTTTTAAAAACTTTTTTTGAAAATTAAAAGGTTGTGGAAGTAGGCCAGACTTTATTAGAACAATCTGGTGTATATTTGAGATTTTACAATACAATTCTGAAAATGTTATTAAGATAAGCAAGGATTTCATGCTATTTTCTTATCATTTTGTTTGAAACTTAATTGAAAAGGTAAAAGGCTGTGGAAGTATACCAGACATTGTTATAATAGTCTGGTATCCGTTTGAGGTTTTATATTCATAAAATTATTATAAAGGTTGTAATTTTTCTAAAATCTATGGGTAGTTTAAACACGGTCCCTGACGCGACGCTTCAAACTAGCGTTTCCCGAATGTGAGACGAATGTTGAATGTCGAATAAGAAAGTAACTTCACTCCGTTAATTCTGATGGCTATGTCACTGCTTCGATAAGATTGGTTTATCATTTATCTTCTTTCTAACTCACAAACACGAGTAGCCTAGTATGACTATAGTCATTAATGGAAATGACAAGCAGAATTAGGTCCCCATCATTTCTGTTAATTAATGCTGAGCCTTTTTTTTACGTGGTTTCTATATTGCAAGGCCCCATGTCGGACCTTGGCCAGTTTGTTGCAGATTTCAGTGACATGGATTCTCTTTGAGGCATTTATTTGTTCCAAAATAATCTGCTATAATAAATAGAAACCCGTTTTTAATAAATTAATTCAGACTAAATCAAATTCAGCCACAAGTCGGCGCCACATGCCTGCTATTTAAACCTTCTGTGACACATAACATTCATAATTTAATTTATTGACCACGTTGTTATGGCAGTTGAATGCCTATGGACTAACTTTAGCGAAGAGACAGTTCTTGGCCAATGATTTAACGATTTTCAAGGCCAGATACTGTTAGGAACTTATCACTCTCCCCATCAAACCTAGTTTCCTCCCGTTTAGGCCTATCCACGGAGGAGTGAGGGGCTTAATACAAACAAAAATGTATGTATTTATGTATTACGTAGACTAGGCTTTGACTCCTTAGCCTACTTGTATTAAAAGTCATACAAGCAAACAATGACGTGTACGTTTCAGTTCACAGTATTGATGTTACATTTGGATGCAACCTAGCCAAAGGGCGTTTACGCGAGAAAAAACTTTAACTTGCTCTAAGATAGGCCTACTCATATGTAATTTGATACATTTCTGTTAATTGTCACTTTTGTCAATCACACTTGCTTGACTGCAAACATAGGGTAGGCCTACATGCAAATTACAGACTAGCTTATTCTTTCTGACGAGAAGTTTGTCATTTCAGGAAAGTGATTGCTCTCCAATTCATTTAACAACGAGAGAACAGCACACACAATTCATTAAGCAGACGGCTTATAAATTAGCGCTAAGTTAACCTGATTTCACTTAATTAAAACATCTTTCTCGTTTACGATGTGGATATAAGTAGATCTCTTGGGGTTTGAATTTTCTACAACAGCAGATGGCGAGGGTAAGGAAAATAGTTAACGTGTGCTCTCCACCGATCTGTGTACAACGTGAGGTACCAACATAGCAGGGGATTAATACCCAGCAATCTCGTCAAATATGCTTTAACCATTTCATTATATACGAAGCCTCTTCAAATAGTCAAATGTCAATGTATGATTCCACAATGCAAAACATGTCCAATCCCTATTTTTTCTTAAAGGGTCATAGTGGCCTATCACCAAATTGAATTTTTGGATACTTTCTGTGTCACTACGTATAGGCTACGTATAGGCTACCCATAGCCTACCCGCAACCTGTAGACCATAGCCTCACTGGTTTGGCTTTGTACTGCCGCCTCCCCATTAGCATCACATTTGAAAAAACCGTGAGTTCCACACCTGTACATGTAGGCCTACAGTAAAAAAATCTCTCTCTCTCTCTCTCTCTCTCTCTCTCTCTCTCTCTCTCTCTCTCTCTCTCTCTCTCTCTCTCTCTCTCTCTCTCTCTCTCTATCTTTTTAATGCACACACACGCACGCCCACGCGCACACTTGCAGGCTACAGTGGACTATATGTGGAGTCACCTATTCACATTTACTCACATCTAAGGAACTTTAGGATTCAGGGCGTAAACTGAAGATTTTTTTTTACTGCACTGTTAAAATACTAGATTGAAGTTGAATAATAAGCAATGAGTCAAACTGCACACCCTTCATCTGCGGAGCTGTAATTAACAGGGCAAAATGCAGGCGGTGAAAAATGCAAATTATTCTCCACAAAGGCTCCTCACAAATTGGCGTCACCATTTCTCAAATTATATCATTACTATATTTTGAAAATGTTAATCTGTTGAGCGGATTTCCCGGGGGAGTTGAGTAAATTAGTTCTATTTCCGAACTGCCTCTCTGCGAAGGCACGGGAGCGACAAGCACCTCTGATTTGCTGATTACAATTAGACTCCCCAGTTTGGGCTCCTTCAAGCATTGATAATTTTCGGCATATTAAGCACGTTTTAGCAAAGGTGATAAGTCAGTTTTAATTGAAATGAAATTATTATTCTAATGGAAGTTTGGTTATTATTATTAGGAGGCATTACTCATTTTAGATTCATTTTAATATATAAATGCGGTGAGTAAAAGATTTTGAAGGGCATTAGGGTGTCAGGATTGAATGAGGTAATTTGAAGGGAATTACTTTCTCTTCTATCAGAAATGAAGTGAATTAAAAGTCCAAATCAATCGCTTTCACTTCTCCATTCTACTTTGACAGCAGCACAATTACAGATAATTAGATGGAGGAAACTTTTAATTGTGGGGATTAGGAGGGAGAGAGAATTTTCAGGATCAGAGAAAATTTTGAAGCAGAGTTTCTTGCTTAAAATCGAATCAAAGGATTTGCTAGCTTAAAATGGCAACCCATGCTTTCTACTGTTTAATTGGAATTGCATCTAGTTCATCGTATCAAATCATCCCCAACAATTAATTTAGATTTAATTCTATAATTATCATCAAATCGAATAATGTGCAACTTAATTTAGATAGTTAAAAATTAACGTGCGTGAAGTTAATTGAGTAATTAAACTTCTCAACTGCTGCCTATTAATTTACTAGCCTAATTAAAAATGAATTTGATTTTGTGTAATGTTGGTAAAGTAGGCATCAGCAATGGATGGACGGGTTGATTAGTCTGTTTGTTTGGGGTTTTACATGTGGACACCTGCTGTTAATGAGGTCAATAGTGCGTACTTGCCTCATGAACATTTTCTGTGGATTGTGAAAGTTGAAGAACTGATTTCGAATTTTCTGGAGCTTGCTATCACTGGGTGGCCAGTTGCAGTTGACATAATTGAAACACAAAGTAGAACTAAAGGCAATTTGCCAAATATTCAAAGAAGGATGCTGTGTCATTGGGCTTGAGGCGTTAAAACCTTAATAGTAGGCCTCAATATAGGAACAAGCAACTGATTCAAACGTGTCTGTAAGTTGATCATGAGCTAGAAGTCTTGATGATGGACAGTTACCATACACACGGAAACACTAGTGCCTAAGTGCTGCTGAGATGTCCAGAGACCAAATGGGACTCACATCCGCTTCTTGCTTTGCCCATCATGATGTTTGGTTTGAAGTAGGCTATTGTATCGTCATGTAGGCCCACAGAATAACGTGGCCCATGCAAAATACCTATTGGGCCTGGAATTTGTTAGTTCTAAGTCTGGGGTAAATAGCTGGTTAAATAGATAGGCAATAACAAACTATTCAGTTATAGGTGTTGTTTACAAGGCATGAGTACACGCGTTTTTTTCTTGAACCTCTTGACTGAGGCCAGTTAAATTGCGAATGAAACTCAAAAATTCTAATGAAAAGAAAACAAGACAGGCCAACAACGGGACTGAATGCACGCTTGTTCGTCTTATTATCGGGTTAATTAAAGCTAGGATCTGACAATGTCACCCGGCTGTAGAAAAAAGGATTTAAATGCAATGTCTCATGGGACAGCATGTCAAGGGTTGCTTTTCACTGAGCCCGTGTGCGTCTGGATAGGGCTATGCATGGAATTGACAAGAAGCAATTATTGAATTTTAGATGTTTAAAAAGAAATGAATGCTAGAATAATTCATACAAATTGTGTTCAGTGTGATAAACTAAGTTTAATACTACAAAGAGTAAGGCATCAAAGGCAACTCCAAGAACAGCTTTGTAGCAAAGATGGATAAAAAGGCCACATCATGAAGCATTTCTAAGAAGTTCATTAAAATGTAGGCCTACATTTTGAAATACAGAGGATTGCTATTTTGGCTTGAGGTCAAGTGACGAACGGATTATATACTTCCTCATAATAATATTAATTAAACAATTTGCATGCTAATAAGGTAACCATTATCACGGCTTCTGTTAAGAGATTCGGGTTATTACAACACGCCAATCCGGGTGCCAAGGGTCAGGGAGTGAGTGGAGAGGAACATTTCAACTAATATTAACGTTATGACAGCGTCAGACAGCGGGATAAATACATTATTCGCGGAAGCCTTAAAGAGAAACAGAACTACCCTGTAGAAACCAAGATTTCGAATGCAGCTCTCCATATTCACATATGTTTTGTTTACATGAGGCTATAGGTTAATTGGGTCAATAAACATAGTTTATTCCTTGTTTAGTCCTTGTTTTTCTGATTGATAAACAAGGACTAATGCTTAAATTAACACATTTCCACATATAGGCAAATAGAGGATGTATTGGGCTATCATTTAGGTCCACTGATGACAAGTCTAATAGGCCTATCTTATCCTGCCTACAGAAAACACACAGAATTGGCCAATGATCAATTTAATACTGCAAAAAAAACTATAATTTAAGATTGTTTGTGTGTTCCAAATGGTTTTCCAAAAATAGGCTACTTGAACGAACCAATGGAAATTACAAGTAGCCAAACCTAAACTGGTCCTCGACTAGATAAAGAAGAAAATACACGCACTACTTTTTGTTTTTCAAATGAACGTAAAGTTTGCATTCAATTTGGCTAGTTTATGATAGCTAATTTACACCTCAGTTTGCTTAAAGATGCCGATTTACAGCCTATTATCAACAAAACCATGACATGCATCAGTGTTGACGCAATACATTTAACATAAGCAATTTGGGCTATAGCTTGATGAAAGGGTCAGTTCCTCAGCTGTTTGAGCTATTTGTACAACCGTTTTAAACATCATACTCTCATCGTCGACCACAATGTAAGCATTCCTCGTCCAGGAGCGCTTCCGATAGCAAACACGATCCCGACGCTCAAGCTTTTTTTCCGGATTTCCATCTGATCACTCCCTCATGGTGGTCCCCCGTGTAGTTGTTATGTAGTTCTTATCAAAGCCCTCCTGTCTTGTTGTGACAGCTCTGATATTGTTTATTGAGGTGGATGTCAGGTTTAATTAGCAATCGATATGGAAAGCGTTTGCAGACTACGTCTCTGACGTCATTGTCGATTACCGTTTCTCATTGGTCTCAAATTCCCAAAGCCTAGGCTAATTATTGGAAGGTTCATGTTGATAAAGTACAGCTCATCCTTCCCCTCACATCATGTCCCCTCCTCGCTGGCCACACTCACTGCATGCTTTTTAAATTCACATCACCAGCCTCCAGACGTCGTTTCCTTTTGCCTGGGAGATGATGGACAGCAGGATACTGGATCCACCTCATGCCCAGTTTGGAGGCTCTCTTGGTGGGATGGTGGGCTTTCCGTACCATCTAAGCCACCATCACGTTTACGAATTAGCCGGTCATCAACTTCAATCTGCGGCCGCAGTTCCTTTTTCAATAGACGGATTACTTAATGGTTCCTGCACAGCTTCAGTGGTTAATTCTAACCCTCTCTTGTCTTCTGGCTGCGGTATGAATGGAGATAACCACCAGTACAAACTGTCAGGTAAGCAAAACGTATTGCAATACTTGACTAAATGTTGGCTGTTGATCCACCTGAAAACAAAGAACGACCGTTTCACCAACATGTTTCTCTCTAAAGCCATTCAAACCAGGAGACAAAGATGGGTCTTTCAATGCACGCTAGATAAACTGAAAACGTTAGGCAATAGCCCAACACCCTGTGTTGTGACAGTGAGAAAATAGATCAGACATGAAAACGTATCCTAATCCTTAGGCAATATGGTCTATATATCTTAGTTGTCCTTTGAATATAACATTATGAGCTTTGTTATCATAAACGGTTACTATATTGTAATACTGTAGCGTACGTGTAATAGGCTATGCTAAGATAAACATTATACAATTAAAAAAGAAAGTGTTCAACAAAGCCTATTGAATATGCTTCATATTTTATTTTCTGGTCTGTATCTTACACATGCTCTCCATTTGTTTTACTCTCATGCTAGACTCTGGAGACCCAGACAAAGATAGTCCCGGTTGTAAGAGACGACGAACTCGCACAAATTTCACTGGTTGGCAACTGGAAGAATTAGAAAAGGCTTTTAATGAGAGTCACTACCCAGACGTGTTCATGAGGGAGGCACTGGCTCTGAGATTGGATTTAATAGAATCGAGGGTGCAGGTAATATACATCATTTTCACTTTTTGTATTTTGATGTGGTTGATATTGTGGGCTATGTAAAGTCACAGGCAGGTCATATGCACACAAAACAAATCCGTGTCTGTTTAACATTGTATACTATTAGTACATTTCCTACCAAAACAAACTTCAGCATAAAATCCTCGTCAATGATTGCTCATATAGGGTGGTAGCCTAAACCCCGAGCATCATAGCACTTTCATCTATTTTAAAACGGCACCCCTAACAAAATAATTTTCGTATTCACCTGACGATGGCAATCGAAGGTGATTTTTTTTGCACGAATGAAGGTAATAAAAATATATGTGGGGCCATTATTTTGGTTCGAGCAAATTGACATGGTCTAAAAGGGCATGCTTAAAGGCATTACCAAAAACAAATAACGAGGCCTGTCATATTCTCAACACTTATTAGAGTCATAACTCATAGTACCCTTGTAGCCTACGTTATAATGAAACACACATTTTCCTTCTGTAAAGTATATGTATTGAGCTTGTAGCAGTTTTATCACAGACCTTTGATATCTTTGACAATAATAATATTTATTTTTCAATCTGATGCAAGGATTCGTATAGGCCTACTTTAGCCAAATAAATCACATACATTGAAACCTGCCAAATGTTTTGAATAAACGTAGTCATATTTAGAACAATCAATTCTAGGCTTAGGTTATACCTAACCTAAGACACGTTTTGCGTATTATTCAAATAGTTAATGATTGATAATAATTTTTTTAAAGATAGGCTACACTGTAGTAGCCTTGCCTATTTCTATTTTTAGAAATCAAGTGGTAATCCGTATTGGCATGTTTAACCGTGCTATTAAATTTTCTGCAGGTATGGTTCCAAAATCGCAGAGCCAAATGGAGGAAAAAAGAAAACACAAAAAAAGGACCAGGACGACCTGCTCATAATTCCCACCCAACGACATGCAGTGGAGAACCTATGGACGCGGAGGAAATCGCCAGGAGAGAACTTGACAGGCTAGAGAAAAAGAAGAGGAAGCAGGAACGAAGGCTGTTAAGGTCCCAGAACAAACTTCTAAACGGGGACCTGTTTCACACTCCTTGTGGATCAGACAGTGACAGCGGAGTGTCACAAGTGACGGACAGTGAGCAAACTGTACAGTGTGACTCTGCAGGCCGAAACCAAACCCAATCGAGCTGTGACCAAACTCCACACACAATCCAGAACCAAAGACACTCAAACCAAGACACTGGTGGATGCGAGCTGGACTCGTCTGACTGCAGTCAACCATCAAGCTTTTGCGCAAACGGCCGAGCGTCTACACTTCAGAAACTTAACCCTTTTAGTGTAGAAAGCCTTCTGTCTGACTCCAGACCAAGGCGCAAACCGAACGTAGATGGATTTTCTGCCTTACCCTCTTCGCGGCCTTTGATTGGAAAAGGACATTTCTTACTGTATCCTATCACACAGCCGCTTGGATTCATTGTTCCTCAAACTGCTCTGAAGACAGCGGCGCCAGGCCCCGATACAGACAATTCTGCACGTGGAGACCAAGAGTCCGAGGCTGGATATAAGAACAATGTAGAATCGAACAGCCCACAAAGCAACGAATTATCAATCAAAGTGCAGGTCAATGGAAACAAGACTAGCTCGTCACAGAGCAGCCCCAGCCAGACGTTGTCTAGTGCTAACAGTAGTCAGTCCACAGCCAATTGCAATGATACATATTTCCAAGATGAGGGTCCAAACCATGTTGATTTAAAGTCTCTGCAATCAGACAAAAAAGAGCAGTTAGTAAAAGAAATCACAGAAAGTTCAAAGTCAACCAGCTGTCCACAAGAAACAGAGACAGACTCTAAAGATGTCAATATGGAATAATCTAGGCCTAGAATCAAATGAAAATAATTCATTAGTCCAAAGCTTTATAATGTAACAACTTTGCATTTAAACTCTCATTTTACAGATGATATTCTGATGGCGTGTCATATAACAGTGTGTTTGTTTGCGAGAGTGTGTGCTTGTGTGCGCGCGTGCCTGTTTGTGTGTTGTAGGCTAGGCCTTGTAGTAGCCCCCTGTGTAACAAACTGTAAAGACATCAAAACCACAACAATCCTCAAAAGCTGTAAAAAGTATTATAATATTTATATATGTAAGGTTTTCATAAATAAATCGATTGTATACAAGAAACCCAAACCGTGTGAGACCTTAAATAGCACATACAGTGGGTATAGGAAGCGCTGTCTTAAGAAATCTCATGTTACTTTGTGTATTGCCTTAACAAATTTATTCATCTATAAGCCCCACTGAAATGAGGTTACGAGCCGGAGGCGAAAGGACCCGCTCGACTCCTGCAGAGTTTTGATATGAAAGTAATTATTTTCCCGGTGGCTACTGCAGGGATTCAGTTTATTTTAGCCCAAAGGGTTATAATACATTACCGATTTCTAGTGATATGAAATCACATAAACTTCCAAGAATAATAGAATTAGCATGAAAGGCTGGGGTGTCAAATTGAAATAGGAAAATAATAGCCCCGGCAGCTGGGAGTGTGTTTGTGCATATTGGATAGGAGATGGGAATTCGTGGGGCGGAATTTTCATGAGCTTTTCACTTTGTCATGGCCCTTGTAGCGGGCTATATTAAGATAGATGTTCGATGATATCCCTCATTGTTCTGTCGCTTACATTGATGTTTGTGTGTTATCAGCCTATTGATCATGCGTCGGCTGTAATAGGACGGGCGAAGAAAACGTGCCTATTTACAATAGGAGAACACATTTGTTCTAATAGGGCTGGCGGTCCCCAGGGATGCTGTGCAGGCCCTGGGACATCTGCGCCACGGCAATATTAGCAATGTTGACTTGACCAGACCTAACGTTGAGGTAAGAAAAGAAGAACGTTGACATGGCACCCCTGTTTAACTGCCAGTAAATGTCACGAAAACAAAGCTATATTAAATATCCAAATCATTATTTGCAGTATGGTGTAGTTGTCTTTTTATCCTTCTTAAATATCCTCAAACCCTCCTATTCTCGTTGGGTCTTGATTTGCAAATAAATTGAAAATAATCAGTGGGGCAGATTTACGTCTCAGCCGGAGCAAATTAATTTCTGAGCCAGTGTCCCTTTCTAAATATTTACATAATTCTGAACCAATGACTGTTGTTTGCTCTGAAAAAGCAATGACTTATTGGGTGGGGGGTAGGAGTATGCCAATAATGTGGATAAGGGAAAGAATGAATAAATTGTAACCTAATCCAAACTTTCAAAGAAAAAGTACAAAAAGGACAACATATTGTCTTGTCGTGACTGGTCAGTTAAACCACTTCTGGTGTTCATATTTAAGAATAGCCAATTCGAAAGGAGGATGAAGGTGTCCTTGAGTATATCCCAATGTTGATTTAAACCGACTGTTATTTGCAGTTTATGGGGTGTTCATGTATTATTCATTAGAGGACTGAATAGGAGTATCGCTGGCTGCACAGTGGTGGCCTAAAGGTGAAATTAGCGATTTGCTTAAGTAGTTAAGCTTTTTTTGCCTGAGAGCTGCGCGCTGTATGATTCAAGACCAACTATCAATCGATGTGCCCAGGCAGCCTCCAGGAGATGTGTCCTCCATGAATCATACTTTATGAATTCAATTTCTACCCGGAGAAATTTTCAATTTGAACGCTGGATCATTATGGGAGAGTGTAAATTGTTTTTGCTCTATTATGCATCGGACGCCATCATTTTTCTTTCTAATTATGGAGGTGTCAGGTCGGGCTGTCATGCAGGCGCTGATTTTCAATTTAACTGATCATCATGCATTCATTTTCCCATTTGATAAATCTGCTATCTCGACGCGTCTCCATGCCTAGAATGCTAAAAGAGAGGCACAGATTGGCAAAGTAATAGGGGCGTATATGCAGCAATAAGTGCAGATCAGGCAGCTAATTTAGCACCTCCTGATATTCCATTTCCATTTCTCATTTTCAACTCTCAAAGGAGGGAAAAGCTGCCCAAAGGCAGCAAGCTCGTATTCACCAGCTGAGTAGAAAAGGCTCTCCGAAAACGCTTGTTTTCAACGACACATTTTCCAAATTAGGATATCAAGCTTAATTAATGCTAATTAGGTTTTGCAATACGTGTTACTTTTATTTAATAGAAACAAATTTGCGCAATTAATTATGGGCGTGATATCTTAAGCCTCATTTGCAACGTTCCATGTGCCTCAGCTTGGAGTTCTTCAGCAATTTCAGAATTTTCTGTGAGACAAGTGCACTAACAAAACAACAACAGGATGAACTTAGTCATTACCGGTTTTCATGACGTTACCCCTGGTGTCTGTCTCACATGTATTTAAAAATAACAGCATGTCATTTCAGCCAACCACAATAGCTACAACATCTTTCATAGTCCACATGCACCCAAACTATATTGAACCTACTCATATGGATTATTTAGCTTTGTATAACTGTGGGGTTGTATTTCAGGGCCAGCTGCAAATTTGATATTTATAATTAAGCATATCATACAAGAACTACCTATATTGTGGAAAAACCTTGGCAAAGAATGCAAGTGACTTAAATTCAATTTAGGAATTGAGCGTAAAACAATGCACAGGCCTATCATAATTATATCCCACGTTTGCACCACCATGATAAGAGAGATTAGGTCCACCAGTGCATTAATAAGCATCCAATGTAAAGTAATCCTAAAAAGCATGACTGAGTTGCAGCAGGATATAAGCCAAATGTCAAGTGCCATATGACGAAGAGATCCAAGTGCCAGTGTTTACATGAGTCTGAATGAGTCTTGTATGGTTCTTAGCCATCGTAGTCTTATACTGACTAAATGAAAATAATTTGTAGCCGATCTGACAGAATAATGAAACCTAGTTATTTAACAACTTAATAAAGTGCTTTTAGGATGGATTGTAGAACACACAGCC
Source organism: Hypomesus nipponensis (assembly GCF_054491055.1). NCBI lineage: Eukaryota > Metazoa > Chordata > Actinopteri > Osmeriformes > Osmeridae > Hypomesus > Hypomesus nipponensis. Next base: position 5,360,404 of record NC_140377.1, on the reverse strand, counting down.
TGAGCTGCCCATCTGGGTTCAGCCGACAACATAAGATACTTGCCCTCAGAGCCAATAGTGTTTAGATATGAGGCATTTGTTGTCGATTATTTTGACCTAGAATAAATCAACATCCTAAACATGACCCTGAAATTAACACCAACTCCCTTGGTCACTGTGGTTATTAAATAGGCTATCTAACAGCCTGTGACTGCATCCTTGCTCTTCTTTGCTAATTATCACCTAGTGAAAAGTGTTTCATTATTCTTTTTCATTTAATAATAAGTTGTGAATCTGGGCCAAATAACTAATGAGGGGTCTTCCTCACAAAGGTCTGTACCACTTATCCAAAATCAACCAATTTCAACCCATAGGTGGATCTTCCATTGTATTCACACACGGATCATGTGTAACATATACTACTGCCACTCCCTCATATAAAGTATTTTCTTTTGAATATGCTAACAATGCAATTTTCTAATCCACAAAAATATTTTAGACTGAACGCACAATGTTATAACTGATAAATGGCAATTAAATCAATTAAGACCACCAGGTTGATTGCTTATATTTTAGGATTACATAGTTTTAATGCAGTTCAAATTCCGTACAGTCTGGGTAGCTTCCCCTGTCTCCGGGTAAAAATAGTGAAATATATGAATCTCAAGAGACTGAGTTTCCGCACCACATGCTTTTCACCTGTGTTGATATGCCACAATGAGGACTTACACTTGGTAGTGATTCATATAAAGAGAGATGGTGTAAACTGGCACTTTCTTTTCCCGGCTTCCCAGGGAATCTGTGCCCTGGAGGTTAATGCAGCGTGAAGTGTGAAAACTTCCTGAGATGGGATGAGTTAAACAGTGTCCTCAGATGTTAAAGCAACACTGTCCAAATCTATTTGTGGATGTCAGCTCCATTTGTGCCTCAAACAAGACAAACTAACTCTTGTCTCGACCATCTGTTAGCTCTGTTCAGTGTTAAACTTTCTCTTATACTTGTGTTGAAAGGTATGTACATTACGTGTTTGGGTGATATCTTTAATACACACATGCAAACAATGTGATCTCATAGTCTTTGGCAACTGATGACAGAAAGGACACAGACTGGTTCTCATAAAGATATTGTAATAAATTAATGTTCTAAATGTTTCAAATTCTAACACTTGATCCACATTACAATAATATTTAGGTACATTCCAAACTCTACAGTAATATACAGAATGTGTATATTTTCAAATTCTCCAGCAAGCTTTTCACCATAATTGCAATCTGTAACTACCATAACTATTTCTGCTAATTATTTCAGAAGGCATCTACCAAGTCAAAGATTTCTCTAATACAACAGGAGTATGAAAGAACAATTTAAGAGGTGACACAATGCATATTTATGTCCAGTGTTTAGATTTAAACATTATAAAACTGCTTTAGAACTATAAGGGAAAGTTGCAACAACAAGCCAAAACATTAATCATTAGACCAAGAGGACTTCCTCATTATCTGCTTACAAGCAAAACAGTGTAACATCCTCTTAACCATGTCAGTTACATCTAAATAACTACCACACTGTAAACAAATTACATCTCAACCTGTCCTTTATCCAAACCATGATATTGGTCAGACGCTGCTAGGTATTAGGATTGATTGGTTGAAAGATTTGAAAAATAACTTTTATTGATTTGGGCAATCATACAGTATTAGACCATGAAACAAATTGCCATGGGATGCCCTAACCACACAGATAATTGTTATGATTTCAGCTGCATAAACGTCTATTTTATGTCCTGAAGGGATCACACATGATCACACAATTAGGTGGCCTTCCCATTTTCCAACAGAAATGAGTCTCAAATATCACCACCCAGAAGACCTTAACAAAGACCTTTCCTGAGTTAGTACAGTCTATGTATTACTGTTTTTCACAATAACACATATAGTATACAATTTTCCTAACTATTTGACCTTGAAAAGTGGAAAAACGTTTGTCTAAAATATATACTTGCCTCTTTCTTTCCATTAGGGAGACAGAGAAGCCCGTTGAAAACAGGAACATCACAAGATTATATTAAGGGGTGCGTTTCTCCTATTATATTTCTTCATGAGCACATTTTTTCATATATAGGTAAACTAATAATCAATATTTACTTATTCAGAGAAAATGACCTTGAAGGAATTGTATCCTTCACAATCCTAACCTTATAGTAGGCAGTATTATAGATCTCAGATTAGCCTAATGGAGTAGTTGCTCATGGGCATTTCTAGTTGCAATTAAAATGATTAGCGTGAAGATCTTAACATTTCTTGTTGTAGCAAAATCACCAACTCCTTGCTCTCTCCTTTTGTTATTTAAGGGGTATTGAAAATGTTCTCAACACTTTAAGGCCAGGACCTCAGATTTCCCTATAACATGCACATTATTTAATCCTTGGACTCCCTGGTTGTACTGACATGTACAATTTCTGTCATTAATGCACCTGGAAGCTCAGGGGTGCACCAGACACAGGGATCCACTTGAAGCCCAGTTTTTCATTTAATGGCCCTGGGGAAATAGGGTCTAACTGGGCCTGAAATGTCACTATCAAAGTGTCCTGTAGAGGAGCATGTTATGGCTCTGTCGCTAGCCCGATCGATCACATTAGAGCAAAGGAAGTGGGGAGATCTGACAGCAGAGAAACACTTCAATACCGACACGGTCTGTCTGAGAGCTCGAGGCACACTTCCTTAAAATAAGAAAGCCTTGTACCAGTCCAGTAAGTGGGTGTGATTAGTCATAAAGGATCTCATTGTGCAAAGACTGGAAAGAAAATTAGAGGTGATAGTGGGACAGAATCAATGCAGTTTACCTCTTGGAGGTGTGACCATATCCATCAACAGTACGGAGATGACTGAGGATCGCTTTCCCCCCAAACACGTTATTGACAGTTTGAGGAGAACCTGAGGAAGGAACATTTTAAGACATAACATTCATTTCCCTGCTATCGATGGGAAGTCAAACTGTTCAAAATAAACGATTTAGGCTTAGAAGAAATAATTAAACTACCATCAATTGCTTTTCAAACCTGATATATATACAGGCCATGTCTCCAATGAACAAACTGATGCTCTCTCCAACAGCTAAGTACCTGAAAAGCAATGAAATGATTATGTGAAGCAGAAAATGGTTGGACGTTTAATGTACATTTAGCTGTGAAAACATGAATATAATCATATTGCTATAGTTTGTATTCAAAGAGGCACCATCTGCCAATTTACAAGCCAAACTAACTCTCCAATGAATGACAGGCATTATGACCAAATATGCAACTGTGTTGGTGCTCCTCATTCTTCTTTTTGTGTTATGCACCAGAGTTAGTTTAGGCTGGGCAGGGCAGCAGTAAGAGTGACTCAGTAATCCCATGTGTTTGCTTGCTTGGGGCCAGTCTCTGTCCAGGAGGTACTGTAATCCTTGGTAATACTGTTGGAAGAGGCAGAGAGCAAGAAGACTTCTAATAATTTGTCACCTATTCTCTGGACCGACAGTGTTTGATCTATAAACAAACACAGATAATGACTCCAACTCAACTGACAATAGATCCAATACAGAATTGACAACAAATATGTATCAATTGATTGTTTTTGAGTTTCTTTTTTTTTTTTTTACACAATATTTGAACATGGTATTTCCCACAGTACTGGATCATGGTATTTTCTAAGATGAAGAACGTTCCAGTGAGTGGACAATGCCATGGGTCTTACCCTGTTCCTATCTCCAATCTAGCTTCTGCGGCTTCTTCACATGGCTCAAGTTTACTGAGCCACTGAGTCCTCTTATTAAATGACATTTTCCCAAAAATATTTATGTGTTTAAATGGTTGCATTGGGGAAAATTCTATGCTCGTTGTAGTATCACCAAAGTCTGCATTGTCGTAGATGCCAATGAGCAAACTATATCTACAAAGGCACATTTCTAGTAATGAATAGAATAAAAGAAGGATAAATTGTTCATGGAATTTCTTTGGTGAGATTCTTATCTATATCAGCAGTTAATCTTCTAAGGTCAAGATTAAAGTGAAATGTGATGTGAACCCCCTGTGTCCCCAATTATAAAACAGAAAGAATAAAGAGCGATACCGAGAGGGGGAAAGCGCAGGCAGAGTTTATGCAATAGATAATCCTTCACTCTGGTCCCTTAAGTACTGCAGAGAAATAGAAAACAACACAATTAAATTATGACACCTGACACTTAGACCTCACTTCAGTGGAAACCATAATGGACTCACTGTGGAATGTGAGATCTTGTCAGACGATTAATGTGTGATCACACACATTAGCACCTCTCCAACATGACATTTTTGGATGGCTTTTTTGATACAAATGGACATTAACTATGATCTGCTATAAAATATATATTTTCACAAGCTTTGGCTAACTATATTAAGTTAGCTAGACTAAGCCATCCACTGATTAGTAACATACGTAATGAAGAAAGTAATTCAAGAAATACAAGTCACCATTTCCAGGGAGCCAGAACAAAATCATAATAAGTTTGTTAAGAATGGTGGACAACTTTTTGAAATGTCCAGCATGGAATTAGTTTCAATTCTTGTACATTTATACCAACGGTAAGAAGTCAAAAGGAACTGGAAACGAATTGAATAAATCAGGTGATTGTGAATTCATTTGAAGAATCACAATAAATCACAGTTTATACACCGTGAAAAAGAGAGAAAGAAGAAAAAGCATATTTGACCATCCAATAAATGCACCCACTCGATACTGGAATACAAACAACACCTACACATCTGAAGCCCACTCAGCATAACAGTGGGCACTTTGATAAAGCATGAACATGAGGAATGATTCAAACTGTATTCCGTGTGAACTCAAGACAGTACAACACATTTAATTGCTATTGCTGAAAGTCACAAAATAAACAAGAATATTTCTTAGCCCCCCCAAGAATAGCCCCTCCCAGAGGCTTCATGTGGCGGGTCTCTAACATTGCCATTTGGTATCATAACTTTGTTGCTTTGCAAAAGAAAAAATAGACGTAACATTCCACTACTACTTAGATACACTATTGTCCAAACTCAAAAGTTACTGTCGGTTTTAAAATTAAATGACATGAACCGGGGGGGGGGGGGGGGGGGGTAAAGAACTATGTAATACATATGTGGTAACAATCACTTGATAATTTGTTCACTACTTTGCACTTTTGATCACTAACACTGTATACTTGAATATATTAACTTAATAGCCTAGTTAAAACCTGGCATATCTCATACAGTACCTTTGAGTGCACATAAGCAAAATACTGTGGAGTGAGCAAGTAGGAGCTGTCATTACTGCTCACTTAAGATAAGCCTTCCAATGTGATAGAATCACGGCTGGAGATTGAAATACGCAGGGAGTGGAGAAATGTGTTTTAGGGTACCAAGGCCTACCACAGAAAGAAATGTTAATTACAGCTTATTCTCACTATCATAAAATTAGCTTTGCTAAAATTGTGGAAAAGTGAAAGGAATCAATTTGCATGCCAAATGTAACCCTGCAAATTTGATGAAGGATGGTGTAGTAATATTTTCCTAATAAAGATGAATGGGGGACACTGCTGGCTATATGGGCCTGACAAGATCTTTAAAAAAAAAATAATATATATATATATATATATATAAATACATACACACACACACACATAAAATATATTTATATTGATTCCAAATGTTGCATTGGCTTCGACTGGCTGGCTGCAATCCTTTGAGGTTGTTTCAAAACCCAGGAGGGCTAAAACAACATGACAAGTATAGCTCTTTCAAAAACACAACTGCCTGATGTAATTAAGATAATAACACCTCAGCTGCCATATTGCTTTGCATGTTTCAAACTGTAAATAGTGGCTCTGGGTCTCTGATTCAAAGGAAGCCGAGTAAATGGTAAAGTAGTGAAGCTGAAGCTGTCATTGAGCGAGACATTTTTAGTCACAGACAGTTTATTGTGCTTAAGAGTCTGATGTATCCCTGTATAAAGCCGAGCTAGAGACTAACACATGAGAGAACGTGGAAGCAATCCCCCTGCTCCATTGGTCCATGGCAGATGGATGATTCCTCAAGGTAGATTTTTTTAGTTCAGTTGAGCTGCATTGATTTGGCAGCATCGGGTGGATGTCACACATGCACTGAACAATGCTCAATGACTTTGCCATCCTATTCCCATTTAAATTGCCTCTACTTTTCCTTTCTGACACCTGTTTAAATCAATGTCTTCCTCTGCAGGTCATGGGCTGAATGTGCTAAGGCGCACACCGTCCGCCTCTCAAATCCACTAAAATCAACACAATAATTGAAATATTTTCAAGCTGATTACACCGAGGCCTGGGGCTCGGCTGGTTGCTAAGAGTACGCTCCCCGGTTGCTAGGGGGAGTAAATCATCTTGCATTATTTGATTTTTGTTACTGATATGAAACCGCTAGTCCCTCGATTAAATGTCTCACAGTCAAACACCCAGGGGACGGAGAGGAGAGACAAAATAAAATAGTCACTGTGAACCTGTCAAATAGCATCTCTAACTTCTTCTACCTAAGGCTTTCAGCACAAATCTACCTGCTTGTTTATGTTTGTTTCAGTGAAAATAACAAAGCTCTATTCCGACTCTGATTGAGCTAAAACAGACCAGACCATGAAATGTCAAGCTATTACCCACCAATCTTAGGTTTGGTAAGATCATGAGTGGTGTTTGCCTTCTATCTAAACACATTGCATAGTCTAAATAACAAGATATTTACCAGTTATCTTTTTCACACAATATATGTAGCCTCACCCAAAACACATCGTAAGTCAATCCAAATGAATCCATAGTTAAATCATGTTTTTTTTGCAACACATTCTAAATATGTCGACAAGGTCGTAAAAGAGCTTTGTTCATCTGTCTTTATGACAACAAACATGGGAGCATACCCAATCAGAAAGCATATTTGAATCTAATGCCCATATTATCATCCTGTTTGATGGAAATGAATAGTGTGGAGGGGAGTCAGGGATTAGAAATTAACATATTTTAATAGAAAAACTTGAACTCAATTCCTAAGCAGCAGAATCTTGAATCTTGTGAATAGTAACACAGAGACTTGGACCCTATTGAGTTTCTTTCCCTATAAAGGCCTCACCATGCTGCTGAATTTAGCAAGCACTAATATATTTCTATGATGCAATTACCATGGATTATTGCAGTGTCTTGAAATTGACTTTATCATCCATCAAAATGAATGAGAGAGGAACTACATTCCTCACCCTTAGATCTGATGCCCTGCGATTACCATTAGAAATTCACTTTTATTCCATCTTCCCTATTAGCTCTGCATAGAGGAGGATTTGCTGCAAAGACATGTCAGACATTGAGGGCTGCTCCAGCCTGCCTTGCCAAATGAGATCAGTGCTCACTATAATGGTGAGGTCAAGTGGAGGGACAGCCTCTCAACTCCATGGCAAGCTGACAGCAAGCAACACAGTGAGCTGTCTAAATGAGTGCATGTAGCACATATGTAGCGAGGGGCTACATATGTGTTCATGCTCAGCTAAATCAGGCAGCATTGGGTTGTTCTTCCACAATGGCTGTTGAAAACGACTCATTTAAATTTAGCCTGAATGTCGCTTACTACCCAAACTATCGAACATAACTGCCGTTTCCATGAGCATGCTGTTCAATGAGGAAATTGGTCTACAATGTTGAAGTGTCAAAGCACCAACCCTGCCATTAACCTCTTTGAAAAGAATCAAGGTATTTAACTGGATTTGTTGACCTCTATTTGGATAAGAACATCCCCCACAGTTTTCTCTTTCCTAAACATCTTCAGTACAAGCCATGCTTCTCAGATGGGGTTTGGGGGTGGGGGGGTCACCAGTAATCAGAGACTGGCCTCTAAATAAACATGACGCCTAGCTTCTGACTGGGGTCCCTTCATTAGCCTGCAGTCAGAGCTGGCGTGTGGCAGTTGGATCGATAAGACAGTCCTGCTCCTTTTATTTACCAACTAGCACATTTCCTGTGGCTGAGTTGTCCTTTAACTGGGCCGCTGTTTAACTGGTTTATTCGGACTCTGTATGAGACCATCTGGTCCCCTGTCCTGTAAGTCTCTCCTAAAGCCCAGGCCTGACAAGCAAGAGATATGTCAATGCAGTCCTCAGCACAAAGCAACATCTGCCATGCCTGACGCCCACTATTGTATGGCCATTTAATCTGTCCCCCTCCTCCCCTTAACGGCCCACAACAGCTCCTGGTATTATGTTTTGCCACTCAATTAGCATTATCATCCCGCTGAAATAGAAGCCAATTTACCTTTAATGACATCATTGTTAGATGAGTGACAGTGGTTGGTGTAGCAACTATCGCTAGATAAACGGAGGCCTGCCCCTGTTTCCTCAACTGGTCGTGGCAAAGGCTGGGAAGCTACAGCCAGCCAATCACGATGGCCTCACCTCACCCCTTCACCACCAACATTGTTTCCTCCAGTTCACAGAGGCAGTGTGGTGGAAAATTGAGTCCAGATTCATTAGGTTTCCAGTGTGCCGCTCGAGTCAGTTAAATTGATACATTTCCTAACAAAATTGAAGTGCTTTTGTGGCGCCTGCGGATGGCTGGTGACCCCACTCGGCCCACTGAGCAGCCGAAGCAAGCTGATGGATCCATTAGACCGCTTAGACTGCTTATTCCTCTCCCTCCATCTCTGACTGACACTGTAAATCTGAACCAATTTCAGACTCTAATCACCATTACAAACCCCTTCCACTGTCCATTTGTTACTCTGCAATTCGAATACACTGCCCAGATTGGTCCAGAAATACAGGTTTAAAGGAGCCCTTCCGCTTCCTCTGGTTAAATGGTTCATGACTGGTCCCCTCTCTCTGCTGACAGAGAAAGACCAGCTCCGTTAGAAGAAGGAGGAATTCTACCAATACACAGTGAAACAAAAGGCCTTGAAAAGTCCCAAAAGATCCATTGGTATTAGAAAAAAAGATAAATAAAGGAATAACCACACATGGAAAAAAAAGATGTGTGAAATTCAGAAAGATGACAGACAGGCCTCAAGGCCAGACTACCAGCATTGGTAGGAGGGTGTCCCTTGAATAACAATCACTGTTACACCTCCAAAACATTTCCTCATACACTGGCCATTTTTACCCTGCTTTTATCTGCTCACTCAAGCGCACAGCGCTAGCGAAGCGACTGGAGGATATTATTTCCCTGTTGGGCCCAGTCATATAACTCTGCTTAATATGCACTCTATAATTTAAGAAACTCAAATTATAAGCAAAATGTGGCTCTGGTTTATTTTGTCTAACCTTCAACTTTGGTCAACTTTGAATTAGTGACTGAACATTTATACATCACAGGTAAAACACTCGAGTGGTCTGAAAGTAAAGCTTTGCATGCATTATTTATGCACTTAAATCATAGTAGTTCGATGGAAGGATTTATATTTGAAAATCTCTGAGCAAACCTGTCAGTCTCTGTATCTAATTACCGTTGCTCCTCATATCCTCTAAGTGCAGTGGAAACACGTTTTAATTGATATTGAGATGTTTATGCCCTTAGAAAGTAATTAAGATTTTCAATTAATCCTGTCTAATTTCTGGACGTCTTGGCTCTGTGTCCTTGAGCGTCCAACGATTAATTCCCCAAACCTCCACCAATGAAAGAACTTCAATTACTTTGCATTGAATCACAACCCTGTAAATGACCTCATCCAAGGCGGCATCACCATTTAAATTAAAACCGATACAAACTCAATTAAATCAAATCAAGGTGGTACAATCAACCTCCTTGAATGGGTCATTGATGATATTGCTGTTTTTATGGCCCTCATATGGTCGCACAGGTGCTCTAAAACTAGTACCTCATTGCTCATAATGGTGTGAAGACCCAGGGTTGGTGGGCTTCAAGTCTCTCGCTTAAGACCCATGGCTCTTAAGTGATCAATCTTTTGGTTCTATAAGAATCAATTAAAATAGCCCACTCAGAAAAAGTTGTGCTTCCTCTGGGACTGGAGAAGTAATACGTGCACTGACCTATCCTTCCTACTATACCGTCATTTGTTTGTTTACTGAAATAGGTTGAACTGTGCACAGTATTACACTACCTAAATGTCAGTCTAGATCAACAGGGAAATAAGAGTGGTGAGACCTTTTACCGACTAAAAAGGGGACATCCGGTCAATAGCAGTCAAAATGTTCACTGTAGTATAGATAACTTTATTGGAGCAAAATGGTCAGGGAAGTATTAGTTGAAATTTTAAATCAATAGAAAGGTTGGATGAATACAGGTGGAAAAATACTGCAGAGTGTACAAATAGCTACAAATCGAAAGTCAAAATTCTCATGGAATACTAAGAACATTTACAATTGAATAGGTAAATATCTGTTGTGATTAAGATGTAGTGGTGTGTATGTAGTGAGAGTACCATTGAGAGGGAGTTGCAGTGTGACTGCACCATCAAGCATACTGTATCTAAAATACAGTAGATGGAAAGGCTGATGTACAGTAAATCAAAGGAAAAAATGGATTGAAGGGGAGAATGAGATGAATGAGAATGACAAAAGGTGAGTGAATGAATCACCATAGAGACAATCAGCAGCTGTAGAACGCCTAGGGAGGTCTAACGTTTTCAAACTTCTGATTTGAAACTGACTCAACCATGCCTAGTATGGAATGGTGAGGATATTGAATGAATAGTCTATGGGGTATTTAAGAGCAATAAGAAGATCATAGTATTATTTACAAGAGAAGCATGGAATCCAGAATTTTGATATAGCTTCCATAGCTCAAACTGTTGGAAACCAATAATATATTAAAGCAAACACACTTCAACCAGCACACTTAAATATATGTACAGAATACAGTATGCCCTGCTTCCTGCCCAGCTCACCCTCAACCTAATATAAAAAGGTGGGTCGTGTTCTGCTCCTGATATGAAGACATAATCTATCCTCTACAGTAGTTTTCTTGCCTTTGGAATTACATCTCCCAAAACCCAAATGTGTACATGGAATATGACAACACGTTGACTGTCCAAACCTCTGTTGCCATGCCAAGAATAAATAACAATTCTTCCTTGCTGCCCTTGCGGTGCTGTTTTGCTCACACATAGAATCACCTGCCCATCTAGGCAACAAAACGCCTGCTTAGGGATTATGGTGACATAATCTTAACAGTGGCCTGTGAGTGGGGGCCTGAATGGATTTGAACCCTCTATGCCACGCTGAGATAACATTTGTCACTGGGGCTCCTGGGCTCCCCATTCATAGATTAGTGGACTGCCGCTTTTCAGAATATGAAATGGCTTTGGCACTGCGGCATGTTTATTTTCAAAACCCGTGCCTCTAAGGACGAAGGGAGCATCTTGTTGCTTTCTTGAGAGCACCATTGCATGGCCTCATCCCACCGCGGTACATCTAGATCAGCAGCTTCCTTTGTCTAGGTCCTCTTAAGGTCCGACTGCGAGCACCACTACGTCCACTGCCAAAACACTGAGTTTTCACCTCAGTGTTGCGCAATGACCTATCCTGTGTAAATGAATATACAGGACCAAGCTAGAAAGAGCTTTTACCTCTAACATCTTTGCAAAAATGAGAAAATGAAACATACGTGAGGACTGAATCTGGAAGGATTTAGCATGAAAAAAAATGTTTAGATTAAGACAGCATTATTTTACATGAGGACTGTTATAAGAGTTAGTTCACACAAAAACATTACTGTAGATTTGCCTTCAAAGTCTACTTTGGGTTTTGGTAATTTTCTTAAGTTTAGCCATTTCCTGAACTGTGAGTCTTCATATATACATTTTCCTTGACAACAAACATTCATAGAAAAGTTGTCAGGTTGGGAACTGATTTCTTGCTGTCAAGTCAGAGAGACAAACACAAACGTGTTTTCTGGTAAAATTAGTCAACCTGACAGGACAGATGATGTGGGATGGGATGCTATAAACATCCACACCAGTTACTATCTGGCTTCTTTTCAAGAGGCTTTAATCAGCAGCACTACTCCCCATAGCCCTGATAGAAACAGAATTTTTGCATTACAAAGGGCAAGAAGTGTAAATGAGATGTGACATTTTATTTGTGCATGGCGATGCAGCAAACAAATAAATATTGGGCCATGACAGACAGAGGCTGCTAGGATCCTGTCTACACTGAACTCGACGGTTAACTGTCACACCATTAAATTGTCTTGCGAGTTGACATGTCGCCCTCCAATCCGTTAGCAGATGTAAAATGAGGGAGCACTTGCCAAACAGTTAACAAAAGCATGAAATTGATATTGTGAATCACATGTGACACAGTGACTCCTCTGCCCTATAATTGTTTTACATTTAGGCTACAAGGCTAAATCTTATGAATGGAGAGCAAGGCACATCATGAGCCACAATGGGTCCCACTTCCTAGCAAAGGCAGTCAGAGCAGTATTTTCTTCCTTTGGACTGATTACATCTTCAATTTTACCTGGAGTGTATAGACCTCAGTGGGCCACAAGATATCTCGTAAGTGGGACTTTAGTTATTGCCCTTTCATGTGGTGGATCTATCCGTCCACTCTAATTAAATTGAGTTTTTTAATCTGACTCTTTTAATCCGGAGTCTTGTGTGCTGGGACTTGGGTTATGTGATTTTGAAAGGGAATACTTTTGATTCCCAGAAACATTCTTATCTCTTCTTTACTATTGAAATAAAACTTGAGAATAAGGTTTGAGCATTTAAGCACTGAACAATAGAAGGACCTGGGCCATGTGCTTTAGAGGGGGAGGAGTACAAAGTCATCCAGAATGATGGAAAGAAATGCAAAAGGTTCTCATCAACTGCCTCTCCAAAGAATGTGTTCAATTTTCACCCCAGTAGAACACAGTTTCAAAGCAAAGCTGTTCCACAGACATTGGTCTTGCTGTATGGTCTCTCAGAGAGCTGCTACTGTACAGTATGTCTTATATTCCGTGACTCTGCGTTCCAACTAATTCTACTTGATCTCCCTTGGCAAACGGAAGAAAACATTTTGAGCCAAATCTCTCAGAAAGAGGTGGAATGACCAATAAATAAATAAATAAAGAAACAATATTTGTCAGACCTGAGTGACCACTGTTGCCAATCCCAGAGTCCATCAGGGCACTGGTAAGCCTACAATTTCAAATGCAGTAAAGCATCCACATCCTTCTCTCTCTGCTGGGGGAATTCATGCAGTTTGGTCTTTAAGATCCAGATCAGGACCAGGGTTGATAAGGCTTGTTCTAGCTGGGTATCCAGAGATAGGGGTCTTACCTAGGAGTCATTTTCAGCATGATCGCCCTTATCTGTGCTGAGCTGGGCTCCCCTGGCCACCCAGGCCTCTGTTTAACTCTGGCTCCTCTTACTGCTCCACAACCAAACACAAAAGCACTCTCAGCCAAAGATGCTTGTTTGTCAGGGATTAACATATTTTCTGTCTCTGTCGCAGCATCCTTGTTTGGCCTCAACAGTGCTATGATTCAGCTCTAGTGCCATCACTCTCATCAACATAGGCCTCTTGCCAAATTATATTAGCTCACTTAAACCTGTGCAAACCAGGTTGAGCAAACAACAGAGTACTCAACCATCCCAGAAGGAAAACACATCTGATGTTGAAAAAAAAGTGATGGAAAAAGTGTACATTTGCAGTTTTAAATGAGTACATTCTTTACAAAAAAAAAAGAGAAGAAGGTTGGGATCAAAGCTAGGAGAGTTATGTTACTTGGGTATGACTGAAAAGAATGGAACAATGAATTTATTTTAAGCAATTACCTCATTATATTGAGAGCAGAGTTCCATAATTTATCAGGCAGACGAGATAAAAGTAATCCACAACATAGAAACTTAAGAGCTGATCTCATAATGGCTATTTTAATCATGTCCCTAGAAAAGAAGGAAGAGCCTATTAACTTCCAATTTCAATTTATGAATAAAGAAATGATTTTGCACCTCACTGAAATTACCAAACCATCCCACAAGATGTTTTGCTGGATTATATTGATACTGTAGAACAAATTGAACCAGAAACACTCAGAGAGCTAACAATATTTCTGTACGGATGTAATTTAACACACATTTTTCCAACACTTAAAAATATAGATAAGATATTCTGAAATAAAGAAAGCCTACTCTAACATGTTGCCGCAGGAAAGGGATGTATAATTATGGTCCTCTAATACAGTACATATGAGAAAAGTTATTTTATAATTCATATTTAAAATAGATTGTGTATAAAAAAAAAAGGTTAACATCAATATTTTAGCGAGGTGTGGGAAACTTGATAAGGTTTATATAGTTGGAAGAGTTGTCCCCATGGTAACAACAGAAGTTTATCCAGCATATTTACATCTTTGCCTCACGGGAGCATGCATGAGCATAGTACTACAGTCCCCTCAAGGAATATCACTGTAGGCTAATCACCAAGCTCTGACACCAGCATCTCTCACACCCCTGTCTTTCTGACACTCTGGAATACTCTCTACCAGGCTAATTGCCAACATTAACAGCCCAATGTGCATCCACTGAGACAAGACTCAAAGTGTCTTTCCCACTCTATTAACGTTTATGATGAAGAGAAACGTTATCACGGTTTCGTTTCGTATTTTTTTATTTAATTTTTTTGGCCACATTTCATCTGTTAGTCTCATCTGTCAGAGTAAACAATCCCAGGGCTTCATTTGGATAAACAAGAACACCAATTCAGCCTACCTGTATCCATCTATGTGTATACACTGAGGCACATTACGTCTCAAATAGGCTAAATGAGTGGGTAAACACCAGCCTATTGAATCCAACCTGCAGCAAACAAACAACAGCGGGTGGGAATGACTTCAGCTAAACCTCGCAGCACCACACTCCAGGGGGTTGAGGCAGAGACCTCTCCATAGTGACAGGATAGGATCTGGGTAGTCCCTGCTGAAATATGTCCAGGTTACAATATTTCACAGCATGCAAGACGGAAAACCTGAACTGTGGAGGCAGCAGGTTTTTATGTAAGAAAAGGACTATAAAGCTCCTTCCATAACTAAGAGTTTGACCATTTGACCTGATATCCAGTACCTGTTATGAGGACCAAAAGTAGCATTTTTGAAAACAGGACAAGGCCTTAGAGGATGTTATGTGTGTGCTGGGCTATGTGGACCACAGAGAAAAAGAGATAGAGGGAATGACAAAGTGAGGGGAAATAAGTATTGGGGTCATACTGATAGGCACCAAATTGTGTTGTGAATGAAATGATCTCATCTCTAAAAGGCTACAGTGGATTTTTTCCTTTATTGAGAGAATAGCCATATTATCATCCTATTCTCTATGTGAAGTCCAAGTCATATCCGATGATGATTGGGTTTGGAAGACGTTCTGATGGAAAAGTAGAGCCCATTGCATCCCCATCACCATCTCACACCGCATTGGCATATGCGGCTCACCGCTCCCCAGTTTTGGCCAAAATTGAAGAGCTTACACAGAGGAAAATAAATAGATGGTTGAATAGCAATGGCCTGTGCCACTGAACCTTTTATCAGTGGGAATCTAACAGCCGTGCTGTTTCAGAATTTCAGTTTAGCTTCCGATTAGGGTATGTCCCGCCATTTTATTCCCTACATCTCTATGCTTCATAGCTTTCAAACACTTCTGGGTAACTGCCTATTATCCAACAGTTCCACTCCACTGACCCTGCCAATAAAACTTTTCATATCCTTATAAATGAACTCGATTGCAGCGTTCTAAACATTTACACTGCACTAACAGATCATCTCCACACCTTGGAATTGGCTAAATTCCCTTTTCCTGATGAATATATAGGAGGAGATTAGATATGTGATAGCTTTTCAGATTGGTGCACCCAGAGAAATTAGTTTAGTGAGCGTTTACAGAGGCTAAATTGGAACCATTAAATAGCGGATTGAATTGATGGCACATTCATTGTCTCTCCATCGGTATCACTGTAAAATCAATTAGCCGTCACTTTTCCATTCTCAATAAAGTATGATTGTCAGCCACGGATGAATACAGAAGACCCTGACAGCTACTCAGAGCAGAACACACCATGTGAAAACAAATTTGTGTGCAGGGCACAGGATGGTAAACGTGACCTGTAATTGTGTGGGGAACTGCAGTTCTTCATCAAAAGGCCAATGTGCACAGCATGGGCTATTAACTCCAGACTCTTCTTCTCACATCTAGCTGATATGGTGTTCATGAAAATCCTTAAAAAATCTTTTAAATGTATGGGCTAAATAAATGGGATGTTTATTGAATCTTTATTGTTCATGTCAATGTTGTGTTCATCTGGTAATCTACTGGTCACTATACTCACTACACAAAAAAAAAAATCACCAACAACCTGTACATTAATGCATGTACGATAAGCATCAAACCGATTACAGATATTCAATTTTTACATTAAATGAAATTACCCACAATTAAAAAAGACATTTGTAACATTGATTTTGTCTTGTTAATAGCTCAAAATGTACATCCACGCAACCCCGAGTCATGACGATTCTTTTCACTAACTGTAGGATGCTTCATATGTAAACTTTAGAAAGCGACAGCCAATTACTATTTTAAGAGTGTATGTTAATGTACCAGTAGTCCATGCCTGCCCATAGACCAATCAGCAGTCTGTGTGCCATGCAGATACAACCAGCTTTTTCTCATTTCATCATTTTTTTCTTATCAGCTGGTGAGGTATCATCTGCTCCCTAATAACTTGAAACAATCTGTTTTGGAAATATATTCAACATTGGTCAGCTGCAGTTTCGGTTGCAAATCAAACAGCATTATGCCTGTCAATTTGCCAGAAGCGTTGCTAAGTGTCCTCTGAGATCAAGACTTTCATCTAATTCTGTTTTCTAATCAAATCAAAAAGGGGCCCCCAATATCCCTTCTTCTTTGCTACGAAGTCTGATCACCATGAATGGGCTTCTGCTCCAAACAGCTGAAATCCTCCCCCCTTATTTGCTATGTATGACACGTGAGCCCGCATATAAAGAAGACCTTGGGTCGCAGTATCACATATGCCATGAAATCATAAATGATGCAATGACACAATGCCAGATCCAATTTGGCCCATTTTGTTGATTTGTTGAAATGACATAAATATTTTGCAATATATGCCAAAAATAGATACACACTGGTGAAAGAATATACAGCCAATCGTCTGGAAATGGCTCAAACAACATCCTGCTATGAGTTGTGTTTTTAATTGATGTGCTGCTAATATGTTTGCATTTAGATTTTGCACAGCGCTCCAAAGCTTTAAATCTAATCTCTTCATTTGTATGACATCTAAAATGCAAGGCATCTTGAGTTTAGGATTACAATTAAAGAAGCTGTGGTAGCATTTACATGTAGGTGCTAAATCCATTTCCATTGCAATCCTTCCATATTAATAATTCCCCATCTCTATATTACTGCTGTGTATTTGCTGTCTATTGGTGAGGGATTGGTTATCTCAGACAAAGTGAAGGGCTTTGGGATTCTCTGATGAAAGGTGATATGGAAATGGAATCCATGATTATTACTTCATGTTATCAACACTTGAGCTTTCACTATAGGCATGATACATAGTAGATGCTCACCTCAGAGGTAAATGTTTTGATTTCATGAATACAAATGGCAGCCCTACAAATGGCAAGATATATTCAATCTGATTCTGTATTCTTTTCAAGATCCTTTAAAAAAGAATGACAGGATCTAAGAAAACCTAACAGGTACAGGATTTGGGTTTGGTGGGGAAAAGGGGGGGGTGGGGTAGTAAACTGCCTGTTGTGTTTTACTGTCCCAGGGCTGTGGGGTTGGGGGTTTGGTGTGAGATTGACGATGTTTTGGTAGGGTGGGCAGGGCAGCATCAGGGTCACAGAATGTCCCAGGCAGCGGATCATCCTCACACCAGCTGAAGAGCTCTTTAATGTTAGGAAGGTGGGCTGGTGAAACAAGGTGAGAAGAGCAGAGTGGGATCTTTCTCATGAACCTGGCTGACCTGGGGGGAGAGGCAGTGGGGGACACCCAGGGCCCAGGCTCTGCTGCTGGGTAGACAGATGACGTCTGGGAGCAGGAGGAGTGCTGATCTGTCCACAGGTGCTGCACAGATGCCTCCGTAGCAGAGTGGCACCAGTCACCCAGGGACTTAGAGGAGGTGGGACAGCGAGGCTGGAGCTCCACACCAGAGACTGCCTGGTCCTGTCCAAGCCTTAGCCCTCACATCTGCTGTTGCCTGACTGGGAGTGATTACCCATGGCAGAGCGCAGGCTGGTGGTAAATGCAACAAAACAAGAACAGACCACAACATGATTGTTTTGGTTTAACACAAATAATTGCAATCTCTGAAATGTTGTGTGATAAGTTAGGAGAAATGACTCATTTAGCATACCCTGATCTGTTTTCATCTTGATTTAAAATGTATTTTGTGGGAAGTCATTGCCATTTTTAAAACAATCTGTTCAGTATTCTCATAATTTTGCCTTTAAGGGAATATCTCAAGGAGTCTTTGAATGCCATCAAGATGAATAAATGAAATGTATAAAGAAATGCAGTCCAATTGGTGTCATGATTGCTGTTTGGAGGATTCATAATTACAGTGGCCCACTATCAGATACAAAGAGTGGAGATAAAAAGAGTCAGACTGGTAATGGAAATCTGTTTGGAGAGGGATGGACTCTAATAACTAATTTTGCCTAATAAACTATAACCGATTTAATCTTCACCTTATCAGGCCAAGATTTCACCACTTTCCTTTTTAATTGGCTATTTTGTAATCCCGATTCCCAACAGGGCAGACGATCTGTCTCCCTCTCCTGAGAGTTAGCATGAAATCAGTTTGAAACACTGTGTCAATCTCATTCTGAAGTGGCCATCTGGCCAGTGGACAGGAGCCGGAGATGGCATGCTGAACCATGGGGTCTCTGTGAGGCAATCATCAGCAGATTTACACAATGTGTTAATGCAAATTTAATAGAGATTTCCTATCAGCCACTTTCATCCTCCCGGTCCTTAGTGTCAGGCTGACTGAAGCCTTAACCATAGTGGGGAACTCATACCAATCACCTGGAGAGAACATATTGAGCTGGTGTGCTTCACTAGACTGGCTTATGCATGTGTGCTGTTGTTCATATGCATGGATAAAGATATTGAAAATGGTGACCAAAATGTTACACACCGGCTACACAGAACATCTTCTTATGTTCAATGCAATCTATGATGTTTGTTATGCATTTACATATGCTCATATATACAACTTTATTCATTTTCAACTCTTGGACTGACCTAAAATTCACAATAGACTGAGGTAGAATTGAATTGGATTTTATAATAAGGCTTGCGCACCATATTAGAATTTCCAATATCAATATGAACATATGAAAATATACCAATAAGTCATTTAAATATATAACACTTTGTAATCATATTTCTTAGGATATTGATGGTATTGTTTTCATACACCAAAGTGGTATGTAACAGTAAAGGTTCATATCTTAATCTCTTCAAGTGGGCCAATGAACTCTTTGAAGAAATAGTTTTGTTTTAAAATTTTGAGCACACAGTTTTATATTATTTACTACAGTTAGCTTTTGGTCTTCCATATTATTTGTCATGCCAAATTCCAAAGCAATTAAACATTTTAGCAGGGGCACACAGAACAACTCAGAAAGTTTTACTGTCATATCTACATAAGACAGGAAACTGAATTTATATGAAAGGTTGACAGCAGTTCTATGCAAACCTTTGATTTCATTTCAGCATGAATGTTTCTTCACAAAAGCAAAGAGGTGACCAAAGAAATAGGAAAATGGATATCGTAATGGAAATTTTCCCTGTCTATTTAATTGGGCTGGTGCTTTTACTTCACTTGAATAGAGAGGCAGGCTACAGATAAGTTAAGTGAGCTGTTCAGCTTAGAGGAAAAATACAGACTGCTTCTTTTTCAGTTCAAAAGGCTATGATTTATGGCATTTAGGTAAGATGGACTGCAACAGTGGAAACAAGTTTGACAATAAGCACTGTCCTCTCTAAACCTTGCATGTGACCATTGGGTCTGTTGGCTAGCTGACCTATACCAACATATCAATTTACTTGTTTTACAACAAACAAATGTCATTCGAGATCACACTCAATTAAAAAAGGTTATACCATATCAAATGTCTGTTTTTATTTATAGCTTAGAAATGATTCTGCCAATATGAGGCACAGTCCCCGAAGAGACTCTGTAAGTAAGTCAATATGACATGAATCATGATGGAGGACAGTTTAAATGGTGCACAGTTACATTTTTACCACCATCGTGGTGAGGTGAGTTAAGAGCAAATATTTTCATCCTGTATAGCTTCAAAATAATGGACCCCTTATGTTATTACGAGTTTCTCCCTACAAGCTGTAGAGCCCGACATTAATCCCAACTGTCTGTAAAATTGAAGCAATAAAAGCACAAGCAGTACCAATTTCTCTGTGGTGATGGTTCAGAAAAATATAGATCTACTGACAAACAAAGATATCTATGGTTGATTGTTTCAGCTGGAAGATTCCTGAGCTTGCAGTGTTCCCTTTGTTGTACATGAGAGAGACATTACACCCATGGCAGCATATGACCTCATTTGCTGTGGAGACGAAATTTAATTAACAAGGCAAACAATGTCTGCCATTATGCCTCAGTAGAGACTCCAGGAGGTAGCTGCTACCTTTCAATAAGGCCTAAAATGGTCTCAGCAGAGCTTGACAGCCAGATCTTGAAAATCACTGTTGGTGTTAAGTCACAGAACTCTTCGGCTTTAAAGAGATAATTCACTCAAGATCAATGAGAACACATACACGCCATAAAAATTGCACTCTTAACGGCATACCTAAGACCTCGCTCATGAAAACAAGATGTGTGGAGTTAGTAAAACAGATGCTAGCTGAGCTACCAGTATGTTTCTGTTTCCCAAGCAGCATGGGAGAGGTTAAGACATTGAGGGTGTTATTTAACCATTTAGTGTCACCTCCTGAACCCCGCCTACGTAAAGGCAGTGGTGTACCAGGTAAAAACATGGCTTAAAAAATGTTTTAGACACTAGAAATGTACGTAGGACATGCCGATTTTTGACAACGCATTCAATCTAAAATGCACATACCGTATGGACAAAATGATTCAGAGGGACAAGCGTCTCTGGTTTAAAATAACAGGTTTATTGCCAATCGGAATACATCTTTTTCATACCGAGGAGATTTAAGCATCAAGAATGGGGCCAAGACTATTGACTGAAATGATAGACATGATGGATCCTCTGTGCTGTTTATTAACATGGTTAGAGGTGTCACATCGCCTTGTGAATGCCTTTTATACACAAACAGCTTTTCCTTCCATTGTGATGAGAACAATGCAGTGACAAGCCAAGCAGTAATAGAACTGGTGCCCCATTACCCATGCAGGCCATGCATGGTTATGATAAGCACCATTACTCCTCTTTCTCCTTTGTGTACGGTGTCAGGGTAAAGACTTATGAAACCATAAACTGTTTGGACACCATATCAAGATCTGATCATCTACACTTTCATCAGCAAATGAGATAAGAACAGAAGATCACGGCGCCCCAAAATTTGAGACACTTATTTTTTTTTTTACATTTGGATTATTCAGTATGGGACCATATAATTGGTTTTCTATTATATCAAATTCCTGGCTAAAATGAGCTGCATCAAAAGCAAAAAGCACAGCAAAACAATTTTAAGCTTAATTTGGTATGAGACACGACTGGCCCAGTGGCAGCATGCAACACAGCCAATTACGATAAGGATTAAGCACACGCAATCAAAAGATAGAACAAGATAATGTGCAGAGATACATTTGGAACACAAGCAATTAATTGGAGAAGCATGACACCCTGGCTGCTAAAGATGAAGGAGGAGATGATGTTTCAACACTTCATCATTATTAATGACAGAGCAGGAGAGAACGGTGATCTCCCCGGCTCTGCGTTGGCCACAGCCATCACAGGAAAAGATGCCGTATGGTTTTGAGGAGCCAGACGGAGCTGTCAAGGAGTCATCGGCGTTTTGTGGCTGCTGTCTATTACTCATGTGCCTAGTGAACCCAGGAGGCAGAAAATGACTGAGTTCACAAGGTGATTAATGAGCGCACTGCCACCAGTTGTCAAAATCTGACGCCGATTGTTAAGCTTCGAACTTCTCACAGGACAAGCCAGATAATATACACTTATAGGAAATCAATTTACCCAAAGCAATTTAATCATGATTGATATTGTCCAGTCTGTGAACATAAACTGTACGTAGTCATATATATATATATATATATATATACCACACTAGTGGTAAAATACACTGAGCCTTGTGGATGTTTACGGAGGCACACAGCAGGCTCAAAATAATCTGTCAAATGTCACAATCGTGACTATTTTCATTCAGTAGTAGTTGCGCAGACAAATTCAATTCAATCAAATAATTGGGTACAACTACCAATAGGTTATATGATATTATAGGGTCTATGAGTTCGTAAAGATCAGAGGGTCTTAGACTAGGTATTAAAATCTTTATTTCACATATGGAATCCAACTGGACAGCAAACAGTGAACATCGCTGACTTTAATGCAGTCCTATACTAAGATAAATATAAATGATTATGAAAATGTTGTGAAAGTGCTTTCGGTGAACAGAGGTTCAAGTGTGCCTTCAGTACAGTGAGCTGTAGCTAGAGATAACATATGTTTAATCTGTTGGCCTATCTGTCCAACTGTTAGGAGGGATAATGAGATTAATCAGGAGAGAGATGACTGCTAAGGGAGAGCTGAACCTGTCATTATAGCTATTGAGTAATGACTACAGCTCTGTCTTTATCGTCTGTGAGATTCTCTTCCTTCTGAAACAACTCTGACCCAATTAGAACCCCAGGTAAACAGGCTGCTGCCGCGGTCACCATCTTATTCCTCCAGAGACCGCTGGTGAAATGAAGCTGTACGTTTCATCTGCGCATCATGGTTGGAAAGTCAACTTGACAGAACGCAAGGCACTTGATAAACAGGCTATCTGGGGCACACACTGTATAGCCAGTCTCTCTGGAGGCATTGTCAAAACCCAAGACATTACAGAGAAACCCAAAGCAAATTATCCTGACATGAATGAAACAATAGCAAATTGGACAAATGATATAATTTGAGTCACATAGTCCCCAGCAGAGCCTGGTAGCTTCTGCCACTCGGTGGGAATTGGGAAATAAGAATAGTCTCTGATAGTAAAGGTCAGGGAAGACAGAGGTTTTCTTCCCGAAAGGAAATAGGAGTCCCTGAGATGCATCCTAGCACCCAATGTATTCATTATTTTGTTGCTGTTTTGTAATGTGCTTCATATGAAAGAAGCCCTGCTTCCATTATTCAAGAGCCTCTCCTCTGCTCAAAATAAAAGCAGATTTAAGGGACCGTTTGAAGCGTCACTGTCAACCATGAATCAGGTGTGTCTGCTTTTCTCCACACTATAAATCACTGTGCTGGTGTTCCTCTGACACAAGCACAGCCCTTCTCTGATAATAACCCCACCGTTCTACAACCACTGCAAATGAACAAAGATTAGGAGAGAAATAGGAAATGACACGTCTATTCATGACCTTCAGCTGCAATAAAGAGGGACTTCTAACACAACAACATTCTTGTCCCACTAAAGAAGAGTTTCCGACAAAAGGCTCATCAATGGAATGTAAAAGATACAAAATTACAATGTGGTAGATTCACGTTAATTGAAAGGTTTGGATATGGTTCATCGATGTTTGAACCGAATTCATTGACTCCACCGAAATTCAATTACTTTTCAGTTCAAAGAACAAATGTCTTCTGAGTTCAAGAGGACAAAGGTCAAAGGAGGCTCATTTTTGAAAGTTGTTTAGACATGGATGCTTCCATAGCGGGGAGGAGGTTTGGGGGTGATCTTAGTCTAGACTGAGTGTATACTTTGCAGCAGGAGGGAGTCACATCGAGTCATTAATCACCCATTACTGACACTGAAAACCTTCTGCCCCTCATAAGGACAAAATAACCTCTGACAACAAGAGGTAGAACCTGGGAACTAAGGAACCAGAGACAATGAGATATTTTGCAGTAGTTTATGTTCCTCACAGAAGCAGAGCAGCCAGGCCCTCGGGGTGGGAACAGTCATTTGGTCCTGCTCTCATGCTGTATAGCCACAGCAGCAGGGATGGACATTACATGGTCAGCTTCACCGGGAACAGCCCTGTAGACTCAGGTATGCAAGGCAGCAGAAACATCTACCTGCTTCTGTATGGGGGTCATTAGATACAGGACCCATTTAAGATTTAATATAGTTATGAAAACAAAGCAAAATGCAATGAACCCTATGCAATGATTTAAGTAATCATAAACCAATTCTTTGTGATATAATGTAACGTGGCAATACATGCCATGAAGACTGAAGATGTTTAGAGATACAGTTTTGGAATGTATGTATATGCAATATAATAAAATAATGTGTAGGATGAAATGCATTTAGAAACAAATCTATTGTCACAATATGGGTTCCTTAACAATCAAGTGTTCAAGTCAATTTAACACACGTTTCCGTTGATGTGATCAGACCTTCATCTCTACAAGTACTCTCTATCACAGGAAAAACACACAGGAGAGCAGAAATAAACAGGGAAATGGTACATTTAGCATTAGCATGCATTTGCATCGCAGTTCTTGAGAAGGTCTGCATCTGATTGATTAATGGAGACAGGGCTTGCCAAGCCAAAACAGTAAGCCTGCACAGGTTAAGTGGTGCTTAGATTGTTTTATATCATCTGTGATTAGAGGATGAAGCTTGAGAGTTTGATCGTTTAGATTTCACAACCCACCCCCCTAATCACAGGGGGCCTTTCGATTCAACCTGCCCTGGCAACTTCAATCAGATATTGCTGGTTTGACACTGTCAAGTCAGTAAGGAATATGAAATAGTGATATGAGACGTGAAAAAATATACTTTGTCACATAAACAAAGATGACAAGTTTATATATGAACAGGATGAGGTTCATGTATTTTATTTACATAGGGGAAAAACCTTTTACCTTTTTTGACAATTTCACTGTTCTCCATGAAACAGAAAATACTTGAATTATAACTTATGAGTTGAATCAGGGGTGAAAAGAGCAGTGCACTGAAGGTGTGGTCCACTATTTATTTGTTAATATGTGTGCATATTATTGTTGCAATTATTTTTCCTTGAAGCCATCAGTAAGCAAACATTTTGGCATTGGTTATATTATTCTTAGAGATACTAGTTCAAGATCAGAGGTTTCAATGGTCTTTTGTAATTTTTCCCCAACTCTGAACTCTCTGGGGTTACATTATTATCTACATCATCAAAAACAATCATGGCTGCATAAATTTGACTGCATGTCTACACCCCCATTGTCCCTTGCTTATTCGTCCCTTGCAAAGATAACACACCATTAACATCACAAAGGAGGGAGAATAATGGAGCCGCCCAGCTGGTGAAAAAGGGACACAATAATAAGTGTGACAAGCCGCAGTCAGTTGTTGGGCACATTAAAACTTCTCATCCTTTTCAAATGTGAGTGTGTGGAGTCATCTATAACAGACACAGTGAATTATAACATGGTTTAGGATACCAGAAGCAGATATATTTTTTTTCAACATTTTGATGCTGCTTTTCAGATGCACCTGCCACTGTCCTCAGACAATTGTCTATACCTAGTCTACTGAGTAGGTTCTTCAGCCCAGCTCAGGGAAAATAACACAATATGGCCTGCCACCTACCCACCTTACGGAGTTGAGCCATGATTATCATTATCCCAGTTTGCTAGGTCATAATGTATCTTTTTCAAGTACAACGATGTAAGTCTACACCTCCTGGGCTGCGGCTCTCTGAGAATCCCTGGCAGCTCATATATCAGGGGAGCTTCTCACAGCAGCGCTCCTTTTCCCTTTCCAATGCACCGGGTAAGTATTTTAATTAGTTGGCTAATTGTCTAAGTAATTGGTAGACAACTTAGCTCAAAGAGTAATCAATCTCTACAGGGCTATGTTCTATCACATCAAAGGATCTGTAATTAACACTTCTAACCGTGGGATGGTCTTTGACTGAGCTTGATAGCACAGGGGTGTATGATCACAGATAACACAAGGATGAGGAGATGGATCTGGGAGGCCTCTGGTAAGCATCCAGGGGGGGTTATCACCATAGACACAACAAGCCCACTGCAGGCTTAAACCACAGCATAGTCATGCTAGACTCACATTCTAGAGTTTAATATGTTAGCCATGATGCAACTATTGCTTTTAGAAGACAAATGCACTTACCATTCGTCACTTACACACGTACACAGTTCTGAATGAACTCAAAACAATCTTTAACACTGTTTGGCAAGGCCAGGTTTTATGGTTGAAAATGTGTACAATAATTTAAAAACCTTTGTACACATTATGGACAATTTACTCTCAATCTTTCCAAATGAATCTCCACACTTGATTTTGACAGTAAAATGAGCAATTCATTGTTTTCTAACTAATTAATAATTTTGCGGTGTAAACATGTTGATATAGTCAGTGTCAATTTCCGTTTGCTCCAACAGTCAACCCCAGTAGTTGGCAATTATACATTTGGGATGAAAAAGACTAATCATGCCTCAAATTCATCCATTTAGGACATTTTTAATTTCCCTATTGTAGAAAACAAGATGTATAATGAACAATTATACAAACAGTCAATTTCAATCCTGTGTAGACGACTTAATTAAAATGCCTAATGAAAAATGGTCTGCTTACAGTGTAGAAGTTTACTTATCAAACTGCTAGGAAACATATTCGTTAAGTAAGTTAATGAAAGTGACCTGAATTGCAATAAAGACCATTTCACTTATAAACAAAGAAGAAGGAGCACGGTTATTTACCACAAACCCAACCCAGGCAAAAAACCCAGCATTGGGTAGCGAAACATTTGTTAAAAACATTTGTCCATATGGTTACATGAAGCGATGGCAAGAGTTCTTACAATCATTGTAGGATAACATCACCTTAATAAACAGGTTTACTCAAAGTGCAATAATCAGTGTCAGAGAATACAGTGGCTAAAGGGCTAATTATGATGAAGTGTTCAGAGCAGAGCAGACATCAGAGGATGTGTGATTGCCTACAGCCCCCTCCCTCTAGGCCTTCCTACCTCCAGCCCCCCTTCCTCTAGCTCTCCCTCCCTGTAGCCCCACTCCCTATATCCCCCTTCTCTATAGCCCCCCTTCTCTATAGTCCCCCCTTGCTGTAGTCCCCTCTGGCTCCTTTGGCCCCCATATTCCCTGCAGCTAGACCCAGTCCACACAGAGGCAGTGACAGATTGACAAATAAGGTTAATAAGTACTTTCCACTTCTCCTAAAGGCTAATCAAATATTAATCCTGGAGGTGTGGTCAGCAGAAAAAATAACAAACAATTGGTAGAAGAGAATTGATTGAATTGATCGTCTCCCTTGCAATGTTAGAGGCTATTCAAATAGCCAGCCCTGAGCGTCCAGAGAGCCAGAGATGAGAAAATGCTTTTTTCTTTGTGTTACTTATCATGTGGTGGGTCACCAAATAACAGTTAATGTAAAGTAACTGCACTGCCTTTGTAAGGTTAAGAATAAAAAAATGGAAACCAAGATTTGAGTATTTAAGCAATACGGGGGACCAAGTGGAAACGTGTTCATTGTTATTGTATCAGTAGAATAGAGTTGGAATGTAATCAATAGTGTGTGATTGAATATAAATGTCACTTGGTACCATCTAAAGCACCTTGAAAGACAAACTATTGGCAAAAAAATTGTTATTGCTGTACTTTCACTAAGCACAAGCCCCAGAACATCCTAAGGTCTAGAGGACTATGTGAGCAGAGCCACACTATCGTACTGATAGGACAAAATTGGAGCCAGTAAGAATGCAAAGAACCGTATCAGCTAACACTTCCAGGCTATGCTCCCTCCTAGAGCATATGTCAACATCATTTATTAGATGTGGCCAAGGACTAAATTATGTATGATCACAAAACGAAAAAATGGATCTTACCCAGCAGGTGGATTGAATAATATTTGGAAAGAATATGAAATTTGTAACAGTAGTAGTAGCCCTTGAGGGAGGATATTTGTGAACATTATCTAGTACGTCATTTGCAATGCTTCAGGTCCATAATTAATCATAAGGGACTTTTTTTTTTAATCATAATTGTATTGCAGAGTGAAGGCAGTTGAAGTCAATCAGTTCTACACAGAGGGGTGCCAATATTAAGATAGACAAGGGTGAGTACATTGGATGTAGCCATCATTCTGGAGATGTTGGGTCTGTGATGCTTAATATCTCTGCTTCATTTTCAATATGGCACTGGTATAACAAGAAAGGAATCTCACGTTTTGAAATCAAGGTATAGTTTACGTCTTTAAATCTGATTTATTTTTCATTACTGAGTTTACTGGAGGAACTGGAAACCTCTTAGTCAGTTTATTTTCATCAGTCCAAGCTAACATATATTAAATACTTACTAAGAAGCTATATTGCCAGATGAGCAATTCCTCAACCAAAATACACCTCAGACCTACTGTGTAATTGACTCTCCATCTAACAGTATGGAACAAATCCCAGTAGCAGAGGGAGTCGACAAATTGCATTAAAAACACTCAATTGGCCCAAGATTGGATAGAAGCTCATGTCCCTCCTTATCCCATTAAATATGAAACTCTTTAATCTGCAAAACATGCTGACATACTGGCAAATGCTCATACATGTGATTGATATATAAACTTCAAGGTAATACCATCATTTAAGTGCAGTTAGTGTTGAGTAGCTACTGAATGTCTGCTTAGAATGACAACAGAACATGCATCTCTATCAGTAACCATCAGTAACAATGTCACTACAATTTTCATGACCATCATACCATGGAATAGCATTGTCCTCAGATAATGATATACAGTTATCTACAGTACATATCATATGTTTAGCTGTCACCAACTCACAGTTCAATGTCAAAAAAAGACAAAGACTTGCACTGTCAAAACATCCAAGTTTCCTTTTCAATGGCTTACCCGATTTGAACATGTTCTGCTTCTTTTGATTACATGTAAACTGGTTTTGACATGGGTGTAGTTAAATGTGTAAGACATGCTGAAAAAGGGAAGGGAAAGGCCTGTGCAAAACTGAACCTGTCAACATGCAGTACCTGCTTTAAATCTGTTCCCCATTTCAAGCAATCTGTGGGAACCAGGCCTGTGGAGTCTAATCCTGTTTTCATCCCCCCCCCCCTCTTCTGTATCACACTTTCAATTCCACTTGCTAGTGCCTTTGTGTGATTTTCATTTGATCTTGCTTTTAAATTTCAAAATCTATTCAAGGTTTTTTTACTTGGTTTCATGCTGTATCCATGAAGCCCTATTTATGTTCTAGATTTGGAATTGCAAATCAAGAGTGTATGATTTAGGGGAATGTGAGTGCAAAATTCCCAGGCATATCCTTTTATGACTCTGTAGGTTTAAAATGTTAACAAGGGTGTTTTAAAAGGCCGATTTGTGCAGTATCAGTTTGTCATTAGGTCTGCATGTTGAGTCTTCTCCAAGCTCCATTTGGCATACAATAACCAGGGTAAAGTAACTCTTTAAGGATGGACAATGGACATTTTATGAATTTCAGCTAGTTTAGTTCAGATAGTTAGTTTTTGCACAAAATAGTGAAGGTTGAAGTGTAAAAAAGGTGTATGGGTAAGATTGAAAAAACACCCAAATAGCTGAAATAAAACCATGGACAATGTAAATAATAACACAATAATACTGTAGAACAGCAACAACAATTGTAAAAACAAAAAAACAAACAATATTTTTATTCATGAAAATTGATCACTGATGTAGACACACAGGGTTTCTGATTTCTAATACTCCTAAAATACACCACTAAAGATGTAGAGTCTAAAACACAATACAAATGAATGAAGTCAGTACCACACTGCTGCTTGGCAAGAGGCAATGTACATGTCCACATATTTTATGTACTGCAGAATTATCACTGAGAGCAACTCAAAGTCGACTCTTTGAAGAATAATCCAACTCCTTTGAAAGAGACAACATAGTTCTTGTACAAGGATGTCTATATTCTCACTAGAATTACTACATGTGACCAAATAACAGATGAAACAGTATGGTTCTGAGAGCAACAACAAGTACAAGATCTTCATACAGCCAAACTTCCTGTAAAAGTAGATGTTGATATAGATATTGTGGAGGTGTTGATAATACAGAAACAAGCAGAAACCCAAGGATTTGTAAATCCTTACAAAATCCGTGATACACAGTATACCTGGAACTCAGTTAATGCTCTATTGAAGATCTTTGGATCAATTGAAAAGGTTCCCAGGTTAATTTATTCAAAGAAATGTAATAATGCCACAGCTCTCATCCTCTCTGCAAACAAATGCCAAATGTCTCATAATTTGTTACCCAAAAATTATTCCAAAGTGCATATCATATATTCACATTGTGAGGTGATGTGTATTCTGAAGTCATGCATTAATATTCAGAGTAGATATATAGCGGGTTGTTTTTAAATGTCATGCAGTAATAAACATAGGAATAAAGATTTTTATTAGATGTGTTCCAAGAAATATGTGTCTTAAAGAATCAGCTTGAGCTTCAGTGTGTGAGCCTTTGATCAGACTTGAAGTCAGATTTGTTTTGGAACAAGTTGAAAATGATAATCTTATTATGTGAAAACAGCATACTGTAGCAACCTATCATAGACATGTTTGATACCCTGTGAGGGATTCAGGTGAGCTATACAAATTCAATCATAACATCCTCACACCTACTACTGTGATTATCTGACACAGTGTGCTAGCAGCCCTTCACTGTTGACATTTCTGTTGATATTGGCATTGGAAATGATAGCAATGACATGGACTCTGTGTTAGCTTGGTTTATAGGATTTATTATAAACATTTCAAGGGGTTGGAGGACTGACCTGTCATGGCTGACACACAGATCAAGACTCAGAGCTGTCTCTTCTCTGTTGTCTTCATCGTTTGTGGTCAGACACCACTGAGGGAACAGTTGAAACATAACAAATGCAGCAGCGGTTTTAAAGCACTGCTGCAAAATAACCATTCAAATATGTTTTACATCTAATGGACACAGGGTCACTGTGTCTGTATGTCTCTATTGTGGTCACACCATTGACATTGTAAAAGTGAGTTGTGTTCTTTTAGAGACCATTATTAGGGCACCCTATTAGAATAGCACTGCCGTTGTTTACCATTAAATTACACTGGAGGTTAATAGTAAAATGCTTTGTTGCATTAAACATTTGCAGAGAAAGATTAGCTTGCACCTCAATCCCTTTTACTCTAATGGATTTCCTGGGCATTCTCTGAAAGTACACACTTCTGTGTAGAGGCAGGCAGGTATTTTCATGAATACAAGGTAATAATTAGAGCAGAAGGTCATAGACTGTGAATTAATTTTCCCTAGTAGCATACATTGCTGAAGGTAAAAACAGTAAAACTGTGTTTTGGGTGGCATTTGAAGGTTTTTTTCTCACCTTCTGTATTGTGTTTAAGTATTATAAAATGGGTATTTTTAGGCCAACACTATGTCAGCTTTTCAAACAAACCTACAAAACTGCATTGGATTTTTTAGCAGACTTTGTTTGACAGGCTTTTGGTTGATCTTGTCTGTGAAGCAACAAAGTAATATGATCATTTTCTACCTTTAAGTGGATAATGGATATGGTATTGGGTGATCCCATGACATTTAGAGGTTAATTTGCACTGGTTTCATGGTCACTTATTGATGGCGACCCTGGATATTTGCATTCACCACGCTTCTTATTGACAGAAATGATTAATATAGCGCCAAATCAAACAGGATGGTCAGAAGAGGTTGGGCTCAAAAGCTAAAACCACTCTAAAACCATGACATGGATTGCCGACTTTAAAAAGCTATGTGAACAGCAATCTCAAATGTATGACCACAAATATTTAGCTGATAATTCCACTTTGTCTGATTTAAGACTTCTTGATTCAGTAAAGAGGGGAGTCAAAGCGAATGTCTAAACGTAGAATTCCTACTAAACCTACTAGTTTACGTTTGTTAAGAAATCTGCAACCTGACTGGCCAGAGATCCACGGTGTGGATTCAAGGTCACGGCACGGTACCTCTGATCCAGCATTTCCTGCTGTGATCCACTCTGATCTGCTCTACCTGGAAAAGAGAGGAGAAAGAGGAAGGAGAGATTCTTCACGGCCTAATATCTGCTGCTGACTGTGGATTTGGGTCCATCTGTGCCAATGTTCTGACAGTCCCAGATAATCAATTGTTCTGCTTTCCATACCAATGGTAGAAATGCAATGTTCTTTAACAGGGCTTTTCACTATTTGATCCAACTTCTCCAATAACAAGAATTGAAGGGCTATGGTAAAAGATGGGCCGCATTATTTAGTTTGGTGGCAGAGGAACATTTCACCATATGTGCTGACAATAGGCAAGGGAAGAGCACTAGTTTATCAGGTGAAACATTGACATTAGCAGTCAGAGTATATGCTAACAAAGTGCACTTTTCTTTTTTGGGGGCTGAGAAATTAGTTCAAGCCATGAAACGTGATGAATACAGTTTGATTCTTAGTGATCTTCTTTATAGCGTACCCCCTTCATCTACCACTAATTCCAAGCGGTTGTGCCCAAATGTGTATAATTTCCCATCCAGAGATTCACACGGCATGTCACCATCTCAGAGTGAAGTATACTTATGTTCAAAGGGGTTCTAATGTGGAGTGATGAGGGGCCTACAGTAGCTCAGTAGCTCAGAGCAGTTGACACACAGCTGTCTGTGCTATAAATCTTGTAAATCCATTCTAGAAAAAAATATTCTCTCTTGAGACTAAATTCTGCAATAAATTATATCAGCTCTAAAAAGTGAAAGGTACGGTTGTTGTAGAACTTTTCTCCACGTCGTGAGAAAATTATAAAAAGGTAAACAAATGATGAGACCCCAATGCGAGAACTGAGGACAATCATCTTGTTGATTACAATACATTGACCTAATAAACAAAGCAATGCTTTCAGGCTCTTGGCATTTGGTATTATTGTAAATAAGTAAACAAATCAGAGACCTGACGTATGGTTACTAGACAAGGTTAATCTTGTAGGTTAATAAATACAATGTATTGCCCTCTTAATAACATGCATGGCCTTGTCAGAGTTCCTTTATCTGCTCCTTTGCCTGCCAAGGTTATTACATAATTGTATGATTGCATTTGTCATTTGGGGTTACCCTTGGGGTCAAGATGAAATTACAGCACTCGGTGTAGTAGCTTTATATTCAGTCTGTCTGCAACACAAACCATAGCAAAAGTTCATATTTTCTCTGTAATGAATGGTACATTATTTATGTCATGCATTATGGATGAACTAGAACAGACCTGCACAGGCCTGAACAGGAGAAGCCCTGTAATCAATCCCTGTCTGGAACCTGGAACAAAACATGGTCATTGGTGACCATTCAGTCTCTCTTTGACAATCATTTGAATCATTTTAGGATAATCTAACTAAGCTATACACGGAAAAAACGTAGGGTATTATCACCAATGAAAGTATAGATTACGATGCTCTTTAAGGCGTGATTAGTGTTCAGTCATTAGAAAATAAGAATGTTGATATTTTACTGATAATAAAACTTCTTGCTACAGATATTCTATGGTTCAGTACGAATGAGTTATTGGTTGACATGCAGTGCCAGATGGTTAATACTTTCAAATGGTTAATACTGTGCACAAGATACCAAAGAGAATGCTCACTGAATGACAACGCTCTTTGACTTAATAGACTTTGTAACTTCTCAAGCTCTGCCAAACAGCGTAGACCTGAGACAGTAAGTAAACACTATTGATGGTGTTTTTCAGCCTAACTCTACTTTATTATCTTATTTGATTCCCCATTCTCTTCTTAGTTGATTCAATACATTTCATATTTGCATAAAACTGTCCGGTAAGATTATCTTCACTTATTCGATCTTTCCTAAGAGTCACCTTGTTCTGGATCTTATATGAATAATGAGATTTTAAATTGGAAGACACTCACACAGAGAATGAACCATTTACACTTAATTCATCTCATTGAGGTACATTGCTTAGAGGTATTGGAGGGTTTAGATTTTCATTCAAGCATCATATTTAACAGTGTCTGCTTCCCCCACTTTACTGGCATTGAAATTTAAATGGCCTGAATCTGACAGATCCAATATTGAGGCCCGCAGTTGCTATTTTCCTGAGAGCAAATATATTGTCAAAATCCTTTTATTCAGAGAATGAAGAGGTAGGAAGAGAGCGATCACATGGAGGTCCTTATTCCTTTTTGCTCTGTGAATAGCTAAATGGGATGCTATATTCTTGACTATGCCAATTATAGATTTATACCAGAGGTATTGATATGGTCAGAGGTCTTAATAATTTGGTTTTAAACACAATAGTTTCTGATCTGACTGCCTGCAGCAACGTTTCCGTTTTGAACTTTTTGACTCTTTGAAACATGTATTTCTCATTTAAATGGATTTCTAATTTGTAGTTTTCCATATAGAAGAGCAATACATATTACATACAAAGCAAATCAGGAAATGTTCCTTTTTCTATTTGAGGAATACTGTGAAGTAAAAAAAAAGGCTATTAAGATCCAACTCCTTGTGGTTAGGTTTGGGATAGGTTAGGGTCATGTCACTGGATTCATTAGGCTTTGGTTTTGTAGCAAAAAAGCATTGCCCTTGGGTAGTTTTGAAATAGGGACACATGAGTCATAAGATCTATATGTGTTTTAAAGCCGCCTACTGTACCATATACTGTTTTACACAATCTACCTCCTCACAAAACAAATAAAATACAAATATATACAAAATATATAAATATAACTGCGTAGAACTTCATTCCGATTGCTTATTTATTTCTCAAAAACGAAATCACATCAGATAGAAATTCTTGAAAAATAATTGGCAGATTATTTGCACAACAACACACAATATCTCACCTTTCACAAAGCTGCACAGAACTGTCTGTATGTAACCATGTTTGTGCACGTTTAAGAAGGAGAGTGTGAGAGAGAGGAAGAGAGAGAAGGAGATGGGGGCGGGGTTAATTGGCTTTTTATGACTCCAATTAAATAACATTATGCATATACTGGCTTAACGGCTTATATGTGGCCTCCATTAACAATGTCCTCTTGATTGGTTCTTGGGTTTAAGGTTCCTCCAGCTCAGCCACAGCTAGTCATGGAGTTTAAACCCACATATGCAGGAAAAGCTTTCAAGTCAAAGAGAGAATCGTGTATGCTTAAAATCGTTCCAATAGGAAAAGATCTTAAAACAAATAATGAGTTTTTTTGTTGTTGTATATCTTCTACCTGCACTGCCTATGACCAATCTACCTTAAACATAGTTTATCTTAAAAGACAAGTAAATGAAACAAATTTCACGATTAATGGAATCGGTGTGTTATATTTCAAAAGCAAAAAGCGGAGGAGAGAAAACAAGCATGTGCCTGTCCTGAAGCAGCGCTCCTGAGGTGTTAACTAATCTCTGGTGGCCAGTCTATGCACTGCCTCCTCTAATTGCTCCCTGTATTTCAGTCTGGTGTGAGAGCAGCCATTGTAGCGAGCGCCCAGCCGGCCCCCCAGAGGTCTCACACCTTCATTATCACTCTTTATTGCAGAACCTTATACGGGCACTCAGCACCAAACAGCCTGCCCGTTAAAAATAGAGCCTTCTCCTTTCCTCTCCTTTTGGTGGTTTCAGTTTTAATTACCAACACAGAGCCAAAGCCAGAGTCCTCAGCAGGCCGGGCGGTTTTTGTTCACTAATTAAAGCGAGGAGGGAGTTTATTGAAGGGACCCTGACTCTGGCTCTCTCATCTATTATTAAGAGGGCAGGACAAATCATTTTCAAATTTAAACGTTGAAACCTTTCCAGGGACAAGCACAGGGCTCCGTGGCTTGTGGAAGGTAAAGAGAGCAAGGAGGAGCCGAGGACCTGGGAATGCAGTCAAGATACAGGAAGTGGAGGGAAAGGACAGTGGGATTTTGATGTCCAAGGAGCAATACAGTCTTACATCTACAGTAGGTTGCTGTGGAAAAACTGTAAATGTCCTTCACCATGGGTAGGTACAGAATAGATTCATGCTTAATCCAACAATCTCTGTCTTTGACCAAACAACAACTTTTATTATTAGTGGGACTTCACTTGGAGGCACCACCACCTATGTGAGTATTAGTGAAGATAATGTGCTCCGCTCTGCATTGACTGGTGGACCCCTTTGTGTGCTCTGGGTAAACAGTGGGCATAAATACCAAAACAGCAGTGTGGTAATGTGAGAGCTTAACTTCCGAGCAGATTGATGTTCTCAATGATTCACTAACCCCCCTGTCTCACACTCCTAATTGTCTAAACAGCCATGACCCTGACAGCTGCACAGGTACCTCTGTGAAGAGCTCCATTCAGAAAGGCCAGGAGAAACACAGTGTGCTTGGAAAATGGGGCCGCCAGCTGAAACAGCACATTACAATAACACAAAAGTCAGTACAGCATACCACTCCACAGTGCTACTGTAGACCCAATGTGGTCAGATTAATGCAAAGATGCAGAGCTCCTATAAACGTGTTTCGACATATAAAGGGGATGCTAAGTAATTTATAGCATTGTCAAATGTGGCTTGGCTTTGAATGTGTTACTCCTACTATTTAGCATTCATTTCATTGTGCCTTTGAAAGTATGTTCAATCTACATTGTTATCCACTGTGTAAAATATTCTCAAGATATAAGCCTATAACTGTAGACTAGCTTGGCTAAATCACACATGAGTCAATGCATATTTAGGAGTTTAAACAGAAAATGAGCCTGATTCTGATGGTCTTTGAATCTCGTTTTCATAACCTTCCTGAGATAAGGTGCAGTGAATTGAAAAAAAGAAATAATGAATCTGGCTAGGGTGAAAAGCAAGTGAATCTTCCTTTGGCCTAACAAGCAGCTTGCATCCTTAGGGCAATTAGTCACTGTCAAAAGGGGGCAAATGTAGAACCCTCTGCATGCTTGTTAAGTAAAAACCTACATAGGGGTCAGTGACATTTAAGGAAAATGCGTTCTTACAACCGAGCTATAGTATAGAACATTCCAGGTCACAATACCTGAGCTAAAACAGATCCCTAAATGAACTGTAGGGGATGAAGATTGGGTTCTTTTTACCATCATTTTCGAGTACTTTTATAATGCATAGAGCTTTTATTTTATTTTAATAGACTCACTGCTATTGTAGGCCAGTGAAAAATATACCTGTACCTATCTATAATCTGTACATCACAGTTCAGAAATCAAAATGATTTTGAGACTATATGGTTTCTTGAACATAATCCGAAATAGAACATTTTTCACCCAATTTATATTTATACTTATATATTAAACACATGAGGCACACTGTAATTCAGCAGCCTTTTATGTGTCTGATTGTTTAATTTCACCATTTCTATCAATTTAAAAGGTACATTTCTTTCAGGGATGGATTTTTCCAATATATAGAGGGGAGGATATATAGGTCAGAGACCCCAACGCCTTATCAGTAATTCACCATTGCCTGGTTATTAAGGACAGCTTAGGTGGAGAGGGCTGAAGTACCAGGAGGGGTTAAGGTGAATTGATTGCCTGTGGACATGTTAAACATGACCCTGTCAGGCCTCCACTCCACTCCTAAAATGCGTCAACCTGTGCACCTCACTCCACGTAATCAGCTGTAGAGAGGCTTTAATAAAATTCAGAAAGCCCTGAGAACTTACCCCCAGGGAGTGTTTTCGACCAACTTGGAAATAATCGAAACCCGCGGCAAGAGACATTTGCTCTGTGTACGTAGGAAGCATAACAAATGCCTCCTGCTAAAATCTTTGGCCGAAAAACGTAATAGTTTATGAGCGTATTATACGTACATGGCTTGTTATTGTTGTTTAATGTTAAACAGATCGGAAAGTAATCACGGATGGTGTCTGTTACTTTGCTTACCAGGTTCAGATGCGCCAGCTTGCAGCGGAGGGGCAGTGCGAGGATAATTAGGGGGTAACTTGGGCTCAATCTGTCTTTGTGCCCCCCTCTCTCTAAAGGGGTGTTTCCCTTGATTAGCCGAACTCAGGGTGCAGCCCCCTCTGCGAACAGCAGATTGAAGTTCATCACAGGGGTCTCAGCTGCCAGTGTGTTGCGATGAATTGCCTGCTGTAAGAAGGTGTTGACAGGAGCAGCTGGACATCAGAGAGTGATGAAAAGAAAGGGAAATTCAGGGAGACCCCAGACAGAACGGTCCACAGGGGAATGAGGGACATTGGTCATCTGCTGGAGGAGGGGAGAACTGCATTTACTACAGGCTGTAAGAAAATCTGGCCTTGTCTCCTTTTGTTTCTCTCCATCCTCCTGAGGTCTCTTCATGTTGTCGGAAGATAAGTCACTGAGGTCAATTAGTGTCATTCCATGCTTTTTTAACTGCTTATTTTAACACAAAATGAATTGCAAATGGGATTTGTAACAAAATATTTGTTGTTGAGACAATACCTTGTGATTATAGAGCAGGTGCTTTATTAGGCTCCTTTACGAAAAACCCTTCAAGACAGTCATATTTGTTCCCCATGTTGGTTTAGAACAGTCATTTGTTTAAAATACAACCACTATTATGGTTATTTTTAAACTCACAAGAGTTCAGGTCATCACTATTGGTAACTAATGCTAGTGAAAATTAGGAATTCTGGGGTGTATCCTGATGAATAGAGGCAGTGCCCCAAGGTGAAGAGAGACTGTATTGGTGTGATTCTAACATTAATGAACTGCCTAAAGGTGTAAATGAGGTTTCAATGGGTGTTACTTTACTGTACTGGTTCTACCACTCATAAAGGCTTTCATTCACCAATATCAGTCTCCTGTCTCCGCACCAAAGGCAATTATGTTTAAGGCCACTCCAACAATGCATAAATGCAAAAACCTCCCTATAATAAACTTATTAAGATAATATAGCACATTCACTTTGCCTTTGAAATGCTGAAGTCAAAGCCAATTCTTTTCAGCTACAATATCTCCAATGACCTCCTAAATGTTGACCTTCAGTGTCTCCTAAATGTTGCAGTCTTTCAGTACAAAAACATTGCAACCATACAACACTTAATGACGAAAGACGTACTGAAGGAGGGGAGTCGCCCAATCCAAGCAACACTACCCTTCGCCCCTGTTAATGGAAAACTACTCTTAAAAAGCATACAGTTCAGTACCAGGTGAATGGGTTGTATTTAGAAGCATGTGGATGAAGACTGAGCATCAACTACTGCTGTGTGTGTCTATCTTCTGTTCTGGCTCCCCGGCTATGATAACATGGTCTCCCAGCATCCCTGACACCAGCCACTACTTAATTAGCCGCCATCAGCCTAGCCCTGGAGGAGTGACTAATGATTAATGATAAATCTTCCTGGAAAAAACCTCTGACAAAACACAACATGTCACCCTGTTTGCACTGAAGATGTGGACTCCTGTATTTCCTCCTCCTTTAAGCCACCATAGATTTATGATTAAACTGCAGTTTTGTTTATCAAGCTCTGTTGATTACACACAGATGGAACTGTGTGATACTGTGTGTTTGCTCTCGTAAATCACACCCCTACCGCTTACCACAGAGATGCTCAAGAATATTTGGAGCATACAATGTCAGTGTGTATTGTCAGGCAAGCAATGTCTATGGGGAAATTCGAGGAGTCATGCCTCTCTGTATCTAATGGTGGAATTGTATTTTTTATGGTCTGACCACCCTACTGCTCTAGGCATGCTGCAAAATCAATTTCTTTATTGATCTATGACTAATTAGGGGAAGATAAACGGTTCAGCTAATCAAATACAGGTTGTCTAATGAGCTAATCAAGTAGGAGATGAATTAATTCACTACAGTAGGTTTTGAGAAGCATCTACCTCAGAACCTGTTAAAGTAGATACTGTGAGAGGATCTAGGAGTGAACTGGTGTAAATCTCAATGTGCTTTGAAAAAAAGAGGGTGTACAGTGTCAACAAGAGTTGTGTGAGAGGGGCTTAACCCTCACACACAGTACAACTGAATATCAAAACACAGTGAAGCTGTTTTTATTTTTATTTTTTTCCTCGCATCACAAGCAGACTCTTACCAAATTATAATAACTTGATCTTACATTTAAACCACCTATTATTGGTGTCTTGTGATTTAACAGTCACAAACGATCAACCCTAATTAGTTTTATCTGAAAGGGTGTGCCCCTCAGGTCAAAGATCATGACTGATGTCATAAGGGTGATGGTGAGGAGACGGGGTTGGGGCGGAGTCAGGGGATCAACATCCTCATTACATAGAATTCACTGCTCTTAAATCAATATGCACACTACAATTTGTGAATATGTTTCTATTGTAAACACTGTCATAACCTGTAGCTAGTATTGTGTGCAATGAGTGACAGTTCGGGCTGTATTTCTCACCCCCAAGTGCTGGATCTTTATAGCTTGTACATGTGTAGCCAAACAAGTAGATGTCTCTTCTGAACAGACCCAGAAACAGGAGCTCCCTCTGCAGGTAGGTTGTGGAGCTGTGTCAACATTATTACCCACACAGCAACCAAGCTCAGTCTTCCACTGACAAAATGTTCTCAATACTTGATTTGTCAAAACAGATGTTAGAACAATTTTCCCTGGAAACCTAAAATCTGAAGAAGTAAATTAATAACCACTCCCTTCCATTTTAAGTCCCCCAGACTCAGTTCTTAGCCTGTACTAAGTGCCCTTGTTGACTCAATTGGATTAGCTTTAATATGTAAACACAGGAGGTAAGAGGAGTAATCCTCTAATGAGAAGAAAAAATTGGAAATAAATAAGTAGAAATGCCATGTCTTCGCTGTAACTGAGGCGTGTGTGGTGTGTAAGCTTGACTGATTGAAATTAGGTTTAAGGTTTGGACCAAAAGAAGCTCGGAGGCGACTGTTTTGACCATTTGGTGGCAACGTAATTACCCGTTTGTAACTTAGTTGGATAATAGGAGTCTTGCCTCTAGGGGATAAGACAAAGACTTGTTAATTATTAAAAGCTTACACCAGCCAAACACTAGAGAGTTGCAATTATTAATGTTGTTGTTCTTGTTTTTGCTTAAACACTACTGCTGCTGTTAATATGCTCATTAACCAAAATGAGTGATTTTATGACTCTTGATTTGGTTTGGGGTTTGTTAAATGCATCCTAGTTCAGTTGTCATTGCTTACTGAAGGATGAACCCCACTGGCTGATGCCTCAGATGAGATATGGCATGTGGTTATGAAGCTTAGCCTGATTTTACTTTTAAAGTTGTATCCAAAAATCAAGCATAAATATCACACCAACACCACATTTTCAGATTGATTCGA
Organism: Hypomesus nipponensis; assembly: GCF_054491055.1. Taxonomy (NCBI): domain Eukaryota; kingdom Metazoa; phylum Chordata; class Actinopteri; order Osmeriformes; family Osmeridae; genus Hypomesus; species Hypomesus nipponensis. Next base: position 5,319,016 of record NC_140377.1, on the reverse strand, counting down.
AAATGTAGCAACGTGTCTTATGGTGGACATGGTTTTTATATATTTTGTATTAATAAGAGTCACATGCAATATATATTGTAGGAAAAATAAATCAAAAATCAAAATGTGCCTTTGTTCTAAACATGATCGGATTGTTGTATGAAAGATGTCAGATTAAAAAAGATGTCATTCAAATAATAAACCATTGTACCAGGCCACAAATTATTATTGTAATGTTTCATAATTTTTTTTATTTGTTAGATGGTGATGCTTTGAAATATACTTGTCCATGTAAAAATGATTTTGTCCCATAAATAATCTTTAATACTTATAAACTCTTAGAAACTAATTCTGCATTGTGTGACACATTATGAACTGCTTAAATGGAAGCCATTATTGCCATTATTGATGGCAAAAGTAAAAACAGAACTGTAATGCTGGAAGATTCACATAAATTGTTACTTAAATCATTTATGTCGTAAAATGAAGGTTGTGTTTAAATAAACAATATTACAAATTCTTAAGGACGCTTCTTGGAGCTTTAGAAAACATAGCCCTATAGTACAGTTTTTACAATACCAATAACATCACGGTGTTTGGTCACACTGTTTGATTTGTAAGAGCTCCTAAGCGTAAGTGCTTCTCTTGCCAGTTGTGATAACAGGGCTCTAGCCAGTAGTTTCTTGTAAAGATTCTTTAATTGGACCTGTCTTGGATCTCCTTAGTGAGCAGAGTAACGAGGGATATGAAGCAGACTCTGGAGAGGACCCTTTGGAGATATATTATGTTCACATATATATCTCTGTATGCATTTTTGGGGGGGATTGCTTTATCACGTATGAGTTGTTTATATTTTCGTTGAATTTATTGTGTAATATCAGTTTAATGTGTGTGTGTTCTTGTATCACACATGGCTTCTAGGCATTTCTGACTATACGCATAAACAAATTAAAACCTTAATAAAATCTATAAGTGAAGCAAACAAGGTAATCTATCGGCCTTCTTCCATTGCAAGCTTAATCTGAACCATATGCAGTTTTAAAGGGTGTTCCTCTTTCTAATGGGCCCCTGAGGAGGAGGGGGTTAATTGATGCAGATGTTGATAGCTTTTACACATGACGCAAGGATCATCTCCCCAGTGGCTCCTATTAGAGGGAGTTTTTAATGAAGTGCTAAACAGAAGGCTTTCCCACAGTGTGTCCCATCCTGAAGAATACACCAGGAAACAAAGCACTTCACGAGAAAACAAGGTTTACTATTGATTAGACTGCCATGAAATGGAATCCTTTTTCCATCAATTCTGATGTGAGAGAGAGTCAATGATGATGCTATTGCCTTGCCTATTATTTTGAGACACTGTGGTCAAGAGGTGACATCATGGTAGGATCCAGGGTTTTGACTGCTCAATCCCATTATTACGACATTCAACAGATTATTTTCATCCTTTTGGTTTACTCTGCTTTGATGAAATGGAATCCCGTTGTAAAATTACATATCAAACATATTAACGGTATAAATCCATTCGGCTCCTTTTCGCCTGTCATTAATGAAAGAAAAAAGGGCGAATAGCATCCAGTGAACTTAGAAATTAACAGATGAGTAACAGCTCATGTAGATTTTTTATGTGCTGAAAGTTGGTGAAAATGATGGCAGCGCGACGAGGCTTCACACTGGGGATTACTAGCCCATAGCCACTAAATTCTGCTCATTAAAGTGACAAACCCAAATACATAGTTAGTCAGGCGTGATCTTCAGCTGTGTGCGGCATCTGGCCCTGATGTCCCTCTACCCCCTTCACCCCTTCTTGAGCGACAGACACACACACACACACATACACACACAGCACTAACACCCACACATAGACACACACACACACACAGCCTATATCCATTTAAAACAATCAGCATTCCTTTCATTTCCAATTTACCAGACTGCCACAAAACCCTATTAGTGTCCTCCATGATACACTACGGGTGGTGCATGAACGAGGGACAGTATCTTCCCCTTATTCAGTCTGAAGGAGTTTTCTCCATTCCCTAGCCAGCTCCTCTCTCCATCCGTCAGCCTCTTCCATCCTGATTATCAGGAGACGCCAATTTCAAAGACATCTTAATAGTGATGTCAACGTATTAATTAGAAGTGTTAATGAGCTAAAAGCAACCCAAATTAAATTAATGCAGCAATAGACACAGAGAGCGAAATTAGCTTCAATTTCTGTAAATGATTCTGAAGTGTGCACAACATATCAGCCTGTCTGAACATTCCCATCCCCCAAAGCTAATCAAGAGCTACATTGCAATTAGCTGCTTAATTAAAGCAACACTCTGCTCGGAAAATCCGCCACAATTAAGTAATGGCTGTTATAGCATGAAGACAGACTGTATTTTTCTTCCAGAAAGAAAAAAAAAGAAAATCAAAACATATTTTGTCCCTAATGGCCTGCAGGGGATTGAGCCAGCCAAGAAGTGCCAAGATGGAGAGGGTTCCATCTTGTGCTTCACTGGGGATCTCTGCTCCAGCTGGAAGTCCTGTGAATCACAGACAGCTCGCCAGATCAGACTGCCTTACTCTCGGTCTCAGCCATCTGAATTGGCAATGACTTGAGTGACTTGGGTGACCATCTCAGTGTTAGCAGATCGCTATATTCCAGTTGGACGGGCCAATTACAGACTATTGACTCTCTCTACATATTTTAGCAGTGGAACTGTGACTGACCTCTAGCCTACCCTTTTAACGGTGGTCGACACTCATTATCAATGGTGTGGAGGGGCCAAAGAGAGCTGCATACGTCACAGTATGTCCACAGCTCTACAGTATAGCTTGACAGAAAACACAACAGTCAACGTATGCTATCAAGATACACCACACATCTATTTCTGTAACGTCAGACCATTAATAGGTTGTGAAATCTTGCGCAGCACAGCATTGGCGATTACAGTTATTAACATTTTCTTTAGCAAGGTCGGTTTCAGTGTTTTACAGTTTCATATTCCAGAACAAACAGTAGTGTGAGTGGTAGCATGCACCTTTAAGCAAAAGATGATCCCATGGCAATAATACCAAGTGATGGATCCCCTGCTGTTGTGTTTCCAGTTATTTACTGGTTTTAAAAGTGTGTGAGCGAGCAGTGAGCTGTGATTAACACCCCACTTGGAGGTGGAGCCCAGGGACGGTGGTGTAAACGCCATCCTTCAGCAGGTGTAGACCACAACAGTGCATGTGCCATCAGGTTGGTTGGGCTACTCAGCAGAGAGTTCTCTGTGATCGTTTCCCTGGGCCCACCTCTGCTGGGAACAAGTGTCACTCACAAACACCATCTGTCAGGAACAGGTTCACCTGCTAGGAACATTTAACGCAGGGGCTGAGAGCGGAGCCTTCTTTTCGGAAAACGCCCACGCACCTGCAGAGAGAAACAAAAGCAGACAACGCCATGCTCTGTTGTCACCTGTTCCTGTGACATGGCTCATAGTTCCTCTTTAGAAATCATTCATGTAAACACAAACCACAAGAGATGTGAGACACGGGGGAAGGCTCAGCCTCTAGAATGCTCCAGGATACCTTTCCCTTTGCTAAAGAGAGGGGAGAAGACACCTGAAGTGTTAGACGCTAAATTAGGTTTTCAAAGACAATAATTAGACTTCTCCCCTTAAGGTAAATTACCTGCTAACCAATTGAGCTGCCTTCTAATTATAGGGTTTTGCCCCTGAGCCATTGCCAAGGATTCTTGTTCTTGTGGTAGAAGATGTAAAACATAAAAAAAAAAAAAAACATGCCATGGTGGTAAAGGCCTGAAGAAACTAAGGTGAAACACGTCGTGCTCACCCATGCTGTGAGAAACAAAGCTGTGAGTATGTCAAATCACTTTTATACAATAACCTTTAGAGAGTTTCCACAAGCTAATAATTGTGTAACAGCTGCTCTGTGGTGGCTCTTGGCCTGCATTGCCAAATACATTACAATTTCTAGATGAAATTAATTTGTGTAAATGTTGGAGTTCTGGATGCTCACTTGCTTTTTTTTTTTTTTTCAATCTGCGGTTTGCAAATCCTGTTTGATGTCACGACGTACTGCCAAACGATTTGTAGGACTGCGGGTGGTAAAAGGATACAAACTATTCAGTCCCACTGAGTAAAAAAAAAAAAAAACGATCATGCCAGGCTCTAGGTGCCCTATGGGTCTGGGTAATTTATTTTTGTTCTGTGGAGTGAGTTCCCCGCATGGCGGCACTGTGAGTGCAGAGTGACAGGGACTAGAACATACAGAGAAGGACCACTCATTTGAATTCATCACTGCTGCTGATTGCCCGGTACTAATTAATATGTAAATTTTACATTGTTTGTTAGCTGCTATGTCAAACTTTGATGTGAGGAGCCGTTTCCAGGTTAACAGAGATTTACTGTAGATTGAGGGCTGGATACCTGCCAAATATCACAGCCAGTCTGTAATCTAATATTTTATTTAAATAGATAGACTAATATATGTCTCTACAGCTTAAAACCTGGGAGACAGGCTAATGATATTTTATTAAGCCAGAGTAATTGAGGATCCCATCAAAATATGTAATTAAACACTTAAGCATAATTATGCAACACAGTAGGAACCCGAATGAATTAATTAAAAAACGTCAATACATCAATTTATTTGGATTCCTTTGTCCCTTTTCTACTTGTAATGATTAACATTTTAATTGGCTTCATTTGAGATGAGTAGAAGAAATCCACACTTTTAGACGGAAAAAAACAGAGATCAAAGCTTACAAAGATGCCCATAAAAAATGCATCGGAGAATGTCCAGAGCATGCCCACAAACACCCCTCTACAGTTTTAAATGATATGCAGAAATAAACCTAGACAACTTGTGTAGGACTATGTGTAGTATTATGGGTTTCTGCTGCAGAGTGGAACCTCTATGATGGATTGGACACGGGATGTGTGTGTGTGTGTGTGTGTTTGTGTTTGTGTGTGTGTATGTTATCAGCAGCCTGCCTAAGTTTGATGTATACCTGGAGAGCAGCTTAATATCCTCAGGCTACCACTACATGGCAGACCATAAGAAAGATCTGCACACATAAACACAGAGACAGTGGCACATCTCTGGCCCCGGTGGAGCCATTTACCTTTCTCCAAGTAGGTTCAAGATATTAATTAAGATAAATCTACCTCAATTCACACATTCTGCCATCTGCTTATTTATCAGAATTATGGTAATTATTTCTGTAGGGCATGAGAATGATTACCCACTTTGTGTATAATTCATATTCATATTCAAAATTTAATAATTCCTTATTCCAGTCCATATGGACAGTTTGCACCTAAACATATTTTCAACTGAGTAGAAGGAGGAAAATACAAGCACACGTAGTGCACGTCAAGCATTCTCCCCCAAGTCTTCTCACAAACAATATGGCAATACATAAACTGTAATCACATGCAACTGCACTGCCTTAGGTCATTATGGTGTAGTTTGTACTTTTCAATAGCTGTTTACCAAACCATTATTCTAATGGCATACCCATTCTATTCCTTTAAACGTCAGAGAAACCAACCAATAAAGTGATCTGACATTGATCCATTCTGCCTCAGTTGCAAATTGTTTGGGACATTTCAAGGCAGCATTTTGGCCGATGGATGAGGCAGTTAATTAAACTCAGAGGAGATAATTAAGACACGATGACTGCTTGGATCACTGGCCACCCTGCCATTCTGTGGGGTGGGCCTGGCAGGTGGCCCTGAGAGCCACAAGGTGACAGCTCACCCACGTGATGGTGCATGCATTTAGTCACAGGGGTTCCCCTGGTTCTTCCCTCACCTTAACCCCCCCCCCCCACACACACACACACACAAAGTCACATAGAGCAAGTTGTTGGAACTAATCCAGCGATTGGAAATGCAATAAACATCCCTTTAGTAATGTCGTAGTCGTCAGAACCACATGTATCATTCTAGCATCTTGGGACAGCGGCAGAGTGAATGCCTGTGCTGTAACAACAGTTCTACATGATGCTGTGGGTGGCTTTGAGCTCCACTTATCTTCAGATGTTTGGATGGTGGACGGTCACGTGCCCAGAGCAGGGGCCAGAGGGGGGTGCGCCAGAGCTGGAGCAGGGCAGATCACACTCTTGCACAAGCCAAGGACTAATGAGGGTGAGGACAGGGCCAGACAACGGCTATGTGATTAAATTTAGATCTGGGGGGGAGATCTTGACCCACAGTGGCCCACATCTAAGTGACATTTACCCAGGATAACCACACTGCAGCCGAGGCTTATTAACCTTTTATAGACCTGAGCTTGTCTGCCTGTCTTAATTGGCAAATGGATTATTAAATAGACCAACTTCAGAATGATTTTACATCTCAAAAAATCGATGGCACAGAGGCTATTTTAGGAAGTTGTGTGACCATCTGTTTATTTGCTTTTTATAGTAGCTACATGATCTGAAGTAGCTGGCTTTTTATGTTCCTGTGATTATATTTTTAGGACTGACTAGGACATTGGTTCACAAGCATCAATGGTTCCCTGTAAGAAAATGCTTTTGCAAACTTTTAGGAAGACGTCAGTCCACTTTATTAATAAGAGAAAGTCCTAACATTTCTTTAAGATGATGTTGTTCCTCAATAAAATGTCAGAGAAAGCATACAGTACAATGAAAACTCACAAAGCCCCAGGCCTGATATCATGCTTATAACAACCATGCTTCGGATGCAGACAGTCTGAGAGTGTCAAATACCTTAATGCTCTTCATGGCCACAATACTTTCAAAAGTCAAGTGTTTAAGAGTGCTCTATCCACCAGAGCCTAGGGTGCTTTGCCATGTCAAATCAATGCTTTCGAGTCGCGGAGGACTCTGTCATATATTATTCGGTTCTGCATTTACTAGTAAGTGGATCATATTTTAGGCATTACCATGCTTGTGTGGTAAAGGCTTTCTCATATTCAAATAGGAGATTATGGCACAGCATGTGATAAATGTCACCTAAGAGCAATGACCTACATTATGTATAAGGCTTCTTCAGGAGTTGGTGACTCCATGTCTAACCTTTTCTCAAACAACTGGCCACACACTCGATGTGTGAAACCATAGCCCTCAGCCCAGTCAAGGCTTCCCAGCAACTGGACAATTGAGCTTGAAGCAACCATTTCAGTGTGAAGAAAGCGATACATGAAAGCAATGGACAACAAAACACAAACATTTTCAGCAAATGCTCCTGTGAGGCGTTACTTGTTTATCTCCTCTGCAAAATTCGGACGGCAGACTTGCGATGCACTAATTCATCTGTAGACCTTGTTTCTCTCTGTAGTCAGAGCAGATGACCGACAAGCATTGAGAGCATTAGTTCAGAGCCACAAGTCCCATGCATCAACTGTCGTGCGATGGCTAAGGGAGGGGATCAACACACTCCAACTGAGTAGGCATAATCCCACTGAATATAGAGTTAAGCCATTTCATAATTAGTAGATTTTCTAATGTATGCCAGGTTTTAATGACCTTTGCAGATGAGAATGGTTGTTTGAATATCCATCATTCCCATCGTTTTCTCCCCTCCATATCTGCCTGATGGAATGAGCACAGGAACGTCTGATGATATGCATGAGCTTAATGAACAACGTGTCCGAGGGTAGGAGACTGCACGAGTGGCTGAATTTAAACTGCAGAGCTCCAAGAAGACATAGTGGATTTCTGCACCATACGTGTTTCCATGATTTTGTAGATGATGCTCAAACTCCCTAACAATACATTACAACATATACAGCATATCATACTACTGTTTCACTACAACTATGGATGATCCAGTGTAATATCAATCCAAAAGTTTTGATTTAGCCACCATGAGCCAACATGACTGTACACATAATGTTTAACTGGAGTAAAGGTACATTTATGGGTGTATCGATGCATTGTTGAAAAAAACATTGTCCCTATCTGAATTGTCAAAGATAATGCACTGCACCCATGTAGAATGAAAGTAATTTTACAATAACAGGCAACTTGGTTCATCTCAGAGCTCCAAAGTCAGCCTAAGTATGCCATCGTCAGATGTCTGGTAGTAAACCATGCGGACGCCTTCACGAAAGCCATAGACATTCATCTTGGCTTTAAGGCTATCAAACTCTAATTTGCCTAGGATTTCATGTGTGTTAACACAACTACAGATGCAGAGAGCAAACACTTCAACAACACTACAGAAATGTCTAGTATATTAACCAGACAATAAACAACCTATTCAATTCTAGGGATTTGCATGGGAAATGTGAGCATTAGCGAACACAGAGGGGTCTCCTTCTCGGGAGCTACTTTGAGGAGAAGGATGACTTCAAACTTGATCCTACGAGTGAGGGGAGAAGAGAGGGAAGAGGAGTACAGCCCTACAGAGAGAGCCGTGCCACTCCGTTTTGGCATATCTGAGCCTACAATGCCGTAGATTAGCACAGCCTCACTACAGAGCTGAAATAAGCTAATTGCTTAATTAGCTGACCCAATTCGATAAGCTTCTTTTAGCATATTAACAAGAGCTATGAAACAAATACTCTTGCTCTAATTCATGGAGACTGTGTTTATTTAAGGCATTACAATTAAAAGGGTGTCAAACACAAAACACATGGTCAACGATGCTCCATTCAGACGTTTGTTTTATCTAAAAAATAGGCACTTTATTGATTATTTGAAATTATGCAAAATGCCTTATCCAGCTTTTAAGGGTCTTTTAAATATGGCTTTCACCTGTATAAAACAACACAGTTAACTTCAATGTATAAATGCCTTACTGAGCAAGCAATTCACAATTTGTACCAGGAAAACCTGATGTTACTCATACTTTGACAAAGAGAACAGCTTTCTGAAATTACAAATCAGAACTCTTCCAATAGTGTTGGTGTTCAATGCTTTCCACTTGTGTGGCTAGAGTAGGTTTTTGTAAGGGTTAAGGTCTGGTTACAGGCCCAACAGGTTACCCCTTACCTCCTTGTGCAGTTTGTAGATACATTGCGTGTAATTCAATTAAATATGAAGACATTGAAAGGAAGACATTGAACACTTCACTACACTGCACCCATGTTTATTACGTACAATGTTCAGCATCCAATACATTATTTTTCATCTAAGACAATTTCTTGCCCTCTGTGTCTCTGTGTTACTATAAAAACCAAAAACAATTAAACTAGGTCAGATAATAATTTGACTGTGTTCTCAACCATTTCGGACACTGGAGCAATAAAGGATAAATTAGGAAAAGTTCATATTAGATTGAATGATGATTGAAAGGGATTAATTTACATTTTCCCCCAACACTTTACATATGTGATATTTTCTTCAGTGCAAAGAGTTCTGGGCAAAAGAGCACTATTTGTATAAGATGAACTCATCTATATGCTAATTCATTGGCGTGTAGACCTGTTTCATTTCTCTGATTCATTCCTGTTTACCCATTAGCTGTTTTAGATGCAAAGGGAATTGAAATATTAAAAAACCAAAAAAGCTTAGGGCCAAGAAGCATTAGCAGTACATCACCTGTTATTATATTCATATTAGAGTGCCATTCCTGCCCTTTGTTTAAGCGTTGCCCAATAGCCAAGCTCTAAGAGACTTTTTCACAAATGAAATGAGCCATCTCTTTCACTTAAGTGAGACCTGCTGCACCTGGCAAAGATAATAGGCCTCCAATTGCTCTTGAGGATGTCCCATTGAAACTGGTCAAATGTGTCTCTAGACAAGCAGGCCAAGAGATAGGGGCAGTCTGAAACTGAAAACAACTCAGTTACTCAGAGCATTGCAACACAAAACTGTGATCAACAACACTGACATAAGTAAGAATGCCAAACCCTTTGCTAAACGATGGAAGGCAACATAAACATGTTTAAAAGGAGATGTGTGACAGATCATATTACATCCGAGGCCTAAATGCTAATGTAATTTTAGATGAACTAGGCTTTGAGAGATGCAATCAACCCTTCCTGATATGCACTACTGTTGTGTTTAAGAGGATGACAACCTCCCTCTTATTGTCTATGTAATTCACCAAAATTGCCACTTACAGCCGCTCAGAGTCGGACGTTTCATCTCCAAGCTTCTTCTGGTCTTTGCTACTCATCCCATTTCTACTTCTTCCAAAAGCGCCACCACTTCATTAACCTTGCCAGGCATGAGATAAGAGAGGCAGAGCATCAAAGCAGTCTGCCCACAGAGAGAACAGAGCCAGTCTCCACTACACAGCAGCCATCACACACATAGGCAAACACAGACACACTCCACAGTCCATGCCACAGTCAAGAGGAGCTTTTGTGTTCTCAACTGTCATTCAAAAGCTGAGTTACAATGCAGCAAACCCTTATGACAGAAAAATGTGTCATACCATTTTTGGATGGAAGAAAGACTTTGGCTGGGGACACTTGCAGGAATTCAGAAGGGTCAGTGGATCTTGTAGGTTCAGTCTGGAAGTGTGCCAAAGGTAACAGGTGATATCATATCATAGGATTTAGAGGTGTACACACAGAAGTGCAGTGCCAGTAAGACAACCTCTGACCTCACAAACGTTAAAAAATGAGAAGAAAAACATATAAATAAGACGTACCTTTATCTGCTACATAGGGAACTAAATTATTAGCAGAATGGTGAACATTGTTTTACTTCCACTACATAGAAATATCTGTTGCATATAATCCTTCTATCCACATTTTCCCCAAAAAGGAGGATAGAAATTATTTTCCTTTTAAGGAACGTGCAAATCCCTGTCTGGATTCTGTTAAAAGGCTTAAAATGTCACTAAATGCCAGGGCTGAGACTCCTGCCAACACGTAGGTCTTTAAGACAAGATGTTAAAGCGTTGAAAGTTACCTGAAATTGATGAGGTTAATATTCTTATCTCAAACTCGGAGCTGTGTGAAACTGGATACTGAAAATGTAGACAGCAAAGTAACCATTCACATTAGAAGGTATCTCAGGGCTTATACAGTTTAAACAACACTTTACCCACTTAATTGTTTATCATCATACTAAACACATACTGTATTAATACACATATGCATAATTTTTTCGGTACATAAATAATGGGAGCCATCTTTATTGTAGGCTATAATTGTACTTTACACGTGTGGTTTGCTTTTTTCCGATGATAAACAGTAATGTAGGATTTTGACTAGTATCCCACATATCACAAAAAATAAATGGCTTGGTCCAAAGAAGCATAGTGCAGTTGAACATCAATATCACATCCTGTCTTTCTTTTCAGCAAATCTGAGGCTCAGAATGCCAACGTTTTTGTCCACATGTAGGCCAGCAAGCACATGGCAGAATAGGTTTCTGTGGATACTGTACCATCCTCTGGGTTGTCGGCCCATGTGAATAGGAGGTGAAATACAATGCTGTAAGTTATCCACAGAGCCAGTGCAGAGGGAGGGTAGAGTGAGACATTCTGCCATCTTTTAAGACTTATTTTATGTATATATTGTGTTGTGAAAGAATTTTACTGATCTACAAAACCAGCAGGAAAGGATAAGTGTGAGTCTCTAAGACCATGTGGTAAGCAACTGCACTGCAGAACCTCAGCTAAGTTAAAAGTTGCTGTGCCGTTGAGTAGAAAGTCAGGCAGAATCCTGCATGCCCACTGATAACATGGTTGGATTAGGGATGTTTAAGGGAAGTGAAAATTATTCATTTGAGATGGATGAAAGCTGCACTTGTCAAGTCTACCAGTCATGCACTTTATACATTTCATTTCCAGTAGCCAGCATGCATAATTTCCCTTCAATGCAAATTTCTACACTCTGAAATTGTGAGCATATTTATGCCACTCTTTCAACACATTCTCTGATGCAGAAAAGTGAATAAAATAAAATCAAGCACAGAGCAAAACAATGCCTTTCTATTTTCAGAGTTGTTCAATTAGAATCTAGTTTTAAACAGTGTCCCAATGGATAATGGGATTCTCACACTGGAACAATAATGCTTAAATCCCATATCAAATGAATGTGATGTATGTTGGTCGCATTTTATCACATATTACTGTGTTCAAATAGATAATTTTAGCACACTCAATTATTAGAAGTTAGTCCACTAATAAGAGTGTAATAATTGTGTAATTTAACAAAAGTCTCCTCTCTCAGCGTCAGTATTATTGCCTACTAACTCTGAGTGCATGTCTGTCTCTGTACAAATATTATGATCTCTCTGATGAGAATTAAGTCTCCAGCCTGGATGGCCAATAAATTAGTGGCACGCTTCTCGTTTACTCATCAGAGCTAATGAGCCTGATAAAATTACCTCGAGGATCATAATTACAGGCTAGTGGCAGAGACTGGCACTGTAAATGAGATGACACACACACACACACACACAGTGGAAAGTTTAAACTGAAAGCTAATATTTGGAGAATGATATCAAATGGACTCACTCATGCAGTTATGTACTTGATGACAAAACAACAATTCAATAAAGGCAATTTTTTTTTTTTTAAGTATATATATTTATATTTATTTTACAAGATCTACTGTGTGAACAATTTCAGAATGTTACAACTAATCTTAGGAAGAGGACATTTAAATGGATAAATGCTGGGAAAGGCTGTACAATCCTGCATCCCTTCTATAAAGATGAAGTGGGTAATGGCATATTTTGATGGACGATGGGAGTGTGGACATGAGAGCTCACCTCCGAGGACTTCACTTCACCACACATTCACAGGATGAATTGTTTTACTTATGAATATTAATGTCCCTCTAATTTCAGGCTGTTGTTAATGCTTGTCGCTAGGAGCTTGGCAAATCAGGTCCCATTCCTGTTAAAACCATGTATTAGACACCCCCCTGACACTAAGCCCTCGCCTGTGATTCTTAATTGCAGAAGCGCAAGCATTCGCAGTAGATGGGGCGCAAAGCTTTAATTAACTCTAATATCACACGTATTCAGTCTTGACTGTCACCCGCATCACGCATGGCATTTTGCAGCAGTATCTTCCACAGCTCTACTCAGCTAGAAAGATGGTGTTCCAAGTTCATGATCACAATTTCATGCATCTTAAATTGGTGATATGCAGTTTCTAAAGTAGCTGCGATATATTGACGTGAGGAAATGATCTTGATGCTTTTTCCTAAAACCCACATAAAAATGGGCTTAGCTCTGTGTATTATCATGGTTGGGTTTTGAGAGTGTAAGAAGGAAGTCCAATACCGCAGGTCCAGTGTACTTTCTGAACGGGGAGAAAGTGAGCATGAGATACAGGTCATGCGTAGTTTTTGCTGTGTACTACATTAGGTAGAACATTCTAACAACGTGCAAGCGGATCGTGTTTAACAGAAACTGAAAACAAGAATCCTGTATATGGAACATCCAAAGCCTTGTTAAAATAATTTATTAAAATTCAAAAAGTAATTTCATTTAAAAACACAATAAATACACTCTGTCCAGACATTCATTCAACATTCCATCTACTTTAAAATGTCACTTGATTTGCCTGAAATTCTCACAAACTGAGACATTTGTTGATGTGTGACTATGCGTGTCATACATTTTAAAAGAGCAATAATGAAGCGGGTAAAAAATGTATAGTAGTCCTACAGCAGATACAATGTTTAATTAAACCAGGTGTTAAGATAAAAAAGTTTAGATAAATAGCTCAATACAACCTATAGTTTATAAGCCTTGCATGGCCATAAGCTATTGCTCTATATAATCCGCTTTCATATAACATTATTGCATCAGAAGACTAGAACATTTTGCTGCATTTATAAAATTAGCAAATAAATTAACTGTCTGTACTATGGCAAATTGGATTGTCAGGTTTTTGGACACTAAGCCCACGCTGCCACCTACAGCATGAGCGTGAACTTACAGTCTGGTTTAACATCGCAGTTAGTGCCACTGTATGCTGCTTACTATATTCTGTTTTAGATGGAAAATTAAATGTGCAGAGAAAATTATTTCACAGAGGATCAACTGATTTTTTAGGGGTCAAACATTCATTTAGAAGGAGGCATGAAATCTAAAACTTAAATATAGCAGGTAAAAACAAAGGATTCACAAGTATCAGAATTTACATTTGAAATAATTATATAGATATTCATGAATCAAAGCAAAGACGCATTCATTGGACAAAACCAACTTTTGAATAAAGTTACTAAAACTAAGTAACAGTGGTGAGAAATAGTAAAGTACCCCCCCCAAAAAAGTGTATCATACAATTTTACATCTGATGAAATGTGACTTAAAAGGAACAAAAGCAGATGATAAATGTGGCAGAACCCGTCAAAGTCAATTCCAGTGCCTCAACATAACTATGAATAATTGAACTGAAACGTCAAAATAATTGAACTGAAACATTAAAAAAAAGTGATTCTAAAGCTTAAACGTGATCAAACACTGAACACAACACCAGTGATATACATAATTAAACTAATATGTTGACAAATGTGCTCAGATGTTTAACAATATTAAAAACTCAGCATCTTATTGTTTACCTATATGTTTTCCCACCATTGACACGTGATACAGCACAAGTCCCACTACATCCAGTGCACTTTCATAAATACAGGTGTTTAAAACGTTACAAACAGAAGACATAAACATACTTGTGTTGTAGATCGTACAGTGAAGACTCTTCCCCTAATGATCACTCCGTGGCTGTCTTTTTACTTCTTCGTCTGAACAACTTAGAAACCGAAGACTTCCTCTTGTTTTTTGATTTCCTAACTCCTGTCAACCACAAACAAATGTGGACATATTAACTTAGGTACTAAATTTGCTACATGAAACATCTGTTTGTGGCAAGTATATACACTCACCAAGACTCTGCATCATTTCATTCAATTGCTGATCCTCCTCTTCTTCCCTAAAATGTTATATATTTTTTTTAGATTAGACAAGATTCTAGAATGTAGCACCTGATATGAATGATTACGTTAATACTTCCTTCCATTGTGACCATCCAGACAACCAAATCTACAGCACACGTCATTTCCCTCCAAATGCAACAGGGCTTAAGTCATCAAGATATAAATGCACCCTACCTCCGCCTGTCCTTGTCTAGCCCCTCCACAATGGCATTTCTTCCATTCACGATGTCCACCAGTCTCTCCATCAGCCTCTGCTCCTGCCAGCACTCCTCTCTGGACTTCAAATGATCTGCCGGGAACACCCAGATATCTGTCAGACAGGGGAGCCACTGTACCCAACTGCTGATCTCAGTGGTACAAGAGAGGAAGTGAGTAGAGAATTTGTAATGTTCATTTTCTCTTTTCTCGTCTTTGTATTTCACATTCCGTTTCTTAACCTCATTTCAATTTTATGGAATTCTATAACGTCATAATTTTGAAAAGCAATGGGGAATTTCATTTCTCTATTGTGAAGCCCTTTCAGGTGCATTTCTTATTTTAAAAAGGTGCAATATACATAAAGCTTATTATTATCCTTGTAAAGAAGGCCCCCCTGGATGAAACCTGGAGCCTCTAACCTGGTTTCTCTAACAGCCTCCGGAGCGCCACCTCAACCCCTGGCTGCTGCTCCTCCAGATCCTGGGTCTTTACACTGCAAAACAACGCGTTTGAATCAAATCATTTAGCAACGCTTTAATCCAAACGCTCTTCCACTTAGCTGTCACCATCCCCCCCAAGTTACGGGTAAATTGTGTGATGAATCGACATTTGGAGTATACTTTAAAGTAAACAGGAGAAGTACTTACATGTACACAAGCTCTGACTCCCTCCGAATATACATCTGCTTCTTTCGGATTAAGTTGAACCAGTCAACCATCAAAGGATCCATCAAGATGTCCCCGTCACCCTCTGAAAAGAAATGTTGATTGAGACCCAAACATGCATGAAAAACACTTGTATCCTATGCCAACTACCACATTTCCAAAATAGCATCACTGCGTTGAGTTGGAACACAATGCATTACAATGTCCCAGTTCAACACGATCATTTATTTCTGCCTAAGGCCTGTTCACGAACAACCACCACATATTCATTAGATTACGGTGCAGACTAGTCTGGCCAGGGACTGAGAGGCGAGAGGGTCCCATTAACTTCCACTGCCTACTATCAGCAAGACAGGTGCGAGGTTTGGACAGGGAAGGGCAGCAGTGGACTGCAGGATATTACTATGCCCCAACCACGGCGACCTTGAGCAGAGCAATCAGGCCTCCTTACTCCTACTCTGTAGCCTGTCTCAGGGGATGTGGGCACCCCACCACTCATTTCGTACCACCCCCCACCTCTCCAATTCCAAAGAGGAGGAGTATAAGGCAGGAGGCTTCCCTGTGGGTATAGCATGCTTCTTTTGCTTATAGCTACTGGTGATGGAAGCTGTGGGCTGGCACACCTCTCCCCTCAAGGCAGTGGTTGTGTGTGTGTGTGTCCCATACAGGCCCGGTGGGATAGCAGCCTTATCGTGAACAACTGTACACCAAGACACACTCACTGGAGTAGAGGAGGAACATGACTGCTGAAATTGGAGGGGCCGATAAGTGTGACTTCAACTAGATGTTCAATTTAAAACTTTATTTGGAAATTGACTTCTATAGAATGAGTGTTAAATGATTTACTAGTAAGTGCAAGTATAGATATTTGGGGCCATAACAGTCCGTGTTAGTCAGGTCCATCCTCAAAAAGGTGTTACACTGGATTCTGGGAAATCCCATATATACGAAACAATCTCACAGTGGATGTATTTGTGTGCATCACAGTATGTAAGGAAAGGTTGGTGAAGGAGAATTTCCTAACAAGTACCTTCCTCACAGGTGCGGAGATTCTTCTCCATCTCCACTCCCTCCCTCTCCAGATCACTCAAACTGTCCTCAATTCCATTCAGCTCCTTCACAATGTCATTCATGGGAATGTGACGATTTTGGCTCTGAACAAAAACACGGGAATGAGTGACAAACGTTTGAACCTTATAACTGACGTACATCTAAAACATAAGAAAACACGTGAACATTTAGGAGGGACTGTTTACGCATGAGAAATTAAACTTACTAAGGGTGACCTCATTTCAGACCCGGAGGCGTTTGTGAGTGACAAACGCTTTCCATTTTTAGAACCTAAGAGGTAGGTAAAACAGGATTAATAAGACCTTCTATGGCTGTTGTGAGGCGTCATTGTCTCATAAGACTGTTGCCATGTTTTATTTTAAATTAATCCATTACTCATAAAATAGTACAATTTAAATTCATCCACAAAATGATTAAGGCATCTGGGATTTGTGATAAAACTCAAAGCTCAGTCTAACCAGAGGTGGTGACGAGTCTTCTGTAATTGGTTGGAGGAGAGCCGATGGACTGCATAGTTGGCAAACAGGAGGGGGATTGAGTAGGTGACAAGCTCCCATTCTCTTCACCTGACAATGTCAATTAATATGATTAACTCCAAATGTGGTAAATACAGACTTTCCCACAGCAATAGATTAAAAAAAAAAATATACAGTTGGAGGTCTTGGCATTACCTGATTCTCCTGCATAGTGCTGTGGCTGCCGAAAGGAGGGAGGTCTGTGCCAGATAGGGACAAGGGGAGGAGAACCCATGGGGGAACAGAAAGAGGAGCTGGTGGTTGGATAGCTGCCATTTGAAGTACCTGAAAAGCAAGTATTTGAAAAACAATGACATTTTGATGACGAAAAGAAATGTAAACTACGTTCAACTTATGGTTTTGCATAAGGTCTTACCCGGTCCTCCAGAGCCTCGTTGAAGCAGCTGGGAAGAGGGAGCCGAGTAACCAGTAGGAGGAGAGCTGGTGGGGGCCGTGGGTGGCAGGCAAGAGGGAGGCTTTACGGCCTTGCTGGTAACAGTAGTGGAGGGGACTTCAGACTTTGGTTTCTTAAGGCTGATTGACTGACCTTCAGTAGAGCATGGGATCCTGGATGGTAATAATTTTAAATGAAAAGAATAAACTTCAACCACAGTATGTACATAAATGGATCTCTTCTGAATAATATCATTTTACATTTAATAAAGAGTTACATACATCAATAGAACACAAAACCTCACCTCTCATGACACTGAAATGATGGAAGTGGGAATGACTGGAGGGCTCATCAGGGGAACTCAGTAACTATCTAACAAGGCGCTAGGGCTAATGTCAGGCGTAGTATTCCCTGGGGCTTGAGTAGATGGGGGAGAGGGCTAGCGGCTGCACTCTGAGCCAGTCAACAATTACAGAGATGGGCGACGTGGGATGAATCGGTCTGCTGCAGAGTGAATATGAGAAGCCCACCTGTCAGCTCTTTGGACCAAATATATCAGACACTTTACACCCAGGTGACTGAGCCCGCTTCCCCTAGCGTGGTCTAAAGTGACTGGGTTAATGGAAAAACTGCCAGTGATTACTTACTGCATTTCTGGTCCATTCTTAACGGACCTGAGGTTGGACCGCCAGTCAATAGGGCCCTCTGTACGGACAGATAATCATTTAATAAAACTTTCATACACAATTGTCATGGGAGTAATAGTTTCAATATTTCGAAAATCTTTGGGCTGCTAGTGACAGCAACAAAAAAAAGTAACTGGAATTTGAGAGATCTTGCCTTTGGTGTTCACAGATACAGCTGTTGGTCCGGAGCTTGCTTTGTTGATGGGTTTTTGCCAAAGTGATTCCTTGTTGTGGGTGTAGTTATTAGCTGGTTGGGTAGCTTGCTGTCCTGCTGTGTCTTGGCTACATTTAGTCAGTCTGTCAGCTGAGTATGGCTCCTCTCCAAACCTAGGGAAACAACTGTCATTAAAGTTTTCAAAAGATTTCAGAATCGACATCAGACAAGTGATGTAGATCAAGCTGAACTGTACAGATACTCAGCAGTGGTAGCTAGTGTCATTCGGGTTCTACTGAACTTTGTTCCTCACCTCCTTTGAGATGATCTGATGACAAACGGGCGTGAGTTATTATTGTTGCAATTATCCTCTGACAGTTTCCTGCCAACCACTGAGGTTGTCCTGCTGTTCTGCTCCTTAGGACTCATGGACACCCTCTCCCCCGCAGGGACGTCTCTGCAGAATGGCAGCTTGGTCCTGATAGGTGGGGCTTCCGGGGCAGCAGACTGGAAGAACTTCTGTCGGGCTGCCTGGGTCCTCTGGGCTGAGGCAGTCCAGGGCTGGGGAGCTGGGCTGGTTTCCACCGGCTTCGGAACAAAAGCCACAGTGGAGGACAGCACAGAGGAGTGGCGTGGGGCAGGACGGGCTGTGCCGCTGTCCGTTGTGGGACGCTCAACAGAGCCGGCAGGCCCGGTTCTGATCCCAGCCACGGGAGGCTCACTGACGATCTGGGTGCTCTGGTGGGCGTTACACATGAAGCTGCCTGGCTCTTTCCCCACTTTATAGGCCCCAGTGAGAAGGATGTTTGAGCATTCACTGCACCTGGTTTGAAGGTTTAACATGCAGCTTTAACACAATTTATTGTCATTAGCACTGCCGTTTGATCAAGGTGGTTTGGTCTGATTCTTACTTGAAGCAGCTGCGGTGATACAGCTTCCCTTCAACAAAATGCCTTTGGACCAGGTGGACATGGTTCTTGCACACAACACACTTGCTATTGAGAGTGCCTGTCTTATTAGAGTTCTCAACCAGAACTGTCTTCTGTGAAGGGATGAAAAAGAGGAGTATGTATTATGTTAAATGTACATACAAAAATAAACCAATTGAACCAAATACATTAGCAAACCTGCATATACTGTGAGTGTGGTCTTCTAGACAGCATAGATATTAAAACCAACCAATAATAACCAACCTTATCAGCCGCCCTGGGCAACTCAGGCGAGGTTTCAGCCTTGAGACTGGGAGGTGGACGGTTCTCTACGGCCGTTTTAGACACAAAGGATTTGGCAACCACTGGGATATTCTTCTTTTCAGACGGCTCCTCCTTTGAGCCCTCTGCTGGCCTCTTCACCCCACCTACACCCCCAGCTGGGAAAGCAGGCACGGTTAACAGAATCACAGAATAACTCTGCTTGGTTAAGATTGTTGTTGAATAGAACAAGCCCACAGGAATCCATCCATTCGGATGAAAAAGAACCAGCTAAAGGAATACAACGTAAATGTTATGTCTCACTGGGGGATCGTCCGCGGAAGTAGTTGTGGTACTGAGACACGTATGTGAGGATACTCAGCCTGTCTGGGATCCTCAGTGCCACCATGTCCTCTGCATCCAGCAGCGCAGGAATCCCCAACTGCTCTTCTGCAATCTGGAAGGCCTGGTGAGGAAATAAAGATTTGAAAAGGAACAGATTTTTAAGCAATTCTGAATCCATATAGATCTAACAATAATTAAGGGAAGGGGAAATGCGAGTAACACAGAACAATATTTCTGACTACGCCTTTACTTTTGAACTAAAGATATTTGTCTAATCACTTTTCTCGATGGCTGTGAATACAAATATGTATCTGGGTTTTGTATATGCAAAACAGCTACCCTATTTCACAGTGAACAAGCTAGAACAAAGGTATCTACTATAAATAGAGAATGTTCAGCAAACAGCATTCTGTGGCCCAACACTGGGAAAGTCCAAGCAGGGGCTGAATAATAAATAGCACACATCCTGTGCACACTCGGGCCTGGAAGAGAGGACGGAGGCAGGAGGATAACGGGGCATTGTTTAGGAGCAACCTGGATGTGCTCATTAAAATCTACAGGACAGCTTGGCAGAAAAGGCAAATCCACCATGTCAGAGCAAAGGAAAAGGAGGTCAAACCAAATATGCATCGGTGAGATAGGCCTGTTATTCCTCTGTCTAAACTAAAAAAGGAAGAGAACAGCGACGTAAAGGAGAAGACAAAAACAAAGCAGGGCTCTCCAATGATAAAGTCTCTGAGAAATACGACACACGATGGACTGGGGAACACAAGTTCATCAAATATAAAGGAGGTGTTGTGCATGTGTGAGATTACCTCAGAGGCAGAACAGGAGCTCGACATAACCATGTCTTCCTCCATTAACATGTGATCATCCAATTGGTCAGTAGGGAAACCAATCTAATCGGTACTTTAAACAAAGGTCCAAATGTTGTCTTAAAAACACCAACACAATACTTGACACAATCGTACTTGGAAGTGTCACTTTACTATCCGATGTTTGTAAATGAACCTTTATTGTTGGGATCAAGTAGCCTGGGATGATAGTACACCTCATTCATAATAAATACTTTGGAGAGCCTCTCCTGAGCTCAGGTTCTTGGGGGATACTGTGAGGGGGAGACGCAAAACTATCAAGAAGATCTATAGCACACTGAGTCAATTTATCCTCAAACTGTGGAAATCAGAAAAAAATAAAATAATGGACCAGATGCTCTGTGTGAGTCATTCTGGTTCTGTCATTCATTGCATGCATCCTTGCTTAAAGGAAATGGAGGGCAACTGTAAAAATAGGGTCAACTGTGCCGGTCTAGTAAACATGCTTCTCATGAATATTTCAATTATAGAAGAGTTAAAGAGATGTTAAACATTAACCAAGGCAACTCTTTTGTGACATAAAACTGTTGGTTGTCATGTTTTTGTCAAGAAACAGCAAGTGTTACTTTTGCGTCATCTGAATTTAGACCACATTCTGTTCTGCCTTGCGCGTTTTAATGCATTCAACCACAGCAATGTTAACAGAAAACCATCACCATGTTGGTCAATTGCTGTATATGTAAAGATGGGTATAAAGTACAGTGGCTAATGTGTATAATAAAGAAACAGTGCAGTCATGAACACAGCATCCCAAATCCTTACAGCTATTTTCAGTTCATCTTATTGGCCAAGTCACCAACAAATACATACAGCTGCAGAGGGCTGTGGGCATGTAAACAATGTTATCAGTTCAGACATAAACCAACTAGCTTCCTGGTAATGTGGTCATAGAGATCAACAAGATCCTGTTCAATAGTTTGGAATATAACCTCCTGCTCAAATACAATGTTCTTCTCTGTGGTTGGTAAAAGAAATGCTGCCTCATCAACTTACCAAGTTGTTGTTCTCGAAAACATCATCCTTACTGAGGGAATCATAGTCTCTGGAATTAGGAAAACAGGTTCTCATGACTACAAATGCACATTTAAGTTTTGATGAGAAATAAAGGCAACATTCATAATTATGTTTAGAAAATAGTACTAAAAGCTGGTTAATTAAAAAACAATACAGCTTTAGTAGCATGTTATTTGATTCCCTATGTGATATGTATTTATTTTATTTATACATAGACTTTGTGGCCATGACATCATCACCATAAAGGATGCTGAGTGGGGGATTCCTGCCACCATTGTTCAACGTGGAGTTTTAGCCATATAATTTGATGA
Organism: Hypomesus nipponensis; assembly: GCF_054491055.1. Classification (NCBI taxonomy): domain Eukaryota; kingdom Metazoa; phylum Chordata; class Actinopteri; order Osmeriformes; family Osmeridae; genus Hypomesus; species Hypomesus nipponensis. The sequence continues at coordinate 5,296,799 of NC_140377.1, read as the reverse complement.
CATATTCTGCATGTATATATTGCCAACTCATGAAATGAAAAACACATTTATTCGTGATACTGTCCATTGCTTATTACAGGCTAACAATTAAATTGATTTCAGCTGCACTTTCAATTTCAGCAAACAAATTACTTTGCAAAATGTCTATTGTTTCTATTAAGGAGGTTGAATATCAAAACCAAACAGTATTTTAGTAAATAATATATATATATATATATAAATTGTCAACACCATTCTTACATGAGATCCGGTCGGAATTTGTGTAAAAGTGCACAGAACGCCATTCCATTTTTGAATGAAGTTGTCATGTTGGTTATAGCAACATCTCGGTACCCCTCACATTGGATTTTGCACCACTGTTCCAGTGCTTTGATAGCGGCCATCCTCCCGAACGTGTTTTGTTTGGTCAGTGAAGTAACACGAGGACGGTAGCAAACTTAGAACCCTGAACTGCGAAGCACACTTTGAGGTACAATATTCTAATTTGAATCACGAGGAGGATAATTAAGTTGGTATTTCTCTTAGCCTTGACGATATTGTAAAAAAAAAAAAAAAAAGACCATTTAAAGTTTTTCGTCCATCTGTCAACTACAGCAGTCATTTACCAAAGTGGCACCTGAAAAGGTCTTCTTGTCTGTTCACGCGAGGGGGTGGGGTTTGGAGTTCACGAACTTCAACGCCCATTATTTTACTCCACCAGTGATATCGATTTTTTTTGTGTATAAATGTGATGTGATTGCACTCATATATTTTAGAAATATGAGCAAAGATCAGACAATGCGAGCTAATATGTGTGGGATAAAGATGTTCTCATGACAGCAAAGTTTAACAGTGACGTGACAGACAGGCAACACTCAAGCACAAAGCTGGGCTGTTGTTTTGTAACATAAATTAGTGAGTGTGTAAATCATGTATCAAATGTAAAATAATGGGAATTTATGAATAGGATCTACTGAAGGTTGTACAATGGTTGAAGACACTGTTACCACTAACCTACTTTGGGTATGTTCTAGAATAGACTGACCCATTTTAAAAGGTGGTTTAAAATTTGACCTAAAGCCAACTATCAAATCAAACAGTCTGTGACTTGAGGCAGTCTCTAATTAGTGCTGTACTGGAGAAAAACTTGAGCGTCTGAAATTTGATTGGGACCAGAGAGAAGCTGACCATCAACTGAAGAGATGGCACAAGGAAACATAAAACATTTATTTGGCGCAGAATTATGTAATCATCCCATTATCCCCAAATAAATAGCTCTACAAGCAAAACATTTGTTTAGGAATACAATACAATACATTTTTATATAATGAATATTAAAGTGGAGTAAAGCTACAGTATACCTGTTGAGTATAAAGTAATACTGAGAAGCACAAACAATTATGTGGTCTGAAGATTGTTCTGATCATATACAGTTTGGTTAGAAAAAAGGCATTCTCATTGTCAGAGGGGTGCACAGTAAGGCTATGGAAACGTGTTTGTCTGGATTGGTTTCTACCTCTCCAACTACTTATACTATATTCTATAATAGTACGAAGCAAGCTGCTGTTTTTGTGCATATGTACTTGCTGACTGATTTTCAAATGACCCTGACATGTGGGTCATATCACATTCTCCACTCCACTCGACCTGGCTGTTAGACATGATCTTGGCCGTAAAAAAAAAGATTTACAAGGATGTGTTGTCTCTGGAAAGCTGCTCTTTCAATTTCCCCAAATAATGTGAGAGATAATACCAACATGCAGACTCTGTTAAACCGTTTCGCTGTAAAACTAAAGATTGCACAGAGCTGATGTAAATCCCAACAATGTTAATTGCCAAAAAAAAAAAACAGCATTAGATTTCAGTTTGTTTAGGAGTTCGTCTCTTGCAGGAAGACAACAACAGCATGTGTCTGCTGTGTTGTCTATAGTGTCCTTGTCACAGAGTGCAGCTATTTCTCAGTCCACTTCCATTGTTTCCTTTGAGGGCTTGTGGTGGCATGCAGACATCCTGCTCCTCTGTCCATAGCAACCGTAACAGGATAGCTCACGGATGGCCTTGTCATCGGTGAGATCATTGAGAAGTCATCAGAGCGTTTCCTCTTTCAGTTTTACCTTGATCCTTTGGCTATCACAAGAACTTTTAGACACCAAGTAAAGAGAAGGCCACATGAAAAACAAATGCCTATGAAAGTGTAATCAGGAATTAATGTCTGTACAGGAAAATAATGTAAGTGTTCATTTAACACCAGCGCTCATGGGTCCATCTCGTGAGTGGAACTAGAAAAACATTCAGCAAGTAACATGAACACTCCTGGGATTAGATTTACATTTTGAAATTTGCTGTGGTAAAGGCACTTTTGTGGTTTCAGCACCAGCTGCGCATTCTAAATCACCTTGTACTCAGGCTAAAAATGTGATTAACTTACATTCTGACACCCAGACAATGGCTTATAATTAGAATCATGTTTGGAGTCATGCAGATCAGTCACTCTCTCTGTCATCAGTGTCCCGTGTATGTGTTTGTCTCTCCCCGCCTGACTTGGCCACAGTGCTGTGGATCTCAGCCTCATGCTCTCTGGCCTTGGCCCGCAGCTTAGCAATACTGCAGGAGCGGAACACTTCCGGACTGGGCCCCTCCATGCCCTCCCATTCCCCATGCACCTGGGCAAGTCTGTGGGCAGGCAGGGTCACTACAGCACTGGGGACTTCAGTCCAGGGGTAGCTGCCTTTCTCCTGCCTTTTCTCCCAGTGCTCGCTGTCAGAGCTCTCTGGCTCCTGGGAGATCTGGTTGGACTTGTCTTCTACTTCTTCGTTGTCCTTCTTAGAAAACGGTTCTCCCAGCTGGCCTTGCAATTTTAGTTGCCTCCGCATCTTAGCTCGACGATTTTGAAACCACACCTGTGGACAAATGAAATAGATGCAGTTTTAGTGAGAGAGAGATAGAGATAGAGAGATCAAATCAAACTGTGTGTACAGTGTGTTCCTAGTGCTGGATGCCACAGTATGATGTTCTATGTCTGTTCCTAAATGGATGGGGTGTGTCAGAAGGATTTGACCTGTACTCTGGCCTCTATGAGGTCCAGTCTCAGGGCCAAAGCTTCCCTCATGAACACATCAGGGTAGTGGGTGGTCTCAAAGGCCTTCTCCAGTTCCTCCAGCTGACAGCTGCTATAGTTGGCTCGAGCACGACGCTGCTTCACTGGCCTCTGTTCATCTGGAAAGCATAGCACAACCAACAATTACACAATTGCCAACGGGTGACAAGGAACTAATGGCTCTAGATTGGATAATTAGCGCAGCGTTCATTAGTTCCATTTTAACTGTGCTTGCTTGATAATTGATTGTTAGTTGCAAGCTGTTAGCCAATCTAAATATGTGCATGGCCATCAGATGGTGCTCAACGAATGTCTTGCAGAATGGAGTTCACTAAAAACAATTACATTTTTCAAATTCAAAGCACATTGTGACAAAAATGACATCCACAAAATGTAATGATGTTGGTTCCCATACACTCCTTAGCCTTGCAGTAACTGACAGTCTTAGAGGTAGAGCTTACCCATGGTCTCTGTAAGGTGGCACATCCTTGCTGCTTGTGTAGCCAGAAGCAGAGCCTCCTTGCATGGCTCAGGCTGTAGGTAACTCCTCAGGGACTCGTAGCTAATCAGGGGCCCTGGGAACAGGATCTGAGGAGGGGAGCCCAGTCTAGTGGGGAAGGCAGGGAAGAATTGAGCTGCAGAGGAGTGAAAAACTGCAGGTAGGAGAGTTGACACCAATTGTCCAGGGCCAAACATATCCCAGCTCTTTGAGGAGTCCAAGTCAATCCGGTCAAATCAAAAGTGAATTCTCCAACAGGGCTCGGAAACTACGACGATCTTGGGAGCTTTTCACAACTCCTGAACGAACACCTCTGGAGCTGATTCTGCCTCAAAATAAAGTCAGGTGAGGAAATTGCATCACAGTGAAGATGCTGATGGAATGGTGAAACACCTCAGAAGGTTCGGAGTCAAAGACAAAAAGGAGCCGAGCTGCTCTAGTTAAACTTTAAAATGACAGCTAATCCAGGTTGGGTCCTGGAGTTCGACCCTGGAGTTGAATAACCAGGAGCTCAGCTGAGATGCTGGTGAGGTGTGAAGAGGTAAGTGAGGACTGGGCTCAGTAGTGGCTGAGTCTCACCTTAGCCTAAAGAGGATCTCTGCTACCTTTCCCCTCCTTCCTCAGTCACATGACTCAATGTTGAGGAGACAGGGCAGGGCTTCAGAAACACATTGAGTCTTAGGAATCCGGCCTAGACCGTTTCACAACGTTGATTGATGACACATGATGTTGATGAGGAATGTAAACGTTTTGTGTAGTTTGTTCTATATTTGTTATCATCATTTTCAGGATTGTGATTGGTACAAAGAGTTAATTTAAAGCCGCATTTTAGTTTGACTCACAATATAACAAAAGTTGAATGGAAATTAATCTTGTGGTTGATTGCTATTTTAGAAACAATCCAACATTCATTAAACCACTACCCACAATGTCCTCAATCACACTTAATCCCAACTCCCAAGAATGTTCCGCCAACTACTTATACTATACCCCTCTTAATGTGCTCCGCTTATCTTGGACATATTGTGTGCCTAATGTTTACCTAGGACAAGTTAAGACACCTTTTAGCTTCTGAAATTGCAATCAGTGTGATGGATTAGACATCGAGGCGTGGAAAAAATAAAAGATAAAAACTGTTCATACAGACACCTAGAACATTCAGTAAATCACGTAGAGATACAAATGTTACACATGTTTGCCTGTCTTACTGTCTTAAGTACTTGTCAAGTATGATATGAACTAATTACTTTTAAAAGGGACATGAATCAATGAAAACAGATAGTTGTAGATCAGGTACCCAACGCAAACCCTTCATCTGCATAGTAAACACGTTCATGCAAATTATACTGCCAAATTGACATCAATTCGTAAGCTCATTTGCTGAACATAAATTTGTTTCAGACTTTTTTCTCTTATTGTACCCATCTTGTTGCAAGTGCTGCTAATGAAGCCATGGTCCACATAAAGAACAAATATGCAAACATAACTATTTCAAAGAAAGTAGTGGGTATTCATGTTTCTCCTATCTAGATTAAAGACTGTTTGTGCCCACATTAAGACAACATGATTACTGAGAATTAGCCTGATTGTCTCCAATCTGAGATGAGATCACCTGTACAAATAGATTACTTCTTAGAGCTCAACTTGGAACAGAGTTCACTGACAATGGTTGTGGGTCAGGAAACGTCTGGGCCTTGAAAAGAGTTAACTTTCACAGATAAGCCTCTACTGGAATTTGGGGTGTATTCAATATCACTTGGATAAATAACTGCTGTTGTTTGTTTCCGATAACCTTAGAAAGACGATACTTTAATGCAGCCACAAGAAGAGCATTAATCTAGTTCTGAAGTGTCATTTGATTCTCTTGTGATCATGCCAGTAGACACTGGGCCAATCATAGACAAGTTCCTCATAAATGTTTACACCCATAATGGTCATACATACTTGTATTTCAACAAACTGTGGAGAGCACACTCTGTTATAGTAGCACATATACAGTGAAAATCTCATGCATCAGTTTTGATGTACGAATGTGATTAACAGAGTTTTTACTTCTAGACACACAATACGTGTGAAAATTCATAAGAAACTTAATCCACACCTTTCTCAAGGGACCCAGCTGTGGTTGGGTGTTGAATGATCTCTGATGGTTCATCAGGAGCACCCTCTATGTGAATGTAACACAGGTGTGTCAATTAATACGGAAATACATATCGCTTGACAACACATCTGTCTAGTTGCTTTTCGGATCAGACGGCGGCAAAACTACAGCACTGTCATCATTTTCACCGCTAACTGGTGAGTCAAACCGGCTTTGATCAAACCAAGACCTTTGCTGGAGACAGCTGGTTTCAGCCAAGCTCCAAACACCAGGCCGGAATGAATCACTGGTTAGTCGTTCCACACAAAACCAATGAAGAAAGAACCTGTCTCACCTGTAAGCGCTTTCATCTGCACCTGTCCAAACATAAAAGATAAGCCTGTGCACAGATAATGAAGAGGTCAATATGCAAACATTGAAAATATCTGTGCAGAATCTATGCATGTATATGTGTGTGTGTATAACAAGGGGGAATCTATTTTCTGGCAGTCCCTGTCATTTCTTGGCTTCGCTAATCCCAACAAAAAGGCATAATAGATTAAAAGTGTCTAGTTTGAGTGGTGGCTAAACAAACACTGTGTGCGGTAGGGTAGCTTACTGAATGGCCATCTCCTCTGGTCCCTGGCACACAGGTAAACAGAGGGATTTCTGGCACGTCTAAAAGTAGATCCCCCTCCTGCTGTGTTTGGTTTGTCCCTGATGCTGCTAATGCACATTGATCCAGATAATCATGGAAGAAATTGGTGAAAAACCAGTGGGGGGGTGTCAGGCATCGGTTAGGGACTTGTGAACAAATGAGCTGCTTGTGGGTAATTGAAGGGGGCATTAGGACAACAATAGCAGTGGTTAACACCCGCCTCTATGAGCCTCTCAGGTATTCCTAGTTCCCTGGATCACATGACAGAATCTGAAATCCACAACAGGCTTAAACAACAATCATAGTGTCATTAGCCAGCCTTTTAACAGAAGGGACAAAACTCCATGGGTTTAGAAAACCCACCTACGATGTGCCCATTTTCCATTAGTGGTTTTAGTTTGAAAAGGACTTGTCTAAGTGTGTATCCATCTGATTAAGAAGTAAAAAGAGAACAACAAAAATCTTAAGAAAGTGGACAAGAAACATTGTTAACTGCCTTTTCAGATTGAGATTCTTTGACATTGTTTGATTGGCAATGGCTTGTATAGGTCATAGGCAACCGTATAATAGTTATGCTTTGCATGTGTCAAATTTTTTCTTGAAGGACTTTTGAAACAGTCTCGTCTATCACATGAAAGCGTGAATGTGTTCAAACAAGACCTTAGATGACATAGACTGTTGAACAATGCACAATATAATTAATAATCATCCATTAGAACTGCACTTAAGCTCATAAAACAGAGGTTCCGCCACATGTCATGTGAAGATGGATGATTATCGTTAGTTACAGTGTCATGGGAAAGTAAATCTGTCTGGTATAATTTGCGGTCTGGAATAAAAATGAACACTGATAAGATCAATATTTAATGAGACAGACGTAAAGCTTAAGGGTTGTCACTTGTGCTTCTGCGATTAATGACATGTCACATCATCATGCTCATCAGATAGGGTTAATCTGAGCTGAAATTTTTCTTCATAATTTATCACAAAAGTCAACAATCTCACTTCACATCTGAACAATCAGACGAAGAATGTCTGATCACTACTTGCTTCCAGGGGGTATTTTCATACATGAACCAATTCTTACTTTGAATCCAATAGTACCAATTGACACAATTGAATTACCTTCGGTTTAATGTGTTCGTGACATAGAGAAGACAAAGGGCTGTTTGTTTCCTAGCTGAGAAAGCCCCCATGCTTGGAGAATCACTCTCTCTGGTAACAGGATCCCACAGTGAGGAGGCTGATTGGTTTAGTCCTGGATCACTGGCCACAGGATCAAACCTGAGAGCAGAGCCTGCTTTTCATGTCAAAACCTTCAAGGGAAAGCAGCGACGATCCAAGAGCAATCACACTTCAGACTTCAAAGTGTCGGGGAAAAAGAGAGGCGAGATCCAGTCCACATTTTTTTCCACGCCGGCCAAGTGCAACTCATGCGTGGAGGAAGGGGAGATGATCTGAGGGGAAGCTGCCACTGAGAGGAAGACGCCCAGGCAGACAGGTGTGCCTGGGCAGGTAGCAGCACATCAGGGCCCCTCCCAGAGTTGAGTGAGACACCAGGACACCACCACCCTCCGCTTCATGCACTAGCACATATCTCGGCTACAGGATAAACGTTTTCCTCATTCTCATCAACACGCATACTGATTACGAGAAAACTACAATCGTGCTGCGAGGACAAACAACACGAGACATCTCATCAAGCTAAACTGCACCGGGAGACAGGCACCTGCATTAGGGTGTAAGGCTAGCGCGATGAATAACGACAGAGGTTGTTAGTATGTCAGTGGCTCATCAGGGCAACTCAATGACAGCCCCGCCTTCTCCCTCCTCATCTTCGCTACCTGTCACTCATCTCTGTTCCACATCACTGCCCACCAGCCAATGGTATGCTGGCGCCTCACCAAGAGCCCAGGCAGCTATTAGAAGCATCTGTTGCAGGCTGACGGACAACCACAAACAGGACATTGAACTCTTGATGCAGTGAGTTAAAAGACACCTTACAGGTGCGATGAACACATCCGTCCCAAAAGCAGTGGGAAGACAGCGTAGACAGGTAGGTCTACAACAGTGAATGGAATCTATTTGTATGTGTGCAATGTGGGCAAAAAAAAAAAAAAACAGCTTGAGGAATTCCTTCCCCTAGCTTCAAATCAATTATGACATCTTAAAAGGAGAGTGGGACGCAGATCACTGGAGATGCATGCACCTCAGTGAGGGAGGCCGCTTTCATCGGTCCTGAGTGAGCAGCGCGGTGAGTACCTGACAGTCCTGATGGAGCTGTGTTTTCCCTGACCCTCTGGTGCGGGCTCACCCTGACACAGGACCCTCCTCTCAAAATACAAGAGCTTCCTCTCCATGTCCCCACATGTAATGCAATACCAGTAAAGTCAGTTCCAGTACCGGGCCAAACAAGCCTGCCCGCATACAGCCTTCGAAGGGGCTCTTTGGTCTTAGTGATTGAACAATTACGGCCTCGGTTAATTTCCCATAAATGGGACAGGACACTTCCCTGGGTTACCTGCATGCCTGCATGTCGTTACCACTACCCACTCTGACTCCATCAAGAGGCTTTCCAATGAAGTCAGTGGCACTGGGCAAAATAACTCACACTTTCATGGCAAATTGGTTTCCATCACAGCATTTGCAGCATGCCTTTAATTTGTCTGCTACAGCTCAGTGAAAAGAGAGAACACGTATGACAGCTGTTCCCAGCTTTATCAGGATTCAGGAACGACTGGAATGAAATGAAAGGGCAACAAGCCTTGTTCTATTAACAGGTTCTCGGTTCCTCTTGTTAAAATGTGGTGAAATATTGATATGAAAAACAATAATTAGGTCTACCGGATTCTGAAAGCTTATTCGATACAATTTACTGCCATACAAAATTGGTTCACCATGTTCGGTGTAGATAATTGGCAAAAGTGTGAACTTCTAGGGATGCCTTGTCCTTCCTAAATTCACTTTGAAAATATTTTTTTATTCAAAATACACTACAGTGATTACTAGACGAACTTCTAAACAAGTAGAAAGCAGAACCTGAAGATTTTTTTATCACATGAAAGCACATGAGGCCAATCTAAATTCAACACATATCTTGCATCTACAATGTTGATTAAAAGAAAAGAGCATGGGATGTTGCACCAAGCAGTAAAACACGAGTCATACAACAAAGCATACATGTAACACTGCAGTAGCAGTAACGGCTCCAGTCTTGGTATTTTGTAATGTATTTGTCTTTGTGTTGTTAGGTTTTTATGTTGTTGCATCCATGTGTAGGACCTTCATGGACTCAGAGATCATAGAACTGGTATCAATCTGTCCATAGACCCCCACCAAGAAGGCCTTGTGGAGCAGGATGTCTGCATGTTCTGGAGGAAAAAAGCATTGTCAAAACACACAAAAACATGTGAATTTGCCATGATCACTCCCGTTTTTAATCTGTTCACACACTAAGACAGGAGCCAAGAGCAGGTAAAGAAGCATCGTCGAAAGAACGAGCAGTCAGAGAAACACTCACCTTGACAGAGCAGCACAAATTCTGGAAGGTTCCTCAAGGCTGTCTGTACCACATCAAAGTTCCCGCTGCCCATACAGTACATGAAGGTAGGAAGGAAGTCTGCTGCCATGCTATTCCAACGAAACAGACAAATGTTACTCAAGGACGACATACATTTTGTGGAGTCTATCTTATCAGACAAGACATAAGCAGTTCACTGTTTGGCTCAACACCATGGTGAAGGGGGGAGTGCTTGGTCTGGGGTTAGGGCGTTCTCACCGGGGGTTGTTCTGGATGCAGCGCAGGGCCAGGCTGAAGGCCATGTTACGACACAGCTCTTCAGAGGAACTCATTAGTCTCTGGAGGTCGTTCTGAGGAAGAGACGACGCGGGACATTTTAACACACAGTTTGTTGCTTGTTGTTTTTGTTTTTTTATACAAACGTGTCCACGTGACTTACAGCAAAGTACTGGATGATCTCCGGGCTCCGCTTGGACTTCTCGTCCACCTCCGCCAGCACTTCCAGCATGTCTGCAACACGAAGTAGGAGGAGACAAATGACGGAACGGTGATCAAAACCTTGTTTTTAATTGGTTGAACTGTCTGTTGTGACTGACGGTTACCTACCTTCCACGGCTTCTCCTCTGGAGATCTTCTTCAGACACATGGTCATGTCAGCAGCAGTCACAGGAGAAGAGGCCGATATACTGACCATGGGCAGGGACCCCGCTGAGGAATCATCTAAAGAAGAAAAATCGGATAAGTCACAAACCACTAACACACCTACCCAACAATCTATTTCCATTGACACGGCTAATGGTGAAAATGTCAACATTTCTATTTTCTATTCAAGGACAGATGATGTTGTGTAAGGATCGTGTCTTTCACGAACACCACTGACGAGGTGTTGACGTCAGCACTGGAAGGATGTGGGTTTGGTTCTGGGGCTTGGTCTTACCCTCTCTGTCCTCCTCAGAGACCTCAGAAGAGCCTGCCTTCACAGGCAGAGTGAGCCCAGCCAGCAGGGACTTAAGCTGACCCAGCTCTGGGTTCTCCGAGGAGAGACCCCTGGTGGGACACACAGGAACAAACCACTAAACTTAGCACAGCTGGGCACAAAAAGACTTTGTTTATGATGCTGCTACTTTTTTGCCACGTACATTTGTATAGACATGTGTATTTATGTATTTTTAATTAGCTATTCGACTTACTGCAGGATATCAGAGTGCTTCTGTAGGTAGGGGATAGCTGCAGCCCCGTTATGGATGATGTACTTCTGGATGAATTGCACAAACTTATTGAGGAAAACCAGTGGTGAGCGAGTTCGCAAGAAATTCTGTAAAGGAGACACAAGATGAAATGTATAATTTCAGAACAAAAAGATAGATGGTGTCAATGAAACAATACAAAAGGCATATTGGGCCATGTGACAACCAAATAACAGGTAAGCATCCTCTTCTGCAATGCGAAACCTACCGAAAATCTGAACAGCTTGGCCAAATATCGGATAAACACGGTCCTTAACCATGAAGGCAGCTCGGTGTATTTGTCGTCACCATGGAGCTAACACAGGCTGTGCCTCACCTGAAGAACCTTCATGAAGGAGAGCAGACAGTCCTGCAGCGCCCTCTGGTGGTCGCTGTGGAACACCAGCGGCTGCAGCAGCTCGAGGATGGCCAGCACGTTGAGGAAGAAGGCCAGGTGGTTCTGTTGCCGGAACTCCTGGAAGTTGAGGTGGATGCGTCCGTGTAACAGTCCTGCGACCATGGGCAGGTGTCTGGAAACGCGCACAGACAGAGAGTTACCACCGAGACACACGCTGTCCTCTGTTACATCGAGATCACACACACAGAAAAAACGCAATCCAATTCAACATCCATGATTACATGAACCGTTTCCTGAACGACCCTCACCTTAGGAGCAGGACTGGGTGGGACACAGCCAGCTTCCTACAGGCTAGGTTAGCATCCGACATGCTGTTCTCGGCAGACTTGGAGTCTCCCGTATCGGACAGTAATGTAACCAGGCGATGGACCAGGATGTCCATCTGAAAAGCAGCAAATGACCAGGCAGTCATTAATATACAAGGATGTCTATCACCTTCTCTACATTAGCACTGCATGGCAGGAAGGTGAAACGGGGGGGCCCCCCGGGAAGCGTGACGCCAAGCGGAGCGGAGCTGTACCTTGCAGGTGCTCCCGTCCGCAGCCCCCTCGCTGCTCAGGGTGGCTTCGGGCAGGGTGACGTGCTGGATCACCTCAGGGAAGTGCAGGTAGATCTGGAGCAGGAGATTCTGACAGCGCTTACTCATCACACTGCCAACACAAGAGAGGTTGAACAGGAGAGATGTTCATCTCTATCCGTTTCAGTCCCAGTGACGGAGAAGGGGCACGCTGTACGGTCAATGAGGGAGTGCTAGATAGTGCGCCATCTGCCGGTTTAAAAGGTTTAAGTCGGCACGTATTGGCTGGAGGATATTTGGTGGAGAAGAATGACCTTGACCAAGAGAGTCAAGACTTAAAACTGCCTTTTCAACAGTGGATATGTAATCGTGGCGTAAACACCAGCTTATCTGCCTATGAGCCTAAAAGAGGTTGCTGTAAAGAGAATCCCATGCACACAACAAGTACTTGTTTATCCTACACAAGGCCAATCCATCTACTTTGTAGGACGGTTTTAGCAAACGATGTTTTTACTACCAACAATTTTACCAGACAGCTTAGCTGTACTTAAAATATTGTAATTCGGAAGCTAATTTTACTTGACCTTGGCCAAAGTTTCCTCATTAAAGTAGTTTAATAACCAGAGACATATTCATGAAAGAAGGTTTTGCCGCCACAAAGAGTTGCACCCTGATCTCTGACAGCTAAGTCGAAGCAGGAATTCACAACACAGGGAAGTTTAGAGCTTCAGCCTTAATCCTCTTGGCTTCATTATAATACATTGAGCTTTTAAAGAGATCACAGCACAGACGACTTCTGCTGGTTTTAATTTCACACCAATAGACCTAATTATCGAGTTTTCCCTGGTCCACGGCATTGTGCTTGACAGAGACCGTTCAGTCTGAAAAATTTCATCTGCTCCATGTGGGAGAATCTAGTGTGATATGCCCCGAGTTTATCAGTACATTCCTTTTAGAGGCCAAAGACCAAGTTCAATACGTGGGCTAATTGGAAAGAGAGAAGAAGAAAAAAACGATGTTTAACTCCATGACCTGTGGGCACTTGGGGGAATTTCATGGGACAAAAATATACATATTTTTCTCAGTTAATTTCGGAAGTGATGGGATCCAGAAGAGAGAGGGACAGATGCACAGACAGAAAAGAAGAGGGGGGTGACGCTTAACTGACAAAACAGCAGCAGCCTCGTTCTCTGACAGCCCCTCTGCTCCATACCTGTCTCCCCATTTCTTGGAGCAGTTGATGAGGTACTGGGAGACCTTCTTGACGTCCTCCAGGTCCTGGCAGCAGGAGTGCAGCAGGGGCAGGCGGGCCTGGATGAGGGAGCAGGAGGCCTGGTCCAGCGTGCCGCGGCCCTGGGGCGAGTCGCGGCTGTCCAGCTCAGACTCGGACAGGATCAGGTCCACCAGGCTGATGAGCTCCTCGGGGCTCAGGCGCAGGACAAACTTCTCCGTCCGCTTCTGCGGGGTGGGGGAGGAACGGGGACAGCCATCAGTCAGGCATGGTGGGGGAAGGAGGGGTGTCGGGAAAGGGGGAGGTTTGGGGTTTGGGGGGAAGCAATGGGGTTTCCTTACTATTAATATATAATATAAAATATACTTGTTTAAATGGGACTTTAGGCCACGAGGAGCAGTATGGACTACCTGCCATACATTTAGTGGACGCTCTTATCCACAGCGACTGACCGTAAGTACAGGGACATTCCCCCCGAGGCAAGTAGGGTGAAGTGCCGTGCCCAAGGATACAACGTCATTTGTCACGGCTGGGGATCGAACCGGGAACCTTCTGATTACCAGCCTGATTCCCTAACCGCTCAGCCGCCTGACCTGCCATACCTGGGGAGTCTTCTGGTCGCGGCCCTGCCAGATACGAGGGATGTGGCTGCAGGCCCACAGGAAGTCCAGGGCCGAGGAAGGGTCAAGTCTGAGGCAGAACAACGCATCGGGCTATTAGAAACATCTAGAACGCTATTCAGTCCACCCTGTGCTAACACGTTTCCATAGGAGGGTGGTGGGGTGAGCTGCATGTCCCACCTCTGGTCTTTGGGCTTGCCGAGGAGAGCGCTAATGCACTGGTGGAGAGTGGTCCAATTGGACTGGTGAGTCAGCAGGGCCAGGAGGTAGGGCCTGTAGGAGGGGGTTCCTCTCGCCTGCAAGACAACACCCAGAGAGACACGATGAGCCGGACCACTCGATTTCAAACGAAGGCGTTATGAAAATGATAACGCCGCACTGATTAGGTTAGCGTTACAACAGAGCAAGCAAGCGACAAACAATGACAGCTGAGGTTCACCTTGTTGAGAGCAAAGAGTAGCTTCTGCTGAAGGTCAGGACACACTGAGGTCACCTCTGGGTCAAGGTGTTCCAGCCAATCAACCAGCAGACCTGAGCAAGACCCCGTCTTTGTCTCTGAGCGGCTGGGGAGGAGATAGACAGCATTAAACACATGACTGTTGTCTACAGGATTCTCTAGAGAGACACTCCGTTTCAAAAGAACAATACGGACCAAAGAGTCCATACAAAAAAAAAGGTTACACAAATAAAAGGTCATTTGATGCACATCACAGGTCTATGTTCAGATCTATGCCAGTTCTTTGTCTCCAGGGGAGCATTAGAGGCGCTTTGCTCACATTCTAGAATCCGCCTCCATTTTCACGGCCTGCTCCTCGCTCCCTTGGAGGAGCAGAGATATCACCATGGTAACAGGGCCCGCTGTTCCCGTTTGTGTTCCGACGGTCATTAACAGGGACAACAGCTCCTCCAAGTACAGAGACTTCACCTCCAGCAGCCCCTGTAACACTGGCAGAACAAACAGCATGTCTCGGTGATCACGAGAGGGGGTAGTGGGGGCTATTTCAGGGAATACGGTGGAATATTTGGCAGTTCCAAAACAAACACCGAAGACAGCAGGCGATATGGTGAAGGAAAAATCTCGTGATTTAAATGGAAAAACAAAGACTCATGGGAGCAAGGAAAGCCAAACCCACACACCAAAAATACGGACTACCATTATCACATTTTTTGTGTAACCTAAGTCACAAGCTTTGCCACAACCAGATGACTGTTACGACATCTTTCATCGTGTTTGATGGGAACTTGAGAACATTGGACATAAACAAGCTCAGAGTGGCCAGACCTCACTCTAGAGATTGGTTGGGTTTAAAGGAAGGAACGTTCTTCAAAGATAAACAAAATGAAGAAAAAAGAAAAAAAACTGACATGGGGGCCTAAAAACAGGTCTGGAGCTATTGCGAAACACCGGCCATGCCTTTCAACACGGCAACAACAAGGGGATAACATATTTCCACAGAGCCGTGATGGTTCCACTTCCAAACTGAACAGACACTTTCAAATAACACATAGCCTAACACCCACTGATCTACCTTTGCCTATGAGTTCAGGCTCTGCGTTACACCTCTCCCCTGCCCTCAGGGAGGCGATGATGGCTCTCACTGCCACCTCAGAGTCCCGTCTGTAGGCCAGGTCCTTGTCCAGGTGCAGAAAACCTGTGCGAACTGCAGAGCAGAGACACTCGGTTATCGCGACTTGAATAAACGCCATGGCGACAGTGGGGCGGTAGTAGCCGGATGTCGGACTGAGGCGAGAGGTGCCCACCATCGCTGAGTCGATGTTTGTGAGAGAACTGTCCAGCGAAGGACTTGACCAGGGTCTGCATTGGCCCCGCCTCCACAGAGGGGTTCTCCAGCCAGGTCAGCATCTCAATGATGGCCTTGAAGAAGAGCGAGGAGAAGGTCACATCCTGGGTGACCAGCCGCTGGGGGGGGGGGGGGGAGAAGGATCACAAGGAGAGAGACAAGGAGAATAAAAACAAGTCCAAAAAAGCCACAATCGACCAATCAGTATTTGGCGTTGGCGGTCGGCGGACAGATCGAGTAGAAGCTAGCACTGCCAGGTTGCACCGACCTGGTAGAGGTGAAGCTGGCGCAGCAGCGGGCAGGAGAGGGTGTGGCTGCGGTGCATGGCCAAGACCAGGGGCCCCGCGTGGGCAGAGCTGAGCAGGGTAGCGAGAGCCTGCAGGAGACGGACAGCCACGCCGCCCGGCTGGGGCTGCCCCTGCCTGGCACGCATCAGCTCCTGTGCCAGGGCCTGCTGCAGCGCCAGGGAGAGCTGGCGAGGCGGCGGGCCGGGCCAGCGGGGGTCCGCCTTCAGGGGGAACATCTGTGGAGAGGGGAAAACAGATGAGTCACGCAGGAGGTCTGCAGACTGCACTACCCCGCCTCCAAGCTCTGTCAGCAGACAGGATCAATTACAGTGTGCTTTACAAGAGCTATGTGGTGAACAAAACAAAAGAAATGCTTTGATCTTTATATTGGCTTTTTATCAAAGTTTATGAGAGAGGATCTTAGTCTGTGACGGTCAAATTGAGTGACTTCAGGCGGGTTTTTCGTAAAACTTGAGACAAATGCGCCTACCTGAGCAAGCATGCCGGTGAGGTCATCGTCCGGACCAATTGTAGGTATCTGATTGGCTGCTCTCATCTTGACAGAACTATGAGGGGTCTCCACGGTGACCTTGGCCCGGCTCACCTCCGCACTGTCTGTGAGGGCGACAACACAATCACTGGTCAACTGGCACAACCCCCTCCGTTTGTGACGTTCGTCGAGTGGCACGCCGCGTCGGCCCAACAAACCTCTCCGAGCGGGAATGGAGGAGCTGAGCAGTGTGTGGAAAGTGTGCCCCCCGGTGGCACCTCGCTCACGCTGCACCTCAACCAGCTGGGCCATGTACGCTGCGGGGAGACACACAGAGCTGTTAGCAACCCGCGCCCTCCTAAGGTAGCCATGCAGAGGGGACGCAAAGGCAGCGCAGAGCAGACGCTCACTCTTGTCCATGATGTTCTGCTCCAGGGTCTGCGGGTCGTGGGACACGGCCTGGTCCAGGTACTGCAGCAGCTTGCTCATGCTGGACACTGGGATGCCGAACGACTGGACGAACAGCAGCAGCTGCTGGGGCTCCAGGTCTTGCAACGCTGAAGAGAAACACACACCAGTTATACAAGCGCGCGTTTTCATATCGCCGATGCAACGCCCGGCCCCCTTTTAAGAGAACGAACGTCGGGATCGTGGGACTCGCACCTGCATCGACCAATCGCGCGACCTCCGAGCGGATCATCCGCAGCTTCAGCCAATCGGGCAGAAGGAGAGCCTCCTCGGAGGTGTCCACCAGGAAGGCCGTGGGGAGGGGCTTCTTGTCAGGGAACCAGATGTCAAGCAGGTTGTAGAATTCATTCTCCCCTGAAAACATGGACAAAAGTACAGACCATGCGTGAACCCCCCAACGTCCGATAGCGCCGCGCGTTTCCAGTACAACGTCCACAGTGTGACAGCAGACGTTTGTAGTGGCAGCACTCGTTTGACGGAGAGAGTGCTACTCTGATGCCGACGCTCCGTACCTTTCGCCGGCCCTAAGGTCAGCAAGATGACCATGGCGTGCACCACCAGGATGTGCATGGTGGCCGTTTCCCCCGTGGTCCAGCGCAGGAACACCTGGTCCTGAGACTCAGACTGTCGACAACACCGACACGCGTTACACACAGCACTTGAATGACGAACGTAGCGACACGTAGCGACACTGGCCAAACGTCCGCGCGAGTCCTTACCCAGCTGTAGAGGTCTTCTCCCTCCTTGGTCTTCCTCATCCTCCGGATGTAGGTGGAGAAGATGGTGAGCAGGGCAGAGAGCACGGCGTGGGACTCTGGCCTGTAGGAGTGCTTGGAGAACAGGCTGTTCATGATGGTGGAGCGCTCCACGATCAGCCGCGCTATATCCTGAGACAGGACGACAACAGCAACACAGCGGTCAGCGTCTCGCCAGGAGCGGGACACGAGCGCTACAGGACGGCTGGATCTCGGTGGCGTGTGTACGCATTTTTAGAGGTCGGCAGGTTCAAATCCACCCCTGTACGTCGCTTTAGATCAAAACACCTGCTAAATAAAGGAACAGGGGTACAGGGGGACGTGTGACTGAGGCATGCGTAGTCATGGGTTACCAGCGCCAGGTCGTTGTGAGATGACTGCTCCTCCACCGGGGCATGCTGGGATAGGTAGATGAGGTAGGCGCTGATGGTCTGAGGGTCTGTCTCCATGTGTATGGCCTGGGGAAGATCAAACACACCCATCAGCTGGCCTGTTCCCGCTCCACAGAGGTTGGAGTATTATCAATAATAGAATAAATAAGTGTTTCGGGTGATGAAAACCGGTTGGGTGACTTATGTTGTATATGAACATAACCTAAGGTATTCGTATTCCATTTATTTTCTGGCCTCATGGCAATACACGACTGAGAGTCGTTCTGGAGAACACAGACCTGCTGTAGGGCAGTGGACGTCATGCCTCGCACGCTGTCAAACAGCGGGAGTTTGGGGAGGTCTTGAAGCAGCCACTGGTAACCTGGCAACAGCTCACCGTCGGCCGAGTCTTCTTCCATGGGCTGGTCCCTCTCCTCTCCGTCCTTCAGCCCGCCCTCCGTCAGCACCAGAGACAGGCCCTGCGACGGTGGACGGTTAGCCGCTCCCCATACCGTATAGGCATTGCGTGGGTGTGTAGGTGTATGTGCGTGTGTGGTTAACTGGACCTGTGAGACACCATACCTTCATGGCCAGCACTCTTGAAGCCACCTGCGAGGAACTGAGCCTGCGCAGGAAGTAGTCCAACACCTCACACGTGGTCTGCTCATCTGCTTTAGGACCCAGCAGCAGGTCCTGCAGCCTTCCAAGCAGCTGCCTCTGTTTCTGCTGCCTCTGGCAGGGGACAGACGCAGCCATTGGTGACTAGTCCTGACAAAACACTCAAATATGCAATGGATCTGGCTTGGGGAAAGAATATCCCTTCATACTTGTCGCTTTTTGGCTCTCTGCTCTTTGCTCTCTGCCTCGTCCTCGTCTTCGATGGGCATGGTGTCGTCTGCAGCATCGTGGAGCAGGAACTCGCACAGGCACTGCACAGGCAGCACATCCAAGGAGCCTTCACTGGACTGCACCAGGTCGGCCAGCCAAGGCATCGACTGGGACGAGGCCTAGCATGACCGGGGAGGAACGGTTAGACGCCGACCCCAGGGGATGGAGACTTGGTGAGCCAGTACTGAGAGAGGGTGCCACCGCACGCTAACCTGTCTCTGGATGATGTTGAGCAGGAAGTCGGGGTTGCGGCTGCGACAAAGAAGGTGGCCCAGACGCAGGGACTGGTTTAGGGTCTTCACCTGTTCCTGGACCTGTGGAGGAGGTCTGCGAGGAGGGCCCCTGGACACAGACACACACGGGTTCAGCAAGTCACAACACCACTTCAAGTCCAGTCAAAATCGAAGACACTTCCCGGGCAAATCCAACTGATTGTTCAGGAAAGACCAAGCCAGATACCTAGCATTCAGACACAAAGGGAAGGAGTGCCGGGGCTAGGATGCGAGTAGTTCAGCAGGGCTCTTACTGTGGGTCCAGACTGGTGAGCTGGCACAGCAACAGACTGTTGCTCTCTGTGATGGTCTGCTTGGTGGAAGCTGCTGCCAGGTGGCTCTCAAACGCCAGGATTTCCTGCTTCTCTCTCTGGGAGATCTGCAGCTCCCGGCTGATCATCTCAGTCTTGGTCTCCTCGTCCGCAACCGTGCATGGAGGATAGGAGTAGTTACTGTCCGGGTAAGAGAAAAGGACGACAACACGTTTGTTGGGTTGATAACTCATATTTGGAGTTTAGGCTTGTGGGTTTAAGCATGCTTACTTGGTCATGACCATTTCCATTAGCATTTTCAGTGTGGGATAGCCATCCCAAGCTGCCAAGCCTGACGAAACACAAGGGAATATTAAGGTAAAGAGTACTGAAAACACAATTGTGTAATCTTGCATGTGAAGACTTAACAGAGACTTGCAGGTTATCAGTCATACCTATCTTCTGAGGATTGAATGCAGCCACAACAAGCAGTAGAAGCCACGCCTTCCAATATAGAGTAGATATGGCCAGGTTTGGAGGTTGATACCTACAACAACAATTTGGTTTACATTCCAAAGAAACACTACTAGTTCTGCTACTGTAGTAATGCAGGACTTCCCTGAAGGTAACAAAGCAGAGAGAAGCACTGGACATACCCTGCAGGCAGCTGGATGTTCTCAGGATGGTGATATGTGCACAGGTTGAGCACTGCATCGATGAGCTGGATCCTCTCCACTTTCAGCACATCCAGATCTACAACACAGCATCAAGTCAACTCAGTGTCCTCACGTCCGGCCACGCGGCTTGAGCGATACGGAAGGTGGCATCGAGACCCTGGCCGGGTCAAAGACGTACCATCTGACTGAACCCCGGCTGCCCTCTTCACCAGGTGGTCGGCCAGCTCCATGGCGTCAGCGGGGCCCAGGGGCAGTTCGCGTGACAGGCCGATGACCAGGATACGCATCAACGTGTCCTCCAGCAGGGGCACTTCAGAGCACAGACGAAGGAAAAAGCTAGCGAAAAAAAAAAGAAACCGTCTAATTAAAGACCGGCACAAACAGAGGGAGGGACACACCCACGGAACTTTCTGGTTGTTGAAACGCTCACTTCCTGTCACTTTCAGGGGGCCAGTTGTCCCATTTGTAGTAAGTCTCTGGCTGCTCTGTGAAAAGCACCTTGTGAAGGCTAGGGAAGAGAATCAGAGAAGAAAGAGGATCAGTCACAAGTGCATGAAGGACATGTAACCAGTATTTCATCCCAACAGTGTTTCATCAACTAACAAACGCTCAATGTACCGGTCCATTACGTACCAGTGGACATAGTCCTTGGGACCCGTTTTGCTGATAGTGGGCACGACCGTGTGGAGCCACCACACAGCATCCCTCTGGATGGCTGCTATCTGGTTCTGGAAGGACCTCAGCACCTCGAGATCTGACACAAAGCGGGATGTTAACTGGGGTGTTCAAACAAAGCCGGAAAATAAACGTCCACATGTAAAGTGACAGTTGACAGGTCAATTTACACGCACTCTTCTTCTCTCCTTTGTCCCAGGCGACGCCGGCCTCCTTGACCTGAGCGGTGATGCCCAGCATCATGGACACTGTAAGAAGGTCAGTCACCTGGATGACAAACCGTTCCTGTGGGACAGACAGACGTCATAAGACCCGGCGACTTTCAAAAGCTGTAGGTAAGGCACTGGATCGGGACTTTAGACTGAGATTGCATTGGCAGTCAACAGTCTGCACGTTGCTCACCTTGAACTCCAAGTCTACATAGGTGGCCTCCTTCCTCTCCTGCATCAGGCCCAGACAGAAGGACTGGAAGTTGATCTCGTGCTTGGTCTGTTTGACAATCTCCCTCAGTAAGGCCCGTGAGGCTCTGAGGTAATCGTCCTTGTTAGTCAGCAGGTCTTGGAACACCATGGCAAGAAACTGGGGCCAGGAGAGAAACAAGAACAGAGAGAAGGCAGGTGATATAGAAATGCACAGACATGATAA
The DNA here is from genome assembly GCF_054491055.1 of Hypomesus nipponensis. Lineage (NCBI taxonomy): Eukaryota > Metazoa > Chordata > Actinopteri > Osmeriformes > Osmeridae > Hypomesus > Hypomesus nipponensis. The sequence continues at coordinate 5,275,373 of NC_140377.1, read as the reverse complement.
GGCGAGCTTGTTTATTCCCAGGTGTCAGTATGGGGTATTCTCGTACCTTGGGAGCCTGCTCTGGGCTGTGTTGGAGAACCGTGTGGAGAACCTGCATGTTGTTGGGGTTCCTGGCATTGGACAGCTCGTTAAAGATCACCAGCTTCACCATCGTGCCGAGGTTGTCTCTGTGTGCGTTCAGAAGCTCTCTGGAAACCAAACGCAAACACAGCACAGATCAGTGCTTTGAACTTGTTGTTTTTTTGTTTTTGTTTTTCCAGAAAGGATTCCTGGATCGAGAAGACAGCCTACGCACCTGACACAGAGCATGTAGTGATTGAGCAGGACTTTGGGTTTGAGGCGGATCTTGATCAGGTTAGAGATCACCTCCATGTCATCCGCTCCGTGAGAGTTGCAGTTCATACACAGCGACATGAGGAGGTCCTGAGCCGGGCGAGTCAACTGCCGACAAATCAACACACCGTTAAACAAGAACGATTTTGTGGAATAACAGAGCTGAAATAAGCAAGGAATTGAAATCTGCTGAAGAGGACCAATTCCCAACTACCATGTATGATGGTTGATGGGGGATGCCTTGTGTAAAGTGGCTGTGTTGCACGTCTCACCTTTGGGTTCTGCAGCCACATCTCCAGCCTCTGCACAGCCATGAGCCGCACCTCCTTATAGCCACAGGTGGCAGTGAGCAAACGCAGAAGGTTCCGGGAGACGTTGTCCATGGGCTGCCTGCGGTTCAACTGATCCCTCAGGACGTCCAGCACATAGTCCTCCACGCTCTCAGCCAACTCCTCATACCTGTTTCACGTCGAAGAGGAGAATAAAAGACAAAATGCTTCTTGAAAGAGATATATCATCTCAACCAAGGCAGAAGAGACCGACGTCTTCAGGAAACGATACCTTGGCATAACTTGACCATCGTCCTCAGGGCTAAGCTTCTCCTCGGCAATCAGCAACTCAGTCTGGCTATCATCCTCATCTGGGGTGGACGGATGAGGACTGCTGCCTGGAGCACAACAAGTTAGACGTCAGTTCACACTGAAGCCTTCCATGGCAGGATGTCTAGATGAACAAGCTGGCCTACATAGTCCTACCTGCACTGAGATCCCCTGCAGAGCGGCCAGTGTCTGTCTGCAGCAGCATACTTTTAGGGGGCATCTTGGTGCCAAAGGCAGTCTGAATGTTGTCCACAAAGTTCTTACAGTGGGAACTGTCCACCCAGATTCTCTCCCCCAGAGAGTCCTCTATGTACACCTGAAAATCATCGTCGTCATCATCATCATCATCAAGAAGTTCCAATTAGTCTTAACAGATTTTGGATTGTTTTCATTGGATTGTTGTAGACAGCTGACAAAATGAAACCCAAAAGATGCTCACTTTGACAAAGATCTCTGGCCAGTTCTCATCCTCCTCATAGGCAGCCATCAGCAGATTGCAGGCGAGTACAGACACAAGGCTGTTACCTTTGGCTTTGAAGTTGATTGAGGCATCTCGGCGCAGAAGACTGCACAACGCCTGTACACAAAAACAGTTATGAGCATCCCGTGAAACTGAATAGAACTACATTGAATAGTTTGTCTCAATTCTTACCTCAATAATGCCTTCCGTGGCAAAGACGTTGGGCTTAATCTTAGCCAGAAACATGAGGCTGAGATACAGGGTGATGTCAGGCTTGGCTCTGTTCATCTTCAGTTGTTTGACTGCCCCACACAGCACTCCCTCGATGCGGTCGTCGTTTCCCTCTGATTCTGCTGCTTCGATCTCATCTAGCAGCACAGCTGGGGGTACTACAAGAATGGCACAGTGTTCAAAGAGAATCAGATACGGTTGAATATGATAGGACCGCTACCATTTCCGGTTAACAAACATAATAATCAAAGTGTCTTACCTTCTAATGGCACCACTGAGGGTTCCTTGATAGAGGGCGATATAGCTCTCTTGTCCACTGCAACCACATCAGCCAGTCGCCCCAAAGCACTTACGGGAGGGGTAGAGGATAATTTGGGGCGCTTCACAAGGCTGGACAAGCCAGAGGAGGAGGGGAGGGATGAAGAAGCCTCTCGTTTACGGTCAGAGGGGGTGGATGATGGCTTCAGAAGTACCGCAGGTGCTTTTGACTCTCCACCCTGGCTCTTTGACCCCAGTGCTATGAAGTCCCCCGGGGGAGGGTGCCCTGGTAGAGTAACAACATCATTGATAGTTATCCACTACAGAAAATGAGTATTTATCTAGCTCTACATCTTTGAACCCTTTCCAAAGTCAGCTGAGATGTACTGCGATCGGGCTGTCTCACAAAGCACAATAAAACATAGATTGTTACCAAAGTTGATACAATGTTTTAGACTATGTATGTCTTGACTTGACCACAGTTGCTTGCTACATACCTGATGGTTTTGCGGCACTGGGACGCCTTAATGCTGTGGGCTTTGGACGATTCATTTTAACTTAGATCATGTACTGTACCTGCTTCTTTGTATGTGAATGGCTAGGTTAACAAGCAAACGAAATAGCTATCACCAGAGCGAAACAGAAAAAACGCCATATAAAGCTCTCTTATTGAGCAGTAACAATAAGTGGAGTTCATACGTAACTGTGAAGTTATCTATTTGTAGAGCAAAGCAAGCTATCTCATTTCTAAATGTTTTAGGTTGGGATCAAAATTAGTTTGCATTGGAAAGCTAGCTTGCTAGCTAGCTTGAGGGCTAAGATTGTTGAGCGGAACTTCCTCCTCCGCAACGTATTGTATTCAAGAACGTTAAATATGCGCGTGATGCGCACGGTGTGCTGCCCGTAACTTAGCGGTGCATGTTCTGCTTTCAATCATGAGCTTGAGGAATGCCTCGATTGAGCGGGGATTTCATTTGTCCGTGTGAGTGGATTCATACACGAGCCAATGTCTGGTTGTTGTGTTTTACAATCTTGAATAGCTTTTCAAAAGCTATTCATATGCACAGATTATGAGGATGATATTGCTTTTCTGGGATTTCATTGTAGACTTCCACACCTTGTTTTGTACCACACCACACAACACAAACACTTCAAATAGCCTATTAACCGAGGGTTTGACTGTCTTGCGTGCAGCATCTGCGTGACTTTCTTGAGACGCTAAGCAAGGAAATCAAAATGCAGAGATGGATAGCATGGAGATGTGTTAAGGTCAACGGTAATGAAAAAATATGAGACTTAATAAATAATGTGCCTATATTATAAACATGTCCTGATCCATTTACAATAGCCCATGTTAGCTACTCTGATTGGACAATTTTTAGTTTAGCATGAAAACTCAGAGGTTAAATGATTATTTATGAGATAAAGTTGGTCCCAGCACACCGTTCATGTGTTCAGTCAACCATGTCGCATTTTCAAAAGACGTAGGGCCTACTGTGTATCCTGTAGTTCAACTAATAAAGTTTCAGTCATGTAAAATATATAACCTTTCGTAATTATGTTTAACATCTTTGTTTCCATGCAATGTAAATATTTTACAACCTTTTACAGACATGCGCAACATTTTGTTTTGTAAAAACGATTTCATTCAATTATTGCGAGAAGTGCGGTTCTAAAAGAGAAAATGAATTGAATGTAAGCCAGGAGTTCATAACAAAATACAGCAATAGTTTTAATTTTAATATTTTTTTTATTTTTTATTATGTAAATATTGTCCATGAGGGACTGCTTGGGACAGGTGGCGCTGTTCACTCCTCATAGAATACGTTGTGTCTGGAAGGCGTTAGTGGATGAGTGGACAAGTGTAGCCACAGGACCAACAAATTGCATTTTGTTTCCTTACAGCCTAAATCCAATAGTCGTCATCAGCAGAATGCCTCTAATCTACAGATTAATTTCGCAAACTCCCTAAAAGCATGCATTTGCCAGCTGCGTCTCATTTCTATTTCTGGCCTCCCCTAGTTTCCCACTTGACTCACGTCAGCAGAAAGTTATTTTCATGAATGGAGGGGGCGGTCACGAGGAATTGGTGACGTGAATGCTGTCGGAAGCAAAGCGTGGAATGTTGTTACATTGTTGTTGTTTTGTAGTTAATTCAGAAGGGGGATACATTGCAGTCCGACTGCTGGACACGTTTGCTAATTCGCGACAAGTAACTTCAAACCTCTATCGGAAAGCAACTTCAAAAGTTGTACGCATTCCTGAAAGAATATCCGCGCTCACAAGGTGAGGAAATGTTTTTTTCTGTGAAGTTTTTTTTTCCTGGGAAGATATGTCGACATTCCTATCTAAATTGCTGATGTTACGTGACAGATTGTAGGGTATGCGTTTGAGACTTCTTAATTCAAACGTAAAACATGTTTTTAGATCGTTTCATTACAACGTTTAAAATACCATTTAATTGTAACGCTTGAAGATTATTTAGAATTAAGGATGTATTTTAGACACGTGCCAGGGAAGACTATGCTATGCCAAAAGCCAGTTTATCAATGTATTTTGTTGTAGCCTAATCGTGCATGTTAAGCTATATTTTAAAATATGCCTAATGGTTTAAACTCTTATCATAATTTGCCAAATAATATAGTATACTCCGTCAATTTGTCTTCTGATTTATAGGCTACATTAGCTATATTAACTATGATGGGCTATAAACTTTCAAAACTCTGATATCATAACCAATTGTTGACAATCCCCCAACGTAGGCTAGGTGTTTTCATAGTATCTGACTACGTACTAAATAACACGTGGTCTATATTTTAGAGTTCTAGGACAAAGGGCAAGATGTCAGGATAAACCATCAGGCTAATTCAAAAAGGGGCCGCAAAAAGTGCCTCTTCAAAGGGACAAAACAGCATCGCTCTAGACTACAAGGCTACAATTCTGCAATTTTTCTTCGACGCGTTAAGTCTGTGTCCACTAAAAAGACGATGACGTTTTAATACAATACGGTTTTCTTGTGCACCTGAACTGTAAACATCAGACAGCTTCATTGTCCGTAGCTATTTTATTTTCTTAGCTGCATTCGTATATTCTGCTAGTATCTCCAGACAGTAAATTGCATGACATTTGATTATCCTACTTGATATGAACTCAGTGTTGTTTTGTTCAACTGTCCCAACTGCTTAGTACAGTGTCTTGCAGTGGCCCTGGCTCAGCAATAGCACTTATCAGTCACAGTATAACACATAGTCCAAGATGAAATCGAATCTACTTGCAGACCTACAGTGAATGCAATAATTTGAACGTCACCTTCAAAAAAAGCTTGTTGCTGGGTATGCTTGGCCAAGTTGTGCCTCCCCCATAGTAAAAATAAATAAGACGTTAACAATATAATTGTATATTTAGTTTACACATTTCATATGTCTGGACTCAGGACCAACTTGGACATTTTACCTTTAAGGGCATTGTGATTTTGATGGAAAATATGATACAATCTCATAAACTTACTTAAAAAAAAAAAAAAAACGTTTCCATAAAGGGCCCAGGACTTTGCCCGAGGGGCTGGCTGAGTCACTATTGACGAGGTATCTGTGGTTAAGACCTCCTACATCCAAGTGTGCTGGATCTCTACTTTTAGAAATGCAGGAGGAGTGTGTGTAGTGCACTGTCATGGGGATAACGCCAGGCTCAGTGACTGATGTGATGATGTCAAAGTGAGAAGGAAGCTAGATTCCATCTACTTACCCAATAATGACACAATATGTCTTCTCTCTTTCTTAATGCAGTGAATAATAATCTGAATATATTTCTCAGGACGGGATTAAGAGAAATCTGCTCAGTTCATAGACAAGGGGACTTGCGTGTTTTTTTATTTATTATTTTCTTTCTTTTTTTCTTCTATGTTTTGAAAATGAAAAGCTGTGGTTAGTGAAGGTATGACTCAAGGCAGTGGCAAAAATCTGCTATCAATTTTGGGAGGCCATTGACATTTTCTCCAGAGTAATTACTGAGGGGGACACCACAATTACTGTTGTTACACATAGTCTACATTGTAATATGTTAAATGTATGTTATCAATATTATTGACATTTCCTTATGTTTACAGTGATTTGTTGGGGGGGACAAATCATATTTTTCCCAGGATAGGGGGGAGGGGGGGGGGGTCAGCCTGGGATTTCAGCTATAACTCAAGGAACACAATTGATGGGTTCATTATGTGTAACATCTTTTTTACTGGAAAACTAAAGTAATAGTGTTTATACCCACAAATTGGACATTATTGAATTTATTTGAAATTCAGGATTGGGCTTCACATTACAGATATTATGAAGCATTGTTCCCAAGCTATGAGTCATACATGTACACAATAAATTGCATGTTGAGTCAAAAGTCAGTTAAAACAAGTTTACACTGCATGAGGTATACATTTGCCACCCACATAGATATGCTCTCTGCCCATTCCTGCTTCTCAGTAAGAATTCCTGGGTCTTAGACCAGAGCTTACACCACTCTGTGGTCTGGGGTGTGGAGGAATCATCTGGAAAGGAAAGTTTCTTGTTTTTCCTGATTTGGTGATTATAGTGTTAACGGGTGTACAGTAAGAAATAAAAAATGTCTTGTTTTAATCAGAGGTGGTATTATCGAAATAAGAGTTACTCAGACGGAATAAAAATATTATCGACTTAATAGAGTGGCAGGGTTGGATTAATGTGTGTAAAGATTTTTCTTGCTGATGTCATCTCAAGTCTCTTGCATAAACTAATCCCACACCCAGTCTTAGGAAATGGAAAACATGATCAATTGTGCTTTCACTGCACTGGTATTCTTATGGATGATTGTTCCTTCTGTTCTATGTCATGGCTTCCGCAAGGTGAAATTAGGACAGGATTGTCTTTGTTTTCTTTTTAAATTCTTAACATTCCTTCAAATCCCTGAGTCTCAAGTTGGAAAGTCGCTTTGCTCAGATATCTTGCTACCTCTCCTCCCTTTCCGCTGAATGTTCCTGCAGTCATGCCAGTCGTTTCCAAGTTTCCCTGTACTTTTCCTTCCTCCCTGCGAAACAACGGGATTTTCCAGGAAACGTCAGTTTCGGGAGGGTGTGATTCCCTACTGCCTGTCCTCATTTTTACCAGTAAACAGCATGACTCACAGCACAGTTATGCTCTCCACTTCCTTTACATAATATCCCACCAAATGTGCTGTGCTGGAGAGAGAGCTAAGGGTGCCCCAGTCTGTAGCGGGATGTCTCATACACCCTGAGAACAGGGGACACAATCTTAGGAAAGGGAAGCTTCCATCTTGCCAGAGGAACGTAGAAGTGGGGCGTGGAGGGGAGTAGCATGCCTGCTCACTGCTGAACCCACACTCCAATGGAGAAGAAAAGAGAGGGAAAACAAACAGCAATCACAAGACAACACTCCATATATCACTGGAACACAAGAACTTAAGTCTTTGATCTTCCGTTGGTCTTGGTGAAAGGTTGGGGCCAAAGCATTACCTGTTGTAAATGATGCACAGGCTTCAATTTGAGTCAGTTACAACAAAAAGTGGCAGTTATATGTAAAAATCACATAAGACTTTTAAAAATGGTTGTAGCTACTAAATGTGCATTCTGTTTAGTTATCCCAAACCTAAAACAGCTTGAAAAACCCTTCATGTTATGTACTGTGTAACCTGAGGTAACAAGACGATGAAATCATCCCTCTCCTCTTGCCAGCAAAGAGTTTATTTTCCTTGCGTTTTCCCCCCACATACCATAGTATAAGAAGTCATGAACTCCATAGTGCTCTCTCTCTTTATGCTTTATCACTCTTAAGTCATTACATGTGAGCTAGTAGGGGACAAGCATCTGAATTCCAGACATTTTGTAGTTTAGAGCAATGGTTTTACAACTGGGACTGTAGACTTCAGTTCCATTACCAGTACATAGTCTGAATGCATTTATCTGCCCAAATGAGAAGAGGGGCCCCTTTCCTTTCTGTCTGTGTGTGTGTGTGTGTGTGTGTGTGTGTGTGTTTAGTCAGGAATGTGGTTTAGTTATCCACACTTCACTCACCTTCTATGGTTTCTCCAAGACAATGTTTATAGGAGTATCAGTGTTGCAGATATGTCCTGAAGAACTACCATTGTACCTTTTCACAAGTATAACTGAACATGAAATAGTTTGTGACTTCCAGGAACAGAAAACTGTAAAACAGAGCTTGAGCCCTGTCCCGGCTCTGCCTTTTCTCACTGAAGAAAGCCAGATGGACCTTGAGAGTCCATCATACAAGCATTTCAAAAACCAGAGAGCACATTAAGAAAGAATTTCAAGGAAACAACGTGGCCTCTGAGCTCAGAAAATTGTGGCCCCTCTGTGTTTCCACCTCACTACAGTGATCCTTACAAGGAGTACACCCAGGGTTTCCCTGTGATGCAATAGTGCAAGCCAACTTTTTTCATGTTTTTCTGTCTTTCGTTGCATTATGCAATTCTTTTCTGCTCAATATTCTTGTACGTGGTTTACCAAAACACAATGTTCTTTATTGTTAGGTTGCATATATCTGCATTAATATATGTTTAGATATCTCAAACATGAGTAAACTCCAGTTAAAGTTATCAGAACCCGCTACGAGGCAGTGTTTATTTTAGGGACGTTTAAAAAGCGCCAATATTCCAACACAACCGCACCCACTGGTTTCTTGCTGAAGATAGTGCAGCCCAATGGACTTTGGAGAATATGTTGCCCCTTAATGGGGTATCACTTATCACCAGTTCACTTAAATTGTTTAGTTGGCAGAATTTTGTGTCAGCACATTGGGCTAAATATAACCAGCAGAGTTAAATAAGGGCATGGAGCAGCTTAGGAAAGCCCAGTGTAATAAGATCCAACCAACCAGACACAGGCCTAAACCTGATAGAGTACATTGTCTCTAAGCAAAAATACACTTGTGACTGTAAGGGAAACTATGCCTCTGTGACATCCTATCTACAGGAATTTTCCACATGCGTATCTGCTAGACTGTAAAGTTCAGCATAACCTTAAATGCAAGCTAATGCTTGTGAGTAGAGCACGTTTTACTGCTGATGGGTCGTTTCTAAGAACTGGGCTACTATTGTATATCAGAAACAAATATAGTTTGTGTGCTTAGAAGTAAGAGGCAAATAATTGTCATAGTGAAAACATGTTGGGTTTGCACCTGTAATACACTGACTACACAGTTTGTTCATTATGTTCACCAAGTGGTTCAGACTGGATTGGCTCTTGTAATTTCTACCATGTGTAGGTGATGGCGGGCTTATGAATGAGGCTTGTTTACCCTTTGGCAGACCATGTGACTTGCACTCCCACGCCCAGTTGCAGGGCGTTTCCATGGCAGCAGGCGAGTACAGAGCAGTGCACTCACAATCAGGCTGGTGGATGGGGCCTGAAATGGAGCCTTGGGGACTGTTTGTCTTTTCACCAGATCACAGCAGTGTCTATTTTTTTTGGACCATATGGCAGTCTCAAAAGGCATGCATTTCACTGTAGTGAACAGATATGGCTTTCATAAAAATAGCCCCAGCAGAGTGTCTAAGCAGAGAGATCTAAAGCTGTGTGGGGAGAGTTGACCTGTTTCTATTTTTGCCGTCTTGCTACGGTCTAGTGAACTACATTGTTACGGCTTTCCTCACTCAGTACGTAAACAGGGTTGCCCAAGAGTTCAACCAAGCATCTCCCCACAATATACTGACCTCTGCTGGTGGTGACTGTTTTTAATATTTCCAGAGCATGGTACAGTGACGTAACTCTGGAATGTTGTTTTGGTATTTATTCCGTAGGTTTTTTGGAGAAGGAAAGTGACTCTTTGCTTCTCTAATGTCACCAATGTCAATTCTACACCATTTAGGATTTCTATTTGAAGTAAATATGTTGATTCAATTGTAAAATATTTAATTTGTTTTTCTCTTTTTTTTATAGTGTAACTTTTGTGGGAGTCTGGTCATTTGTATGCACGCAGGGTATGACGACTCATTTTAAAACAAGCAAAGCACTAAAGGTAAGGTGTAACCAAAGAAGAATTAGCCTTTAATGTAAACGGTCTATCAAGAGTATTGTGTGTTGTACAGCAGTGTCAGTGTCTTATTCCTTGTGCCTGTGCTGCAGGTTAAGAAGGAGGCAGGCGAGAATGCCACGGTGCTCAGCGACGACGAACTGGTGGCCATGTCCGTGCGTGAGCTCAACCAGCACCTGCGGGGGCTGACCAAGGAGGATGTGGTGAGGCTAAAGCAACGGCGACGGACCCTCAAAAACCGGGGCTACGCCGCCAGCTGTCGCATTAAACGCGTCACCCAGAAGGAGGAGCTGGAGAGACAAAAGACAGAGCTGCAGCAGGAAGTGGACAAGCTGGCCCGCGAAAACGCCAGCATGCGGATGGAGCTAGACGCCTTGCGCTCCAAGTACGAGGCCCTGCAGTGTTTCGCCCGGACTGTCACCCGAGGACCCCTCTCCCCCGGCAAGGTGGCCACCACCAGCGTCATCACCATTGTCAAGTCTACAAAGCACGGCTCCAACCCAGCCCCCTTCTCAACTCCCTCCTAGTGCCGATAGGACTGGGCTCCTACTGGTTCTGGCAGGTTCTGACCCATCCCCGCCCCGCCCCCATGCTGAGAGGAAGCTCAAGGACGGGGAAAGGAGGTGGGGTGGCTTGCTATGTGTGATAACATTATGCTGCATTCATTACTTTCTTTCTATCACATAATCAACATTGTCTGTTGCACTGTGCTACAACCCCCCCCCCCCAGCACCGGCAGAGCTGATCCCTCCCTCCATGACTGAACGACAGCAGAGATGAGCTCTTACGGCAGTGAGATTGAGTACTTGATAAATCCAGTCATGGCAGCACTGGTCTGAGACAACTGATGCCTGTGGTATCTAGGATTTGCATCAGAAATTAAAGTAATATATAATCATTGTAAAACAGTAAAATAGAGCTATTTATGCAAACAAATGCCAATCTAAGCCTGACAATACTTTTTCTATATGTAAAAGCACAATATTTACCATGTCTCAGTGTAAATTGAGCCATTGAAGCATTTGCCTTAAAGTGATCTATAAGTGATCTCTGTAATATTTTATTTTCGTTTGTCACACTCTTTGATATTTCCTTTTTCAGTTGCGATTTTATATAAAGCTAGTTCATATTAAATTTTTGACCAAGGCAGGTTGGATGGCCCATGTCCAGGGCCAGAATAACCTTTTTGTTTTGGTTTGTTTATTAAGATTCAGAATGCATGTCTTGAATACAGTACATAAACTTCCTTCTCAAAGTTATGAGAAAGTAAAGCTACCATACGGGGGAAGTCAGTCCATTACATTTTTGAAAACTTGACAAACATTGCTGTTTAATAAATAGCACTTATTGTGAAACTGTCAAGACACAGTATAAAAGTAATAGAAAGCACTTTCAGTGCTGCTGGACCCATGCAACTTCGAAAAAAAAGGACACCTCAAGCTTTTGATAGGGGGATACCACCCATTATAGTGTTACAGTAGGAATGGGGGATGGTTTTATAATATGGTGTGTGGATCATATTTAGTGGTCAAACCTTTCATTGCTTAAGGTGTGACTAGTTTATTACTTTCGCCAACAAAGGCACATTTATGATGTTCTATTGCGATGTCAAGCACTTACCTATGATCTTTTGCCTCTAAGCCACCTTCTACATGTCATTTCATGTTGGGTAATCCATATTGGATCAAGTGATAATGTGAGCTGTCCTGACAAATGAAATGCAATTCACTTATTTCCTGTATATTACAGAGTAAGACTTAAATCTCTATATTAATTTCAGTGTAACAGAAGGAAAACTGAACCGGTCAACTGCCTACTTTGTAACTTTACAAGAGAATCCGTCCTTAGAAATCATTCCTTCTATTAGGTTAATAGAAAGTGTTGCTGCCGGTGTTGGTAACTCTGAAACAGTATACCTTGAACATAACCTTTGACACAGACTCTTAGAAAAGAAAAATCCTGTCCTCAAAGTCTAGACACAAGGAGCGGTCATGACCAAATTCAGTGACTCTCCTTTCTCCAAATGTAATGTTTGTTCAGTTGAACTGGCAGTTTTAAAATTTTAACTGCCGTTTTTAATTGAGTCAGTTTCAGTTTTATTTGGGATGAATGCTTCTGGATGTCAGGATTTTGTCTTATTTAAGAGAATATGACTGTTCTTACCCTGTTTCTTAGCTGCAAAGAGCACTAAGAGGTGACTTTGCTGCTGTACGGCCCTCAGAGTTTTCAAGCAGGGCCATTGCTGTGCTCTTATCATTCTCATTTTGTATTTTCAGCCCATTTATAATGTATGTTGATTCACCTGTTATTTCCTCATATTTAGTTCTACTGTATGTATATATGTTAGTGTGTGTATATAGATATATAGCCCGTGTGTCATTTCTATATGTGTGTCTTTATTATTGGGACATTCAATACCTGGGAGTGGTGTGATCCCGTATAACTTTAAAGGTAGATACTGCAGTGGGATGGTAATGTTTCACCTACATATCATGAATCAGTTCTGGTCACTATATAATCATAATTTTATAATTTGGGACCAGATTATTGTTTTCCGTGAGTATCGGGTTAGTCAGTAATTTATCAGTAATGGGTGACAAAAACACTTGAATTAGACAACGATTAGCCCCTTTACTAGCTGTTTAGTGACCTCTGGTGGTAGTTTGTGTGTTGTGAAAAGGAGGGACATAATCAATTCTTGGTGACAGGTTTCAAATCAATTGGATATTACATTTTGATTTGTATTTTTTCATTTTAAACGCCTCCCATTCCATATAAAGAAAATTGAGAATTCAATAGTGGCTAATTCATCAATGTATCATACTGTAACTTTATTTACAGTAAGTGATGGCAAACATTATTTTACTTGTTGGGACTATACATTTACAATCATGTCTATTTATAGGGACAAGGCACTCCGACAGCAGTACATTTCTAACATGGGCTGTTGCCAATTTTCTTATGCCAATTACAATGCAATGATAAAGAAATTGGTGGATGTTTTAATTACTACGTGGGTACTACTTTATTACTTTAGGTGTTTTTTCCCCCTGTAGGAGGCCTTATAGACAAATAAGTTAGGATTATTATACAAATATCCCACCCTTAGTGTATCTGTTTTAAGCTAACCTTACATACTTTAACTTCTAAAACGCTAAAGTTTTACGCACATAAGACATTTTTCACCCTTACTGTTAAAACAACATATTTAAAGCTCTAAGACATATGAAGTATGCTGCTCCAAATTGTTACTTTGTACGTGTCATGTTAAGAGTGAACCCGTAAAGTGGTTGGTGAAACTGATCCAGCATTCTACGTTAGTTATTAAACTACCAGCCGCTGTCTTGTATCTTCTGCCATGTTCTGGTTAGTTATCTAAGGAATAAGTTATATTGTTGACTGTAAATATGAATGGGATTTTCAGTTTTGTAGACTAGCAAAACACAATCTATAGGCCAAAACTCTGAAGCCGCTGCCCTTCCTCACGTCTTTACTCTGCTCGTTAATTTGCTCAAATGTATGTTGTTTTAACTTCAGTATTTATTTGATTTTCTGTGTTTTATTTTCAACATCTAAATTATTTTATTTACATTCATATATTTACATATTTTCTCAATGAACTACCCTTATGTATAAATACAATGTTATTTCAGTTCTCATTGACAATAAGGAGGTAAATTATTCCTGTAAATAGGTCTGCTGTGTCTTTTTTTGTACTTTTAAATAAAAGTCTTTCTCATTAAAAAAAATTAAGTTAAGAATAATATTTCTCATTAATCCTTATACTGTTAAACTGAATGCTACTAATAGGACTCACACACAAATCCTATAACCCTCCAGTTTATACAGGTGCTTCTTTGATCATAAAGCTATAAATCACATTGTTTATTTTGACATGAGTGCAAAATGTCACAATGAAAAAGGACACATTAAAATGTAATCTGCAAACAAATACAAATCTAGCAGTCAACATAGTTTCATAATAACCCTACAACGGACGGGTAACTTGGTACCCACCTCGGTCTGTTCGGTTACGGTTCCCTGTAAGGCAGCAATCATTGGCACATGAGGGCATCAGTGAGAAAATGATCCCATGTCTCCAAACAGCTAATAAAAAAGTACATTTATTATCTGAGCCCACATCTAGTAGGTTATGTTCCTCTATGCACCATATCTGGTACAGTATATACTATACTGCTATTTGCCTTGAAACAAAAATAGAATTAAAAAATCATAAACCAACAGTGCTCTATATAAATCTGGCTTGTGGAAATGACACAAACAATACTACTGGAATACCATGCATTTACACAAATATCAAAAGTTTTAACTTAAACAGCTGCTAATAATATAACGACTCATGCAAGTAATTTCTGTTCAACTTTCCACCTCAATAAACGGAAATATCAGACAAAAAGTTATTACCGAAAGTATTTACAATAATGCAGATGTTGCATACATGTAGGATTTTTTTAAAGGCTGTTGAACCATTGTGTGAGTCAGCTTAATTATACACTCTATTGCACGCTGAGAAAATTAATGAGAATACCATAACCTTCCAGTTGGTGGGAGCTTGGCTTATCCCCCAATTTGTCCATTGCATGTTAGATACAAAGGATTTCAAAGCGTCAAAGTCTACAGTTTGAAGTGCTCGCTCCAAAGCCAGCATGTCTTTGAAAGAATTCTTCCGTTCGTTGGGGAATCCAACAGAGAACTGCTGAGCAAATACTTCAAACAAGCAAATGCAAGAGACAGTCCCCAAAGTGTCAGTCCCAGCCATCGCCTGCTTGCTAGGCTCCCTCCTGAAGTCTCACATTAATCAGCCTTTCTTTGAAACCGACATGAATCAGAGAGGACTACATACTTCAGTGGCCAGAGAGCTCATTCACAGCTACTGTGATGCAGAATCAGGATCACGACACCCTTGAATAAACTTATGGAAACAATTGCATAGTTACAGCTCTACCTGATATGGTTCAACAGACAGGCTGCCCTCCTGTGGAATAACTAGCAGACAAGAGACAAAACCCACCTCATCATAGGAGCCAATTAAAAATCTTCATTTCATCCACCTCTTGATCCTATCTTTGGGTATTATTCATAAAAACAGGACAAAAGTAAAGAGTTCATTTTCCTAACTCAGATGAAACAAGATGGAAATCGAGCACTCAGTTTCGACTTCGAGTCACGTGCTGCACAGGTGTTTACCGGGGGGGGGGCAAAGAAAAGCAAACAAACAAACAAGGATACCACTGGGCAGGCAGACGGCTCCCTAGAACTCGTCGTCGGAGGTGATCAGCATGACTTTGTCCGACTTTCTGGAGCCCTTGCTGTTGCCTGCCTTGCCATTCTGGCTGGGCTGCACCACCTCTTGTGTGGATTGCTGGGTATACTGCTGGTAGGCTGGGGAGAAGTTGTGGATGGCATCCTGTACCATATCTCCAGGGTTCATCGTCTCCTTGAGGCCGCTAGAGATGCTCTGCATGGGGGCGTTGTTGTCTACGAAACAAAACATGAACAGCACATCGAACGTCACGCAGATACATGTACTGTGTTGGCAACAGATTACATTTATACACGGCGAGACCATTATTCTCAGTGCATTTAGAAGAAAAATCCAACACGATATTGTGATGACATGCAGCTTTGTAGAGATTTTTTGTTGTTGTTGTTGCTGCAAATGCTTGCCATACAAACTTCTAGTGAAGGAAGCCCCCTTCTGGAAGGTGATGAATGAGTGTATACACAGAGGTGACAGGGGAACGGCATAAGTGGAGAAGAATATGCGTTCTCTCCTCCTTACTGTGTTGTCAAGGAAACCGTCTTCATGATCTCAGTGCACAGAGGCCATGACTATAAGACAGGCTTCATTTAGCCCTACACTTCCAGGGTGCCTACACCCAATCCCAAAGAGTGCCCTGGTGCAAGCAGGCCAGCGCAAACAGATACAATTCAAAGGTTTTAGGGTCAGCATGCAGTGCGTAGCGTGCAGATGCACAGATCCCCTGGGGAGGCAGCAGAGAGGGTAACGTGTTCTTCTGGGTCAGAGATGCGGTTAGGCATGCTCCTCTGAGCTTCTCTTCATAGCTGGCCTCTTCTGCAGGGGCCGGACTCTGGCAGGCGTCTGAGAAAGGACAGCCTGGAGGGATGTCAGCCTCTTGGACTTCTACAGTCACAAGACACCTTCGCACAAGGCTGATATTTCTAGACGGATGCGGGGGTGGGAGCAGTGATACAACAACCCTGACCTCAGTGTCAGTAGCTATATGGGAAGGCAAAAGACTTTAATGACGGGCATTCAGGTTCAGAAAATATCATCCAATATAATTACGGATCATCACATTTTGACCGTTGCTTTTGATATGACAATTTGTCTAAATCCTTTCTGTAAAACACAATCAAAATTGCTTTATTACTTTTCAGCAGCCGCATTAAAATGATCATTAACCTAACCCTAACTGAACACCCAAATTATAAATGTTTCGGGGCTTACAGAGGGAAAAACTCAGAACATGATAAATCACGTATTCGTTCTGTTATTTTTTTTATTTTTTATCTTGAAGCTAGATGAAAGCAATACTTTTACCGCTCAAATGAAATGGAGAACGGACACATTCCACACTTTATCAGCACTTACACATTCCCTTTCTCTCCACACGTCCTTTAGCTGCAGGCCACAGCGGGATTGCTATTGAAGGGAAAAGCGAGCACCAATGATTGATATCTCTGCATAAGGCTCTTTCTTGGTCTCCATTTGTCTTCGGCTCATGTGAACGGTATTGACGTCAGAGGGCTACCTCTGGCTCTTTGCTATTCACACTACACTGTAGGCTTCATCTTCCAATCCTGTGCTGTGCTAGCAGCTGTCCTATGAGCCATGAGTAATGATGTATCCCCGGGGGATTGCGGCACCCTTTGCTGACCTCAGGACCGGCTCAATGCACTGTTCAAAACACTGTTCACCCTGGCCATTCTTCTCCTGCCATTCCCCCCTGACAGGCTGGAAATGTAGGATGTGGAATTTAAAAGCATGTACTTTCACTTCCACCTCCTATACAGAGAAACATCATCCTAATTTGGCGTGTGACGGTATACTATACGTGTCATTATATGGTCTCTAGTAATGTATGCATGGCCCATTGTCCTGCACTGTAGCAGAGAGTATTTGTGAATGCAGCAGGTGTATCAACTGTTATCTGTCCTGTGGCTGAGGGACCATTGCTTGCTGTGGAACATGTCAACCTAATCCTAAAGGGTAAGGTTTATTTAAGCGGCTCATGTTGCATGTTATCTACCCAGCAGATGTGAAGGAGAACCGCAAGTTACCTGGCACTTCGTTCTTCTTCTCCTGATACACCGTACAGGTGAAGGCGTACCGCAGGGCAATAGCGGCGAAGAACATCTCGATACAGATGGTGAAGTTCTGCCAGCCTGCTGCCACCGTACCAGCGCCCACTTCCTGTCCGTCGATGAACAGGGCGTTGGGGATGACCCCACAGCGCTCCAGGATGGCCAGCACCATACCTACACGACATTCCAATGTTTACATCATGCTACAAGTATTATGCTAGTTAACTTAGCCCGGAAGCTAACTCCGTACATGGATTTGCATCTTTACATACACAAAGTACAGTGCAGGAATGTTGCAGTCCGTCATCTGGATATTAAATGTTATACGTCCATGCCATTATTATATTCAATTAAAGCATTGATGTACAAGCTTACCTTGCCAGAAGGACAGAAAGATGACAGATTTGATAGTGAGGAACTTGAGGACGGGTTCGTAAGGCCTCAGCAGGTCACTCGTAGCAAAGAAGAAGAGGAAGAGAGCGTAGAGCGACAGGCTGACAGAGAAGTTATAGATAATGGTTATGTAAAGGTAGCCTCCAGTCACACTGCAGAGAAGAACAGAATCAGGTATGATGGTTAGCAGACATTTTGACTCGACCTGCTTTGTTTCATAGTCTGCCTTTCATCTACAGTAGAACCAGTGTGGCTTCCTGCCTGGTGACAGGTCAAATGTGAACAAGTCATATGAAGTGAAATGATATGAAATGAAAAATGCTGCTCACTTAAAGTCTCCGTCATGGTATTTGCCAAAGGCCTGCAGGAGGATGGTGATGACAGCCATGATGGGTTTGACAACACAGAACTGCAGAGTTGCCTGGGTAACAATACAGGATGAAATGCAAAATGAACACAGACACAATACATAAAAAAATAGTTTGCTGTTATTCGGATAGATTTGTCTCCAGGATAAAAATAAACAAGACTATTCTTGAAGCAGAGCAGCCATTAACGGAATTCTGAAACCAATAGGTCTTTAGACAGAACTGATAACGTTTCTAACTTGTAATTGTGCTTTAAAATTGAATCATTTATCCTCCTCTGGGTAAATTCAAGTATTGATCTGCCTTGACATCTATTCCCACAGAGACAGAAAATATTTCCTGTAACTTTGGAACTGTGCCTCCAAAGGAACAGCAAAGTTGTGCTTTAAAAACACTCCACGTAGGTCTGTCAAAGCACACCAAGTGTTTATCACTTTCCATTTTTGGGGAAAATATATTTTTGTCGTCTAGTCACTGTTTTGAAGACATACAGTTCTGATTCAATTTCCATCACTGTTAGACTCAGAGTCCCTGCAGCATCCCAAGACGCTATACAGGCAGTTCGGAACTGACAGCTCCTATTATTTCTCCATGTTCATTACAGAGCTGATTTTACCTGGCTCAGATTGTTTTTGTTTTTATTTTATTTTCTAACCACAGAATGTGATCTGTAGAAAAGCGGACAGCCAATTACAACGGTTGTCATTTTGTCACAGGGGGTAGACCTAGATAAGAGGCTATACAGGATATTCCTTACAATTCCAATTTAAAATCCTCATTTTCAACGTACATGAATGCATTTGCATCCAAACTGGGAAGTGTCTAGCATGTTGAGGAGAGGGAAACGTAAACTCACCTGTTTACAGAATCTTAAAAAGCCAATAGAGTAGCTCATTCCAACCAAGCAGCAGGTACCGTACAGACAGCTTGACCTGGGAGAGGGGAAAGGGTAGAGGGAGCTTGAACAAAATCTTCAGCTGTAGAGAAGCACTACTTCTAGTGGTTTCATTTGTTTCACTACAGCCCTTTACAAGGTGGAAGCTTAACATATGTTTCAGGTGGTGTACATTCATGCTAGAAATACAGTTTCTTTCAAAACAGTTTAAAAGCCTGACTGAGGGCTTTTCTACACTAACTGTAGCGCAAATAGAAAAGTTCCAAATGTCTGAATGGGACTTTTTAGTGGAACTTACATAACTAGTTTGATGCCAAAGGTATCAAGCCATGGTAGAGACTAATACATGATTTTTTCAGGAGGATGGGAATGAGTGAACTCACTGAATGGGCTTCCCTCGGATCTCTGACATGATTGCACTCTCTCCCCCGAGATACTCAAAGGACAGGCTCAGGAAATTGTAAATGACAAATGCTGCAATGGAGAGGGAGGATTACTTTCAAACATTTTGTTTAGTATGTGATTCCTTGGACATACACTTCAGAAGTATGTGCACATATTTCAATAGGCTTATTGTTTAAACTTTTTGCATAAACTGCCGAACAGAAATATTTTTTATTAATTCTGTGTTCCCTCCCCAATGCTAATAGGCTTAAAGCTTCTGTCCTCGATATCCCATCTAATCTTTTGTTGCTATTTCAGGAGGGCTTAGACAAAGCTAATGCAGGTGGTGTCCACTCAAGATTCACATCAATGTCTTGCTCTAGGCACTGAAAGTCACTTTAAGAGTTATCCTACTGTCTGAGGCTGCAAGCAATTGTCATCAACCAATAAAATCTTTCTAAACATGAAACGGATTCCTTAAATAATGTACTTGATTTAAAGTTCACCATCTTAAATTGCATTCACCTCTGCATCTGTGAAAGTTTTGTGGCATTTTCTTATTCCCTCAGTACATAATGACTATTAAAAAGAAGGAAATTCTAAGAGCATCTGACGGTACATTAATTATTAAATGGGGGACTACTTGATGCTAGAAAGACGAACATTTCCATTAAGTTTGAATTAAAAGACACAATTCTTTTATATTGCTCCAGCATAGAAGATTCCAGCAATCTCCACTTAAATGTATTCTTCCTGCCATCTAAAAAGGACACACAATTAAAACCCCTTCCTTGTAAAAGAAAAGTAGAAGGTCTGAAAATAACAGCTGCTGGGAAAAAACACACCCTGAACAATAGGTCCTCTCACCTAATGGAGAACCACAGAGAGGTGAGAAAAACAAGTTTGACGAGTTACTTTTACTGTTGAGTTTTTTCCCCGTTTTTGGCATCAGAGTGTGCGGGCTAGATATCAGCTTTGCTTTGTTTCCTAAACTCACAGAAAAAACCCTCACAGACTGACCACCATTACAGAACCAGCCAGACCCCTCCCATTGCATATTGCATGCCTGAGGCCGGCTGAGACGACCTATCCGGAGTGGGAGAGGTTTGAGGGGAGGGGAGGCTGGAAGGTTGAGGTCAGGGTGATGGTGCATGTTTACCATACCTTCATAGCAATCTCGAACGGAGTCAAAGTAGACATAGTACTGGTCGTTGCTGATGAAGAGCAGGCTGAGCCAGGAGTCGAAGGCGTAGACTGGCACGATGAAGAGAATACGAATGATGTAGCGCTGCTCGTTGGGAACGGTATATGACCTCAGGTGTGTGTAAATCTAGCATGGCATCACAAAAAAATGAAATATAATACCCATGAATAAGACAGGTAAACATGTACAAACCCATTCTCCAGAGTTAGAGATTAGTAATAAAGCTCATTCTTAGGCTGGCTAAAACAGAGGGACATAATATATTATTCATAGTTTTGTTTGAACACAGCACCTGTCTGTAGCCGGATATATAAGGTAAAAACACAGTTGGTGGCAACAAAAAAAAAGTTATTCCTGATCAAAGAGTGTAACAATCAACTCTGCACTAACACTTTTCTGTCAATGTGCTTTTGGTCTCATGCTTTCCATTGGGCGCTAACTAGTTTGACAGGTAATGCTAACTGAATGTAAAATCTCATCGTCCAACCATCTATAAAACACTAGCACCATCCATACTAAAACCAATTAAATGTAGCAATTTTGAGCAGCATCTTGGTGTTTGCTGGAGTTCTGGCCCACTCGAACAGATGCCTGCACCATGATTACAAGCCCATTAGAGGCTACCCTCTAGGGCTGAATCACTGAGGGGCAGGGTCATGATGCATTTGGTCCTCTTCAGAATTGAAGAGTGGCAGGCTGCAGACTGATGTTCTATATTTCATCTGCATGGCTGAGAAAGAGCTGTGATCCTCCAGGCTCCATAATGCTGACTTGACAGTAAGACAGAGCTGTGGCATGTGTAATGGCTTGAGTCAGACTGCAGCAGAGCCATTGGCCCAGTTGGGGCCTAGCTGACTCAAGTCAGGCTGTGCTAGGTTATAACTCTGTTACCCCTTCATTCTGACAGCTCTGAGCCTGTACGCGTCCATGTTCGACCAAAAACTAATCTGTGTCCAAGCCTGTGAGGATTTTGTGGTGTCACTGTTTATGATGACTGTGCCACAGACAACATAGAGGAGACGTAGGGGTTATAGGTTATAATGATGATTTGAGTGATTAATTGACTAATCACACGAGGTCTGATGATCTATGTAACCTTTTTATACAATCAGTGTCTTCCCTCACCCTTTAGTTCTACTTTTCTTGCAGTACTTGAAGCAAAGGAACATTTAAGGTCAAGGTATATCAGAGTTCACATACTGAAACCGAAAAATACCACTCCAGAGAACAACTTGAGGAGGAAATCAAAGGAAGTGGCGGCACACTCAACCTTCTTCTGAAGGGTATTTTACTCTCCCTATATGCATATGCACGTCTTATGTAAATCTGCCAACGCTTGCTGGGACTCATAACATGTAAAACAGTTCAGGAAATGCATGGAAATGTTTTGCGTTTTGCAGAGAATTAAAGTGTTGTTTCTGTTCAGCTACAACACTGTACTACCATGGATTTCAGTATCCCTGCCAGGTAGATGATAGCTGTCCCCAAAAGGTTTGAGTGACATCAATTCAAGACTATTCAAGATAGTTAGTTGTTGTAAGCATCCAAACATTACCCACTCCACAATTAATATAGTGGCCAAATTTAGGCTTGAATTCCCTAATGAAGTACTCAAGAAAACAACGATGAACAATACAGAGGACATCCTTGTATAGGGATGTGACCTTTTGAATGCAACCATATTGATCTCAAGCCAACACAAAAGGATTCCCTGGAGCCCTTCTGTCTATCCGGCTTGGAAGGTTGAAGGCAAGCATATTTAACAGGCAGGTTTATCGGTTCATCAGCACGATGTGAGAGCCTTCCCCACTGCTGCATGGCATCAAAACACAACACATTCATCTTCTGCTGATAGGATCATGTTTTAGTAGGACTATCATTTCTGGCGATGCTGTAAATGTGAACTCCCTATCGCATGAACTTCCTTGTTGATAAAAGATCACACGCCATTCAACAGTGCTGATGATAAGCTATCGACATTGTCTCTCAAACAAAAAGGACTCTCTTACAGCAGTAATGGAAAAACAACCTTGAACATATACTCGGAATCATAGTGCTTGGTTGGACCTATGTTCGGGCTAGCTGCTAATCGTTTACTGCTCTGTTTGTATTGTGCTCTTATCAGTTAAAATGGTATGAGACGCCCTGTGTTACAGTCATAGTTAAAAGGAGGAGCTTGTATTAAACCACAGACTAATGGCTCTAGTAGTGACAAGAAACAGACAACATCCTGTAAAAAAAAAAAAACATTTTAAAACAAAGGACATATTTTAACTCCCTATTGTAACCGTTGGTCTACAAAGTTGTAGCACTAAATTGAGGTAACAGTGAGGATAAAATATTTATGTCTGGTCATTATCTGACACTGATATGCAATACTGCATTAAAGTGAAAATCATGATATTGTTTGACTTGTCCTCCGGCAAGGGTGGAGAGAACCAGAGGTTCCCTCCTAGCTCCTATTACTCATTTGCATTTATTTAACTACAGTAAAGTTTTCTTAAAGGCTGCTCCTTCCCAACCCATTTGCCACATGGGTGTGCTGTGATTTCTGATTGCAAGCAGACAACGAAATTCAGAACATTAAAAGTTGAAGATGAATGAGGCCTACCTGATGGCAAGTGATCATAAGTGCGGACCACACAAATATCCCTGACAACACTTGAGCGGCTGTAGTGTTGAGAAACATTTGATCCTCTATTATTGATCCATTCCCTGTCCGGATAATAGTCATGTTGGAAATGTCTGACTTGTCTGGCAGGATAGGTGCTGCTAGATGTACAATTGTATCATTTTCTGAGGAATTTGGAGCCATGTACTTCATAGAGCTGTTCATCTGAAACGATAACATTGTTTTGGTGAAGTAAGAATGTCATAATTGCATTTGAGTAATAATATTTTACAATTACTGTTAATGGCAGATACTTTGCCTTAAGGGACACCAAGTCAACACTCACATAAATTAATCTGTTAGGATAAACTCCTGTTAGGATAAACAATAGCTCTTAACAACCAATGTTTCAGAAGGCTATACGAATGAGGCTGCGCACGGCTTATAAACGTAGCCTTCACTCCGCGCACCACACCTGTTGAACGTTTGTGTTCTATATTGGCAACATATTACGAGTTTTCGTAAAATAGTTTATACATTTTCTTTTTCACAAGCATATACAGCTTACCTTGCTCAGATTGGCTTCTTTAACAGATTGTGTCCTTTGAGTAAGTTCAACTTTGAAGAATACAATTTAATGGCACGACAAAGTGACTGTTGACAATTTGCCACCATCAAATAAACTATTATTTGTTTTTCAAACTAAAACTCAATTCGACTGACAGTGTGAAAAGTCGGCGTTGTCATTAGGCAATGGCCACGGGTCGATGGAACCAGAGAGAATGCAACACTTCCTTCCTTGTTGAGTGCACAGGTAGACACCGCTGTTTTGAGGTCGAAGTCCACTACCGATTGGATAGTCACACACGATGAAAGTAATGTTCAGACTAATATCAGAAAAAGGGATACATTGTCCTTAATGTGTTAACTCGTATACCCAGACTGCATTATCAATTTCAAGTAAACACATTGAGGTAGATGGATGTATGTCACGTCATGTGACACTGGACGTAAGCGACATAAGTAGGCTGCAATGTAACCGCCTCCTTGCTTGTAGGTGTATGTGCACCAGATTCTCCTCGCGTGACACTGAATTAAGAGGTCAATGAGATTTCTGCTTGACTGTAATCCTATGAAACTTGATTGTGTGATCACCAGGAGCGGTGGAGGCTGAATCTTACATTCTACAGAATGTAATGATACTTTAGAACAGCACGCTATACAAAATAATGATCATGTAATTATATTGATGTATTTGATTTTTATTATTATTAGTCTGTGTGTGTGCTGGAGCATATCCCATACATTCAAATAAATGCTGAATCATAATGTGGAGAGTCAAATACAAATTAAATACATTTTTATTCCTCTAAAACAAAGACAGTTCCATGATGCTCTTCAGCCGGCATGTGCTTCCCCATTCCTAGAAGTATTCCCATAGTTTACTAACCATACCATCTGCATTATACAACTAAATACAAAATAACCTTTCGGTTTTAAGTGAAAACGTTATTTTCCCTATGTCACCAGACTTTACAACATTTAATAACATCCTTCATGTCCTTTATGGAGTCAATCGAGCAGTCCTTGAGTGCCAATCCCAATAGAACAGGTCTGCTGCCAGCCTCTTGAGCCACAAAGGTTGCCAGGTTTTTAGCACAAACATGTGTCAAAGCCTGCACAATTACAAAAACAAACCAGGAAACCACACTGCTGTATTAAAAATCCAACTGAGAATTCTGAAAAAACAGTTATCAACCATCTAAGAAATTCTTACGTCATCTTTTCCAAGCAGGACTTTAGTGGTGAACATTGAATTGCTCAAGTCATTCGACTTTGAATCAGGTGTGACTGATACTAACGTTCCAATCTTTCCGTACTGTGTGAGAACTACAAATATGTAGTTGCTGAATTCGGTGCAAACAACCTGGGTGGAAATCCCATTAATCGTTTTTTCTGTCTGCTTTGATTTGATGAAAGGTTGGCTTGTCATTTTTCTTGTCACTTTTCACTCTGAAAAAAACAAAGCGTGCACTTTATTACCTTGGCATACATGTTGTACTGTATACTTACATTTACGTTTAACACACGCTCAAGATAAGCGCAAGATAAGCAACTACAGTCTGCTGATAATCGTTACTTATTTGAACTCCAAAACCAACGCCTTTCTTTGTTTAGAAAAATATCACAAGGCGCACATGCACAAATGACTATTTTGGTACAGTATAGCTAGCTAGACTAGCATGCTCATTCTCAATGCATCTTGTTAGCTAGCTAGCGGTAGCATTTTGTTTCCTGTGACTTAGTCCGTAATACACTCCCTCGGTGATATTGTGTCATTAATTGGTAACTGGTAAAAACTAAGATACACTAACCATCAGACATGAAATAATCTCCAACAGTTGCTTCAGAAATTCCTCGGTTGGAGTCAAGACATGCCACTTCCGCATACAACTTCCGCACACACTTCAGCAGTTGCGCAGAATGAGCTTTAAAAATCGTCAGACAGACAATAATATTTCGCAATGAATTTGCATCTTTGTGTTTTTGTTTAAGCTACAGTAGTCAACTGGAGAGAGGGGGGGGGGGGGGGGGCTTTCACATGTTCATCACTTGGTTTATACATTTTACATTGTGTGTCATGTTCACTGAAATAGATCAAATCTGCCTGATGCTGCACTGGCGTATAGGGGAGACACGTGGAAACAATTACAAAGCTAGCAGTGACCAGGACAGGCTGGTTCCTTTCATTTGACTAATGATGTGTACCAGGCCTTCCAGTCAGCATCCCTTTTTTTCTATCCCCATTACAGTACCTGTATGACAGTTATTTTAAGAAAGGCTATTTCATTTAGCAATATAGGCTATAATAGAGCCCATATAACACATATCTATCTTCCCTTTTATAAAGTGAAAATTAAGCTATTTTCAAATGAGCTTGTATCTCTTAAACCCATCTTTACCCTGTTACATAGCAAAACCATTTATGACATTATGGATTTTACTTGCTCCAGGAAGGCAGAGAAGTAATATCTTAGAAGCCCCCGATCATTCATATCAAAAAGATTCATTGTTCATGAATACCTGCTGTGGTAAGCCCTATCTCTTTAATATCTGTTTTATGTTCTGTAGACATTTGAATGGTTCTCAACCATTTATTTGATAGGGAAGATAAGCGTGATTATTTGGCAGAATTTAATTAAAAGTACATCTCATTCTATTGTAACTTGGAGATTACAGCATGGGTCTACCTACTGTGACTGGTCTCAGTTCATAGCTGTACATTCTAATATTTAGCAGTTGTAAAGTTGTTTTCTAATAATACAGGAATTATTGGCATGATTGAGGTTCGGAATCCACTGAATTACTCCATTAATGAGTGAGAATACTTACAGCATTATGGTTGGCTTAATTGTCTCCTTTATTTTCCAGGGATGCATTGTTTATGCATTGCGTTTACTAGATGTCGTGCAAGTTGTTGATCACTGGTAAGAAAAGTGACCCAGTCTATTCCTTTTACTCCACATGCAATGAACTATAGTACTTTATTGATCCCTGGCGTGAAGGGGGTGTTTGTAGGATATGGAAATAAAATACCATAAAATACAATATAGATCTACAATATGCAGTAGTGGAAGTGCAGTTAATCCTTAGCATGTCTAGTAAGTGTAAAAGTGTGCCACACAATAGTGAACTCACTAATTCAATAACTTTACAACTATGTTGGACTAATGGCATGTCATACGCAGTCCAAACATCTCTCTCTCTCTCTCTCTCTCTCTCTCTCTCTCTCTCTCTCTCCTCTCTCTTTTTTCTCTCTCTCTCCCTCCTTTCTCTTTTTCTCTCTCTCTCCCTGACTGCCCTGCTTTACGCTCTCTTTCCCACTCTGGTAAACAGACACATACATAAACATGACGGTTTGACATGTCAAAATGTCATCCTAAATGTGAGTAATTATCTCTTAATTGTAGGACTTCACTTCCTTCCCATCACCACACAGCATTTGAAATTTACATTTAAAATTGTTCTCTTTGTGTATATAGCTCATCAAGTCTCTTAGATAGGGTATGAATGGATATTATGTGCTCTTTCCTTCTTTGAATGACAACCTGCATGAAAATTGTGCGATTTAATTATCTTTATCTGTGAAAGAGGATTAAAAATGCTTCATGAGCACTGAACAATGTGTTTAATTGAAATTGCTTTCCTTGCATCTGGAATATAACTTCAGGGAGTCATTTACTGAAGTATATTGGGAAGAATGGTGTGGCTTCTCTTCATAGTTTTGTACAGCAATAGAAAGAAACACACACACACACACACACATTCCCCTTGTGGCCACTAGAGTGCTGTGCTGTATTGCACATAGAACTCTGAACATCAGTTTCAGAAAAAAACTTGTGCTACGAACAACTATGGCTCTGTAACTTTCATCCCTGGTACTATGGGATCATTGATATCCCAAACAAAAGCAGCAGAAGGCCTTTGTTAAGGAGGGATGATGAATTCCATTTTAGGATTGTCTTATATGCATGACGTTATTGTATATTGCCAGTCTCCAACTTCCAAAGATGAGTATACCCACCATATGCATAGGCATATGTGTTTCGAGAGTTGCTGTTGTACTGTTTATAAACTCAACAGAGAAATAGGACCACACAGAAACGGAATATAGTTGGAAAGTGACATTTTCATAATGGTAATAGCTATGCTTTAAGTTGTAGTTCAGTGCTTAAACCCCATATTATGTTATCCTAAAGTTATGTTAATTGTTTGATATGTTGCAGTATTCACAGTATTCCAATGCAGGTACTGTATGTTTTGGCTTATTATTAGTGACTGCTTACCGGTCACTAGTTATCAGAGTTTGCACTTCACTTTGCTGTTACCAGGGTAATGATTCCCCTCATTATCTTGACTAATGCTGCTCTGCTTCTTGTGCTCAGGTCAGAACAATAAGCCACTCTAAGCACCAAATCTTGACCTCAAAGGACCGGGCCAACAGTTAGTTACAGTGCTCAAATGATAATTTGCTAGCAAATATTCATGTTGCATGCAAATTACTGCTCCTATTCAAAATAGAGCGCAGTCTTTGCCTTGTGTGTGGCAGTTAATCATTGTTACAGGCCACTATTACCTCTTATCTTAGTTTACGGCTGCCTCTGTTTATTTTACAGGGTGAGAGCTCTGGCAATTACGAAAACATGGTTACTGTGAGATGGCATCAGTGTCAGTCCCCTTAGAGTAAGAAGAAATTAATGAGTTTCCATGACACCTTCCAAATAGTTTGGTTGATGAGTTCATTAACCGTAATCTATTTCAAATGCCTCTTGACATGTGTATGTAAATTCAACTAAAGCAGTAAGCCTTTTGGTATTGTTTAAAATCTTCGAGGTATCTGTAATACCTGATTAATTTAAAGAACTTTGTTAGTTTGTGCCACTGAGTGTCTTGCTGAATTATGATGCAGCACCTCATTAAAATTAAAATTGCTCCATGGCATTATTAACAATTACATTGATGTGTGTGCTTTGAAATATTCAGAGCAATTAATATAAACCTTCAGTTAGCCTATCTGAAGTGCTTTCATATAATTAAATATTGATTCATTACTAACCTGTGAATGATTACATGATACTGTACATGGACAGCTTTGTCATTGGTTTGAATGTAAAGCAGTTGAGAAAGGTAAGATGTTTCTGCATGCTCATTTATTATTAAATGCCTGGAGTTGTGTTGGTATATTATGATCACAGTCTAGCCTCGTTCTCACCACCACACAACTTCAAGCTATGCCTTTCAAATCATAGCTCTTTGTCCGCCCTCTACAGCTGTATGGTAATAATATTTTCACTAGATTCATGTTGCCCCTCCAGTCCTGACAGTTGTCAACACTGACCCATATGGCACTGTTTGAAGTCAATTTGGTTGTTGTGGCTCTTTGGTGATTGTTGTTAATTTATGATCTCCTGCCCCGTTTTCCCAAGCTCAGTATTCACAGGCTTGTTTAGCTTTATTGCACCTCTAAATGTTAATTTCAAATGAAGACAATTAAAGCACTATATCTGTGTCCCTAGGTATTCTCTGAAACACCAGCCGAATCCAAAAGCAGCTCACTACTAAGAAGTCTCAAGGTGGCTACATTTTTAATGACTTTTGGTTTTTAATTGAACATGCTGAGACATTCTGAAAGCCCTGGAGAGGCTGAGAATGAGGAGATTTTGAATGTGGAGCATGGTATCGCCTGTTTTATTCTCTCTATTCTCTCAACGTATAATAGATTACTTAATTTCCAGAGATTCACTATCTCTGATTAAGATAAGATTTGCAAACACAAATGAAGAGTGCATAGGGAGGTAAACGAAGGGGGTAAATAAAACAATCTGAGGTGGGGTATTGTATACAGTAAATGAAATAAAAATGTATACTATAGTATTGCAAGCTCAAGTTTGAGTTGAGTTTCATCCTTGTGTATTGGTGAGTTGGTGCATCTGATTACACACTGTGATGAATGTGATTTATCAAGATATCATTAGTGAGGCGGCTGTGCTCTTCAGAGTTTGATGTCAGCCTGTGACTCAGGGGCTTAGCCAAAATGAGTGGAACCTCGAATCAATCAATGAATAAAACAAAACGGGTAGCTTCTGTGAGAATGCCTGCTTTTCATTTTCTGCCCAGATCAGACCCTACTCCCTAAATCTTTCAGTAGTCTCTCAAAGTTGCTACTTAGCCAGGTTGTTTCCTCAGAAAAAAAATCTGTTGTCTGTCCCACCCCTTCCTCCGCCTGGTAGGAGAGTGGTTGAGGGGGTTTCTTCAGAACACCGAAAAAGCTATTAATTACCGATATGGTCTCAAAGCAGGGCCACAGCGCCAGGTAAATGAGATTCAGAAGGAACAGCTGCAGCTTCTCATCTCCTGTGCCCTCCATTCTTAGAGGAGGAAAAACAGGGGGACAGCTTTGGGACTGGACCAGAGAAATGAATGCCTTTTGGAAAGTGGCTGTTTTGTTGATATACATGATCAATACTGCTTGTTATTGGTATGGCTTCAGAAAAATATTTCATAAATTTACTAAGACATTCCCATAATATGTATTTGCACTACTTGGAGATTCTTATGATGCCTCATAAAGATTGAATACGCGATTGAATTCTGACACTACTCTTGTTTTATACAAATATCTGTTATCACAAAAGGAACACAAAATCCTCACTCTTGACATATATATCATATATGTCTCCACATTTATCAAGGATTTGTACTTCTGCCCCAACCCCATTAACTTCGACACCAAACACCATTGCTCATTAGGATGCCATTCCAGATAATCAGTATCTTGACAATCATCATGACTTGATGAATGCATTGGGACCATATCACCATTGTTTGTCTGCGGACATAATAGGCCCAATATTTTACAGTGACACTGCACCATCTTTGAAGGCAGGCCATCTTAAATTCATACATCAATCTGACCCTCTCTCATTGATGATTGGGCGGCATTTTGTGCAGAGTCCAGGTGTGGTGACAAGTCTGTAATTCTGCCTCCGCATTATTTACAGCAGAGTCTGGCTTCCAAATACATTACACACATCTGGGAAAAGGTCATGGAGAAAGATGGAGAGCAGTGCTAAATTGCCTCTCCATCACATCTTCGTCTTTTATGTTGCCAAGTCAGTCATATTTTGCCATTGTGAGGCAATGGCTCTGACTGAGTATGAGCACTTTGACTGGTTTTACATTAATCTGCCTGCTTCATTTACACCGTTAGCTGAATTCATTGTATACTCATCTCAATGTGATGGTACTTTTCTTCATTAATCAATAACATCTTGTCTACAAGACTATGATGATGAGTTTCAAGATGCTCATTCAAGATGAATCATTATTGGAAGGTTTCACAGTATGCTTGTATTGCTTAAAACAATAGAAAATATCCTGAGTTCTTGACAATAATGAAATTAGGTGACCAGAGGTATTACAAGGAAGAAGGAATCTGCCCTATACTGTAAATGACATGATATGATTAATGCTCTAGTTTTTCTTGTCTGAGGTTTACAATGGTTTGGACTTGATTGAAATCAAGGGTTGTGTATGTTTTACCTGGACATGAGATGAATTACTTTTTCCTCATTTCCTCTCAAGGTTGGTGGTCCACTCCCATGGGATATGCAGTGCCACTGGAGAGTCATGGCCTAAACACAGGGCTGCATGTTTCAACAAGACACACGGTGACCTTGCTTGATACCAGAGGGTAATTAAAGATCACGGACATCTCTATCTACAGTATACACAATTTAAGGCTGAGAGCTATGGTGACTATAGATGTTTGTCCTTCAAGGCACCCAAAATGTTGATTGCCGTAGTATGACAACATTACTGTAAAACATTTATAGGAAAAGCTATTGGAAATGGCACAAACCAGTCTTCCAGATTACATTGTAATTCAGAAAGTATCAGTATGAATAAGTATTTCATCTTGACCATGCACCCAAAAAATGACTTAATGTTTATTGAGCAGCAAGCAATAGTTTAATAGACACACAAAACAAAAAAATGATTGTATAATAATTTGATACACTTGATACCAATGTATTATTTGCATACCTGAACTGCTTCGAAAAGCACAATCTGTTAAATTGGGATTGTCTGAATTGGTGTTACTCAGCAAGGCAAGCTTCCTGCAAGCCTGATTTTAAATCTTCCTGCAGCGCTCCACTAAATTAACTATGGTGGAGGCAGCAATTTGGAAGGGGAGTGCAGAGCTTGTCATCGGTCACAAAGGCATCGGGACATCAGTGTATGTCCTGAATAGGAGGAGGGGGGCTGAGGGCTGATGGAGTTGGGGGGGGGGGGGGGGGGTTTGCTACCACATTACCCCTCTGTAGTGTTTGCTTTGGTTGGAGCCTGTTTTGAAAAGATTCCCACCTAAGCCAGAAAGATTCAAGGCCATGTTTTTTCAAGTGTACTTGTGGTCTAGAGCTTCCCTGGCAGAGGAAACATAAATGTGTCTGTTTAATGTGCTCAGTGAACAGGAACATTATGTTTGACTTCACCTGTTCTTATCTACCCCTTGGTAGTATCCTTCTCGCTCTTTATTTTTAACAGCAACTGTGTGATTCAATTATTCTTATAAAGCCTACCACAGAATATGAAATGGTTTTCCATTGAAGGGTATAGATAAGTTACTGTAAGACTATAACATTTCAAATAAATCCTCACACCTGAAATGTAATGAGACAATACAATGACCCACAAGAGACATATAAGACCATTTGAAGCAATATTTGATTTGGTTCATATAAATCTCAATCACTGTAAAAACATACTGGCATTAGTTTATTGTTAAAAGGTTCACCTCAATTTCATATCATCTATCTATTTTGAAGTGCCTTTAGGTTGAACTGATCATTGCCATTTGTGTTGTCTTTTATCCTCTTACAAACTTTGCATAATGTCATTTGAATCAAGGTTTCCTCATTTTACACTCTTTTTTCAATAGTTTGGCTTTTATGATAGCAATCAAACTCCCGGTACTCGGTAGAACTTACATTTACATTGCAATATGTGTTCTAGTATTTTATACATGCCAAATACCTTGCTGGTCCCCAAACGATGACCAAAAGGAATCTGACACTGTTTCGAATCCAGTATCCTGTATGTGAGTGGTTCTCCTCTTCTCCTGTATGTTTTACTAGCGACTGCAACTCTTGTTCCTGTATTCTCTGAACAGTATAGATGGTATAATGTTTTTTTACTCTACAGCTCACCTCTAGGAAATATAAAAAGTCAAAATTTTGTCCCAGCTCAATGTACAAAATAAGGCCCTACAGCTCTTAACATTTCATTAGAAACACCTGATGCAGAAGCCTGTGATTAATAATATAGAGCACCAACCATCTCATCTGCTCTAGAACTACTATGGATTGCACAGCAATGGGGGAGGCCATCAAAAAAACGAGTTATATTTTCTAGGGAATACACACTTCTACCATCACATCTACCATTCACCCAATAAAATCAGTCTGTTTGGAATGGATTCTTTTTCCCACCAATGTCCCAAGAGACCTATAATACAGCATACAGTTTCACTACAAATCAGAAGAATCAAGCAGATCCTTCCAGTTCTTGTACCCTAATCAATGCATGGGTTCAGTGCTGGCATGTCTAAGTGAGCCATTTACAACCCTCCGCTATTTGATATAACTTTGAAGGAATGCTGAACTTCCTCTGCTATTATTGAAGGGATGACTATTATCGTCCCTTTCAGATCCCTCACAGATGTGCTCTAATACTTAGAGCTAAGACTCACATAATTACTGGTGTTGTCTAGTGCCGCTTCAGACACAACGTCTAATGATGTAATAGCTTTAAGACAGAAATGTATTGGACAAGTATCAGCTTTTATATGAAATATCAATAAAACATTTCCAAGGTAACAAGTGCAATACATGTGCAGCCTCTTGTCAGCTTTTGCCAGATGAACAATAAAGATAATATGTTTTGATGCTTATGGTGTACTTTGTTCTAAAGTTCCTTTTCCATTAGAGTTTATTGTCATTATGGCATATAAAAAGACGTTTGAGTCAGGTGTTCCACAGTGTTCCAAACTCGCTTCTATTGATGATACAACAGGTTAGAAGGTAACAAATCCCATGTGGTTAAAATGGATGTGCAGATTGGTGTTGCTATGGTAGTGGATGCGTGCTAGAACATGTCGTAAACATTTTAAAATATCACACAGACAGAAATTATCAGCAAAACCAACGTAGGTGGATTGGTACCTTATGTTTTCCTCCTCCTCCAGTTGAGTCATGTTTGTCTGTAATTTAGCCCCTATGAGAAATTAACAGCTGCAGCGTTACTAAACATCAGCTTCATGAAAAAATGATTTTTGTCTATCAACTTAATGGAAAAAAAATACACTTATACGGCTTTGAGGAAAGTATACTTATTAAAGTGAATAGGCATACATATTGTACAAGCAAAATGTATTTTCAGAGTCTGAGTCATGGCAGGGCAATGAGATATGCAGAAACAGGAATGGCAGGCTTTTGATGTTCAGATATCTTTCTCATAATTTATTGCATGGCTGTGTCCAACTACTGGATGACTAAATGCCTTTCTTGCACTGACAGTAATAGCAAATTGTGAAATGTACTTTACCAATAAATATTGCATACTTATTCAGTTATGAAATCATATGGAAACAGCTGAAATATTCATGTTTGTAGAACACAGGCACTTGAAAAGGTATGCAGATGAGTTTTTGTCAAACTCAATCAAAACAGATGAGGAAATTGTGGAAACTGAAGGATTATAATTGACAATTCAAGTGTGTCCTGTTGGTTTAGATGTTCTAGCTAATCAACAAAATAGAGGCATTATATTAGATTGTTTGCTGTATTTTGGCCCATGAACAG
This sequence comes from Hypomesus nipponensis, assembly GCF_054491055.1. Taxonomy (NCBI): domain Eukaryota; kingdom Metazoa; phylum Chordata; class Actinopteri; order Osmeriformes; family Osmeridae; genus Hypomesus; species Hypomesus nipponensis. Next base: position 5,240,831 of record NC_140377.1, on the reverse strand, counting down.
GAACCCTTGTGTTATTTTAAGAATGAAGGCATCCCATATTGACTCTGGAGCACTCACAATGATTAGCCATTACATAACCTGAAGCAATGCCAAAGGGTTAAAACCCATTTTTAATCTAGTTCATGCATTAATGGGTTTCAGTCTTGGGCTGCAATCCAAGAGGACAATTTAGTGGAATTATTGGAGGCACATTAAGTTGTCAACATAACCATTCCTTCACTGAAAGCCCGAAGTAACATGTTATTAGAAGGAGGGGTGTAGCAGTTTCTACAGCCAGTGGAGATATTTGAATGGCTTGGATAAACAGGATAAAATGTGGATTATGCTTTAGCTGACAAGCTGGCTATCTCTCTTTAATGCTGTGTTTTAAAAATGATTTATTTTCTCCACACGTTTCTTATTCTACCCCAACACTGATCTTTGGTCAAGCTTTCATTAACACTGTGAAGGTTTCCATAAGCTGTCAGTTTCTGCTAATGAAACAATGAGTCCCCCAGGTTAATCAATGATTTAGTCTCATGCTCTACCTAGGATGATCATCTTCAACTCTCTTCACTGTTGCTACAGTTCAATGCTTTATTGACCCAGACTCTGTTCAAATTCTTGATAGTTGATTAATGGTCACAGGTGTTTCGGGTTATGATATTGGCCATGACATTTGGACACATCTGTCTGGGGTTTTCACAGCCAATGATCAAACAAACATGTGTTTGTGTGTTCATGTGTGTGACCTTATGTGAGAGGTTTAGGAAGGTGATGAGCCCTGTAGTAACCTTCTTTGACATAGCTATACCTATATAACTATGAAATGTCCTGATGACTGATGTCTAAATGCCTAAGCATGCATAAAATGCCCAATGACTCTAGTCTCAACTCTACAAATAAGACCGAGATAGCATTTAAACTATACAGTATTGTTACCAGGGAGGATGACAGAGGTGAATGTCAGCCACATGGAAAAACGTTTTCAGGTGATCATTTCCACCACAATGCTGCTACTGTATGAAATACTTTTGTTGATATGGTTGGCTGTGGCAGACAATGCTCAAATTCACTTTTCCCTGATTGGCCTGTAAGAGTCTATGACAAAATGTCTTTCCAAATTAAATCATCAGTAAAGGTGCTCTTCATCCAAACTGAAGTACAAACTCAGAGGGAGGCATTTGCTTATTAAAAACAAGACAAAACCAAATGCCTTAAGGGATGAGTTACAATTGAAATGTCTCAATATGACCACCTCAACCCGAACTCTTCAAATGCTGTAAAATTATTTTTCTAGTACACTTTTACACTGGAGGTAGTTGGTCTAGCGTTCTTCTAAAAACATGCACTCACCACTGAGTGGGTTACCTAGGATTCAGACCTCTCAAGGATCAGCACCCCAGTGTCTCACAGGGTACAGCGTGTCCCTCAGTGCTAAGGTCTTGCCACAGGGATTTGGGTTCCATTCCAGACATGGCCATTTCCTGCATGTCAGACTCTCTCTATAGCTGTTACTGTCAAAATAAATAATGCATAAAATGCTACAAAAACTGCCCCGGTCATGTTCCTCAAAAATGTGATAAACTGTTAAAAGTGAACATGTTATCATTGATACCTACAGTCGGTAAAATACATTTACACCCAATAGTCAATATTTTTGTTCTTAGCTATATTGACAGCACCTTCTTAGTATTACTAACACAACACTATTGCGATGTTTAGGAATGGTCACAGTTTCTAAATCCACAAATATTTATTAATTTACTTGATCTAAATGTTGATTTTGCTTGCCAATGTTGTACTTAAACCAACCTAGTGCATTTCCCTGGATTTGAAATTCAAGTGAATCATAAGGATGCCTCAACTTTATATTTTTGAGTAGCAGGAAATCCCAACATTACTACCCAAATAGAATTTGAAGGTCCATCACTGTGGCCAGTAAGCCAGCTTAGCTCCTCTCTTGTCTGCCATTGAACATAATCATCAGTGGCAAAACTACATAATATTTTTCATAATATTCTCTTACTTGAGGAATACCCAAGGCACCCTCTAATCTCTAAGCAGCATGCGGTTCAAAGTAGGGATTTAATGCTTACAGGTTGAAATTAAATTAACTCTGCCAAGAGTTCCAAGTAGAATCAAAGGCCTGCAAAATGTATTTTTGTATGTTTTCCTTTTCATGATATGTACTGTTTCAATTATGTTCTTCCATATTCAGCTGTCTAATGTCTATGTCCTTCTCAACAATTAGTGGATTGAATGTTTGTCATTTTAATGTTTTCTTTTCTTGTGCCTGTGTTAGGCATTGAGACGTCTGTTTTAGACTCTACATTTTCATACAGTAGAAGCTCTCTTCCCAGTCTCTGGAAACCAGTTGAAAACCAAAGCCCCAGAATCCATACCTTACCATAAGGGCAAAAGTGAATTAATAATATACATTTATTATTTTGAATAAATCATTACATTATAGTAAAATGTTTGATCAAGTAGTATTAAAATGCTTTTATGACATCACAACACTCTATATAACCAAGAACTTCTGTGATTAATGATACAAAAATGCTTCTACAGCTAAATTCCTCATCTCCAGGCAGCTCATGAGTGCCCTTTTATACACCCTAAAAATGATTGAAGGAGAATCTCAAGAGGAACCAATCATCAACTATTTCAACTTTCAGTTTAGAAGAGCAGGGACCACTGTGGCCAAAATATCCATCAATTGGTGGTTAATCAGAACAGAGCAGAGGTAGCAAGTCAGAAAGTTCATGACTGAAGAAGGCCAAAGCCTTCCGTCTTCAGTATAGAGAAACCTGGTGTTTAACCAGACACATGCAAGTTCATCTTTGTAGCCCGGTTAGTTGGGGTTCACCATGGAGTGGTCGGAGACGAGGAGCATCGCAAGGTCATTAACTGTTGTTGTGTTTGCTGTGCTATTCTGTGTCATCAGATTTTGATAGTAAGTGCAGGAGCAAGTGATCCACTGTTGTGTCTCGAGGCACAAACAGTATGAAGCAGAATTAAGGTCTACTTCCATGAGTATGTGATGTACACAAGAATAGAACGTGTTTACTTACATCGTTTTTCATCCAGAAGGGTTACATGGAGTCCAAGGCTCTCAAAATAAAACACCAAAAAGCTCACAGGGAAGTATTATAAAAGGCTATGCTAATTCACTAAGTTAGCCATTTAGTATTTAAAATCCACTTTTTTCATTCTGTATAAATGTTGAAATGGTATCTTAAATATATGCTTAATACTATGCTCCTGAAGGTAAGTGCTAATCAGACAAAGCTAATTATGGTAATACATTTTTATGGAAAATAAATGTTTTTTCCTCAGAACTTTATCATTTTAAATACCTTCCTATTCATAGGCACACTCACCTTCCTGACCCCCACTAAAGAGTGAGTATGTTCTCTGAATTTCAAAGCTCAAATAATAAGATCATGGTTGTTAAAGGTCAGGGGAGTAATTATTTTATTTTAGCCATTGAGGATGTCACTAATTATGCCATGCATTGTAATAATTGGTCAAACTTTTACATTCAGTTTTTTGGATTAAGTTGCATTATGTTGATTCTACTGAACTTAATATTTAACACAATAAGCAACCCACATTTGGTTCTCATTTAGGTGGTATACCAAATCTGGTCGATTAACTATTCATCAAGCTTTAATATTTATTTTGATTGACACTGAAAACCTCATCTGTAGAATAGAACGTGCATAGTTTGTTGATTGACTGAAACAGCTGGGAGTCAATGTGAAACCAACATGTGAAGAACAAACACAATCAAATCTCAAATTCCTTGGATGCTTTTCATTTGGAGTAGAGACTGCATTTATCCACCACCTGTATTGTAAATACATTTTGTGGTCACCTAACCAACTTTAAGTCTTTTTTGAAAAAGACTGCTTTTATCTCCACCCTACAACATCCACTTGTATATAAAAGATGGAGGGATAAAGGGATGTGGAAAGAACTATGCTGTTTCAGAGTTCTCTGTGCAGAAGCCAGCAGAAAATTTCAATTTTTAATAATGTAAATTCACACCCAAATTGGCAGCACACCATCTGTTTCAGACATAAAATAATGAGTACAAATGTTTTGCTATATACCGTAAAGAGAAATGTTATGTCTTCAGTTGTGACAGAAAAAACGTTACTGCTGAATTTGTTAATGTTATCTGATGTATATGGATACAATCTACTCAAGGTTTTTTGTGGAAAAAAAAGAAAAAAAGGGAAAGTTTTTTGGCCGGACAGGGAGCCGCTTCAAGTGGTTGACTGAGTGATTAATTTCCCGCCTGGTTGTTCAGATGGTACAGTCTTCATCAGTGTTCCTCCTTGTCCTCATCCTCTGCCTCTTAATGGCTCACTGCACAGTTTGATTGTATGCAGATGAGGGACTCTGATGAAGCCATTACGTGTGCACATGCATAACTGCAGGGTTTCAGCTCTGCCACTTGAGTCCTACTTATTAATGATCTCTGGGAGATGAGTAGCTACCTATGCACTGAGCAATATTGAGCTACATAGACTGTCTTTTACCTGATGCGATGTACTCTATGTAGTATAGAAAATAGTCACAGGTAGACACATTTGATGTGACTGCCAGTGACATCAAATTTGTATTTCTAACACATGAGGCTGTTAGAAATACATTCTAATTATAACAGTCTACTAATTGTACTGGGTTTTTGGAATGCAATTCACAATGAATGTGATTGACTTAATGACATAACTTAAAATGTAGATATCTAATCTTTAATTGAGTCCTTATTTTTACCCACTTAGCATACATCGTACAATGTCCAGAAATACTCTTTCCCATTATATTTTTTTTTCTCACCATCTTAGCAAGTATGACATAGTGAGAAACGCTCTTAGCCAACAATATGTGTCAGTGGTTCAGCTTGCACATTGGATTACAGCATTTGGATTGCCTTCATATGAGTTATTTTCCTTCTTTAAATGAAGATTATACCCTACCTTTTCATGCAAAATGGCAAATAAGGTCTGATCTTTTCATTGCATGATTGAACATTCCCTTTGTGGGTTGAATAGATTTTCCTATTGCACTGGCCATCAAATCAAAATTCTAGAATGTCATTTTGAAACTGTCACATCCATCTGGCCCACTTTTACACTTTTATCAAGGCTGTTATCTATGTGAACGTGTCAAGCCATCAACAATAATAACGGAGGTAAACACCCATAGGCTGTTAGAAAAAACTACTGGGGCATTCCACAGGGAACAAACAATGCAATTCAGGAATTTGCATATTAATAAATTATGTTTTATAGTGTTATAGGCACTGTTTTAACTGTCATAAGTCTTTGAAATGGATAGTCATTGTACTTTGAACCTTTGCCATATGGCTGTTCATCATGGAGAATGACTTTGCAGTGACCAGAGTGACAGAAAAATAATGAAAAACACTCTCTTTTGAATATTGAACTCACCGTTAACTCATTTAAACATATCACCCTCTCTGCTCCACACTGTTCCACCACTGATTCAAGCCAGGAAACACAATACCTGTGAGAAACTCTCTAATGGAGAGAAATAAAATAGATTCACACATGGAGAACAGTCAGATAGCATCTGCACAAAAATAATTCTGCAATATCCATTTTCTCGCACTTACTGCTCCAATTGTTGGAACAATTGAAACTATCAAACGTCTAAAAACTGGTTCATCACTCTGATGAAAAAATAACTGTCTTAGTGGATGTCTGATAACTCATTTACTCTGTAATCATGGCACAATCTCGATCAGGGCAACAGCAGCTGTTGTCATTCTCTCTGCGTTCCAGAATGACTGCGGTTTGCCCTTGACCTCGATTAAATATTCAATGAAAAGTCACACACATATAACCCCCTTTATTGAGGAGTACGAGGAGGTCTGCTCTGCCTTTGGGTGGTGAACAATTGGACACATTCATCTCCAACCGCCAGTCCTGAAGTCACAGAGGTCACCATTGGTCTGCTCCAGGCTCCAGACACATCTGAATCATATTAATAGTCACATCCTATGGTATCATATAGATCTTCACAAGCATCACAAGTCTGGTTTTGAGGCACCTTTTCTGTAACAAACTGGAACTAACACATTTCACACTTTGAAAAAGCATCGAGAATATGGCAAACTATATCTGCTCTAACAGCTAATATAGGGGCCTAAGCTCCATTTGAAAGCTTATTCTAATCGGCTTTTTAAGATGTGCATACATTAGCTATAGCTCTGTAGAATTTCTGTAGAACAGCATTCAGGGAAAAATACAACAAGTATACAGTGCCCATTAACTTCTTTTAGTAAAGGCATCACAGGTACAGTTTACTGTATATGTACGTAAATAACAGAAAGTACTGACTGCTGAATGTGTCTCACCACATCACACCTTACTATCACACTTCAACCAGATGCATGTAAAAATAGAAAATAAACTAAAAACAGCTTGGTTTTCCAGGGCAACGACCACCAGAAGACAATTCATGGAGATGTGAACGATTAACAATGGCTTACGCTCGGCAAATGCTTTAACACTGAAATTATCCGCTCAGACGACGATGTCAAAAAATGAAGTAAAAAAACTCAGCTCCATATGTCTGGGGTGAAACCAAACGTTTTGTGTCATCTTTGCTCAAGTCCCCCGTAGGCTTTCCAGTCGACTGCCTCCATACGCTGCATTCTTCACACATGAGAGCCGCAGGCCTGAGACAGGACATGAGCTTCTCTCAGAGGGATCCGCTCCACATTACCTCTATCTCTGGGGCTCTGTGTGCACATATGGGAGGCCTAGCTAATCCATTCAGCGCACTGCATTTCTTCTTCCAAATAGCTAAGAAGCGTTTCTTTACTAAACAGCATACACCTGACTCTACAAGGTTCAAGTGATGGTTATGTTGTGTGTTTTTGAGTGTGTGTGTGTGTGTGTGTGTGTGCAAGACAAAGGGAAGAAGAGACAAAGAGATTCGGCGCACATCCAGCACTCTATGTTGGAACGTGGCATTCCAAATGTTTGGAGCAATCAGGAATGCACACTTTTAAAGGGACAGATCCAATATTCCTCGAAAGCAGCTTTGCTGAATGACTTCAGCCTTATAGTATCAGCTTTCAGAATGGCATATTTCGTCTCTCCATTACCACAGGCTACAAAATGCACAAAGCCAGATGTAAAGAGATAGTATTTGATTGATGGTATTTGAAAGAAACATTAAAGTAGTCACAGACAAAATGTACAATACTTTAAGTAATTAATCTCTCATATTGTACTCTACTGTATGTTACAGATAAGCAGAATCATCAGAGTCAGATACTCAGTATGTCAGTAGTTTGAGCTGCTGTCTAAATCAAACAATATAACTGTCATGTTTTTACAATTATATGTACAATATAGAATAATAACCATTCATGGTCTTGATCACGTCCTTGAATCAACCTCCAGTTCTCGTCGAAAACGGAAGATGCGTTCCAGATTTAAAAACTTGCATGAATTCCACAAGGGCACCATGAGATGCAAATTGCAGGGACAAAGATGTTGCCTCAATAATCTGCATTGCCATTACATTTGGGGATGATATAATATTATGCTCTTTTGGCCTTCACTTAGTTGCTAATGCTAATCAGTGCCATTGTTCACAATGCAAATGTTTGTCAGAGGCTAAAGTGCAGATAAATCCCTTAGATATCACGCACAGCTTGTGTGTCAAAGCACAGGGGTTGCACATTACTGTGCAAATGAAATGCAGAAGAGGTTTCGATTTAATCATGCTTCCAGGAGAGACTACATTGTAACACAGCATGACATTAACCACAAATGTACAACTGACATCTTTGTGTCTGGCATTTGATATGAATACATCTACCGATAAGAGTAGAGCATTGTGCGTTCTAAAGGGCACTGGACAATTTAAGTTGATCATGATAAGATAACCATGCCAAAAGAGCATTACTGCAGTGCCATTTAACTAATACTTGTCCACTTGTCCAGGTATTTCCACCTGTTTGTCTAATGCTCTGGGGTACCGTCTAATGCTCTGGGAACATTGAAATAATCTTGTACCTTGCTCATGCACTTTATCGAGAAGTCGATGAAACCAACTGAAGAATTTAGTAATGTGGCTGGTTCCTATAATGAATATGGTGCCCAAAGTTCCAAACAGGGACCGTCAACTCAACTATATCGTTGTCCTTCCTCCAAGGTCAACAAGGAGCAGTAACCATCCACATCAACGCAATTGAGGTCCAAGTGCTCACCCCATGTCCTGGCCAGGGTGAGGAGAGCGATAGGGAGAACTTGCAAACTCAGAAAGGACCAGGAGATAGCCACTTGCCAAGCAGGAATCGTACCCAGGACATTCTTACTGTGAGGCAGTAAGAATGCAATGAGGTCAGGGGCACACCCAGTGGGAGGAGGAGGAGAACCCGGCCTTCCTCGAGTCCAGCCTGCTGGGTTCAACACGAATGGAGCTGTATCCATAGGGAAGAAGACAAGAAGTTAATTAAAATATTTTTATGTTAATAAATGTTTCGACATACCTTGCCAACGTGCTTTTCTGGTTGTGACTTCTATGGACTATCACTTACCAAAAGGAAACAGGTCCCTGTATGCCCACGGTTGTTTGCCACCGGCTCATCTAGCTCTCCATCACGTACACTAAAGGCCTGCAATATCTCTATGTAGGGAGTCAGATGGCTGAGTGGTTAGGGAATCGGGCTAGTAATCAGAACGGTACCATTTCGAATCCCGGCCGTGTCAAATGATGTTGTGTCGTTGGGCAAGGCACTTCACCCTACTTGCCTCGGGGGGAATGTCCCTCTACTTACTGTAAGTCACTCTGGATAAGAGCGTCTGCGAAATGACTAAATGTAAGTCTAATTTGCAGGAGTTAAGTGGCATTCATGACACGTGGCATTATTGTGCAGAACACAACATTTCCTGAAAGGAAGCATTGGGTTTGTTTGAGGACTGTAATGCCCTCCCCTCCCCGATCCATCCAAACATTAGAAAACGCATTTACACACACCCAGATCTTATTTCTATCACAACTCGGGACGTTGACCGCACTTACTGAATGCGCATTGTCTCGGAGAGGTGAGGGCTCTGTTCTACAGTATGGCGTGATGAGCCAGGTAATTCGTGGATAATCACTGTCTCCTATTGCTCTAGAATATAAGGTGTCAAATATTCTGTCATTTAAAAGAATGATATGCTGAGCCAGGGAAATTGCATACATAAGTAAGCAACCAATGAGAATTCCAGTGTCTCAAATAACCTGAACATAGGTTTTCAAGTTCAGCCATTATTTGTGCTGCCTACTCCATTGCAAACTTTGAAAAATATCCTCAAACCACACTGGAGGTGACATGAACAACATTAATTGCCTGTAGCTTTAGCCTATAGACAGCTGCATGACCAAAGAATGGCAGGTCATGGTCGTGCCTTAAGTCTCCATTGTGCGGGGACATTTTGATCTTGATCATGATCTTGATTTTGATCATGACGTGTTTGAAGTAATGATAATCTAATTGTTTGAGTTATTTGAATACATTTCATCATACAGCCTTGAGATTTCAGACCCCTGTTATTCAAGCTAATCTTAAAAAGTACAAAAGATTCATATCCAGTGGTACAAACCTTCCTCAACCTTGAAACAATTCCCTCTATCTAACTATTAGGAGACATAGAAGGTGATTGAATCATCATAAACCAGGGATGAGGCAGTGTGCGTCATAAAACATAAAAAGCACTAACTCCGTAAAAAGATGGTGTTGCATTATGGTAACTGCCACTTCCTGGCTTTTGTAAGGAAAACAATGGACCCAGCCTCAACAGAAATGTTCTGTCAGCACAACTTTTGGAAGCACTTTTTTCCATCCTACATTGAAATGGGTAAATGTTCCAACAGAAACCTTCAAATCTCAGCTGAATGTTTGGAACTCTCTAACCAGCCTTATCCTATGCCCTTTTTGCACAATTGTATTTTTAATTTATGGAACCAAATACCTTGACTACCTTTAGTCTAATATGGTATGAGTATACTGCCATAACCAGTTCAGTGCAGCCAATTCACTCTGCCCTTTGAAAGCCATGTTGTAAATATTGCATTTATATGGGTAATATTTTAAGAACGGTTGAGCAGACTAAAATCAATTTCTGGGTCATGCCTTACAAAAACAGTTTGCTTTACTAAAAAGCTCTGAATTTGAAAAGCTGCTGCATTTTTTCATTGTATTACATGTGAAATCCTTAGTTTAGTCATAACGTAATACTAGTGTTTAAGTTTGTGTTTGTGTCATATATTTACAGTATACACATCTTGACTCACGATATTATTTATATTCCCTGCATTGTATAGCTGTCTGTCAAGTATACCATATAGGAACAATGAAGACTTGTTTTTGTAATGTCATAGAAAAGGAAACAGTAGGTCAAGATATGCTCACTTAAGTGTGAGAACAGAAAACGATAATGTTGTAATACATTCTCTAATGACACTTTGGCTTAACACAAATATGCTTTTAATATCACCAGGAAACTCCTGAACTACGTTTTTACATTATCAATACCTTTTCATGGCAAATTGCTTCCTCATGTCATTGCAATTTGAAAGTCTAATATCATACTTTAAGGCAGGGCACGGGGCACATGATTTACAAAACCACAAGAGTAGCAGAATAATTTGTGTCTCACTCAAACCATTACCTATTCAATCTGCTAAAGGAAAAGTCAAGAAATGTGAAGTATCAGTTTGGAAAAGTTCATGCATCCTTGAGAAGCCTCTGATGTGAGTATGGGAGCATTTGTGTCACCTCACATCTCTCTTAAACATCAAACCCAGACAGTATCTCACAGGTACAACTTGGGAATTTCAATTTCAAACAGGAAGAGTTTGGTGTTGACTGCCTGTGTGGCTCTGAATGAAATGCAAATATATGTTATTTTGGCGACAGGACGTCCAGATGAGAGACCTTCTATGGCATTGCATGACAAGGTTGCATTGCATGAGTCCAACACCTTGCATCGCATGTTTGTTTCAGAACACAAAACCCTATATGTTTAGGTATCATGTTCTGTAGTATGCTCAACTGCATGTTGTCACACATCCGCTGGATATTTACATTTAGTCATTTAGCAGACTCTCTTAACCAGAACGACTTATAGTAAGTACAGGGACATTCCCCCCGAGGCAAGTAGGGTGAAGTGCCTTGCCCAAGGTCACGTCATTCCGCTCGGCCAGGAATCAAACCGGCAACATTCTGATTACTAGCCAGATTCCCTAACTGCTCAGCCACCTGACTCCCTATATATCACAGTATGTGTTGACTGAGAACACTCTTCATCTGTAATAAGTAGGACCTTTTAGGGACATGGAATAAAGCATTGTACCAACAGTTCATAAATGTGTTCAGAAAGAACCAACAGTATTGGGTCATTATGTATCATTATGCATAAGCCATTCATTTCAATACACTTATTATGTTGTTCTCAACAACTTGTAAGAAAGTTGAATTTTCCGTTTACACTTAACAGGTTCCTATATTACCATTTCAAACTGCAATCCTAAAACAAGGGGTGCAAGTAATTATATTAGAAAAATGTACAACCCTACAGGACGTCATGAATGAATTCATGTCTTAATGAACAGTGATTATCACGTCAAGCTAATATGCTCATGAGGAATTTAGAGATTATGGCTAATGGACGCATCACGTCTTGATTAAACTTTCAGCTCTGTTGGAGGCTGTACCTTAAGATAATTATCAAAACAACTGTCTGATGTCTCTTTCTGTGTGTGTGTGTGTGTGTGTGTGTCAGAAAGAAAGAGAGAGAGAGAAATAGACAGAGCCAGAGTAATCTTTCAAACTAAGCTGTGACAGATTAGAGTTCTGGGTAAATCTAAATACATGTAATAAAACATCTAAATAAAATATCTTAATCCTTGTCTGACAGAATGCATCAGATTTCTCCCATCTACTTCACAAGACATGAGACATCGTTCTGTAACCTAACAACTTTAAGAAGTAGTAAGGAAAATGAGTCAAGCTTTTCTAACCACCCCCACACCATTATACACCTCTCAATCTGCTTGCTTATTTCTCCACAGCTTTTCTGAGCTAGGGAATCACTTGGACAACACAGTGTGGGCGAACGTCCCTTTGTTTGTGTGCACGGCGTCTACGTGGGCAGCCCGCTGGGCTGGGCTCTCTCCTGGATGGGCCGTGGGGAGGCACAGGCTCCCAGGCTGAGCTGAGACAGATGCAGACTGGTGGGCGCTCTCACGGAAAGCGCCTGCAGTCAGAGACACCACCAGAGCTCATGCCAACGCAGGGATGAGAGAAGGCTGCAGTGATGTAGCCAAAATGGTATGAATATGCATGACAATCATTCTAACTTCAACTTTGCTGGCTTCTGACCCCTAGTAGTTCTACTTCATGTCTTGTATATTTCTCTACATCCCCGTGGGGATAAAATAATTACATGAAAAAAGAGAGTGCACATTAATGTTTTATGACACAGTAAAACCAAATGTGAATGAGTATGAATTCACTGTTATCCCAACACTCATGACAACTACAGTGGTTACCAGTCAGACACAAATTTATTGCATACCACAACCATGTGATCACTCTAAATTGCTTTAAATTGATGTATATGTATAACAGCGTCAAGTTTTGCTATTATTCCTTGTATAACTGGGAATTTATGATATCCCACTTCTCAAGACATGATAAGAGACCGTTTTGTTTCTAAAGTCTAAATAATTAATCCAGTTTCTTCACCCCTTTCGGGCATGAACAGGGTTCCAGTGTGTGAGTAGACAGGTGAGAGGATTGTTGACTGCATAAACGACAATTCTCTGGCAGGAAGTCAGAATATCCCATGGTTTCATAGGCAAGCAGCCAAGTTTGCAAAGTAATGTATTTTTTCCAGCACATACTGCATTTAAATGCAGCCTGCTCTCAAATTTAGATAATCTAAATCTAAAAATCCATCATTTTCCACCGTGTTGATTGGTGTTTATACTGAAACATCATTCCCTGCACAGATGAATGATCGGAAAATTTTCTCATACATTAGTTTTTCAATCAAACCTCAACTATTTTGTATACTTGCTCACTTGTCTTTATAACCTATGGGAGGTTGTCTGTTCAACTACAGTAACGTGCAAAGCCAGCACTTTTCCCTCGAATGCCAAACACATTTTTTTTCTGTTTAACCTCATCCCTCCCGGTCTCATGCCATACATCTCTGTCATGTGTATCAAGCATGAACCAATGGAAACCCTACAAATCTCTGAAGCCAGCACAAAGTGTAATTGTCCTCCGAGCTATCAGAGGATGCGTGAAAGTTAGCCGTGACCCCATTTTCTACCCTTGCCTTCTAGCTAATGGAGAGGGAACAAGTGGAAGGTAAAAATGACTAAGGCAAGCGCACAGTCACTTAGCAGATTTTAATTATGTATGCTCTGCATCGCTGTCAAAATAACCCCAATGCTTGTTCCTTGTAAGTGTATCAATCTGAGGCAGGCACTATTTACAGACACGGAGCACTGCCCCCCAGCGTGAGCCCACCCTGGCCCCAATGCAGCCCAGCAGAGCCAGACCAGGGAACCTGAAAGTACAGACGTCAGGCCGTTTCAGTCTTTTTTACCATCTAAGCCACAAATAAACCTTGTTCATTTTTGAGTCGTGGGGTTAGAGGCTGCATGTCACAGCTGTTGGAAAAGCAGCATTTCTTTTGTAAGGCTTTTAGTGTAGGTGGTGTGTTTGTCCCACTGGCCAGGCTGAGGGAGCCACTGCTGGGCCTTCGTGTGCCTGACTGGCTGGCTGAGAGCAGGCTGAGTTAACCCACGCTCAGCTCTTCCCAGCCGTGAGCTGCTTTTCACGTTGGGGAAGTCAAATGCCTTCATGGGTACATCGAAAAGAAAAGAAGAATGTACACTATATAATAGAGTGAGAATAAACCGCTGCTGATTGTCTTCGGGTTTGAAATAGGTAAAGAAGGGTAAAAACACTCTTGCTGATTGATGCTAGGAAGTGAAACAAGCATTGAATCGCTCTAAGGGGAATCCAAGCAAAGTGTGACATAACTTCTCCTCTATGTGTTTTATTAATGTTGACTCCTCTTTTCTTTAACTGAGATACAGTAACTATTTAGGCTTTCTGTGTTAAATGAACACCAAAGATCCATGGCATTACTTAATTGACATCCATTAACCAACTGTACATTAAACTGTATGCTCCATTTGGTCCTAGCAGGGCTGCATTAAAACTGTTTTAATTTAAGAAGTGATAATAAGATGAGTATAAGACATTTTACACCGTTTTAGTTTTGCCAATTGACTTTCATAGGATTCATAAAGTTACAATGAGAGCAATTATGAAGTTACGGACTGGGATGAATCAGTCTGAACATTTTTCAAACAGTCTACAGTATCACTCGAAAAAAAAAAAAAACATTTGAATTAATGCAAATGGTACTCCCACGAAATAAACGGCTTTGGATCTGTGTGTCTGAACCTAGTCCCACTCAGAGTATTCATGTAAATGGTTCCTTCCGCCTGATCCATGATTACCTCTGAGTTAGTCCACTCATTTCTTTGGTTATTGGTACCTCAAAGGCTTACCTGATGGTTGCATGCATATTTTACTCATATATCTACCCATCTGTCTTTCTTTGTTACAGTCCATAAAACTATTTAGCATTTAATTGCTGGGATTTCAAATTGAAAAATGTTTCACCATGTTTGACCAGGTTCCTGGATCAGTATAGGCTTTATGTGATTTCACACACCTTTGTCTATGAACTGTGACACTTTCTTATCTTTACTAGTCATTATTATTAGGGTATTAAAGACACTAAAGATTGAAACCTTTTGAAAATTTAGAAGGATGTTGATGTTTGACTCAAAAACCATCAGACTTGAAACGTGGGGTATTGTAATCCTTGTAAACCACAATGCTCTTGAGACTTAAAAAAAAACGTACAGTCACATTTTATTCATGCTTCGGTAGAGGCAAATGCAATTGTCTGTTACTCAGCACTATGGATGCACACTTTCAACAAGACTGTGTCACATACAATCCCAACAATGTCAAACTCGTAAATCATAAACACTCTACCAGAAAGTATTAAGGTGATGTACCTCATTTCTTACATGGGATTAATGCTTTAATGCTTAGACAATGACAACCCATGTCATTGAAGTTGTTTATCTGAACATTTCAAGCAACCCTGACTTGATGGAATCTCATTTCCTTGACATAGCACCATCAATGGAAGAGCTTCTTTGGGCAATTGTCCCACAGCCCAGATGTTAAGATGGATCTGGAGCATTCAGTGTCAGCAGATGCTCCATTATACCAACTGCCAGTCACCATGTCCTCCCCTGAATTATAACTAGCCCTGTTGCTCTCCTCAACACCAAACAGGCTTAGCCAGTAAATGGAGGATTTGAATAAATAACACCAGACAAACCGCTTATTGGTCTGTGTTCTCACCTCTTCAAAAACACATTTTACTGACGTTAAAATACTCTCTCTTCCATGTTGAAAGCTGTTTAGAAGTATTTAACTCTGACTTTACATGCTTCAGCATCTTGATCTATGTGCCTGTAACCCTTGCATGTTGACGGGGTGTTGAAGGGGTCATGTATGAACAGACTAACATTTCCAAATTGCATGATGTGGCAGTGACATTATTGTCTTACTCCAGCTTACTGCACCAGTATTTCAAAATTCAATCACACATTTGCCTTGTCACTATCCATGTTGTATGTGTTTCTTGTTGTATGTTTGGATCTTTAGTACCATTCTATGGGTATACATCTTTGGCTGGGATTCTATTCTACTTTATGTTGTAACAACAGTGGCTAGCTAATGTATCAACTTCCAGTTTCAATATAGTTCAGTTACATTTACACTTGCATTTAGTCATGTAGCAGACCTCTTATCCAGAGCAACTTACAGTAAGTACAGGGACATTCCCCGAGGCAAGTAGGGTGAAGTGCCTTGCCCAAGGACACAATGTCATTTTGCACGCCAGGAATCAAACCGGCAACCTTCTGATTAACAGCCCGATTCCCTAACCGCTCAGCCATCTGACTCCCAGTTTTAGACGAGTCAGTTAAACCGTCCCAGAGAAGCAGAATGAGTGGTTGACTGGAGACTATGAGGTAACTGTAACAGGGACTGTAACCCTTGAGTGTTAATGGGCTGTTTATGTCATGTCTGAGACATGTGGAGCTGTACCACAAGGGGCTGAAGCAACCCCTGCAACAGTGTGACCCATAGAGACTCAACGCGGCAGGCTTCCCTCAGGACGATAAAGATATTAGTGAGAGTGACATAGCATCCCTGCCAGACCCTGTGGTGCAGCAGCTCCATTGTGGCCAACCGGCCGGCCCGCCTCTGTCCAGCACTGCTTCAGAGTGAGTGCTGCAATAAGACAGGGCATTGCAGCCTCTGCGCCAACCCCTCACACAACAGCTCCTTCACTTTGACAGACAAGCATCTGCAGCCAGGCTGCCGCCCGCACCGGTCATCCCCCGGCCCTACGTCACTACAGTGGACATCTAGCTGCACTCTTTACAGTGTGAATAAGACATATATAAATGGTTTTATGACCTGAAATTGAAAACGTGTTGCCCAAGTAAGGCTTAGGTATATTATTTCATGATCAGGTTTGGAATAACAGCAGAACTATCCTCCTACATTGCGAGAATTGTATGTTTTTTTCTTTCGCATTACTGTAAAACTACTGTAAAACGTAGCTTAACCATGTCATATCAAATATGAAATCCGTCCTGTTGCTAAGGGGACCTCAGCAACTGGTTCAATACCTTCAGAAAATATTTGAACTTTTTTTCTCCTTAAAAAATACAGTGATACAAGGTTTCTGACCTTCACTCCTCGTAGACGTATAGTGGTTGGTTAATCTGTTTCATGGTTTATTTAGCTTTACAACTAACACGATTTCACGTGGCACATTTGAACAGAAGCATTTGCAATTACCCTCCAGACATCTTTGTTGAACTCACACCATATATAGCACTGCGGTGACCAACAATCTCATTAGCAGATTTAAACTTTGCACCAGCTGGACCACAGGATCAACATGCTTCTGTCGCGTACTTCTCCGCCCCGTTTTCTAACTGAAATAATAAACCCTCGATTATGATTAAACCAAGGTGTCGTGCTCGCTATGATGTGAAAAAAAGGCCCTGTTGCAGTGGAATGGAAACTCCTGACTTCGGGTCTGTTCGGAATACATAAAGGCAAGCGGCGAAAGAGCTTTCAATCAGGGCTCAGCCTTGAATTAATCACTCACTGTTTAATGGATCTTGGAGGCTCGTGCTTGTCGCAGTGAGGAGCTGCAGCCCCTGTATTTTGAGACCAAAAGAATCCCTGGATTTTTCATCTGAAATCTGCTACCTTTTTGAAATTGTCTTGGGGTCCATGGTGACATAGGGTACCAGTTTTGGAAAGGCTAAAGGGCTTCTGCGCCGCTGTTAAGCAGGTAAGCGTTTAAATCTTTTCTGGATAGCGGAGGAATTCTGCCCGCAAATGCACTTCAATTATTTAATACACCGACTGTTGTTTCTATAGGAATTTCAACTACTGTGTCGTATTTTGTCTAAATGATAAACCGAGTTAGAAGCGAAACGAGGAAATTACGATATATTGGCATGTACAGTAGCTCGTTTTCATAAATAGGTTAAACCATGTTCAAGGCACCGTTGTTTGCAACACATTGTAGCAGCGGAAGCACTTCTCATTAAGACTGCTTTACCGTATGAATATCAACTTGTTTTAAGTTCTATTTGCATGACACTAAAATCCATGTCTTTATTAGACATTTCAGTGACACGGATGGTTTTATTTGGTGTGTTAAATGTTTTCACAGTAGGTTACAAAAAGACTTTAGCAGTCTACAGATAGTGTTGTACGGAACAGTCCAAATTCACCAAAATACCAAATTCCTATGAAGTTATTTTATGTAGTTTTGTAAGCGTTTCTCCTTTGCATGCAATTGTGTTACGGTACTTAGGGAAAAAAAGAAAACTGCAATGAAGCTTTCGGTTTGTCCCAGACGTCCTAATCTTAGTTACCCGTTAATCCCAAGTGTGTCATATGTGATTAAGATGCAAAGGTGTCAGAATTAAAAACGTAGGCTACGAACAGTATTTTCTAGTCTCTATATAGGCTTAAACACTGTTTCAGCACCACGGACAGCGCTCGACCGCGTTGCCGCTAGAGATCGCCTTCAACCATTATGAGGGAGAAAAAAACGATACAAGACAGGAGAAGATCTGGATATTTGAAAATAATCATATAGTCTTCTGCATGACTGTGATGACACTTCCTTGACTATACAAATGTAGTGGTGAAACTCAAGTCGACAACATGTGCAATCATTACATGCCCCAACGTGTCTTGAACAATATTCCTACACTTTTAGACATGTCTAGAGATAAACGAAAAAAACAAAAAATAGAAATAAATGCGAAAATTATCATAAAATTGCTACGATAATGTTGTCAATCTGATTGTCACGTTTGAGCCATGACTGTAGCCTATCAATATTAGGCTATCTTGGGCTTTGTGTACGATATCTTATTCTAGAGTAGCTATATCGATATCAAATGCTACAAACTCACAACCCTATTACCATCGTGGCTATAACAAGTACCAAAACTGAATTGTGAACTCGGTTTTTCGCTGCTGAATCGGACATGTTTTCATAGCTCCACCGTGGCTTGAAATGGGATGGGAGCGACGAATAGGTGTTTCAAGCACTGTCTAGCCCATGGGCACGTTCTAATGCCCGAAGAGAAAAATGTTCTGTTAGTATGCTTAACTATCAATTAAAAGTTGACCACTAACCCAGCACATATTCATATCACAATTACATCATTAGGCAACCAACCAAAAAAGGAAAACCAAATTGTTCTATGACCGATTTGAAATCTTTCAATGGAGACATGACCTAAAAAGCTGTCTGGGATAGGATACTAGAGCGTTGATGTAGTGTTACCTGTGCTTAATCGCACAACTTTTCTGTATTGTTACCGTCCAGTAGGTGGCCTCCACCAAGGTTCTAAATTGCACTGGTTCAATTGCAACTCTCGTGGACCTTGAAAAAAAAGCTATTCATGTGATGTTAGGTTATGAGCATCCTATTTGGGAACCAGAAAACGACTGAAGTCACATTTTAAATAAAAGATAGCACGACAAAGGCTATGCTATACCATATAGGTCCATACTTGGAACTGGTTATTACCATAAACAGTAGTCGTTAACCAGTCTAGACAAAATACTGTATTTTATTTTCGTAAATGCCTAAAGCCTGTTTAAAATAGGGTGGTACCGGGTTACAAGTCCACTCTCGGCGGGACCGTTTAACTAGTATTGGCCCTCACCTCAGGGTCAATACACGGGGCAAAATATGGATGATTTTAAATGATTAAATGTAGGCTTATGTTTTTAAACAACATCCTAATATAATTTCATCGTTGTCACGGAATCTTTCCGTTTACCATCCAGATCTCTCCTTCCTTTCCCATCTCCCTTATCTTGATTATTCAGCTTGGAGATTGAGTCAGCTATTTTGTATGCAAGTTGCCTTAGCTTGGTTCTTTGTGGAGGAGAGGGAGATCGTGCAGCGGATACTGAAAGAGAATTAGCCTACAGCTTCTCACGACGGCAAGCAATAGCGAGGTGATCTGTCCGGTTCCATGCATTCTTGTAGGTTAGAGACTGATATCAAACTGGCTGTGAGATAACATGCACACATGAAGAACATATTAGTTGCACCCACTTCACGCACGTTCCAACCCTTTCTAGCTTCTTCAACACTTTCCATGTGTTTCGAATTCACAGACTGTAACCACGTAGAGATGACTGGTTTGGTGAAAGTGCAACAATTTACGAACTTTTTGACCATGTTGGAGTGAAATGTGGTTATTTTGTAACTCAAATCAGGGACTTGAAGCACGTACACGCTTATCAAACGCAGTTCAGGGTGTTTAGTAGTTGTAAGGCGAATCGAAGACGACGTTTGACAATAATTGGAATGACGGTCGAAATTCTTTATTTTTGCAGTAAGTAGAATGAAAGCAAACGCAGTGTGGACGTGTTGAGTAGCCTATGTGGTGTAGAATATTTTTTAATTTGATAGGTAGGCAATTGTAAATTGGGTACTGTAGACAACAGAATCAGAACACGACACATCTTGTGGGTATGCTGAAAGGTAGAGATTCCTTCGTCTTTCAAATTACTCGTAACATGCTTCGTCATTTCTTTTCGACAGGCATGAAGGCTGCATCATATTTAATTCTGTATGCTAGAGATGCGCTCGTTATTTCAAACCGTAGCTTAACTCATGTGCTTGATACTAGTGCCTGCTCAAAAACAGATGCTGTGGTTGGTACGGAAGTAACGCGTAATCAAAGAGACCAATCATGGTTACAGACAGAGCTGAGCCGCATATGGTACAGTTGCACACCCAACTGGAAGTGCAAACCAACATAAATATGAGTATAGCAACTCTTATAGCCATGATTAAAAAAAACAAATCACCATCCCCCTAACTATTCGAGAATATTGTGCCACGTTCACCATGTCTTTACAGATGTGAAGTTTCAGCCTATAATGTTACTTTATTACATCTCTTCACCAACGTTCTTATACTTACTAGATGTTAGATAGGCTGCTTCCCTAGGTACCCGGCAAACTGAAACATTTAATTCTATGTGGATTTTCATACACGTGGAATATGTGGTTGTAGATTGTAATTGGTGTTAGGAAAAGACTGTGGCCGCACACATTCAATGTTGTAGGGAGCTGTCCATGGTTTTTTTTTCCCAGACAAACATGCTATTGAATATTGTTTCATATTTAAGTAGAATAAATAGACTGTGTGCTATTGAAAGTCAAGTTGTCATTTTTCTTAATTGAATAAATCTCTGAACTTCACCATACTCTACAGAGACAGTGACATTTGAGGCATACACATTCCTTGGTCATAAAGCAAAACAAAATCTAACTAAAGTCGTAATATTCTAAATGTATATAACATTATTTCTACTTAATATTTAACAATGTGATGTGATTTGTTATTAGTTTGCAATAACTAATTGTAATTGACATTGTCAGAACTCCAGTTGAAGGGCAGGAGCTGAATTGACAGTCCATTTGCATTCAAGATGGCACTAAGAGTGTAGGTTGAAGACTATTTGAACAAGCTGTAACTTGCAGATAAGACTGCAAATACAGAGTTGCTGGCCCCAGTTGCCCTTGGGTGCTGTTTTATTTTAGCACTGCATAAGCAAAGATGTCACTATTGCTGAGATAGTATCTCTTAGAAAGCATACAAAATGGCATTAGTGTACTTTACCTTGAATCAGCAGCTTGTATGACTCATTAACTGTGGTTACTGAGCCATGGCCTGGTCTCATTTGAGGAAGGTATGTGGTTCAGTTTACTTACGAGATTTAATTGAAATGGGCAAAGATGGGCATTTAATTGCCTGATGCATTGAAAGACAACTAGGGGCAGGTGTCATAACAGTTTTATGCGGTGTGCCAATCTTGGCGTTGCTTTGTCCCAGAATGTTAATCCAATGTCTCCTGTCTCCTATGTTGTAAGTTAATTGGTCATTTCCTCAAGCCCTTAAGTGATGGTAAAGAACCTAAATATTAAAGCCGACAGTTTTTCCATCAACACAGTTAGTTTAGAAGAAGCATGAATTGCTAAGAAATTTTATTTGCCGTGAGTTTCTCAGAAGGACATTGGAAATGTCATAACTCATGTAAGACTCTGAAAGGTGCAACAGAATATATCACTCCACTTTAGCAAGAAATGATTCTCTGTGGTTTTCCATGTTCCCACTGAATGCGTTATGATGGACAAAAACCTTTTCGTAAACAAGCATCACACAAGCAGCACAGACAGACATATTGAACACTACTCTCCTTCCCTTTGCCATTGTCATCCGCAAAGTAATTAGAGCCATGGAAACAGAACACCGTGGCTGCATACCTGCAGGCTTCAGCGTGGCTTGATGAATATCCTGTGCATAAGAACCCATTAAAGATGGTGATACATAACAGGTTTGTCAATGCTCGCTTCAGAGGCTCTTTTATTGATTTTTTTTTTGCGTGCATGAGAAAAAGTGCTTGGTTTGTCACCAGCAGAATGACATGCGCTTATACAAGAATATGCACACGATGCACATACCAGAAAAGGCAATGCTTTCAGGGTGAGAAGGTCAGTGGTATCATACATACTAAGACCTGTGATGTATGTTCTTGCCAAGAAACTGTCATGTATGTTAATTGTAATATTAAATTCATCATACATGTCAACCACAAATGCAGTACTTTTCAAATACCAGCCAAAACCACTATTGTTTTAATACAGTAAAGACCACCTGAGTATCTTTATGTAAGCATCTGAAACTCAAGCCTCAAGCCATTCAAAGAACATTTGTTCTTTTCCGATATTTTATGTTATTCTGCTTTTAATTATTTGTCTATGGTGGTGGTTGTGTTTTTCTCTATGGAATCCCGCAACTAGGTTGTCTGCTAACGTATCAAATATTCAATATTTGGTATTGTGGTATTTCATTCTACTCATGTTATAGAGGTGCAGATATCAAAATGAGTTAGATGTTGCTGATATAGAAAACATACATGCACAAAACACACACACACACATGCACAAAATGCACACACACATGCACAAAACGCACACACACATGCACACATGCATAAAGAGCATTTCTGTTCAATGAAAATACTTGATACCAATAATTTTAATGAGTTCCTTGGGGGAATTCCAAACTTTAGTAATAAGACTGCAGAGTCCAAATATATTTGAAATCTGTAAAAGAAAAATAAATTGCATGAATACATTCATGTTGGAAGCGGAATTGTCCGTCTATAAAGAAGCCACGTTTTACATGTACAGCCATTTGCTCAAGGTTCCACTGAGGAACAGTTTTCCTCAGTGGAAATGACATGATCAGCAGTGGAACTGCTGATCTCCTCATTGGAGACTGGAACATCACCTCCTTTTGCCCTTTGTAGGCTTGTTTCCAACTGCCTTACGTGGGTACATTAAATTAGTACTTTTTGGACCCTATATGGATTGCATCACAGTTGTGTTTGAATCAGGTTTTAGTAATGATGTCAGACTGGTGTGGAAGGTGAGATTGTCCAGGCCGGTGCTCCAGGTATATGAAGTCCACCCAGGGTTTGAAACCCTCATCACCATGATCAATACTTTATCTTGCTCTCCTTGAATGTCAAGTGACCACACTTGCTCAGATCTGCGCCTGTGAATGCTAATAGTTTGTCTGTTACAGAGACATCTCATGGTTCTGATCCTATAGTTGGCTATTTCAAGTGTGTAATACTGTGGAGACTACAGTGTAATATTGCGTGTGTGTATCTTTCACAGTATGTGGCCATTTGTTGCTAATGTGAACCTCAGCATGTGTTTTTGTGATGCACTCTCTCTAAAGCCTTGCTCCCTTCGGTATTAGCAATCCAACATCTGGGACAAGCGGCAAGTATAAAAAAGTGAGGAACTGAAGTCAGTGGAACAGGTGTGGTTTGATGGAGACAGCCATTGTGCCATCTGTTCTGAAATGCTTCTTGCCCCGTGGAAAGAACTGTCTAATAACCACAGATCAGATTAATGTCTGTGTCTGTGAAACAAAAGCAGTTTTACAAATGTGGATTTCACACATTTCTATGTCTGGATAGACTTTTTGTGAATTCATCACTTGAAATTAGAAAAAATAACCTTGATTGTGTTTTGCAGTGCAGTTATTAAACTGCACAACAGTGCAGTTTATTAAAAACTGCACTTTTGTAGGTAGCTCAGCGGCACAAAGCTTTTCATTGTACTTGTATACTTGTGTATCCTGTACATATGACAATAAACTTGAATTGAATTTTGTCAAAGTGTAGCTGCACACCAATCTGTTTGCCATAAAAGCGTTATGCAACAAGCTGTGTTCACTCTTATTTACCCCTGCACTGTGAAGCCTGTCTAACCCTGTACACAATACCTCAACAAAATCTCAACGATTGGTCTTTCAACTTCCCTTGTCCCATCCCTGCATCCGTGGCCATTACTGATGGGATATCTAAGGCCTCTAGCTCTAAGAAAAATCCAGCCTCTTTGATATGTGACAGTCTTATCTTTCTTGCTGTCTGGGAATGAAAGGCTACGTTTTACCCACAAGGGACCACAAACAGAAGATTGACTTTATTGGCCCCCACATTCAAGTACCATGTACCAGTCAAAGATGACTCAAGGAAAGATGAATTTACAAAGTTGCTAGAAATCAAAGACTTCCATTCCTTTGGGGGCAGTGGTATTAAAATCCTTTCCATACAATATTATGAGGCAGATAGAAGTCTAAACATTACTGATTGCTAATTCAAGAGGTGCTGACATGAAGGCATCTCAATAAGCCTCGTCATAAAGTCACATTTCGATATAAACATGGAAAGTTACACATCGATATAAACACTTGACTTTTTTATTTATATTTTTAAGCGCTGCCTTTAGCACCTTTTTACATGCAACCCTATGGGAAAAGGAAAAAGGCAGACGCCTTTTTAAAAAACGGCCGCCTTTTAAAAACTTCTAAAAAAGCGCTGAGCCCGACGCCTTTTTAAGTTCAATTTTCTCAACTTTTCAGAAAAGCGCTGGGTGACGTCAAGCGCCTTTTTGACAGCTGACCAATCAGGACGAGGAGAGTAGGTACGAGTGTACCTTCCCTAGTAACCTACCTTAGTTACCAGGCTATGGCTATGGCTATGGCTCCTCAAACGCCAAAGTTAAAGCAAGTAATTGCATTTTATTGGTCATAGTAGCTAGCTGTCGATAAGTAACCAACGGAAAATAACGGATAATAATGTATCGCTAGACTATATGATTCCCGTTCAGGTTACAGAATTCTCGTCAGAAAGGCGCTTGACATCACCCAGCGCTTTTCTCAAAAGGCGCTCAAAAGGCGCTGAAGGCAGTGCTTTTTTCTAAAAAAAGAAGTCAAGTGTGTACGCGGCCATACTCAGCTGGCTGCTAGTAAATGACTATTCTTTAAAATCCTCCAAATCAGTTGTTTCTAAAAACCATAGTGCGGCTGTTGTAATGAACAGCTTTGATATGGCAAGTAGGCCTATTGTTCCTGTTGACCAATCCAACCTTCTCATAAAGGGTGAAGCCCAACATCTGGTTAACTCCAGGGGCTCTCTACGCAAGTGGCTTCCCCTTCTCCAAAGATGGATTTGCACAAAGGACAACTATGAATCATGAATATGCTGTCTTTTCTGAGCCAAATCCAGAGTGTCCTCTTGGTCGATGAGGTGCTTGGATGACCACATGGTCCCTTGATGGATGAGGTTAGAGAGGAAGCATGGCAGTAAGCAGAGGTGACAGCTCTTCCTGTTCTATGGCATCATCAGTCAGGAGGAATGGGGAACAGGGTTATGGAAGCACGGTATCTATGCTGAGCTCCTGTCAGGGACCTCTGGTCTATAACAACATCAGAAACCACAAAGTCTCACCATACTAGATGGATGGGTTGATACACTCAAGGAGCCGTCAATGTCTGTCAGGCATGAAGTACGTTAGTTACATGCCTACGGCATGTTCTTTATACCAGGGTATACAGCTCTCATAGGCAACTGTTGAGAATATAACGTTTATTCAAATCAAGGAGATAATTAAGTAAAATGTATTTTACATTTTATTGACTGCAGAGTGTACAAGCTGCCCAGATAGCTTTAATGCATCTCTACATTTTAAAGGCCTCTAAGCATTTCTGTCAAGATGGGCCATAAATCTGGAGTTTTGGCTGGCAAAGGCTTTGTACTTACCTAAGCACATGTGTCCACTGATTATTAAAGAGCGGAGATTGTTTTTAATCATTCATGCAATATCCATACGAGTCCAAATACATTTTTTCGATTTTTCATCAGTAATCCTGGGAGAATCTACTGATTGTCAGAGTGAGCCAAAAGGAAATTGTTGCCATAGCAACTACATCCAAACTTGGAGCAAACATACAAGCATCCACTTATAAAAATGTGCCAGTATTCACACTGTTTACTGGCCACAGTGTACACTTATTTTGTATGCTGCAATAGAATCTTTGACTGTATGATGATCCTTCAACAGTTACAGTAATAGATTGAACAATTAATATTTTTAGCTTGATCTTGTATTCTGATATCTTGATGTACTGTTTCTGTGAGAGATGAACCTGCAGTATCTGTACTCTTATGTGTTCTTTGAACATTTACCCAGAGGATTGTAGAAGGAAACATTTTTTAATACATCTCAATAACAAAAAAATAAATGTCAATTACCCATTGTATTCTGTCATTTGCTAATGCATGAGGGAGAGGCTTGTGGGTCTGCCTTGGCACTAACACAATCTACTAAGCTAAAATATAAAGGCAATTGGGTTGTACTATGCATACATTAGGTCTTGGGGAAAAAGTGAAGTTGTCTTCAGAGTAACAAAAAACATTTTGTTGCCCCATTATAAGTGGCTTCTGTGTGTCACTTGTGTTTTGACTTGGATCTTGACAAGCGTGTTGAACACGGGCCTGGTTTGTCCCAGAGAGGTGGCCTCCTGGATAATGATCGATTGCAGAGTAATGAAGGCGGACGCAGCATCAAGCTTTCGGGGCAACAACTTCATGGAAGAACACCAGGTGAATTAAATCAATTTAGCACACTATATTTTGTGTGCCCTGAGCAACGGAGTCACTTGTTCGCTGTGCCAAGTTTGGAGAGTGCTGTTGAGCAATACCATACAATCATGATTCCCGTTAGATTCCAGTCCTCCCTCAGCCGCTTACTTGTATCTACAGCCGTGAACTGCAAGCACATTTCAATATTTATGCGGGCGACTGCCATTGGAGAGGCAGTGTCCCCCTTCACACGAGGGCAAAGCATCTTGTGTATATTACTTATTCCCCCTGTAATGTAAGAGCAGACAAACATCTTGGGCAGCATGCAGGTTTTTTTTGCCAAGACCCTTTTAATGATTATTATCTGGGCAGACAGCTGGCAAGAATAGTGCCGCTTCCACAGCTGCAGCGCATCAATCTGACGGTCCACCTGTTGTCTTCTCACTCACACACCCTCCGCTGCTCATTAAACAGTGCTGCCTTTCAGGGCGAATCAGCTCAGCCTGGTGATCACCCACTGTGAGACCGGAGCAGATCTTGAGAGAGAGAGAGAGAGAGAGAGAGAGAGAGAGAGAGAGAGAGAGAGAGAGAGAGAGAGAGAGAGAGAGAGAGAGAGAGAGAGAGAGAGAGAAATCTAGGTGCCAGATTGCCATGCCTGTGAGGTGTTATCCCTGAAATAAATATGGAGATCCTGTGTAAATCCTGCATGTCAATTAAGTCGTCTCACTTTTTAGCAAGACCACCTGGGTTATCCTGTAGAACTAGGGCAAACCTGGCCTATATGGACAAACAGTAAACTGATCTGTCCAGGGCTTTCTTGGTACTCATATTCTGGAAAGTACTATAGGTCTTCTTAATCTTGTTCCAAAGGTGTTTGTGAATAATTTCCGCCATACGATTCTCCTGCTTCTTAGTACTGTCAATAACACTTAATCTCACTGTTTGTTTTTGGAGTTGCCCATAGTCATGTTGTAGGTTCACACAATTATTTTACATAATTAACCATGTATTATTTGATTTGCTCATTTGACTCACTGAAGTACAACCAGATTAGGAAAGGGATGATCTCTGAATTAAATTGTATCCCTGACTAATAATATTTTTTTATCCACCAAAATCAATTATGTGTGAGGTGTTTACATTATGACATCATTCCAATAATGAAGGCAAACACATCCCTGGGAAAGCAGCGATAGGGATCAGACACCTGCTTTGGTTGGCACATTAATCACTGCAGAAAAAAAGGCTGAAAATCAAATTATTTCTCTTTGATACTTCTAGAAGATTTGTGACTGATAGTAAAAATATATAATCCCTTCTGACCACCGTATAATTCCACATTACCCAGAACCCAAACAGAGGAACCCACAACCACGAGGGGAGGAAAAAGCCCCCCTACAGGGTTTACATCCTGATATTTCACATCAAGCACTAGAAGCTCCACAACTGTATCCTTTACTGTCTAATCTGATTTTCACAGATAAATGCTGATCCTGGGTGCTGTGTGCTTCTGCCTGTGTACTTTTAATTAGAGCTGTTTGGCCTTTCCCCTCTCATTATTCTGGCTGTTTAAGGACCTCCAGCATAGCCAGCTGTGCTCAGGCAGTCCCAGGTCTAACAGAGAGATACCTGCGCCTCTAAGCTGCTAGTCAGTTTAAGGACATAGCATAATGCCTGTTTGGAAAGGCCATATCAAGAAACTGCATGCACCATTCCATCACAGGAGCATGCAAGTGGTTAAATATGCAACAGGCCCCCCGCATTCAACCCCTTAGGAGTCAAAATCCATGAGCCTTCACCTTCAGTCTTTTTACTGGGAGGAGACTCAGTGTAGACTCACAGCGCTCCGAGCATACCAGGCTTTTCCACTTTCATCACAGGTTATGTCAGTCCTGTTTATGAAACTCAGTTGGACATAAATTAGCCATGTGTCATGCCATACATTCATATTTTATTTGATCTCTGTTAAACAGGAATGGCACAGTATGTTCGCTCACACATGAAGAGCAAAACAGGATGTACTGCTTTTATTCGAAGTGAAAGACAGTGTATGCCAAGTGTGTCCGTCATTTCATTTTACCAGAAGACCAGGGGGGAAAGCTTGGTCTTGTCTTTCATTGTGTCACAATGTCTGAGAGTTAAAGCCGTAAGCTCCATGGATTTAGGCAACAGCATTGGTTCAGGCAGCACTGGCAGGAACCCCTCTGGCTGTGACTGGAGAGTTGCGTGCTGCTGTCTGGATCTTTGTTACAGCTCTGCCCCACAGGTCTTTGCCCTGTGATGACGGTGTGCTGTTATCCTTGTTGTTGTTTGTTCGGTTGGATGCAGGTGGCATAGTCCTAGATTTGTTTTGTTTGTTTTTTTCCACTTTAAAATGCTTTTGGGTTATTTCATGTCCACCTGTGTTTATTTCATCATGTTTTGCCAAGTTGGAGTTTCAAAAACACCTTTGTAAGATATGAATGAAACCTTTTGAAGTGTTTTTCGAAAGACAGCCAACATGACTGATGTCTTGATACAGGTTTCAATAAACATGAAATGTGTCATCTTCTTGGCACAGCAAGATATTCATGCTCATAAAACATGGATGCATGGGCTTGTCTTTTGATGCGGCTAGTTTATTTGAAGTATAAACACCTCTAAGTGTTTTACTGTTGTACTGTTTTAGTCAGTAAAACAGTTTAGTTTGGGGACATCTTTTGGCTTTTTGGGGGTAATTTGGGGTTATATTCTTTTGTTTTCATTGTGTCACATCTCGCATCTGTTAATCTCAAACTAATATCTAAATAACTAATTATTCTAATATCTAATATGTCTAATATGGTAGTACTGTTATCAAGCATGTCAAAAAAATCCCACATAAACAAAACTATAGTCTCAGGTTTGATGTTTTTTTTATTTTTTATAAAGAGATAATAGTGTGAATTGGCAGCAGATTTACTGTATACGACCTGGAAAGCAATAGCCCAGTGTAAGAAATGGAGGCTCTTGTGAAATTACATAACAGTCCCTACCTCTCAGAGCTGTCGAGGTGCTAACGGCAACCATGAGACACGCTTGGCAGATTCTCTATCTAATGTGCTGGGGATGTACAGACAGGCAGCATTCTATCCCTGTGGCCTGGTCTTCATTTTCATCCATTAATTTAGGGACTTGCTCTGAGCAGCAACAAAGCTTATATGCACTGACAAATACGTTAATTATACATTGAAAAGAATATTGATGATATCATCATGGACTGCACATTATTACATGGAACATTTCAAGTAATTCTGCACAGTAAAAGCTGCGATAAATATATTCAAACTTTTGATAGGCTTGCAGGGGGTGTTGACTCCTGCGGGGTGGCTGAAAGCATTTGCAAAGTGGATTGGTCGACCAATAACTCGCTGTATATTTTAAAGTTTAGATTTCACTGCTTCCTCTTGCTGTTAGTACTCTCAAAGCCTGCTCATGTGGTCATCATTATTTCTTACATAACACCAGTCCTGGTATTCCACGCACCAAGTGCTTTTGATTGAATTGAGCCAGATAGAGCTGATGGAGTGTCGCAGGCCCTATAAATGCTCCGGTGTGGCTGCAGGCTGCAAGCTTTCCCATGCACTTGTCTGAATTATCTGTCACTATCGATTAAGGGGAGTCAGTGCGGACGGGATCTTGGATTTTCTTTCCTTTGGAATTAAGATAAGCTTCTGCCTCGCTGTTTGTGATGCTCTTTGTTGACCCTCCCGGTAAATGTGATGTGAGATTGGGTGGCTTCGCTGCGGGTCCCTCGGCACTGCTATCCTGAAGACACATCCACACAGTGGCTCCACAGTCTGCACTCATCTGTTTATTTCTACCCTTCGCTCCCTGTCCTTTGCTCCTCTCACCTTTGCTTTCAGTTCGAGTTCTGAGTTATTCCTTTCTCCCCTCCCCTTTCATGCGGCCTTTCCATTTTTATTTGTCTTCACCTTTCTCCTCCTCACACCTCTCATTTTGTTGAGTCTAGAAAGACAGAATTGTTGACAGGGAATTCCTAGCACACCTTGCAGTACAAGAATACCTGATAATTTGGAACATGAAATAGGGTTAGAAAATGGTCAAACACCTCAGTTGAAAATTGTTGTTCGGCATTAAATTGCCCAACCCAATTGACTCCTTCTTTGAAAAGGTAATCTTATTACTCAGCTCTTTATCCTGTCTTGTCGTCATTATATATCTACCAGCCAGAGTAGGCCTACTGTCTACTGTTCAAGTGTGGTATTAGAAAGTTGATTAGGGTCACATAGAAATAGCGGGCATTCATTTCAGTTGAATTGAAAAATGGTGCCTATTTATTTGTTTTCGGCTCTTTACTCAGCAGATTGCAGAGGTCTGTATTTGCACTTACAGCCTTTATCAGCCTATCTCTAACACAGCTAAGAAAAATTTAAGTGTCTTGTCAAACTATTTTACTATTGCGCTTATCATTCCTAATTCCCCCCAGGTAAGTCCACTAACTTCACTGTGGCCTCACAGACAAACCAGGTTGGCTGTTCCTCGACAGTTCACCTCTATTTACGTAACGGACAGACAGAATGTATGACAGATACGGTATGTGTCCATCAGCTTGATGGGAAGTGGTCAACAATTTTGTATTGTCTCCCTGGGTGATAAACTGTCCCCAAATGAATACATAAGATTCACGAGGTCTGAGAATAAAAGATGCTTAATTGGATTCATTTGGAGACGATCACCGTCCTCATTAGTGCCATTTGCACACAATGATGTAGACTCATTCTTTTATTGCCTTTCATAGCCTCATCTCCTCCCTCTGGAAATGTACAATTATCTTTTGTAAATTGATTTCTGCCACACACTGAGTTGTACTACTCACACATGCCCACGTAAACCTTCCTGGCCAGCACCAGTCTCACTGTGGTCTGATACAGACGCTGCTTTATCTCCCCTTAGCATGCACATACATCTAGGTCAGGGGGAGGTTCAAAACATACGGCTCTTTTCATGTTTGCCTGCCTCTAATCCTCCTAATCCATTATTTGTCATGCTTAGAGTTGCGCTGTAAGTATTTGAAGTTTAGGGAGGAAAAGAGGATCATGTGGGACTGAAGAACAGGACTTGGGGCCTCCACAGCTGACACTATCAGATCAGAGGCAACAGCACCTTTAGCAGATCCCTCCCTGAGGTTGACACTATTTCCTCCAGTGCTGCCATTGATCTCAGCTCTCTGAGCCCAGTGCGTCAGGCAGCTGTCCAGAGACTGTGGAGTCCACTGTGGCAGGGAGCACAGTACCCTTCTACCTCAAACAGTGCCGTGTTAAACCTTTCTACTTCAGCCCCACCTCAGCGGGCAAGTCTTTGTTCGTCTTCTCCAATCGCTAAAACGTCACATATTCACTTATATTCTTAACTAATATTCAACATTCAGCAGAATATTCATTCTTAATTCATTGCTTGCTTTCATAATTTTCTTATTGCTATCTATATCGACCCTAGATTGATAAACACACCTATCGGTTCTTTGATTTTCTTGGAGCTGTGTTTTTTTGTCCATCTGTGGACTGTGTCTGTATGACAATATGGCTAAATTACAACGGCCAAAAGCCTGATACATTTTGTGTGATTCTCTCATGGTTATCAATCAAACAATATGACATGTCAAGTGGTGATATTGTGTTAAGCAACTACTGCCCCCAGAGGGGCCGAGAAAATGTATCCTCTAGCGTTAAGGTGCATTTCTCACAGCAGAATTGATATGATTTGTAAGCTCTGGCCGTGAAATTGTGACCTGTATGCTGAGATAACAAAATACTTCAATTCTGGTTCTGGTTTTGGTTCACCTCTGATCCAAGCTCTCACCCGCATGGAGGCAGAACTGAAAGACGGAGATTGAGACAGCCTCTGCTGCTGCAGTTAGTAGACTTCTCCCTCCCTCCTGACAGACAGTACAGTACCTTTCTAAACACTGAGGCCTCAGTCAATCATAACTGGGGAGGATGTCTCGGAGGATGTCTCTGGGCGCACTCTGTCTCCAGAGTTCCTTTAACACATTAGAGTGATGGACGTGTGTCGAGAAGCTCGGATCAGTCTGGTGACGTGCAACCATCATTTACTGTCTTCCATATCTACCGCTTAATGGACCCTAATGCCAGGAGATCCGAGGAGAGGAATGGAAAGGGTGTAGCCCACTTCTATGGGAAAGCTTTGCCGCATCTCTTTCTGCAGTTTACCTGTCAAGTTCTCCTTCAGCCACGATACAGTCCTCTGTTCACTGGAGAATGTGAATTCTTCCAATAATAAAAGCATTCCCCCATCACGTTTGAATTCCTGTTTCCACTGCCACTCTGCTGCACCATTGAACATCACAATGCAATGTCAAATAGAGACAGGAGAGTCTAAATCCATTGATACTGTAGCTTTCAACAGAAACAATCCAGTTTGTTTCTTGTGAGCAGAAGAGCATCTCCTGGCACTTGGTTTAGGCATGCTTTTCTAAATTCACACATTGACACATTGTACATTTTCGTCTCTGCTTCTCCTTCAATCTTGGTAATAATGATATGCTGCCTATTGATGAAAATGATTTGTACATGCGGCACATCCTACATCAATACAAGATGTTGTTCAACTCACCATCTGTGAAGCATAACTTGGGACTGGATTTGCCACAATAAAACCACAGTGTACATAGAATATAGACTGGTTTTATTTTCTCCCATTAAATTATAAGACAAAGACAGTGGTCAAAGTACTTTGATTAATTATGTAGACATTGGAGAAACTCAAAAAACATTAGTTTAATTTGAAGTAATATTATACAATAAACATCAGAATGAAATCATCAACCTTTATTGTTCCAATATGGAAAAGGTAACACAGTGTTTTATTCTCTTAGATTTATACTCTTTGGAATTGCAAACAAAAGAAAACATCAATAACGTTTTCTTTTCAGAGGGATATTTATCCCAGAACATTAGCAGTTTGGTTAATTTCAGGCTTATTTACTGATTGCAGGCATGAGAAAATAATGAAATGAAACATACGTAATAGGCAGTCATTAGGGAAGCAAGCCATTTGTGGGCTTGTGGATCCTGCTGGCTTGGACAGGACTCGCATGCTCATGGATTCATTGTTCTAATGAGGTTGGCTTCAGCTTCCAAGTGCCAGCCCAGTGACAAATCACTGTCAAGCTTCCACTAAGTAAGGCATTTTAAAGACTAACACTAAAATACCCTCCACATCAGTCTGTAAGTCATGTCCCATTGGGTTGTAAGACTTCCGAACAGCACAGGCGAGGAAAACAGCTATCTTTGTAACGTTGCTGTTAGGCAGCAACTCGTTGAGACTGTAAGCTTAGCCTTAGTCCACACAGGCAGTCTAGCATCTCCTCTGGCTCATGAAGCTTTGTGAACATGGTGCTGCACTTGCAGACACCAAGAAGCTGCTGTACATGCCACACACACTTGCAGACAGAAGAGTAATCCTTGTGGCTGGGTAACTAGCAACATTGCTCATCCTGTTTGATCCCATCCCCTGATGGTTTCCAAGTGGAGTGTTTAAAGCATACATTTGAGCAAATCTCTCACTTCCTTTCTTCACTAGAGGTGTGATGTAAGCAAAGCAGTGTGTCTGGTCACAGCCAGGTACAACGCAGTACAAGGAAAAGTGTGAGACATACGCTTCAATTCGCACTCTTAGGTATACACAATCTCT
This sequence comes from Hypomesus nipponensis, assembly GCF_054491055.1. Taxonomy (NCBI): domain Eukaryota; kingdom Metazoa; phylum Chordata; class Actinopteri; order Osmeriformes; family Osmeridae; genus Hypomesus; species Hypomesus nipponensis. The sequence goes on along the minus strand of NC_140377.1, from coordinate 5,206,424 downwards.
TCGGTGACTTACAGAGCTTTCATGAATATTGCAGTGGCTTCGAAGAAAATGTTTGAATTGCTTGAAAACAAAGACAAATGCCTTTTAAGTTCTATTTTATATTACACTCTATGGTAAATTATTCATCTTTCAGTCAAAAGTTTGCATGATAATTAAAACAAACTTACGCAACTCCATCTGTCTGACACTATGCTGAATTTATAAAGCAAGTGCAAAATTCAGGGAGCAAGAGTGAGAAAGAGAGCGAGCGAGAGGATAAAGAAGAGAGTGAGAGAGCATACATGTTGGTCTGCTGTAGGTAACACGTTGGGTCTAGTGTGATAGCTGCTGGCTTTAAATGGCTGTAAAGAGATAAGCTAATTTGCTAATGGGTTGTTAATGGAAGGACTCTTTTTATCAGCATTCATATTTTACTAATGCGAACATGGAACAATTGAGCTTCTTGTCACTCAGACCAGCTTTGCGAGGTTTATGTTGTACGGACTATTAGCAGTTTTTGAACCCATTAGCAATAGTAGAACCGGGAGTGTTTTGAAACAGTCATGCCAAAAGCAAGTTTACATCCACAGAAGGGTCTGAGGGTCTGCTTTCTTGGTATCTACAGTAATTTTGAGGGGCAGACCCCAATCTTGGGTAGATACCTGTACTATAATTATATTATCAACTATTATTTCAGAATTGTGGTTATTATCACTATCAAAGTCAGGCAAACTGTTGGCTAACACGAGACCTCTCAGAATAAAGGATTCCTAACTGAGGACAATTTGTGACCATCTTTTCTTCGAGCAATTTCTGCAAGCTTTTTGTAGAAAGTAATTTCTACCTTGTATAAGCCCCAGGTGCAACAACAGTACATGATGCACTTTAAAAAGACAACTCATAAGTGTTTAGCTTTTTTTTTTTTTCTTCTCTTTGCTAGCCATTGATTGGCATGTCTTTGCGTTGAGATTGTTAAGGGTTCTGTCCCTTTGTGCTGTTCCGCTGATTGACATGGCAGGAGTCCTAGCCCAGGCAATGCCTTACCCAACACTTGAGTATCCCTCTAATGAAGCCCCTACGCTTCTGGCTCACGGACACAATCTACACACTCAACTCTCAGCCAGGCAGGGGGTTGCTAAGTTGTGTTGTCAACATTTGTGGCATTGCTGGAATAACATGTCCTCTAGTGCTTTGTGGAGCGCCGGCAGCACTGTATTTCAGTATATACCAGGTTGTGTGTCTTATTTATTGTCCTTGTGAGGAGGTTGTTGTTTGAGTTAATAATCTCCATCAGAACCTATAGATTACACCTCTCAGACCATTGGAGATTATTCATAAAATACCCTATTAAATCATTATCAAATAACATACCTTCATTACTGTTTTCCCTTTTGAGCACTTCAGTACTTAATCCTTAACAGTACTGACCCACACCATGTATACTGATAGTTTTTTTCTTCCCTCTCAAATTGCTGAAACATTCCGATGCGTGCTTGTATAATTATCTCATTTATTTTAACTGATTAAAATGGGTGCAATTTTTTATGGTCAAATTACTCTACTGTGTTCTGATTAATCTTATTTGTGATTTAGCAAAAAGTCTGTTTACAAAATGTGTCATCTACCATTTATAAATCTACAGTTGTCTATACACACAAAATAAAAATGTATGGTGCAAAGGTTTAGCATTTGCTGTTAGATCACAGTAGTGGGTTAGAGGAAGGTTGCATTGTACTGTGTGGCCTGTTCACTTTGGCTGTGTCCACACCATAGCTTTATCAGACCCACAAGTGCATTACAATCTCCACTCCAAGTCTTTAATGAATCAACTGTGGCAAGGCCCATCAATATGAAGACATTGAGTAATGCCCAGAGTGCAAACCCTCAGCTAGGGACTCTTCCACAGAGTGCTGATAGAGTAAACAAACAAAACAAATGCTACGCTATATAGGGGATTTTCTGATTTAGCTTTCTATTTATTTGATGGAATCCCATTTGTCTTTGATGCCTTGTTTGTATCTAATAGATGTTATGTTATTTTGCCTATTTAAAAAGTAAATGGTCCATGAAAACGAACATAAATATAGTCGATTTCAAACATTTCAAATAATGTGTCCGGTAGCACACAATTTAACCTACCTGTTAAAGTGGAAAAGAAAATTCTGGTTCTTCACTGATAGCAATGAATTGTGCTCCTCAACCTGGCCTGACAGGTTTTAAATAGCAGTTACCTATAGGTAACTCACCATTTTTGAATAGCAAAATCTCCCTTCCAGCCCGAAGTTTGCTGGGACTCGGAAACTTGTCCAGCAATTTTCACGTGTGAATATCGTCAGCCATGTCTATATTCATAAGGGCTCACCAGATCAAATGAAAGAACCAGAGTGTTGGGTTCTGATTTATTGAGTGGGCCTGCTGCCGGCGGAGGCGGGGAGAACAAAGTGCCCTCACCTGGAAAGGGAGATTCCAGGGGTCGGGAGTGATTTTCCAAAGCTTCAGTCAGCCACATTTCTCCAGAGCCACTGTGCTGAGAATGATACCGTGCTCATAAGGGGCTTAATGAACAGCCGGTCAGACAGAATCAGCAGCGGGCAAATTGATTCTCCACGTTTATCAACGTCGAATATTTGAATGGACAGAAATTAAACCGCTGTGAGGAGGCTGCGTGGCTGTTCAATTTCACTCTCTGCTTTTACGAATTTAAATAAACCGGGGTGTGTGAAAAGGACAGGGCACTCCTTCGCATGTTCTGTCGAGCGGATGGCTTTTCTCTGGTAAGCTTGTTAAACAAACTCCGAGCATGAGAACATTTGCCTGCCAACGTCTCAGACTGCAGCAGTCCATTGACCTGTTGAACACAGTCCTAATGATGCATCACACTTCTGCCACCCTCTGTCACAAAAAAAACTGCTTTACATTTTACCTTCATTTCCTGCTACTTGGGTCAAGGTGTAAGGTGAGATAACATACAGTGATAAAGCATTTGAAGAGGTCTTACATCAACACGCTGCCGGTTTAGTGTTTAACCCTCACTGTCTAATCTCACCACACTAATCAGGCTGAAGCTGTTCTTAAAAGGAGGGTTTACAGAACTCCTGTGGCATGTCAATGCTTTCTTCACGTCCACAAGCCAACTCGTACCAAAGGTGCCAAAGGACTTCCTTTCTCCAGAACTTGATTTATGCTTCTGTTGGAGTGACGTTGCAATTTTTATTAGATTTTTTATTTGCTTTACTCTACTGTATGTGCTCCCATTTTATTGGGATGCACTTGCTTTCATTTGTTGCCTGGTGCAGCCCTAATTGATTATGTGCTACAAATGGCAAAGCAAACTGTTCAGATTATTCAAACTAACTTTCGATAGTTAACCACTAAAGTTAAATGTACTCATATGTACAGTAAAACATATGCAGTAGAAGACGTACAATAATTGTAAAGAGATTACTCACGTGTTATAATATCTGATTAATGTGTCTCTTACATTTATACATTTACCCTTCATTTGTTGGTGAATATTTCTATACACCACATTCCCTTGTCTAGAAATGTTCCATTTAAATCCATGTAGGAACTGAGGGAAAAAAAGCAATAATGTTGAACAATAATGTCTAGTCTTACTTATAGTACTATATCCAAATTGTATCTATTAAAGCTGGCAGTTGAGACTATGCAAGGACAATGGTTCTGTCTTCTTTCCATTTCTGCTCAACAAAGGGGCTCTGGACTAGTGTAAAACTCCTGTTGTTCTTGTTCTCAGAAATGGACATGTCATGAGCACTTGCCTCTTAATGGTATTATCTTATCATGGTATCTTACCACAAAGGAATCTCCCAACTTCCATTTGTAATACTCAACATCAGCATACTGATCCTTGCTGTTTGTTAACTCAAAGGTTAACAGACTAGGGGTCGAGCATTTTATAGTCTATGCTACCACATATTAAACTATAAACCCTATTGGCACTTTAGGATCCATACTGTGCCACACTGACAATGCTGAAATCATCTTTTATTTTCTTAGAAAGAATCTATATTCATCTGTTCAGTACTTTTCATCAGAGTCAATCCTAGATTACAAGGATACAATGGTTTTCATACCTCCCTCCCAGGTTCTTAAGACTCTGTACAAAAGCTGCTCAAACCAATGAAAGAAGCTGGTGAAAAACATTCAGTGCTCCTGTTATACTGTCATGTTAATCATTCCACCTCACATATTCAGTATAATAACAAATGACTGCACGTGTCACTCAAGAGATCCCTCTTTGATTAAGTATAAAAGTCATCATGGGCCTTTATAAATCTCTATGAAGATGCTGTTGTTGAATGATCCTTGAGAGCAAAAACAGGCAAGGGAGTACATTAATCTCTTTGTCATATTGTGTACGGGAGGCCATTCTTGGGAGCACATTACTATTCAAACACAGAGCCTGCCCAGAGAAGCAAAGTTCTGACATTAATGAATAAATCCCCAGGCAAAGTACACAAAAACCCCTGAGTGCATGCTATTTAATTGCTTCCTCTGCATTCTGTGGTGCGTTATTCGCTCGTCTCTACTCCTCAACAGCCATGTTTATAACCAGTCACTCCCTTAAAGTGCTATAACAAAGCGTTGTGAAGGCTGGTCCTAAATACAGCCTTATGTGACTCGGTAGAGTGCTCTTTTACAGGGCAAAAGTTAAGTGTATGCCGCATTTAGGTGCTACGGAACATCAAGCGTGACACTTTGAACACAAAGTACAAAACTTATATAATGGAATTCTGAGCAGACATTGTATTTCAACTGAGAAATATATATTTTTAAGCAGAATAGATGATACCTTTTATACTGCTAAAGTACAAAACTTATATAATGGAATTCTGAGCAGACATTTTATTTCAACTGAGAAATATATATTTTTAAGCAGAGTAGATGATACCTTTTATACTGCTGGAGTAAGGTTAACCTGCTCTACTGCATCTTGCAAGTATTAAACCCTGAGGTCATTAAAAAGATATACAGGCCTCACAGTTACACAAATCATCACTGTACCTCCAGAGCCTTGTTATTATGTGCAATGCCAAAATCAGTTCGTGAAATAGCTAGTTCGCCTTGCCATTACAACTGGTCATGAGTATAAAAAATTATGTTGAAATAGTAGAAAACTACATGGTCACATCTGTTGTGTCCTCAGAACAGAAAGATCCTGCAGGTTTTCACACCTCCTTTTTGCCCAAAGGTCCTTTGATGGAGTGTTTTTTGCATTAACTTTTTATTTTATTTTGATGGTTTGTTGTTAGCATCCCTCCCTGTGGAACAAAGCATTTTTCCTAGCATGTGGTACAGCTCTTGTGTACCACTGTCATCCTGTACCTTAGCAAGTGTGGCTCTCTCTCTCACTCACTACAGGCTGTTGTTTCATAACACCATCAGGAAACCCATTCGGTTTGAAATGTGTTTCGGAGGGTAGAGGATATCCACTATGCTTGATGGTAGATATTAATACTGCGCGTCTATTTTTAGCAAGGTAATTTCAAGGTTTTTTGTGCAAGTGTCCCCCCCCCCCCCCCCCCCATGCTATGCTGTTTGCGGGTCCATCAGGAAGCGTGCTCTCGGTGTCCCTGGGGGGGAAGCAACAGTGTGGCTCTTCGCTTCCTTACCTTCAAGTCTAACTGCAACTGAGTCACTCAGATGTGAAATCAAGTTTACAGAAACATTTTCTGTTTTGCTTCTGGATCTGGATGATGCTACACCCCGACATAGTCAAACTCCAGCAAATATATCTTGCAACTACATTTACATTTACATTTAGTCATTTAGCAGACGCTCTTATCCAGAGCGACTTACAGTAAGTACAGGGACATTCCCCCTGAGGCAAGTAGGGTGAAGTGCCTTGCCCAAGGACACAACGTCATTTGACTGGAATCGAACTGGGAACCTTCCGATTACTAGCCCGACTACTGGGAATGTGACCTGATGGCCTTCCTGAAATATCGTACATATATACTCAATGCTTTTATTCTGAGACTCAGATTGGTGGCACTGCATTACATGTGTTGTGTCTCTAGTGACATTTCAGTCCAAGTTCAGATTTATTGTGTACTCTGAATGTTTCCTAAATTGCTTAATCGCTGTGACGCTATAGAAAGCTTCCTATGGTGTCTTCCATGCTGAGACTTTCCTTAGCAAGAGCATCCCCATAGTGATAGTCCATGGGAAGCCCTGGGGTTTAGCTATAACTACTCCTAGAACCATGCATTATTGGCTGTCACTAGGGAGCATTAAGGGGATTCTTATAAAGTATGAGGGGAGCTCTCTTAAACCTCCATGAGAGGCAGCCCATAGAGGCAATGTCATCAGCCCTCTCTTGAAAGCCGTCTCTCATCTAAAACACCTTCCTTCTTCCTCCAGCTAGGATTGATTGAGCTGAGCTGCGCTTCTGTGTCAGTCTTCGGTTAATGTGCCCTCAAAATGAGACTTTTCGGGACTTGCACCGAAAATGCTCTTCTATTTTAATATTCCCTTTCTTCTCACCAAGCTTTTTACAAGCCCCTGTTCTTTTCTATAAACCCTTGAAGTGATTCTAGTTTATTTTAGACTAGGTCATTTTAGAAAAACAGAAAATGCATTAGTGTGTTATTTTGTTGTTAGATTTTCCCTTTACATTAATTGGCTTGGAAATAAATCTTTATTATTCATTGTATTCTGTGGAAGCCAGTGCCACTTGAAGTAATCTGTCCACCATGCAATCTCAACCCGTAACTGTGGTTTTCTTGAGAATGCATAAATGTCTTACTCAAATGCATCTGGGCAAGGCATGGAAACTTGCAATGCAATACGGATTGAGCACAATAATTACCATTCCTGTTTGCGCTCTGTTGCTTTGAAGTATGTCTTATAGAATGACATTTAGAGCATAGTTTGTAATTAAGATATTTAATGTTGTTATTTTTTCTTTTCTCAGCTGTACAAAGAGAACTAGAATAGATAAATTATGTTATGAACACAGCTAAATGTCAGCATTCCTCCCAAGGGTATTCATCTTTTTGATTGTTCGGTGAACTAGATCATAATTTTTTGTTTTTAAAGAAGGAAGTCGTTGCATAGAGAATTCCTGACTGTTCTGACAAGGGGAAGTATTGGAGGGTAATATGGAATCCTCTGTACTGAATGTAAGAAATGAAGCAATATCTCTACTTGCACTGCAAAACTGAGCAGCACGCCCGATAAGATGATGAGCACACTCGCGGTGAATTCAATATCTGTTTAACCTCTTATTAAACCCCTTCAATTCAATAATGGGCATTGTCTAACATGCATTGTACATATGAGTACAATATGTCAGTATTCAATAACATGTAATTCTGTTGTGACTGTGTGGCACACACATTCCAATACCCTTTAATCTCAGGGATAGAAATTTTTAGCTTAGCATAACTGCTTTTATGGAAAAGCAGTTATGAGTGAAATTCGTTGGCAGGGTGAGCAGTTGTGTCAAACTGAAGTGGACCACAACAGGGCTATTTTGGTCCTTGTGCCCATGTGTGCCCCTCTGCACATGTCAGCAGTGGAGCAGAGCCAGTCAGTCAGAGCTGAGCTGATGCCCAACCTTCCAGTGTTCAGGGTCAGTATGTCGGTGACATGCCACAAAATCCAGCTCCTCAAGACCATATGGGGCCCACTCTTGCTCTCATGTCCATGGTTGTGTCTCCTTTCCTTTCCTTCTCTATTGAAGTGTGCACCTCCTCCCCCATCGTCCCTTCTCCTGGGGTACCACTTCCCTGCCCTAGCACAGACGTCAAGTCATCACATTTACAGTGTTTGTGCCTTGCCGTAATGGACAAATGAACAAATTATGTGGGGATGGTGTAGAATCTGCTCATTACAATGGGTAATGCAGTGGCTAGCTTCTTCTGTTCTATCATCACATTGATTTAACTAATGGCTTCAGACGGTAATAATCATTTTCATTAGAAATTCTCTGAGGTGTTGGTTTCCATCCATTATAGTTTCATTGTCTGTCAAAAGTGACCATGAACCCCAGACGTGTTGTTTGTTAAGGAATGCTTGATAGACCTACGTGGTCCCGATGCCCAGTGGGGAGGTTTTTCTGCTGTCCCTCTTGGTTCAAGACACTGTAGGCTGGGGCAGCTGCAGTCTCGACCCTGCCAAGGACACCGCGCTTCCCATGCCTGTTCAATGCCATAAAATGGGTCATTGAACTGCTAAATGGAGTCATTATGATGAGTAATTAAAAGAATAGTGCCCAAGACTCCCAAACTCTCCTCTTCTCGTGGTTCCGCCGCTTTTGGGTTTTTCATGGGCCTTCTCTGTGTGGCAGCTGCCTCTGGGAACTTAAACTATCGCCTCTTTCACCGAAATGCAAATAGCATCCTCACCAGCTAATTGAACTCCGTTATCTGTGGTTGTTTGATTTATTGAAATTCTCGCTGTGCTGCAGATTCCATTAGCATGTGCTCAACATTCGCTCATGTTTTTCCTCAGATACAGCATTTCACGCACACTGCGGATCACAGGGAATGGGAATACAGAATTAATTTATTTAACCGAGGGAAGTAATGTGAATACTGATGTACATGAGATTAACCTTTTGCAAACGTTAACATGTATGTAGGTGTCTATTTATTGTTGCCATCCATTAGAGCGTCACCTTACAGAGATACTCTACCGGATCCTACAAGCAGGCACAAATAAACCAGTTTTGTCATATTCTTTATAGTCTAATATACTGGGAACAAATATGTCATATTTTATAGTTGTTTTAACTAGAATAAATATACGTAGAAGACATATTTTTGGGGAAGTGTGTCGAGCAATTGTCAAAAGTTTATATTCAAGAGACATTTTCAGTGAATTGAAAGTTGTCTGTGTGTGTGTGTGTGTGTGGGGGGGGGGTTAGTTGTGCTTAATTAGAAGCAGCAGTGGGTTGATCACAGGCAGACTTAAGAATGACCAGATTCCGGTGCACATGATTGCATTAGCTCGGTTCTGTTGATTAAAGTTTATAGAGTGAATCAAATCAATCTACCAAAACAAGTGCATGAATTCATGTTGCAGAGTGCTCCTGCAATGATAGGTCAGGACTAGAGGGTCATCCCTCTAAGGCGTTCATCAATCCTTTATGAGCCCCACTAAAACTTGTGACCCATTTCTGAATAAACCATGCAGAGATAGCAATTCATGTCGATCCATTTGTTACTGTAACTTGTTGTATGTCACTACACTAGGGTGAACCAGACTGTGTTTCCTACAAAGTAAAAGGGATCGGTTGATCTCCACAGTCTCTTGATCTGCTGTTCTATCATTTTTGTTTCCCCAGGAGGGACGAGAGGAAGGATCCAGGAATACATATCCTGCTGTAGGATTCCAGAGATGCTTCAACTCATCAGAGACTTGAAGTTAGACTGCAGAGGTAGGTGTACAGTACAGTCAGGCAGAGATTCAACTGTACAACAGAATACATAGTCACTAAGAGGATCCAAGGGAATCCATGGATAATCTTCTGGTCTTAATGTTCAGGATAAATGTCAAAGACAAGTCACTTACAGGACAGGCCAAGTCCCAGACTCCAGGCACTTTAATTGATTACTAGTCAACTTAGATCCATTATCTGACTCCCACACTGTCATGTGTTTTTCAAGTTCAACCTCTTTTTCCTCATTTCCATGCTTGAGCAGGAAGGAGCCTTTTGGGTGCAGTAGCAAAGTACGAAAGCTAACTAGTATTTAGATGTGAAGCTGATATAAAACATGAGTTAAGTATTTTTAATTTGTAGTGAAGAGAAAAATTTGCAGGCAGTAGAAAAATTCCCTTGCAACATCTGACATGGAAGGTTTCTTACCATATGCACCCCTGAAAAATAAAATATACCACAAATTAGATTTTTAAATCTAATGTTTAATTAATTTCAACCTGTGACTTTTAGATTATCATTTCAAACATGAGGTCATATTGACAGTTATTCTACCGCATGGAGAAATTATACGTCAGTTTTCATGACATACCACGGATAAATTGATTTCAGTGTGAGCCAAACTGTCTTTAGATATGTCTTTGTCAATCATCTGAGAGTGGCATGTTTGGAAGGACTTCAAACTATTATCCCACTTGAACACTTCAAATACGCCTGTTGGAAAGCTCAATCAATGGAATGACTTTGATTTAATCCTTTGTTGTCTCTCCAGTGTACCCACGGGTGACATTTTCCTCTTGCAGAAAGTTAATTTTCCAAAAGCTACATGTGTTGACTTCTGGTCCATCAATTCTCAGGGGGGAAAATTTCACTTCATATACTAAATCTGTTGAGCACTCCTTTTGCCTTGAAACAAAGGGGAGCAATTATGATATCATAGAAAGACAGCCCTTATGCTTATTATTATTAATAACAATTAGGGCCCTCAGTATGGATGGATATGGAGATCATGCCTACAAATGTAAGCCACCCGCCTAAGAAGATGTACCGCTCTGTGTTAAGATAATTCATAGTGGGGTGCTTAAGACACGTTCTAGCAAAACCACTAAACATTACATTTTGTCTTTATCCAAGGAGTTATCCAGTCCCCTCACCTCTACCCCTGAATCATATACAGTAGACGCTATACTGTATGTGCAGCATTTATTGTCTGCCACCACTACAGCCAGTATAATACGACTATTCTTATGCTGTAATGTAGCAAAGTGTGCTTCCTCACAGAATTGCTTGTGTGAAAATGGAACTCATAAAATGCACACTATGCGCTGTCAAAGCTAACGTGACCTCATAACAAAGTACCTGAAGTGAATATCGAAATACAAAGGGCAAGCAGCGGTCCTGAATATTATTGAGGAATAAAATGGCACCCTCAAAGTAAGGGAATGTGAACCCACAGTGAATCCACGGTGCAGCTAATGTTCTGCCGTGGAACAGCACCTGCACAATATTGCAGGTGTCAAGTGTCATCTTTTCTATCATCAACGGAGCCCGTCTCTGGTGACTGTCCCCCTCCCACAACCATTAGCTCTCTTGCACACCATTTCATCCATATGAGCCATGCAAAACTAGAAGAATATCGTGCTGCATCTGCTTTGGTACCTATACTATACCTCGTAGACATTTAATAACCCACATTTAGCTCTGTAATCCCACTGTGCACAGGACAGCGAACATTACTTAGTGCCAATCACAACTCCAGGAGGTGGAGGCTGCAAAACTATATCCAGCCATGTCGGTTTCTATCCATTTCCAGTTATTTGAAGTCTATATAAATACAGTATGCTGATAGCTGCTTAGAGTAGGTTGCTACGACAACATAACTGACACAAGTGATGAATATCCAGGATTTCCAGTCAGGTTGACCTTGTAATTTATTTGATGAGTTTTTATGACTTAGCAGTAAAAGGGACAGATGTAGGCTATAGTACCTGGTGTGCAATCCTTTCCACCTGTCAGTGGCTGGTCTGAGACAATGCTGGGTTAATGAACAAACAGGGTCTAACACAGACTGTGAAAGGCCTGTTTTTCTCTGCAGCTGCACAAATATTGCACAGCTAGCCTGGATTCAGGGAAATATTCTTAAATACCGTGAAATAGCTGATGCCTGGTGCTCAATGAAAGGAATTGATTTGTTCTATATTTAGTCTTCAATAGACAGATGCTTAAATATCCTTGAGGGTTCTGGTGTGTGTTTAATGAAAGTAGCAGTGGTGCATAGTGCTGAAATGCTGGTCAAGCGTCCAACCCAAGCTGCCTATAAAGTGTTAGTTCTCACTCCACCTGGAGTTCTTAATTAATTGAATTCAAGAAGAGTTATTTGAATGGATTACCTAAAAGAGCATCGAGGATTAGCATGCAAGAGACACAGATCCAGAGGGAGCCTTAAAGGGACACAAGTGATTATAAAGCAACATTCTAATCAGCCATTGATGCCTTTCTAAAAGGACAGGATTTTTTTTTTTACAGACACACATGTAACACACATATACTCTTTGTTTGGTTATATTATCACATACTGTACTGTAAGTACACTTGAACTTGCAGTTAAACAAATAAAATATTGTTTGCCAAACTGGCCTCCTGGCAATGCACTCACAGAAATAGTCCAAAATGCTTGAAAACGACACGTGAAAATAGCCTTGGTCTGCAGACGTAAATAATGGGCATGTTACTGGGATATCAAACTGGTAATAGCTTTATTTTTCTGTGACCTTGCAACAAGATGGAGGAAACATAATGCATTCCTCATGTGGGGATCCTCCATATTTAAAAGGGTAAATGGTTAGTTTACACTTCATGATTAATAATGAGTGTGATTAGTGTCACGGTGCAAGCTAGCTTGTTAATGGAGGCTTTCACAGCCTGCTTCTAGAGAATTAGCGTCGAGAGAGGCAATCATGGAGAAAATAAATGTTAAAACAAAGCCATGGAGCTTTGAGAGACAGCTGTCACCCGTTTATTACAGCCAGGGAGAGGATTTCACTCCACATCTCGACCAGAAGCCAAAGCCCTTGCCCCGCATGACAACTTTCCCCAGACCGTGAAAGTTCATTTGTGCTCTCTGTTGCATCACATCCCATTCATCGCTAGGGCTCCAAACCCCTGCAGAAGTCAGCTGGGGTTGACCTCTAACTCCATCCAAAGGTCTGCATAGAGACAGAAAGGTTTAAAGAGGGGGTTAATCTATAAACTGCATGTTATCCAAAGGAATCATTTAATGTAATTTCTTATATGACTTGAGCAGATTGAGAGAAAATTCGGATTCACTCGCAAAACCCAAACTGGCAGCAAAATAGTTGTATTTCCTTATTGAACGTGTTAACAGAACATGAGGTATTTACTTTCTGACATGCCGCGGAGGTGCACCAGGAGAAAGAGAAGGCTTTAGTTTCTCTTTTGCAATGTTGAGAAGGGTTTCCCTCAACAAAGGCTTAAAAGCCAAGGACACTAACCTTTAAAGAAGGATCTACAGTCTGACCATCTGCCTTTTGATGTCCAAAGATATGGGATTTGTATTATTTATGTTGTATTTCATATACTACTGTATTGTGTTCTGAGTTTTAAGTATACAATGGTCAAGTGACCTTCGTAACCAGAGAACACTGTATCATTCTTGACTGCCTGAGAGAATTGCATTGAAGACAGAAGCCTTAATAATCCAACATGTTAGGTTTTTGTATATGAGGTCTCTTATGACCTTGTATTGAAAATTGAACATTGAAGTAGCTTCAAATGTAGAATAAAAAAACAGTTTGCTCTACAGATACTGCAGTGCTGCAACCAATAGTTTAGAATTTTCCAAGCTTTCCTCGGCATGTCTAGGCTTCAGCAGTAATCGCCTTGAGATGTTTGCAGTGATCTCAGTGATAACAGGATTGTGGGAGGTGAGACTGTGCCCAAGTGAAGTGGGAAAAGTGCCATCTACTGGCAGATAAATTCTACCTCTCTCAAATGGTTATTCCATATTCCATAACCCCTCACACCAAGGATTGGTCAAGGCTGTTTGTTTCTGTATACTGTACACATGCACAATTTCAGTTCAACAAATTCAGGGGTATATTATATATTTTAACAGATGTCATAGGAAGAAAAGTATCCAAACCTCTCTCACTATCTATAAAAGTTAATGTGCATAGTAATTTTGTATTTAGGTCATTTATTTTGAGTACAAACTTTGAGTACATCCTTCAAAAGGATGAATTACTATGAGGACTAAGCTACATGCTTGAATAACTGTAGTAAATGTATCTTGGTTGCTATTGGAGGAACATCAGAGTTTCCATTTCACATTGTGCCTTCAGGTAACTCAAAGCCACATCATAAATGGGTCATTGGTTATTCTGATGACAACGTCTCAGTTGACAGCTTTTCTTATAGGTTGATGACGCTTGGCACAATTGTAACTTGTCCATTCTTCATTTAGGACACTGGAAACTTGGTGGGACTAATTTAAGCCTTAATTAAATTGGGTATGAGCCACGTCTACTTGGAAGATGTGGTCTAAAGCTTCCACTGAATGGGGGCAACCAGAAGGAAGTGACTGTAACGAGAGACCCTAAGAAGAAGTTCAGTCTCTACGCATCTGAAAATCTCTTGAAAAGAAAGTTGCTGACTTCATAAACTACTCAAATGCAACTTGTCATTGGAGGTTGGCTGGAATCTATACAGAATTACACGTTTTGCAGTGTGAGCAGCATTGCATCTCCACTGTTGCATTGTACAGATAAATGGTTAGACTATCAACTGTTAGCGGATCACTGACTCTACCAACAAACTAAATAGTTGTCTGCCTCTGTGGGGTTTTGATTGAAGTGGTCTCCAATCAAATATATCATCACCTAGTCTTGTTGGTGAGTTCAACAAATGAATTAAGGAAAACATATTTTCTAATCTATGATATGGAATTCTCTCCACACCATCTAATTTGCCAGTTCAGAAAAAAAACAATATGTTATTCTGGACAAATTGTACAGAATATATTCCATGTAATTGGCCATTATTTGCTGAACTCTTTTTGGCCATTATTTGCTGAATTCCTTGCAACCTTGTGAACATTACAATGCACATAATCACTAGAGCACGCACATGGATGGTCTAAGTACAATCATACGTCTATTTTGTTAGACACAAAAGAAAGCAATTGATGGTACGATGTACTGTAGTGTGGCAGCGAGTGGGGGTCTGCAAAGGTATGGAAGAGCTGTAGATGTCTTGGTGTGTCTATGTGTGACACACAATCCCCTTTTGGTGGGAACCTTGGGACCATCGTAGGTGGGCTAATAATGGAAGATGCAGCTCCCCTAACCAGAGTGCTGTGGAAGAAGACAAAAGCTGACAGGCAAGGGACCTAGTAAAATGAATAAGAAAGGTGCCGGCGTCACTGTGACATCTGAACATTAGAGCTCTAACGAAAGCTTTCTCTTTCACAGATCACGTGGCCTCTCATTTAAGTCTGTTCTGCTTCTTTGGTGAGGCAGCATCTGCTTTTGCCGGCCTTCAGATGCTCGTTCTACTATATCAGAGTTTGTGAGAGTACATTCAAATGGACAATAGCAATAAAAATGCAAATGCTGTCACAACCTTATCTTTATGTTTTGTGCCTGATAAACTCAACACGCAGTTGGCATTTAAAGAGGCTTGTTAAGCTATTGCATCTAACTATGATGCCCCTCTTAGCCGCCTCTCTACTGAGGTGTTTCCTGAAAGTCTACCATTAATTTATCTTTCTTCTCTCTCTCCACCAAACACCCAACCCTCCACCAGCAACAGAAGAGGGATCTTTTACACTTAAGTGCAACATATCTTTCTCCTCCATAGGATGCCACAGGGAATATGCCTTGTAAAATAACTTTCCTTTCACAAGGACAGTTTTATTCCACAACAAAGCCGTCTCACCAGACAGCTTTCAATGTTTCCATTTTCCTCCATCCCATTTCCATTCATTCCTTCCCCTGGAGTGTGTGTCTTCTTGTATAGATCAAATAGGGCCAGTGCAGGAGTCTGACAAGCCCAATGTCCTTGCTGCCACTGTGCACTCTATGATTAATTCTGTTTCCCTCTAGTAGCTCATCCTTTTCTGCAGCCCTCCTTCATTCCGTTGCTTCCACACTCTGATCGTGTGCTCCTCATCATGCCTATGTTTGGAAATGGAGACTGGAGATCATGTCTGCGCACTAGCCTTACAGTAGAATGCAAGGCATCACTGCACATGCATTGTTCTTACATGCAGGATGCATCCTTGCCCCTGCTACTCTGTAAAAAGGCCGCTAGAGGAGAAAGTCCGCCATAGTACACTACTATCGAAAACAAATATTTTATTCAAGTTAAGTGTAACTTGCATGCAGTCTCAAAACAAAGCAGATCAAGTGAACAGATAAACACATTAAATGTTTCATTTGATTGTGGTTGGTAGATAAAGAAATGTGACACAGTGAATCATGGTGTTCATAGCACCTTAATGAGAGTGCTGAAGCAGGGTGAGCTGTCACTCAAATATTTGGTTCCTACACGGCATAATTTGATTGAGGGACTCCCCTCCCTTCCAGAAGGTTAATTGGGGGGGGAGAACAGAATTGGCTCAGCAAGGTAATTGACAGAGGAAGATAAGTAGAGCTGTCTCTGCATAGCTGTACGCTGCATGTATTAACTTTTCCTTCAGGTTTCCATATGAGTGTGAATTGCATGCAATCTCAACACCAGTTGGGTGGTGAACAAAGCATATCGAAATGTGCACTTAGTTTTGTATGCTCCATAGTCACATTTCGGACTGCAAATTCCAGTCCAGGCTTCTATGACTTGAGTCAGCAGCAGGAGAGGTGTCAATGCCCACCCACCCATCCATCCACCTCATCCCCCCCCACCCACCCCACCTCACCCCATCCCACCTCTTCGATAGCTGCTGAGCTTAAAGGCCAAAGGAGTGAGTGCTGAGTTGATGGTCTGGAAAATTGCGTTAAAACCTGCAGGTATTATTCCAAGTTATGCTTTCTCTTACATCTACAGAATTAAATTAAACCACTTTTCCCCTGTCTCTTTGACAAATCTATAATGTGTACAACCTGATTGTTTCCTCTTGTTTGATGTGTGCACTGCTAGCATTGAACCCTGTAATCACAACAGATGTTTGCATTACAAGACTGTGGCAGGAACAGAAACAACTTAATGCCACTTACGCAGATACCTGTGTTTTTTGTATTATAGTACTGAATTGAATGCAGTCAATTTTGGCAATGGCTGAATACATATTTTTGTGGGCATACACAACATCATTAATGCATCTGTTTTTATCAACGCCATGTAATTCCTGGCCATACTCCGTGGCTTCTTTAGAACAAGTGCCATCTAAAATGGAGCTTGCTTTTTTTTGTAATGAGATTTCTAGCTCTCTTGAATAGCAAGAATCAGACTAGGTCATGAGCTTATTGAAGGACTCTCGATCCAGTGAAGAACAATTGAGTGTATTATTGGGAATTTACAAGTGACGCCAGAGCAGTAAGTAATTTAAAGTTTTACAAAGTATGACACTGCCAAAGGAATACCAAGTGGTAAGTGTGCCACATTGACTTTTAGAAGAGACCTTGTCTGGGCCAATTGTAAAGGCATGAGCATACTAATTTCAATCCAACCTTTGCACTCAAGGTCTTCATTAACTAATACATAATTTATTATTTGACATTTACGTTTTTTCTCATCTAAATTGCTTGATGAGGATCTAATATTACCTGATACTCAAGCAGTATTTAGTACTGAGGCGGATGTAAAACATTGTAAGTTTGTATTGTGAAAACATATTGAGCACGTTAGGATGAGAACACACTTGCATTCTGTAACGGTAAAGGAGGATGAATGTGGTCACAGGTCCTTCTACTTGCGGGTATAAGCAAAAAGAGACTTACATTCCTGTTTCCACATTTTGTATCAACTGTTTGGATAAGAGCAGCAGTTTGTGCTTCAGGCCAACCTGTTTGCACTTTTACTGACTTGGTTGCGATGTACCGCATGACCTCTGTCATGCTGATTGTTGAGACAGAGATTGTTTTGTGGTTGCCTCTTTGTTGTGTGTCATTCTTCAACCAACAGGATATGAAAGTATTGTATTTAGTGTGAAACATTTTAATGAGTTTCTTTCCGTATGTTGAGATTGTACATAATAGCAGTATATATTGTGAATCTCCTCACAATACTTATCATTTTATCTTTTATTAGCTTTTTTGTGGAGTTTCTGATCATTGCTGTGACTTTCATTTGCTTCCAGGCACATAAGGTCACATTCAGATAAATACTATAGTGAAAGCTTTTTTAGGCCTCAATTTATGAGGAGGTGATTACAATTGTCATGGGGGAATAAAAAGGCTTTGTCTAGAAAACAGATGAATACTACGCACTTTTATTGCACAATACCCTTCACTTATCAGGGAAGTAAAGTGCGATAAAAATAATTAGTGTGCAGTGCCTCGCAGCTGTCTGTTCTCCTTTGAGAGGCCCATTCTCTGAAGAAGCCTGGCAGGTCCACCAAGTGTGCTATTGATGCCACAATAAGAACCCACCTTCTGACAAACAGCATTGACAGAGCAAACCACCAATTCTATTTTAGGCAATATTCCTTTAGTAATTAATGCATGACTTTCATATCCTCAGATATAACTGAAGCACATGCATCTTCCTCCTCCCTCTTTCCAAAGCAATTCAGTAGCTCAATGAGCACAATGTTTTCCTTCCCCCAGAGAAGCGGTTCCATTTCAACTCAATTGATTCTTCTCTTCTGGGTGCCCATCTTTACCTTTTTCATTCTATCCAGCAAGAGCAGCATGCATTTTCAATGACATCAAATAAAGGGCAGTCATTGGGATGGATGAGGACGATCCCAGGGGGACAGAAGCACCTTCAACAGCCAAAAGAGGAACAGTGTGAGATTGAATAAAGCTTTGCAGAATGTGATATGAAGGCAAAGACCTCCATTGGACAAGATGCAATGAGAGAACACTACAGTATGACAGATGTTTGCAAACAAAAGCAGGGAATCATGACTGCCCCTGTCATCATGACTTGGGGAGACTGTCTCATTGAATTTGCATATCACTTTAAGCCTGATTTGACAATAGTGCAGTCGTTTTGGCTGACACTTTGTGTCTTCTTCAGTGGTACAGGAGGAGATGGGGAGGGAACGTGAGAGTTGCTGTGTGACAGACCTACACACGGTGGTACATGGGGGGGGAGAGACGGTTGCGGTACTTACTGTATCCGTTTCATCCATGTGCCTTATGGGAGCTTCTGTCATTCCTTGGCTTGAAGTACAGGATTTCGCCGCGGAGGAGCATCCCCGAGGCTCCGTATGAGCGAGCAGAAGCTTGTGCTCAGAGCCAGAGTCTTAGATGCTGAAAGAGTTCCCCTCAAGGTAGCATGAACAGGCAGCATACAAATACCCTAGTCCACCCTGTTCTACAGAACAGGATATGACCTCTGCTATATCTTCTGTTAGTCAGTTGGCATGAGTAAGTGTGTCTATTGATCCATTAACGCATGTTGAGACAAGCATGTGCCTCCAGTTCCTTATTATTTAGCTACTACATTTCCCTAATATTCTCTGTAGTTTGGGAGGCAGTAGTGATTTTTAGTGCAAGGTAAAATGTATATTGAAAAATGCTGCATACAATATAAGGCAAGCTTAAAAGTGCCTTGAGCAACAAGTACAATATTAATTTTGTAGTGTCTTGATGTGCCTTTGAATCTGTCTTCAAAAGCAACCGGGCCTCATTAGGTTGTCCGTAGAGGATGACTACAACAGTCATCATTACCCAGCATGCAATGCACAAATGGTAATGTGTCTGGGGAATGGCTGCTTCAGTGCAGTGGGAGGTGCTCAGCTCTGACACCCTGAGTGTTGTGGTCTGATGCCCTCAGGGCTACCCCTGGACTATAGAGTGCTGCCATTACAGAAAGTGAGCCTGGGGCTGCAAATAGTGTTAGGCTCTGGTGAGGGTGAATAGCCTGCTGGCTGCCTTTGGCTTATTTGAAGTCTGCACAGCATATGTTGTGTTTTTCCATTAAACAAGAGCCTGCGTTTATTTTACTTTTAATATTTTTTCCTTCTGTTTTCTTTCCAATTATAGATTGCTGCAAGCTTTGTTCTTCAGGCATTATTAATGGTTCACCATTCTTTATTTACCATTCTAGGACTTGCGATAGCTTGATAAAAGTATGTTTTATCGTAAAGTACGTAAGGACGTTTTATTTCCTATGCAAAGGCTTTTCGAACCTCTGTAAGCCTGCATATGAAGTACTGTTTACCCTAACAGGAAAACTAGCAGGGCTGTAATTTATGCTGGGTTCTCAGTGGTGGTGAATCAGTTTGAAACCCACTGGAGTGAGTCACAGTGGACAAACAAGCTCACTTTATGAATTATTAATGAAAGGTGAATTCAGTTTTTTTTTTTATGTATATGATAACAGTCATCATAAAAATCTAAAGTCTTCCTTCATGGTATTTATCTCTATACCAAACTAGTACTTGTACAGATTAATTAAGCATACCAGAAATGATGGGTTGATTACAGTAAGACATTCATTGGCATACACGTTACCATAGTAACATTTGAATCAGTGGTAATTCCCCACAACATCTACCATTTTATTACTTACATTTAGTCTTCTTTTTTTTACTTCTTGTATATTAAAAATATAAAAATAAAACTGTGAGAACTGCTTTAACAAGTTAGCTTCTAAGTCATTTTTGCTCTCTCCCTGACTGTATAACACTTAGGGAACCCACAAAAGATCAGGATTCCCACTATTGGAAAACATTTTACAAGCAACTTTAATGCTTTAAATGTATATTTAACACTCCGAGGGATGAATGCCAACACCATTTTGGGAGATGGCTCAGGTGAGGTTAGACTGGGTCACACTCTTTGCCAAGTGGTATTTACTGCAAAGGTCAGACACTGGGGAGCAATAACTGGGAACTATTTTCTCTTAAGAGATCCATTGCCTCACCAGATTTTCTTCATAGCTGTACTTTTCATATTCATTTCATGGAACATTTGATTTTGAAACCTCTTTCCTCCAAGGGGCTTAAAAAGTGATTATATTCAAATACCCTTCGTTAAATGCCTTTTTTTATGGAGGTGGTTTTGTACTGCTTGTCTTTGGCATTTCCTTTCCCACAGCAAATGGAGGTCCAGACTATGCTCTAAACCTAACCAAACTAAATCAAACTAAATTAAACCAAACTAAACATAAAAACACAACAATAATGATAATGTGCCTTTGATTTGGGCCACATACATATTTTAGTCTGTGTACCGAAACAGCCCTCCCAAGACCAGAGCAGAATGCAAGGGACACACATCAAAAGAGGACTCTATAAAGTGTGACCACGTCATGGAGCTGTAGAATACAGGCATGTGATGAGAAACCGGGTAAAGCTATGGAAGCCTGTCACACTCAAAAGCCCTATCAAAGCATCCTACTGGCCTTAGTACAGTACAGCAGATGGATGATTTAAAGACACCCCCAAGCTTATTGGAAACAAGGGCATTTTTTCTAACGCCCCTAGTAAGGGGCACACGCCTAAAAAAAACTGTGAATTAGAACTATGTGTGGGGAATGATCACCATGGGAATGATGAGAAAGCTGAATTTGGATGGAGACAGCCCAGTTTGATATAGTGTGTTTACTCATTTAGTATTTAAATGTTTCCAACTCTCGCCTAACACAGGCGCAAGTAGACAAAGCTGAGCTTTAGATTTGTATGTTAAATCCGTCCCTCAGGGTCCATTCAAAACCAGGCTAAACAAACAGAGCCTCAGAAGGTTACACCAAAAGTTCTCCAATGTGTGCAATATACAGAACAGCATGTGCAAAAACAGAATAACTGTCTGCCGTAAGACAGTAGCTCTATTAAATTATTTGTAAATATTAATTTTGTAGAACTTAATTACTTGAAATACGGTGTACTGTAAGTCTGATACAGAAAAAAGGATGATGTTATATGATTATCATTTTGTAACAGTTTGACTGCAGGGTACATAACAATATTTTCCACATGAAAAAGGAGCCATGTTTTCCTCTGGTTTGTACACATGGACAGATCTTTTTCCCCTGTAGGATTTCCGGAACAATTATTACACTCTTCCTTTTGTGTGTGATAAATGCACAATCCCAACTAAATATTTATGTAATTTCTGCGTGTTGAGCTAGTCCTGCGAAAGGTCAACTGACTGCAAAAATAACCTAAGGTCCATGGGGGCCCCGAAGGTTTTAACTTGAAGTATATTTCCTCTGCCATAACCTGTCACAATTGTCCTGTTCCAACAGCATGACTGTCCCCTCTTTGTAAAATTCCTGTCCTTTACCACACAGGGCCACCTCCATGCCCCCTGTGCCCTCCATGAGACACATCCTGGCGCGTGACAGCTAGGTGAGGGGGACTGTGAAAACCATATATTATCAGGAGCAGTAGGCAGGGGGTCCGCACATCACATACCTGTGGCTTTAAGTATTCAACAGCTGTCCTCTATAATTAACCTGTCCATCCATCCCCTGCCAATTTGCCCTGGCTCTTATGCAATGTTCAGAATGAATTAGCTGACAGAATAACAGAATCATGTGATGGTGAAATACTTCAATATTTGATGTAGCCTGAGGGTGTGTTCTAAATGTCATTGCTCAAACAATAACTTTCTTCCTAAAGCACTAGACGGATGAGATGGACTGACAAAACCTCAAATAAAAACTCAAGTAAAAATAGGATAAGCCATCTATCAACCAATCACTCATTTAGGTTTTCAAAGCATTTAGTTGCTTGAAAAATAGCGTTTCATAACCTGCATTGGTTGTTGGTGTTGCTGTAGCATATACTTCCTCTTCTATATCTCTGAAATGCGTAGGGATAGAGTTACATATAAAGAGCCAAAAGGGCAAGAATGGCAAGGATCCAAGACTGTGATGTACTTTACATATGAATGTACCTACCATATCCTTTCTGGGATGCCAAGACTGGACTGCGGAAAAGAGAATTATGCAAGCACCAACCTTGACTTGTTGAAAGGAATTGCTACTTCCTATGCTTTCATAAGGAATTGAATAATGGATAAGTAATTCATTTCCGGAGTCCACTCTGATTTGAAAACTAGTTAAGTAGGTCATTGGTGCATATGAAAACAATATGTAGTATGACTGATTATGAGGCACAGACCCAGGGTCAGCATAATATATTGAAGGCACACTCGTAGATTTAGTTGAAATCCCTCCTCTAAATCGTCTGGCAGGCAGTAAACAATTTCCATTTCTACAGAGGCATCCAGCCTTTACTATTACTTTTCACTCAAGGTCAAGGCTCCAGAATGTGTGGGATGTTGATTTCAAGCCTCAGAAACCAAGTCTGTTATCCTAGTCAATACTGAGCAGTACTTATGAACTAATTATCTTAATGTGACATGGAACCAAAATTATGCACAAACAGCATTTATTAGGACCTATTCAAAAGAGTCCATGAATCACAATATGTATCATTTCATCTTTTATTGATTTGGGAATTCTGAGGAAACATCTCAGCCTGCCTGCTTGAGGTCACCTGCAGGTCATTCCTAATAATTTATAACGATCTCCATTAAACTAGGCTTTATAGATGTCTAGACTATTGTTTTGTTTTATCTTTGACATCAATTCAGAATGCCTGACCATTTGTGTTCTTTTTCTGATTTTTTCTGATGTTAGTGATTTGGTGAAAGATGTTTACATAACCCAGTGGAGAATTGCTGTTTTGTGCTATTTATGGTGTCATATCATTGATGAATGAATGTCTAAGAGGTATTTTCATACCAAGGTTGGACAGCCATTTACTTCTGAGAGAGAGAGAGAGAGAGAGAGAGAGAGGGAGGGAGAGAGAGAGAGAGAGAGAGAGAGAGAGAGAGAGAGAGAGAGAGAGAGAGAGAGAGAGAGAGAGAGAGAGAGAGAGAGAGAGAGAGAGAGAGAGAGAGAGAGAGAGAGATAGACTGCATTACAAAGGCAGAGCTTATGGCTGTGGTTCTCAAAATCTCTGCCTCTGATACTGTATGTCTGGAGAAGGATGTATATACCATTTACCAGTGGATGCAGTGCCATTGACTTAATGCAGCATCTAAACATTGTCTTTTCTTAGTTGTGTTTGACAGTTCCCAGGTTAATGGTGTGAAAACAGGGACCATGCTTTCCCCAACCTGTCAGACAGTAATTGGCCAGTGGTTTCTGTTAATAGCAATATGCCACTGGGACTACACAGCACCTCTTAAATTGTGTACAATGTAATTGGAAAGGTCTGGAGAGAGAGTTTACACATTTATAATGGATCCATGCTATTATTTATTATTATACACAATGCATACATTTCTATTGATTGATTATACGCAAACACACAGTCCAGAGAGACAAAAACATGAAATCAAATGGACGTATACTCTAATCTACGGTATGTGTTGAAACACCCAGGTATCAGATTTGTTTGCCAAAGTATCATTCTCTGCATAGGTGTCCTCTTTGTGTAATGAGAGTTATGTGGGCTTTGTTCCCTGCTAGACACATCCATCCACCAACTGTATTTCCCGTCATTATGTTATAAAACATGGTATATTTAACGGCAGAGCTTTAATAAGGCTTTTACATTTTTAATATGGTTTTAATGGTTAAGCTCCTGTCTAAGTCGTAAAAGTGTGTCACTAATATGACATTTCCTCTTTTTTCCAGGATGTTCCTCTGAGCTCATGAATGACATACTGAGAGAAAGACAGAGGAGGAAACAATAAGATGAGACCAATCAACGATGTTAGCCCCTGGGGAAATAAGCACAAGCCAGTCTGAAGTGATGAAGTACTGATTTGGAGAACTGTCTCCATAAGTTCACAGCAGGAAAAATTCATCGAATGAAACCTTGAGTTGATGCACATGCCCAATATATTTTTGGGAAAGGGCTGGTACATTAGAACAGAGCCATCCTTCGTAGGACAGGACTCCAATATATTGATTGTTGCCTGCATCGTGGAGAACATTTAAACTTCTAGCTCAGTTGCAAAAACACTCAGTTCCACTTTATTGAAACCACACTGGTATTCACATCTTACAGCTTTCAGCCCTGCTCATGACTTTAAGAGAAGCACCAATGACCTGCAGTGGAGGCATGGTGATGAGTGCCTTTTTTTGGTCTGTGGCCATTTTGTGTTTGACCCACACAGGCAGAGTAAATGGAGACTGCTGGTTGATCGAGGGTGAGAAGGGCTTTGTGTGGCTCGCTATTTGCAGCCAAAACCAGCCACCTTACGAGGCCATCCCTCAGCATATAAACAGCACCATCGTGGACCTTCGTTTGAATGAAAACAAGATCAAAAGTATTCATTATTCTGCCCTCAGCCGCTTTGCCAATTTGACCTACCTTAACCTGACCAAGAACGAAATAAACTATATAGAGGATGGGGCCTTTGCTGCCCAGTACAACTTACAGGTTCTTCAGTTAGGCTTCAACAAGCTCCGTAACCTGACCGAGGGGATCCTCAGGGGCTTGGGCAAGCTGCAGTACCTATACCTCCAGGCCAACCTGATTGAGACTGTGACACCCAATGCCTTCTGGGAATGCCCCAACATTGAAAATATAGACCTTTCTATGAACCGCATTCAGCAGCTAGATGGGTCCACTTTTACCACCTTAACTAAACTGACCACCTGTGAGCTCTACACAAACCCATTCAACTGCTCCTGTGAATTACTCGGATTTGTGAAGTGGCTCTCAGTTTTCCCCAACAGGACCAATGAAAGGATGGTCTGTGACTCTCCGCCAGGCGTCTCGGGCTATAGCCTGCTGAGCCAGAATCCAAACAACCCAACCTACCGAAACGCCCTTCACATGCTCTCCACTGTGTGCACAGAAGACTATGTGATGCCGTCGTTACCTGTGCCCCCTGAACCCATCACCCGCTTTCCAGACTCTACCTCCTGTGGAATGGAGGGCTGCTATTCAGGGACAGAGCCAGATGAGGTCCGAACCAGTCCTACATCTATCGAGGTGGAGGTGCAGCCCGAAATGAAAGTGAAGCAAGTATCACACACTGGTGCAACCATCACTGTTAAGATTCCTCATCCCTACAAGAAGATGTATATCCTAGTTCTATACAATAACAGCTTTTTTACTAATATCCAAAACCTGAAAAGTCACGAGGAGGACATTGAACTAAAGAACCTAAAACCCCACACTGAATACACATACTGCGTGGCTTCCATCCGTCATGCTCTTCGATTCAATCACACTTGTCTGAAAATAACGACGGGGCCTTGGACTGGGAAGGATAGAGGGACAAACAACGCAACAGCGACACACTACATCATGACCATCTTGGGGTGTCTCTTTAGTATGGTGATTGTTCTAGGAGTGGTCTATTATTGCTTGCGGAAAAAGCGTCAACAGGATGAAAAGCACAAAAAAGCGGGAAGCCTCAAGAAAAATATAATTGAACTGAAATATGGACAAGAGCTTGAAGGAGGGACTATCTCTAGAATGTCACAGAAGCAGATGATGGCTGGGGAAAGCATGTCTCGCATGCCATACTTGCCGTCTGTTAGTGAGATGGAGCAGTACAAATTTCAAGAGATCAGTGACACACCTAAAATGGCCAAGGGCAACTACATGGATGTCCGAACCGGAGAACACCTTGAACGCAGGGAATGCGATATGTCCATGCCAGGGAACAGCCAAGGGTCCGTTGCAGAGATTTCCACCATTGCAAAAGAGGTCGATAAAGTAAATCAGATCATAAACAATTGTATAGATGCTCTCAAGTCAGAATCTACATCTTTTCAAGGCGTGAAATCTGGATCCGTGTCAACTGCAGAGCCCCAACTCGTTCTGATATCAGAGCAGCCTCAGAGCAAGTCTAGCTTCCTATCCCCAGTGTATAAGGACAGCTATCACCATTCTCTGCAGAGGCACCACACCTCGGACGTCTCGCCAAAGCGACCCAGCACTGCCACTGGAGGCCCCATGCACAGCCCCAGGCCTTACCGCCATGAGTCCAAGTACATAGAGAAGACCACACCGACGGGTGAGACGATCCTCACTGTTACGCCAGCTGCTGCCATTCTGAGGGCTGAGGCAGAGAAGATCCGCCAGTACAGTGAGCACCGGCACTCGTATCCTGACGCCCAGATTGAGGAGTTGGAGGGGCCTGAGAGCCGCAAGCCCTCTATTCTGGAGCCCCTCACTCGTCCCCGCCCCAGAGACTTAGCATACTCTCAGCTTTCACCCCAATACCACAACCTGAGCTACTCCTCCAGTCCTGAATACTACTGCAAACCATCTCACAGCATCTGGGAGCGCTTCAAACTTCACCGTAAGCGGCACAAAGATGAGGAATACATGGCAGCCGGGCATGCGTTGCGTAAAAAAGTGCAGTTTGCCAAGGACGAGGACCTGCATGATATCCTAGATTACTGGAAAGGTGTATCGGCTCAGCATAAATCTTAATTCCTTCAAGTGTTTTCTAAAGGACCACAAGTTGTGTATATGACACAGAAACCTTATGTATGAAAAGACAATTTAATGGATGGATACTTTAATTTTGCGATTAACAACTTATACTTATGTATCGCAGCATATTTTGACTGTGGGGAAAGTGGGGAAAATAAACTTGAAAAGTATCTTAGATTTGTGACATTATATATGAAATTCGTGGGAAATAAACTTTATTCTACTGTTACATGAATACAAATATTGCAAATTAAGAATATATATATATATGTTGCAATGGATTATAGGTATTTGGGTATCGCATGGCCAAGTCCTGTGACAGTGGATTTGCTGTTGTGTACTTTGAGAAAAATACTGTAACAAACATCGAAAAACATGTCTACTGAAAACTCAATATTTTTCTTGAAGAACTAATGAACAATCATACAAAAGACAACCCTTTTCTTCCCTACATATATTTAATTATACACAGGAACTATGTACAGATACAGTTTCTATATTTGCAATGTTTGCTGTGAAAAAGATGGAAGTCTTGGAAGGAATCAGGTTTAGCCCATGGATATAAGAGAAAGCCAATGTGTTTGATCTTTATTGAATACAAAGTTTAGATAAATAATGACTTTGGTCATAGAGCTGGTAAACCTTGCAATTGTTTTCATCTTATATCTAGAGTGCAATTTTACTATTTATTTTGTTTTAAGAGGCCACAAAACCAACTGCACAATATTCAAGAGCTGGAATTTTCTAAATTTAGTATACATTGTGAGACAATTCACTGTAGTAATCTGCTGCTGATGCTCTGCATTAGGCAAATACTTCAAGAGCCATCAGTTGTATTGTTAGAACCAAAGTAGAAAAAGCTGGAATGTTTACATATACTTTCTGCATGGTCTAAGATCTCTCTGAACATAGTAAATCAGGTTCCATATACATTTTATTTGAATTGGATTATTATCAAAGAGCTGAAAAATTGTCACTGTTGGTATTGTTGTTATTGTAATTAAACTTAACCACAGACTGCAACTTTGTATTTTTCCACCTGTTGTTTAGGCAGAGTGCTGAAAGAGCAGTTCAAGCCCTCATAAGTATTTATCTTACACCCCGATGGATGAATGTAAAACATACATAGTGAAACCTGTAAATGGCAGCTTTTTACTTTGAGTTTCAAAGAAAGTTTTGTTTTTGCTCTCTACAACATTTCCTCCCTTATGTTCCTTTGCCTCTACTTGCTTTATCAAGGAGTATTTCCCATATTGTATGATACTGTTTTGTCTACAAGTCTAAGCCAATAAAGTAAAAAAAAACTGTAGTAGATTGTTTTCCAGATGGGTCTCGCTAAATAATTAATTTACTTTAATGTTTGGCTGTTCGACACTTTTGTAAATTATCAAAACCACCTCCAGTTGCCAGAGTTGAACATTTACTAATGTTCAATTCCATTCTTGATCTTAAATATTGGTACTGGGTTTGTATATTATCAATACAATATTTGAGTGAATATAAGAGGTAACTTGGTTGTCTGACTTAATATTTCAACCGCCTTAAACTTCTGGGATATGTGTAAAACTGTAATTTTTGTTTTTTTTTGTTTTCAGTGTTGATATTGTTGACCTCATTTGTTGTCATTTTTTATAAATGCATTTCAATAGATTTCAAGAGCCGTCAGATTTATAGGTAATTTAGCAACTAAGCTATATGTTTTTATACTGCATATTGTAGCACTTCTGTGTCTCATTAAAGTTAGAAATGTTGGGAAACCTGTGAAAGACAGTGAAGAGCTGTTAAAGTACATCAGAATCAAACAAGAGCACAATAGTGTTTTTTTTTATTTCTTAATACTATGTTATCTGCTTTCTGACAAAGTACTGTGAAATAAAGTTAAGGGTGCACCCATACCCTCAATATCTCCCATATGGTATTTATATGACTCAGCTGTATGGTATTGTTTTACGCTTAATATACATGCAGTTACACAATGTGGGCATCCAACATACCAGTAAATCATCAAACTACAACAATTCAACGAAGAACCCAGGTTATGATAAACTGAATCCTTGTGATGGTGTAATATTAATGCAATTTAAATTAAATGTGTTAATTCAAAGCACACAAATGAACAGTAGGTACTGCTACTATTCAAAACCCCTTTGCTTGAAGAACCTAAACTAAATTAGATACTTAATTTTCACCTTTTTCATTCTTCTTTCTCATTGTTTGAACAAGAAGGCAATTATTGAGAATCATTATTCCGGATCTTCGACCTGCTTAATGGTTATGATTAACCCATCCTATTAATGGCACTTTGTATCGGAAATTTGACTTGATATTCACTGATTGCTCAATCAAGGAGTAATTATACTGACTTGATAAGAATATTGTGGTTGTCAAATTTCCAGTTCTGTCAAATATAAATGGCTATCTTAAATAATAATTGGTAAAAATCCCCCATCTACCATGCTCTAGTACCTAACACCTTCACAAATCCCCTGTCGATATGAATCTCTAGTCAATAATTCATAAACTCAAGATTTCTATTTGAAGGAAGGTATGGTAGTCTATGACAGCAGAAATAATAGGCTGGCTTGTGCCATTACAGATTACTCTGGTGAAGACTGATAAGTATAAAACCATTGCTGTGGGGTATTATGAAAACTAAGATAAACCAAGGCCTCTTTGAAATCATCCAAGCATCAACTTCATACTGACTTGAGTCGAGCTTGGCTCTAGGTTTCTCAAGAAATATCAAATCTGAAAGTACACAGCGAAATCCCATAGGTAAACACTGGAATTTTAACATGCAGTACAGTTTGATAGACTCAGATGAAGAAAAGAAAATCATAAAACTTGATTTTCAAGAAACAGGAAAAGGTTCTGATTACATGTCGTACTGATTATTTTCTGTTGATATTGGTCCTGGTGTTTGACCATGGCTTGGTGTGAGCCTGTATTTCACAAAATGTGTCTTGTTACTCTCCTCCCAGTATGAAAGTGAGACAATTTGAACTGAGAGAATGCAGTAATCTGAATCATTTACTACAAAAAACAATATATACCTCTTAGGGAAGGAGGATCTTATGCCACAGACCAAATCCATGTAGACCATAAACACTACATTTGGGGTAAAAGTAAAGCAAGAAAGAAGAAGAAAGAAATAAAGAAGAATAAGTATTTTTGCCTTTTAAATCTTTCCCCACAAGCCAGTATCTCTGTCATCCCCTTCAGAAAGTTTTGAGATGGAAGCAAAAGAGTTTCCCCTGGACATGGTGTCAAGAGCATTAATCAGCTGTCGACAGCGCGTGACTTACGCTCAGAGAGCAAAAAGCATGAAAAGTGTAAAATAGAGGAAACACCAAAAGTTTCTAAACTCCTAAGAAATGCAACGTCTAATTGGATATGGGTGATCAAGCAGAGAGGATACTGAAACTGCTGTGAAGCTAAATCAAGATCTCCACAAGCTGAGATCAAAGCTCAAATGGTTGATATAATTACCAGGTCTTGCCCATATAAACCTTTTTGGGAGAGTTAGACAGCTACGGGACATGAGATTATCCTGAAGAAAAAGCACTTAAAGCCAAAAAGGTTCTCACTTTTGACCTCAGCATAGGGAGAAGATATCTCCTCTATTACAGTATATTCGTATATGAATTTAACAGAATAGTCTTACAGTGCAGTGGCATAGGACAATCTGTCATTCTATTGTTCAAAAACTGAATTTCAGCTTTCAAAGACTAACACATTTTGAAGCCTAGGTGTGAAGAATAGTCAGTGAGTTTGGGGGATGGATGTGGATGGCTTTAATATGCAGGCCTTTTGCATCTGGAGCTGGGTTGCTTAAGCCGCCCATCTGTGAGCTGATCCTTTATGTTATTACCAAAGGGGAGTCAAGACCTGTGATGTTTGAGTTGCTCAATCTTGTTCAGCTGAAACCCTCCATTTGAGTTAGAGGAGACGGATGCTGACAGATGGGTCTGATAAGCCAAAGGACCAGGGACCTGCTCATTAATACAAGGCCCTGCAAGCAAAGTGAAGCCCCGGTGACAAACACAAAGAGCGAGTGAACGATCTCTCAAATGAGCACCGAGCAGGTCACAGGGACCGCCAGTCAACACGTGTGCAAAAAAGAAAAAAAAAAAAAAAGACGAAAGAAATGGAATGGCTGAGCATACCACATGTTGAAGCAGGATTAAACCGTATTGCTCATTAAGATATAAAAGAGTGAGCAAATCAAAGAGGCTTCACGCATGAGACGGGAGAAAATGAGAAGCGTGCCCACACAGGTCATGTGACTTTTTGTTCGAGGAACTTTTGCTTCTGGCGATAATGAGCAAGCCTGTCTCCTCTCTGCGTCTTGGCTCTCTTTTATATTCACCCCAAAACAAAGACTCTTCTGATCATACAGGAGTACAAACGAGAGGAAACGGAGTGCGGAAATCAATTGATCCATTCTTCTGGAAGATAAAAAGCTTTTAAGGTTTAATTATTTCTCCCTCGTAGGGTTCTGAATTTGCTTACCACTCAATTCAGAGGTGAGAGCTCCCCTGTAAAACACTTACAATAGATGAAAAGCATTTACTTTCAACCCACTCAAAATGAAAGTATTAAAAATAAGGAGATGATAAAGAGTACAGTTCGTCGTTGATAAATCATCACAACTCTCCTATTTTTCTATTGATCTACATGCAGTTCAGGTTGAGTTCCCACCTGCCACCAAAAATGGGGGGGGGGTTTGTGCTACAGCAATAACAGAATACAAAAATAGAAAAACTAACTTGATGCTCTGTTGAAATTTGTGTTGTTTATATATCATACTTATTGCACAGCACTGCACATATTGTAAAGTACATATTGCTCGGTTACTTGTGACAGTTCTATGACCTGAGTATACCTGAAACATCACATTTTATTGGCAATATCTCAAACCAACTATCAGGTAGTTTGGTCTCAGACGTATTATTGTGATGTGCAAGTATACATCGGAAAATAACTGCAATCAGTCTTCTTGTGTGTCCCTGGACAAACATGGTCATGATTGCTGAGGAACTAGTTTGTTCTTCTATTGTAGCCTTTTGCCAGTGTCCTTTAATCTGAGAAGCAATCACTCCAAGTCTCCAGATGCTGTGGCTGATTGCAACTTTGACAGAGTAGCGATTGGAAGCAATTGTCCCTTTTTACATGTTTGAGAGGATTATTAATTTTCAGTGATCGAAAAGAGCACCAATCCAATACTTTATCAATTTATTGTGAATGTCTGTAATCAGTATGCATGTATGTTGCTTGTACGTTCAACAAGCATATCAAAGTAAAACCTGTCTGTGTGAAAATGAACATCTCTGAGTGCCTCAGAGGGTGTCATTGCAACTGACTCATTACTTCTTGATGATTACAGTAAGAAGTTGTATTCACAAATCCCAAATGGCCAAGCCTCCCATCTCCTCACCTACTATCGGGCTCTAGGGCACTGAGAGAGAGAGAGAGAGAGAGAGAGAGAGAGAGAGAGAGAGAGAGAGAGAGAGAGAGAGAGAGAGAGAGAATCCAACCCATGTAGATATTAATGCAGTGTCACACTCCTTCACAGTGGCTGCGTTAAGGACACAGGATCATCAGTCTTAAACCCTAGTTGGCAAATTTTCAATGACCTCCTTCACCCTGAGGAACTTTTAAGAGTTTTCCCCAGTAGCTAATATAAGTTATTCAGTCAAAATTGCTAAGCATAATTAACACCGTCTCAAACACAGCAATGTCTGTATGTTTAAAAGAAACATGTTATGATAATAATTATGATCAGGGGTTGCAGAATACTTAAGACTTCATATGGATATTTTTCACATCAAGGTGAACGCCACAACATATCCGGACTGCAAAGGGTTTTTATCAGAAGGTGCACAATCCAGCTCTCCTTTTGGCTTGCTTCATTTATAGAACACGCCAAAGAAGTTCACTTGTTCAATATTGAAACGATTAAAAGCTTGGCCTGTACAGTACATGGTGGGATTTTATGAAAGTTTTTCACATCAATATTAATTTAGAAAATGGCTTTTTCTAGGCTTCTTACCCACAGGCCCTATGGGACAGCTGACATATGCTCTACAGGAAGTCAAATGTAGAGCAGTGGATAAATTGTCAGGAGGTATTAGGCTCAAAGGCACTCTCTTTTCCCCTGACAGTCCTCGTAGACAGATGTAACAACATCGTGTAAGATACAGATACATGTGTTGCCACTAGAATACTGACTACACTGGATGTGTTAAGACACCCTATCATCACCTCCCAACACCAGTCATTTACCTTGATTATGTCAGACAATTTGGAACAAACACAGACAACATATTTCGTAAACATTTCCATTACCCATGGAAAACCCATCAATACTACTTGTAAAAAAAAAAAAAAGTGAGTCAAAGAGAGAGCCCACAATTTACGTGAACTTACTGACTTGTAATGGTTTGATCTGTATCACAGTGAAACAGATGCAAGAAACTAATTTTTGTGCTTTCTAAACTGCCTCCTCACAGCACCGTCTTCAGTCTCAGTGTTGGTGTTTTTATATATCACAGAGGAAACTCCTGAAGGCAAACATGTTGACATAAAAAATGTTGGATTTTTCCCTCAATGCCTTGAGAAAGAAGAGACAGGAGCAAGATTGGCTCAGTGTCTGACCAGGGCCACGGTCATGTCGGATTTGGGGGGGGGGGGGGAAAGGACTTGATGAGAAAAGCCTTCTTTCTCTGTTGGGTAGTCACCTGTGGAGTGTACTGACAATCCTTTGCTTGGACAGTAATTGCCTTGAAACAAGCCAACTGCTATCAGTGGAATGCCTCCACGTGCTACAGAGGGGATACAGCTACAACAAGCCCAGCGGTCTCTATCTGGCATCTATTGCTCAGACTACCAGATAACAGTCTGGAGTGTGTAGCCTGTTTTACAAGAGTTCTGGGGATAAGCCCATCGAGTGTTTCACTAGGATATCCATGTGCATTGTGCGTTCAGTGAATATCTGAGTGAAATCAATCCCAGGTGAAAATCCTTGACTGTCTCTGTTAGTTTGCGTGACACTTGAAAACAACACCATGAATGCTGAGTGACGGCCTAGGCTCACAACAGAATACCAAACATACAAAATAAAGTAAAGGCCATGATGAAAACATGATCATTTTATTACATCTATAGTTTTAAATGAACATACTGTAAATAAAGAGGAAATATATATATATATATATATATATATATAAGATTTATTATTTTACGGTAATAATGCAATTTTAGATAGAGCTAAAAAAAAAGGTTAGAAATGAGGGAAGGGAATCCTAATTTAAAGAATATTCCAACACAGACTAATTATAGGGGCAATGTGAAATTATACACTTTCAACCTGATAATTGGATCTCAAAGGTTGAATATAAAGAATATGTAAATGAGCTGTTGGGGGTTGAAATCATGTAGGAGCTTAAACTGGATCTGGGCATTGGGTTTCCTCAAGCTTGAAAAAAGCTATTATGCATAAAGAGTCAGCCATTAATCCACTGTACAGTGTAGTTTCATACACAATTTGGACATGTTTAACAAGGTTTGCTCTCATCAAGCAAAATGCTGAAAGGGTGTTGGAAACTTTTTCTGACTGTTCATTTTCTGTCAAGAGAAAGAAAGAGAGAATGGGGGAGGGGGTGAGAAAGGGACTGAGAAAGAGAAGAAAAGAGTTGTGGGTGATACTGTAGACAAATGACTGGGCATCTATGCTTTTGCCAGTATCCATATAATCATACTGTGTGAAGTTACATTTGACAATACTCTTCTCTGAATGTCTACAGGTACATATGGTTTAGAGATTATTCGTTATTGAGACAGACACATATTGCTATTTTGACTGTATTACAGGACCCACCACAACCAGTACATTATGGCTGTAAAACATTGCCTTTCATTATGTATTTGAGCTGCATCTCCATTTCTTACTTAATAAACATGTTCACTGGTAAT
Source organism: Hypomesus nipponensis (assembly GCF_054491055.1). Taxonomy (NCBI): domain Eukaryota; kingdom Metazoa; phylum Chordata; class Actinopteri; order Osmeriformes; family Osmeridae; genus Hypomesus; species Hypomesus nipponensis. The sequence continues at coordinate 5,171,514 of NC_140377.1, read as the reverse complement.
TATAACTTTTCACATAGTAGATGAACAATTGGTCCATGGTGGAGAAAGGTGCTCAGGGCTCATAGCGGTATCAATTATTAAAATGTCTAAGCATAATTTGGAGGTCTGACACAACATGAATAATAGAACAAACACACAAAAGAAGTTCAAAAATTGATTCACTGAAAGATGACATGAAAACCAACCAGAGCAGAAAATTAACGAAGATGAATAACTTTTTTTCATTTGTAAATCAGGGGTACTTTTTACCTCTTTACTTCTGGAGTCAATAGTAACGCAAATGCACTGTGTTGACTGGAACTGACATTCCTGCATGAAGGACAAGTTAGGGAACAGATTCCTTTGTAAATTTAATTATATTGGTGTTACTATGAGTGATGTTAAAAGTAATTCTTATATACTTTAATTGAGGTGTTACTGTTTTTTGTGTGCCTTGACATGATAATATTATTAACAATTGACAATGTACCAAATTCCCTATCCTGTAGTTATTGACGTTTTCTGTGTGTATTTTGCCCTAATGATCTGTTACCTGCATTGGGTTTTTTTTTTGCATTGAAAAGCTGATCATCTAACTGAAGCAATCAGTATAATGAGTTCACAGCTGGTTAAAACTATTGTTTCCAATGAGTTCAAATAAAGACAAGAATAGGACTACGCTGCAGTCAACCTGAGAGGGATTGATTACTAGAGCTAACAGTCACATCATTTATATGGTTTATGAAAATTGATGAGAAACCTGCTAGAGTATCTGTATCCTGTCTTTCTTCTCTCATATTATATGTTCCCCATCTGTCCAGGTAAGGTGTGAAGGTGTAGCTGTATGTTCTGTTAAGCAATGTTTTGTTTTAGCAACTCTAACCTGATTCCTAAGTTCTCATAGCCTTCATGAATGTCTTTTTTGTAAAGTGAAAACTGGTGAAGGACACTTTCTTGAAGCCTTTCAAATAAAACAAACAACTGTGGTTCTAATAATATAGCCACAATGAAAGATTCAAATAAATGCTTAAATCTATCAAAAACAACATTGACTAACCTGCTTCTCTTGAAATTATGCAAGTTACTTTAACATTGGCCTGTAGGGTCAATTAATGACTGTGTGAGTTGGGGTTCAGACATCTACTGTAACAGGGAAATATTGCTTGCTCTTGTTTATGTTTTGTGCAGCAGTAATAAAGATTTCCAGTAAACCACTGGGTAACATGACCTTGTGAACATTTTTTTTAGTCCTGGGAGTAATGGATTTCTATTTTCCTGTCTATAACTGTCAACCCTCCCTTGACGGGCAATTAAAAAGATAAAACAAAAAGATCAAACGTCAGCAAGGCAATGCAGCACATTCATTTGGCCAGTTAATAAGTCCGATGCCAAATCAATATCACATTGTGGAACACTGTTTACGTCATGTTTTAGAAGATGATTGTGTTCCTTCATTAAATATCTGACTAATGCAATGGTAGGGTTACTTCTCAAGCTGTTTGTCTATGGGTATTCGCTCATTCTACTGTTCTACTCTATTTACACTCTACTCTACTCTTGTTACCCTGGTAAAAAGTCTGCTGACAAAGGTATACATGTGTGTATATGTAGGTGTACAGATGGATAACATATTAATAGACATTTGACGCCCTCGCCTTTGTAAGGATTGCTTGTTTTTGCCTTGGGTTTTGAAGATAATTGCGTTTCATTGATAAGTAAATCTTTCTCATTAATTACCTTTGTGTTAGTTATGCTGATTGTTCGTGGTTGGTAACAACCCTATTTGCTTTGTAAGGGATTTTTTCTGTATCAAAGAAAATCCAGCATGCATTGAGATATGGTTCCATTGGTAAGAGAGTGTTTGTGTCCTGACCTTTGAAACTGTCATGAAAACCATTTTTGTGGCAGAGACCCTCTAGCACAGATACCTTAATTTATGCCTGATTTAAACATCTAAATGTAACAGCACAACCCTACTCTCACAGGGTTTCTGCCACAAAATAATCAGGCTACCCAACAAAATGAAGCCTGAGGCTTCAGTTGTTTATTTTGTTGCCAATGCAAACTGACTAATGTGCGTGTGCAACTCCTGTGAAACACCTCCATCGTTAAAAAAATTGGTCACATTCCTTAATATGAATCATCAACTTCATCAACGCCAAATCTGTTGTTATACTCTCAGAATATCAAGACTTGATTGAGATTAAAAATGAATGTAATTGTTTCAGCATTGAAAAGGTGGTGTTTAGTTAAAGGGTCAAGTCAAAGTACTTTTCTTTGGCACATGCATAGTGTCATCATGAAAGTGAAATTATTGTGACCCGGCCCGCAACATCTACTTAGTAAATTAGTAGAAATAATATATGTATGAAGATTTAATAAGAATAAAAGCAAAATACATAACAATTAAAAAAAGAATCACAGCAACTTACAGTGCAAGAATAGGGAATTTTGTCAATTGTGAATTGGCTGTAAGGGGAGCAAGACAGCAATCATTATCACCCTCAGGAAGATTAATGGGTCAGACATGTGGATGCTCCATGACTTGCAGGCAGGAAACAAAACAAAGCAATAGCAATACACACACACACACACACACACACACACACAGCTACCTTGATTACACTAACCATACTATGAGAAAAGATGATGTCTACTGTATAAAAGATTACGTTTTCTACAGGTGATGGTCTTCTAGTGCACGTATTGTGTATTGTGCCTTAGACGTTGGAGTATTCAGAACTCAAACTCAGTACCAACATGAATAGAAAGAGATAGGAACTTGATCAAAGCTGGACCCTGACAACAGTTAACAAGGATGTAAGGATCCCCATCTTACATAATGAGGACCCCCAAAAAAACACCTAATTGCTTCAGTCCATGCTGCACTACATTACCATTATATGGGGCTTTAATTCAGCCCGCTAACAGTCGACTGAGGTGTAATATCCTGCACTTGTCAGCCTGTATACGTCAATATCCTGATGATGACTGTTCACCACATCCCACCTGTTTCCTGGTTGAACACATCAGCAGCAGCAGTCCATTTGAATGGTCAGTTTCCAAGATGTCTAATGTACAGCGTGTCTGCACTGTACATTTGTATGCTTTTTGACGGTCGTGACTGTTGAAAAAGATGACCATGATGAAGCCTGATGAGGTTTGTTGAATAGATAAACACGTGACAGAGCTGCCTTGCACTGTAATCCTCCTTCGTATCAAACAATGCATTTAGAGCTGTTACTCACAGCACATTTGTACACAGGAGACAATGGATTGAATTTTCAGCTGGTGTTTAATCCGAGGGTGTTAACTAGAGTCAGTATGTTGAGACTGACAATAGACTGGATAAGTACTGCAGAGCATTAAAACAATGTAGACAAATATTTGCGTCAGTGGAAAATCAACCCTGTTTAGATTGCCGGTTCCCCATAACAGTGCAACACTGCAACATGGCAGTTTGGCATTGTTCATACCCGATTAATAACTTAACGCAACCAGTTTTGCAGGCAGTGCCTATTGATTCTATGTTATTAAAAATCCCAGTGCTACCATCCAGCTCTCACCGCTGAAGAGCCCCTACAGTCTGTTCCTTTAATTTGGACCATTTGCTATCGATATTGATTAGTTCCCCTTGATATTCCCTTCAGCGGCATGTCTGTGAAACCCCATGTAAGGCATTGCTCACCCATATGTCAATTAGACCGGGAGAGCTGCATTCTGTTTCAATGAAAAGAGATGCTTTAGGAAGTTGAACAGTTTGACACCACTGCACAAGATGCTGCAGGAGCTGTTCAGAAGAACGAATTATGTAAAGGATGTGACAATAATACTAACATCTAGACTGAGAGCAAGGCAACCTAATGGGGAGAGGAGATATAAATATTCATTATAATTGCAAATTGAACTGAAGAAGACACCACGTTCGAAAGAAAATTGTGTGGCAGTACCTCTCAGTAGTTTATCACTGAGTGCAAAGTTAATTTAGGATTATTCTTGTGATGATGAAATTGAAGTATAAAGTTTTAAAGAACATGAATTGCCATGTTTTACTTGTATCTTTGGTCAGAAGCAGTTCAATTAATTTCTACCAAAGACACTAAATCATGCCTATTCCTATTGAAAGGGTTTTTCTCTCGTCATATTGAGGTAAGTTTCGGCATTTACGACCATACAGTTAATTTCACCTTCATCTTTTCTTAGGTATGGTAGTCAAGTCATAACTTGGATCTCAACAATTCCACATATTTTTACACTGTGGAAAAAGTGTCCTAATGGTCATCCACTCAACAGCCCATTGGAAGGACCCTAGAACATGACAGAGGTGCATCCGTCCCCTTGAGTGTGGCCCAGAAGGCCAGCATGAACTGGCTCCACATTACCAGCATGAACTGGCTCCACATTACCAGCATGAAATGGCTTCACATTACCAGCATGAACTGGCTCCACATTACCAGCATATGGCTTCACTCTAGTGCCAAATCCAGAAGGCTGTTCTGTGCAATCATCAATAAAATTAAAACCACACACGTAAACAGCCACCTCCCGGAATTAAAAGAGTCCCTGCTCTTCTGCCAGAGCCACCACCGGCAGAGCACAGCACAAATACAAGTTCCGTCATCCCTTACAGTTTACACAAAAGAAATGCAAATGTATATATCTTCATTTGAGAATCATGCTATAATGAGCTTCACGCCCTCTGTCATGCCTGATGTTATTTCACGTCAAATCGAATCACTGGTAATGGTACAGACATCCGGTTTCATAGTGAGTAGACTCCATAATCCGTTCTGCTGAAGACTAGAGTCCCCATCAAACCTCTAGACCACTGAGCGCAATCATGATTCCACACGATGATTATTAGCACAGTTTATCCTGATGAGTGATTATGACATGTCAGCGGAGATGATTGCTGCTGATGTTGAGATATTTCTCAACCACCTGCTGTCCCTGATTAGGTTCCACAGGAAGTAACATTTCAAACCAAATCACGGACCTTTACTCTCCCTAGGAATAACTGAGCTGATGTAACTCTGTCTAAATGATGCTGATGCTGTACTCTCAGGAACATGAGCTTCTTAGTACATCATCTCAGAAGTGATCTGCTTTTAGTCCTTAAAAAGGTTTAGATCTACAGAGTTTGCCAAAAGTATTGATTGAGCCTAAATGTTAGGTCTCCAGTAATGTTTCTGTAGCATACAGGTCATACCGTTCTCATTGTTCTTTATGACCACTTGAATACAGCAGCCTACCATTTTTTTAAACGGGTCCTGACCTAAGGTGTAGAAAGGATTGTGGTGAATTATGATCTTTTTAACATCCTCTCTCATTGTTGCTGTGGATGAAAGGGCCTTCAAGCATGAACATAGCTGACGAATAAGAAGTCACAACATGAAAATGTATGAATAGTGACTAATACATAGAGACATGGGCTATTTGTTCAGTCATGAGCTTCATGTATCAGAAATAGTTGTAGTAAAAAAAGACTGTTCAAATGACAGGAAGAGGGCTGACTGAGGTCACAACCGACACAGCTAGGAGAAAATGCAGACCACAGATTACTCATGCTTCAAGGCACGCATTGTCTATTCTCTGATGTACAAAAGGAAAATTCATGGGACAGTTGTTTTGAAGTCAGGGGTCACCAGGGTAACAAATGTTATGGTTCAAGTGCTTCCTACATTGGGATTTTTATGTTCTGTTTAATGGCTCGAAATTCAAGATGGGTATGGGTGTCTGCTTCATTTAGTTTTCACTGAATGTAAAGTAAATGTACTTTACATCAGGGGTTCTCAAACTTTTGGGGGGCAGGGAATCCTAACAGGGGTAAACATTTTCCAAGGACCCCCCATAATCATAACACCCATTCAGCATACCCTTTGTGCTCTTAAATTGACACAATATAAGACGCATAATTTTACAATATTATAATTGATGTCAAATTATTTTGCGTATCCCCTGGTTATGCTTCGTGGACCCCTAGGGGTCCGTGGACCCCACTTTGAGAACCACTGCTTTACGTGATACATGATCATTGGTCATCATGAAAACAGATGTTGAAAGCATTGACGTCCTGAGGATGATGTTTTCTGAAGTGGAGATGTGACCATAGAAGTCTGGGTATGTTAAATTGTATTATGCACAAGTTGTATAATGCAACACCTCACTAGTCGGTGGAGATAGTAATGATGGTGGGCATGATTGTCTGAAAGCTGACTGCTAGGCCATCGATCCAACTCAAAACATTACTCCTGGTCCGTTTAGCGAGCTACCAATCACATCCCGCCTGATTGATGTGAAGATAATTGAGCTGCCACCAGAGTTTCCATGTTCTCTTTCGCTCTGTTTCAAACTTTGGGAATTTCATTGTATTTTACTTTCACACCATTTGCAGCAAAGGACTCCAGACGTTTATTTCTGTCAATATTCTGCCAGCCTACTGACAGGGAGACAGGCAGACAGCAGTCTGGACATGATAGACCACTGCCATAGCCAGGCTAATTAATCTCTGGGGATGCCTTGCGCTGCTCTACAGGGTCAGCGAGCAGTTCTGTGCCCGTCCTCTGACGTCAGTGACTTAACGACTCTCTGCCAGTGCAGTTCTGTACAAAATATATGATGGTAGTTACAGTTAACTAAAAAAAAACACCTGAGATGAACTCATATGTTGTATTTTGACAGTATATTTTAAAAGATGAAAAAAGGCAAAGCAAATATGGCCCTCATATCACAGGGCATTCTCTTCAGACCACGAAGGTTTGAAATAGAGTAATTATGCGGAATCTTAATGAGAGAATCTGAATCCTATTGTTTGTTTTGTTTCTATAATGGAAGGTTTGGACCAACACCAGGTCATTGAAATGCAAGTGGCAAAAATAAGGCAATTTTTGTTCTAAGCTTTGTTGTTTTCCGAAGGCACTTAATCGCAATCTGCCTTCTTCACACAAGAAGCATACACCATGGAAAGTAAAGGGGGGAAATTAATCATAAAGCCAACACAATGGCAACAGTGCTGTCTCCAACAGGTGCAGGATTCTGGAAGATTCAATCAAGGAAATCATATTTCTTATTTTTCAACCCATAACCTTAACCAACAATGTCAAAACAAGTGTCACAAAAGTCAAAAGAAAAATGAAACCCCTGCAGTTATTTACATATGATAAAACCTCACAGCAAAGAAAGAGAGAGAATGACTCTTCACAAATTGACGGGAACATCTCTCCCCAGCTTGAATTAACATTAGAGAGGTAAAATGATCATGAAAATGGATTTTCTCCTTGGTCCGGGTGTTGCCACTCTAAAGACCACATTAGGACATGGCAGCCCCCCATTGCGTCTCTCCATCTGTGAATGGCCGAGCAGCAGGTTAGTGCAGCCCACACTGAGGAGAATGAAGCCAGGGTGTTAATAATTAAGGAAGCTCTGCTTCCCCATCTCTGCATTGTCCTCTCTCATGATAGCCATAAGCGGGTTGATTATCCTTTTCACTGTCGACTCTGCAAGATTATCATCTGCTGCCCGCTGATACAGTGTCCATCACATAAATGCTCGCTTTCAAACTAACTGCATCATTGCTCTTGGGAAATGGAAGCTCCATCAGAAAGCTTGGCCATGCACTGTGATAGTCACAGATTATGTTAACACACCAAAGTTTACTTTTTGAAAGGAGAGGAATATGGTTTTCGAGAGTTAGGTAGTAGGTTTTGAGCATGACATGCTCCTCCAATGTGATCATTTGTATGATGGACTAGTTCTTTTTGGCAATCGCACATTTCAAATAAGGCTTCCAGGCTACAGTCGTAAAAGGTATTGCGGGACTGTTTGAGACGTGTAGAATGGCTATTGTGTCAGAAAGGTTAATAACAAAGCGGACTTAACTCATTCAGTCACTGGTGACAAGTGAAATACCTTTTATCCACGATACTTTTACAAGATAGGACAGAATAATCTAGAAATCCTGATTGCAGATCACTTTGCAGAGTGAAGTGAGCCAATTTGATTGACATTCTTTTAGCTTGTGAAATGAACTCAGATTCTAATCTATGTGCAGCTTTGTAGACTGTCCAACTTCAATGCCATTTTCACTCTCGTGGAAGAGATTTCATGTAAAGTCAATTGAACTTAATAGACAATGGACCAGAAGGTTGGACTGCTACACTAAAGTTTAATCTAAATTATCCTATAGTTACAGCAATTTAGCCATTAACTTTAGATTACGTTTAGTCGGCGAGTAGAAAATTTGGAAATTGTGAATACACGTGCGCAATGGATATACGATTTGTTTCAGATTTTCCTGAGTACATGGGAAATGTCTTTACAATGTTGGGAAGCAATTACACAATAGGATTAATTTCTCATGTTTTTTTCAGTCCTGGAGGGCAGATAATTGGGCATGGGAAGGCAGCTAGTCTTCGTACAGTAAATTCCCAGGATAGTTTTACCTGAGCATGATGAAGCCTTGAGGGAGCCCTGTTATTCTTTATACACTCAGAATGTCTGACATCTCCTACTAGTGAAAACAGGCCCCAGTAAAAGACGTGTGCTTAGTGGAGGCAGGGAAGATTTTGACATTTGTCTCCTGTGTTTTCACATTTCAACACGGATCAATGTCCAACTAGCATCAATTCCACATGAGTTAGAGCCAAACGCAAACACAACCAGGGGGATGTTACTGTATTCTGCCTGGATTGGTGGTCATTGGACCACACGGACCTGAACACAAGCTAACAATATGGTTTTAATACTGAACTTGTATTCCCAACAAGTGGTAGTGTAGCTCTGTATACATGCTGGCAATGTATTTTATTGTGATACTTTCCCCCCTTTTAACAGCTATAGTGGGAGAAGGATAGTTATTATTGTGTGTTCTAACCCACAATCCCATATTTATACTTTCTCTATTCACACTCGAACAAACTTTGGGAGCTCCTTTGGGACCCAGGACATCTGAGAGTTCCCTTTTATGTCTCCACATATAATGTGAAGTTATATGTGTTCGCTCAATGCAATTAACTAAATAAATCAAATACGAACATCTCTTTATATATTTATAAGCATTTAATAACACCATTACTCTTTCTGACATTGCATTTATTGGTTGTGTATATCCTTTCTGCCGCATGTAACAAAGTTAGATTAAAATATCAGACAAAATCACTGTGGTTTGCAATTTGAAGTTAGAAGAAAACAATTATTGCAGCTCCCAAGGCCACACCATAACACATCGAGACTTTAAAAGCTGTTTAATGCATTACACATAATGTACATTTAAATTTAGCAGACGCTCCTATCCAGAATGACTTACAGTAAGTACAGGGACATTCCCCCAAGGCAAGTAAGGTGAATGCCTTGCCCAAGGACTCAACTTAATTTGGCACAGCGGGGAATTGATCTGGCAACCTTCTGATTGCTAGCCCGACACCCTCACCACTCAGCCATCTGACTCCCACATATTGTACGAGAGCATATATTAGCTACAGAGCACATTGGGAACCTCTGGATATGATTATGTGCTCTTTGAGTGATATTTTAGAAACTGCTTTTTATGAAAAGCAAATGGACCATGGTTGACACCAGATCGTATAAAAGCTGTTTGGACCTTGCTCTCAAACCAAATAGATCCCAAACACTTGTATTCAAACTGCCCCACTGTAGAAGTCAATATCGCTTCCGGTCACAGTTTCAAGTGCTGTTACATGGGAAAATGTGTCAAATGGCAGTTAAGGACAAATACAGGGTATTGACACCCAGGTTTTTCGTATCTTCCATGCTGGCTCACGACTCTTTGAACTGTATGGCACACTAGTGTAATTTATCAACCCCTGCACTGGTATGTCAAGTGTGCAGATCTGCCAATCTGAGTGCTGTGTAAAACTCATTTACCATAGGTTCACAGCAAATTTTGAAGGTACATTTTTTAAAGGAGGTTTTCCACGATTCAAAGCAAATTCAGTTACATGGTGTACTATAAAGCTTGTACTATGTGGTTAAGACAGTAAATTAATGCTGCAAGCATCATTAGTGATGCTTGCAGCAGCTCATCAGCTCATCAGACAGAAAGTTCCAGAAATACACAGAATAGGCAGAGTTCGAGGACCATAAATTGGGCAATATGCCTGTTCAGCAGCTAAATATACAAATGAAATGGTGTGTACAGGCCCACTTTCCAGAAGAGCGCAAGTGGTGCAGAGTGTAGAGTCCAACTGATGCATAACCCAAGCTCGATGAACACTGACACAGAATCACGTCTCCAGCCTGGTCGCAGGTGTACACTCCAGGCCACCTTTAACTCAGTGGTTCAGACAAATAGTGATCAAAGGCACTTTGGCTCAGAGAGGTGTATCACAGACATCATGCAAGATTGCCTCTTAAGGATGGAATCCACACAGCAGGAATTCCCATCCTAAAAGCTCACCTAGTGTGAAAATTGTTTCAAACTGTTGTTGAGAAATAGAGATGCAAATGGTGAAGGCTCATTCATGGCCATGAATTCAGTACTCAGGTTATTATCTCAGCAAAAGCGATGAACATCCAAATTGCCTTTCAAACATCTACCACAAGCTATGTTCACAATATCTCTTACCCTTACAGTATGGTTGATTCTGAGGGAGAAAATTATGGAGCCTGAAATAAAATAGCTAGCCGATAAACATTTGTCGTAAGTAGCCTGATGTAATTAGCAGCAACTGACATCACCAATCTGACTCCAATATGGTTATAAAATGGTTATAAAAATGACCACAGGAAGAAAACAGTTGAGGGATGTTTCCATCCTAGAATTTTACTCTTGAATAAACAGTATTGACTGACTCGAGAAGCAGGAAGGGGGAATAATTTCAATCAAATACAAGAAAATTGACTGTTGGGGTTGAGTGGTCTGTGTAATTTGCCTCTTTAGATGCTTTGGTTTGGTTCTGAGCTGATCCATAGTCTTGGCCTTTTACCCCCCAAAGACATTTATCTAACCTGGATTTTTGCCAGAAAGCAATTTTATTTTAAAGCACAGTTTACTGCAGTTCATGTACATTGCATTGACACAAACAAGGAGCTCTACTTCAGATATAAAGTTCTGACTTTTGCAAAGCTCACTGATAAAATTTGACTTGTCAATGATTGCATCCTCTGATTGACAAAATCTAAATCACTCAACAAGTAGATAGAAAATTACTATAACTGTACTAGTGTGCTTCCTAAAAACATTTAGAATTGTTCATCATTGTATCAGGATTTAAAAGTTTTCTAAATGGCATAATTTATTTGGTTTCACAGGACAGTGCTACAGAGATATGTGGAAGTCTCTTTACAAGTGTAGTCTGGGGAAGTCTAGTCTTCCAAACCTACATAATTGTGTAAAGGTGAAAATGGAGGTGTCTGTTCTGTAAGCAGGTAATTTCTCAATCGTAACACAATTAATGGAAATCATTAGGGCTAATGGAATAGCAAAGCTCTTGTCTGCTTCAGGAAAGGTTCCTCACATTAGGGACACTTCACATGCTTAGATACATGACTGTGCTGGGTTCCTGTTGATGCAGATTCATATGCCCACAGGCAAGCAGCCTTATGCTGTACTCCCCATTCCAGCATGAGCAATGTATTATTGTATTCAATCAAAAAGCTGACAAACCGGTTGCTTTGTCAAGAATAAAGACAGTTGATTTTCCAACCACCTTTCTCACCAAGGAAAATCCAGTAATTGTCCAACACCCTTTCAACACTCTTTATTCCACCCACAAGGCAGTGAGATTTGCGATAAACATAATTGTATGGATCTTGCTTAGTGAAGGTTGAGTCCAGTCCACTAATTAGAAATGTTGAAACGGGCCAATTCCAATATTGGGTTGCCCTGGGCGGCCATTAATGTCAAGCCCTGGATAAGCATTTGTGAAGGTCGTCCTCCTCAATCAGCTCTTGCGGTTATCATGTCAGTTCAGAAATCATGCCTCAAGAGGCTGTCAGGGGCAATGGACTTCTTAACCCATTTTTTCATTTCTATTCATTTCTAATTAGTGAACACTATAAAAGATCAGTCAATATAAGCAACATGGAAGGGAAAAACATATAGAATATAGCTCAGTGGTACCACATTTAGACTGCAGATCTATTGGTCGCAATTCAAATCCCCCTCTCTGTGTTGCTTTAGATCAAAGTCTCTGCTAAGTGAACAATTATACACTACAGCCATAAATGTATAACATGAAAACACTGACAACTGGATCGATTCCATGCTGAATGACATGTACCTCAATACTCTTTGGATTGTAAACAATGAGCTCAAAAACGTTATATAGTGTTATTAAGTATGTTATTTTAGTGTTATTAAGTATGTTATTATAGTGTTATTAAGTTGATACTGAGACACGTCCACTTTACTAAGATCCTTCAGTATGTGAAACATTGTCTTGGTGAACAAAATGTATCCCATTGATGCAGGAAACAACCTTTTTTTTGTTCAATATCAGCAACATGGCTTTCCCTGTTCCCTGTGAAGATAAAAAAGAAAGGAAATTCATAGGCGCTTGCCATAGTTCCTATTTACCAAATAAGTCAATGCCTGCTCATTATTAATTCTGTTTAACATGTTTACACTTAACATTGTTTTGCAGCTGCAGTGTTACATATACTGTAACTGCCTTAAAATGTAATTACATTTGAAAGTGAGAGGAGCAAGACACGTGTATAATAGTGTACTCTCAAATATGTGGCTTGTAGAAACAACAGTTTTAAATTAAAGTTCAAAACATTTAAGTTTCTGTTAAGAGGATTATTGGGGATTCACTTTGTGTATTAATTTGAGGGTGAGGGAGCAATCCAGCAATTAGGTAAAGCTTATGACTGATAAGCTCAGATCAGTGGCTAGAGCAAAGGCATGGACCTCTCCAATCAGGAATTAACCAACTTTCAACAGACCTCAACTTTCTCCTTCCAGACTGAGTCTTTGAGTCTTTACTGTAATCTTCAGACATCATCAATGTGTATGAAGAATATAGACCATAATGTGATATCAATGAACAAATGCCCATATTTTCACTTGTCCCTTTTCTCTAATGGTGAATGAAATGTACACCATTGAAGGCATCATTTCATGCCAACACAGTTGGTGTGAAGAAATCAGTGAATGAGTAAGTCTGCTTTTCACAAACGCAGCATACAAACTATTTCAAGCAAACATCATCTGACACATCCTATTATTGTGTGAACAGCAGTTGGCCATGTTCAAGCCTATCTAGGAACAATGGCTTTGGTAGTTACGAAAACATTTTTTGACACAGTTTGTTCTCAGTCGAGTAGAAGCAATAGCCAAAAGGATTGTGCCCAAACACCACGGTATCACCACCTACAGACGTAAAATCTGGCATATCACCTTTCCTTCCACAAGGGTAACACATTCATGGAGCCATCCCTGAGGCCCACTCTCAATCTAAACTTGAATCAAGCGTGAATACAGCTACAACCTAATCTTAAAGCCCAATGTGTTTTAAACAATGGGTCCCAGTGGCACAAAAAGTGCTTATCAATGCCATTTTCCTCTTGCAGCTTTGTTGTTGTGTTTAAAAGTGCGTAAGGACACCTTCATTTCCTCCCTCTCATTATCCGCAGAATAATAGCTTATTTGCTGATAGGTAAAAAGCAAGGCCTTATGGCAGCAGGATATTAGACATAATCTTCAGGAGTTTTTGTAATGATCTTCACGGGGGCTATAAAACATAATGTTGTAATTTGCAGCAAAGTTCTGATTTGTTGTGGTTGTGGGAGGTACAAAGGCATTTATCAAGCATTTGTAATGGGTTCTAGGACTCACAGATGCAAGGCAGCCATTAAATTGAATACAGTCCTCACGACCACACTTGTGTGAGAACAAACTTGACGGACAAGCAATCCACTAAGCGTATATAATCCACTTTTACAATAATTCAAATATTAACACATTTTAGGAAGATTATGAAGTAAATTCTGAGCTCACAGGGCAAATTCCCCAGAGTTTTACGATAGGTTTGCCCATTACTATGCATTGTGTACTATGAGTTCAGTTGTTTTGTGTTACACAGGGAGCATGAACAGTAAATGGGTATGCCAATTGATAAAACAGCATGGTGTAACCTGCATCACTCAATAAGATACAGGAGCAAACCAGTTGTCAGATGATGATAAGGTTTTTCTTGAAAAAGTTTAGCAAAAGGAGGCTGCTACTGCATGCCAGCACACTGTATAGTGTGTTAATGTAATGCCCTCTTCAATTGGGATGTTTTGATAAGGCTATCAGATAATTGCTTCTGCAGTTCCAGACACTTTCTACCGGAGAAATGTGAGCGGTTTCATTTTCTTGTGTAAGAGCAAAATAATAAAAAGGGTCATATGTCATTGCATTGTCTCTCTGTAGTATGTCTCCATTTAGTGTACGTAGATAACAGCAGTAGTATTAAGTCACCTAATACGGACGATATATCGTATAAACTTTTATTTTATTTTTTGAATTGCATCCTTTTCTGCAAAGTATTTCATGAAGTCACATAGGGTATTTCAAATGTGTCCCTAAAGCAATATATTTCCGAACATGTATTTTTTAGTTTGCTGTGTCAATTTATTAAACCCATTGTCATGCAGAGTCTGAAGCAGAACAATGCTGTCAAAGTGTTTTTGTTGGTATAATACATTCTTAAACCAATCCCTTAATCTGACAGAGTGAACATTCCAAAATGCCTGCCTGGACTGTAGTCCATCCTGGCACTCTGATGGTACTCTAAGTTCATCACATTTAGACCTTCTGTCCTTGTCTCTTACATGTAGGAGCAATTGCAAATAGCAAACTGTTGTAGAATTGTTTTGATGTCCAGGCTCACTCTGGCTTGGTAGTCTTGTTATGTGCCACACAATGATACTGCTGTGGCAAAGAGACATGCTGTGAAGTGTAGCAACATCAATTAATCAATGTGGCATCAGGGGAAGGAAACTGGAGGATAAAATAAGCAAACCTGCACACATAAACAGAGAACCCGTTTTGCCTATTTGTCCCTCAGAGGGTGGTTTCTCTGGTCTATCTCATCTCAGAAGACTCAAATCTCAAATCAATGGGCCACCAGAGAGATCCCAAACAACCCCAGTAACATCCAGAGCAGGCCTAATTTCAGGTTGGATGGAAAACTTTGCAATGGGATGCAAAGTTTTAGCTGTCAGATCAGCACTTTTCAGTACTAATCACTACAGAGACGCCTTGTTAACAGCTGTCTGGGGAGGAGCAATGCTTAGCTTTCATTTCATTGGACCTCTGATTGCAAGGTTTAATTACTGTAACTCTACAGTCCTTCTGTCAAGCGTCTCAAAAGAGAGCTTTAAATTTATGTAGGAATTTTTAACGGACAGATTTAGTGGAGTGTGTTTGGTTTTGGCATGATTGCCTGTTAGTGATATTTTGATTGACATCAGGTAACATAGATGATAGATCAGAATCATTAAAGAAACAAATCCCACCATGTCTATTTCAAGACAAGCGTAATCAAAAGGTTGTATACCTTAGCACATTTAGAACATGACTCATCTGACTGAATATTTTATGTAAAGTAAATCTGATGTGGGGTCAGACAGTGGCCTTACATTTACCATACACTTGCATCTCCAGATAGTTTACTTTGTACTCAATACTTAACCACCTGGGAGTTTAAACTATTCATGGCTTTTTGCATTGTGGTGTAATGGAAAACTGCTTTCCATCTGGAAAAAAAAAAACCACTACACATTCAGGCAAGCAATCTGGAAGCTTTCAATTCAACCAAAGGAACTAACCGTTGCAGAAGTTTAAAAGTTTGAATGTTCTTCGTAAAGACATATCTGACAGTGTGTGTGTGTGTGTGTGTGTATGTGTGTGTGTGTGTGTGTGTGTGTGTGTGTGTGTGTGTGTGTGTGAGAGAGAGAGAGAGAGAGAGAGAGAGAGAGAGAGAGAGAGAGAGAGAGAAAGAAAGATAGAGAGAGACAGAGAGAGACAGAGAGAGACAGAGAGAGACAGAGAGAGACAGAGAGAGAGAGATGCCCAGCAAGCAGACAGGACCGAGCACAGCAGAAGGCTTCCCTGGGGGCTGCCAGTCTATTCTGTCCAGGTCTGCTGCTGAGAGGATTAGGCACGCTGGTGACGCCTCTGTGCACACCTCCCCTGGGACTGGGGCCTGTGAACAACCTGTCACAAGAACGGAGCACCCAGGTCCTCACCAACACATCTCTAACACTTTCCAGTAACCAGGACCGTTAATGAATGCATGCATTTCTTCCATATCTTACAGTATGCTGGCTGTTGTTATATTCGTCTTCTTACGTTCCCAAATCTGTTGCCCTCATTCAAATAGAACACATGGAAAAGATAATTGTGCAACGTCACTATGGCAAGACAACTTTAGCACCTTCACAAAAGCATAAACTGCTGTTCTCAACTGAAAAAAATATACAGCAACTTCAACAAAACATTGGTTGCTGTGATTCACAGTTTTGACTTGCAAGTTCTGAAAACACAATGCTTTGCGTAAAGAACAAAATAAAATCTTGTCTCAGACATTCAGCATGACTTGTGAATTGCTTTCCAGTATCTGAAAGCTATCAGACAGCAGTCCCCAAACCCCTTTCAAATCTGGAGCCAGCTCCCCAATTAGGGGAGCTTTAGTGACAGGTCTTGCATTACTGGGCTCCACTGAGGCCAAAGACATCTCCTGGACATGGTTTATCTCTTATGTCAAATGCAGCTTCCCTGACATCATTAAAAATCGTCTTTGATGTTTGATTAATAAGTGACAAAACAACGTAAGCTGCCTGGCAAAAAAAAAAACAAGCTCAATTAGGATTATCCAGAGGAAACAATTCATTGAGTTTGAATATTGGTGAAGCTTGTCGAACTGCGGAAACTTTCATAAGGTTTTTAAGGGTTCAAAATTGCAATTAACTTAAGCGACAGCCAGGAGAACAATGCACCTACTCAGGTCAGCCTACCCCCTAAAGCCTTTCCATTATTTTAACAAGCACAAAAGCCTAGTGTATGTTAATAGATTTCTTCCCAGTCCTCTAGAGCTTGCTCTGCCTGTTGTCAGTCTTGTTGATTAACAAGAGAACAATTTGAATTAGAGGCCATGTTCACTATTAGTATTCACAATATGCACTGTAGTATACAATGTTTATTCTCTCTATGGTATCCCTCCTTCCTAAATGCTCATGAAGTACGTTATATCCCAAACTGTTCACTCTTTTTGTGGTATGTGAGTTTTAAAACAGCTTTGTCCCTCAATTGTGACTTACCTTCATACATTTTTGACGAGATACCGTGAACAACATTGTTGTCATTAATGTGTAATGTGCTGTGATTGTTTGCATTGATTTATTTGAAATACACAAAATAATCTATATTTTGCCTCTCAACCTCATCCAGGAACTCCCATCCAATTAGTTTTAACGCAGTAAGTTTCTTTTTGCAGACCGCTAGCTTTCTGCAAATAGATGTCCATGAGGAATGGAAATACAATAGTGTCAGACATGCATGAGAACAATATCTTAGGGACAAATCCTTCTGAAACTGGAATAAGCACATTCAACATACTGTACACAACAATCGATCTGAAATGCAAAAACAATTTCTTCATTGAACGTGTTCTATAGTGGTTAAATATTGTTTCTTCAACTTCAACTGTTGTTGCACCAGCTTATGAATTGGATTTGGAGCCAATCAATCAAACAGCCATCTCCTTGCTCCCAGGGCTGGTACGGAATCATGAATCTTCACAAACCAAAACATTGTGTGGAGGTGTGGGGACATCCCTGAGCCTTCAGGGAGCCTGCACAACTTTTCACCTGCACCTCTTTCACCTCATCTTTCAGAAAACAACCTTCAAGAAATACGGTCTGTGTGATGAATCTTTTCAGTACACAAGCAAGCGAGTGAAAGGGATGATTAAGCTCCCCTTGTGAGCCCGGAGATGTGAGGTGGTCTGGGTCTACTCTTACTTCTACGTTTGCTTTCAGCTGCTACCTACCAGTCAAAACTCAGGACCCCTCTGCTAGCGTGTGGCCCCTAATAGTGAAGCAAGTCTAGCTGTAGGCCCGACAGACACTGCCTTTCCTTTATTGTCTCTCAGAATCCCGATAACAACAGCAGAACCGCAGAGCTCGTGCATGATCTGCAGTCTCAAAAAGCAATTTGTTCTCAAAACCACATTCAAAAATATAACCAGCAATATAAATTGTTCACTACTCCACAGTGCAGAAATGTAAAACCAGGAGCTGAATGCTAATTTGGCGTATTCCGATGTGAGCTCTTCTCCAATTTGCAGTAAAGTGTAAGACATCCCAGATGAATATGTATGTCTTTATGTGTTTACAAGAGACTTAAAAGACTAGGCGGGTAGATGCGATATGTCTTTTTAGCTCCGCCTCTGAGTCAAGTATTTAAAACCTATCTGGAAAATAATCCTTTTAAATGCAAGCAAAGGTCAAGACTCATCTCTCTCAAGAGAGAGAACAACATAAATGAGGACATCCCAGTATCCTTGCATAAACCTCAATTTAACTGATGCTTTCATTTAGAACAAGAAATAGATTTACTTAATTGAACCTCCAGGCTCCAGTCTGTACCAATCGATACATTGTCTAAATGGGTAAACAGATCACTGATTCTTGTCGTAATTGTTGTTGGTGTTGCTGCAAGAAAACGGAAACATGAAAAACTGAGGTACAGGTCAAAACCAAACAAATATTTTTCCTCAAGTTAATCTTTGTTAGATCCAACCATGCAATCTAAGATCCCACACCACTACAATGGGAATTACTATTGTCTGCTTCTCTGGAAATCTATATTTATTTCTCAGCCCTGCATATTGTACTCACTACCCACAGATAATACTTCTAGGTCAAACAGAGGCTGATTGCGTATTTTTTTTTCTAGGAACTTGAGTGACTCAATACACTGCCCTGTAGATTTGTCATATTCTGACATTATTATCTCTATCTGACATAGTTATTATCTCACTATACATGACCATGCCAGGTTCTGGCATTGTTACCAAGATAATGCAGATATTCATTGTCAACATATGTAATCGTCTGTGTTGTACACTTGGAACATGATTGTACAGTGTACAATTGAGTGACTAAGAGGAAACTGAATCTGTGTTAAGGTAAATAGTATATCAATAAATATTCCTGACTTGGTTGAGGGTGTTACATTTCGAATTATTAAGCTTAAAAAACATAAGCGATTGCTGTCTTTGAATTCACTTTACACAGTTCTTGATGAGATTTTCTTCCGAAGTTCCTTTGTCTGGCACCTGCATGGAGCCAGGGCCTGCTTGTGTCTTCAGCAGCTCAGGGTGTCAAAGTACAGCAATCAAGAGCAGTCAATTACATCCCAGGGTTCTGTTTCAATCAAGACTCCTGTCATCTGATTACTATTGTGTTGATGCATTGCATTCCAAGGTAGTCTCTTCCTAAAGCCAGGAAGAGTAATTTGGCACCATTTTTCCAAACAGAGTGTATTTAAAGTAGCTACGTGTAGTTTATTTCCACTTAATTTCAATTGAAAAATACAATGGGCGTCTTTGCACACCTCACATGATTTGAAGTAATAAAATGTGATTCCGTCTCTTGACAATATTGTAGTGTTGCCAGTGTGCCAACGGAATCGCCTAAGTTTGACATTTCCAGGCCCTCAAAGAAGGAAGACTCGTTTTTACACGGTTGCTATTTAAATTCACAATCTTTGATTAGAGAAAAGTGCATGTTTACAATGTACTATGCATCTTTATACTTGTGAGGCCACAGAATGACACTCATTCTCATTCTGTAGAATTGGACAGCCAGACCTGAAATGGAGAGGATATGGATTGAAGATTTCCTTCTTCCATCTTTCTAGACACCATATATTGTTATGGTGAAGATGAAAGGCAGCAATATGGAGTGGTGAAAACCACTGTTGGTTACATGTTACACTCTGGACCATGAGAGCTCTCTATTCTTCTTAAGACACATGAAATAGGAAGACGTCAAAGCAAATGTCTCTAATGCTCTCAGGACTGTGACTCTGTCCATTCAATAGAGAGAAAGCTAATGCTGTATCTATTTACAGATGCTTCATTGGTCTGTTAAGGTAAGAGTGATTGTGTTGAAAAGAATCTTCATTTAGCCTGCCTTTGGTTCATCTTTCTTTGAGGCCAGATTTATTTTCCATTTGGAAGCACTCTCGCAGGAACAGCACTACATACTTGTTATCCTGCCAACAACAATGACATGCAAGGTGTGAACACTACACCAATCCAAAGCCTATATTCTAGTGCTGACACGTTGTCTTTTAACACCTAGAATGTACTAGGTTTATTTTCACACCTATACCGACTACATTTTGGATGTGTGGAGATTCATTGTACAGTATGTTACGAAAGGCAAATTGTCTCTTTATATCTTGAAGAAAGAGCAATAATTTATTCTGAACAGTACAAACCTCCAGAATATTTGACAACAATGATGAAACAATGCTTTTGAATTTCATTCAGTGGCTTATGGCAATCCCTTTTTAGTCCTTTGGATATGTGCACGGACAAGAAATGCCCATGGCGACATAAACAAACAGATATGAGTGTCTGGTTGTTTTGCAGGTGCATTACAATAAGCCCTTCTCATTAGAATGAAAACCATGTAGGAAGAAGCATGGGAAAGATGTGGGCTGGAGTGGCAGTGGGTGATTGTAAGGAGATATATAGATGGTGGTGCGAGTAACAACCTTAAGCCCCATGCATACATGTGTCAGTGGAGCACAAATATCAAAAACGCAACACAGTGGACACACCTCTACTGACAGAGGGATTACCTCACACAAGCACACCAGATAGCCTACAAAGTCATGGGCAGTTCTGTATTGACCAATGGCTTGCGGTCTGTCTTGTCTATCAACTGTCAGCTTCGCCACCTATTGTGACATTTACATTTAGTCATTTAGCAAGACGCTCTTATCCAGAGCACCCTACAGTAAGTACAGGGTGAGGCAAGTAGGGTGAAGTACCTTGCCCATGGACACAACGTTATTTTGCACGGCCGGGAATCAGGGTTAGGGCTAATCGATTCTTGTGAAGAAGTGAATACCACAACCAAACTTCAGAAGTTAACAGTCTTAAAGAATAATGTGCTGTAACTTTCCGAATTTCATGCTTTACATTTAGAAACTGCAATAGGCCTCTTAAGAAATGTAGGCCTATCATGTTTAAGGAAAAATATGCCCACTTATTATGAATGCTCTTGTTCATTAGCTAAAGTCTGAGTGGAAGAGGCACCTCCTATCTACAAAACATCCCACTGAGACTTACCTTCAAATCCTGACAAATTATAATAATATGTCTTGTGCTATCATGCAGTGTTGCTAATTGTGTAAATACTTAAAGGATTTGAGTATGTAATACTTTTGGTTAGATACATTCATAAATTTGCAGCTAATTTTTAAGATGAATTACCCAGATCACGGCTTCTGTACTTTGCGTGATGGCATCAAATAATTAGGATTAAATTGTTTGTGACTTCAGCAACTCTAAATTCTAAAGTGGTGTCTGTTACTACTATACAGTCCATGGTCTCACAGGTTATGAAACCTTGCAAGGTTTTTATTTGTATCTTGCAGCAAGACAGACGCATAGTATGTTCAACAAGGAAGTATTGTGACATATGGTTACACAAAACGTAATATCGGCAAGGTGAGAGTTCTGGCAAATAAATGTATCAATGTAGGCGCTGAAACATTATCCTTGGCAGAATAATGTAGCATCGCTTTTTAGAAAGATAGAAAAGCAGGTTGATTATCTAATTAAAATTGATTATATCTATATTTACTTCTATAGAAATGTACAAAATGCCTCCCTCCTAAACATTCACGTAAATATTTAAGGTTGTATTTGTCTAAAGTATGCCAGATTTGCAACATTAATATGGAGTTATGTATGTGTACAATGTGTCCCCATATTTATGAATATGACCTTCTTTGGAATTGTTTTCACTGCATTTACTGTAAGGCCAGAATATTTAAAGGGTAGATCTAATATGCAGTATGAGTGCATGGTTCAGCATTAATCCTTTCTTTCAGATCTCTTCTATTTTGCTTTGTTTATTTGAAGGAAGAGATGGGGAAGGGGATTTGAATGTCAAACTTAGTTTTATAGTAGTTGGCAGGCCTGAGGACAAATCTTTCAACAAGCAGATGTTCTCCCACCACCTTTACAGAAGCTGACATTTTTGTGGTACTGTGAACACTCCTACGCATGAGAAAAGTCTGAAATAGTAAGGCAGCGTGGACCAGTAGCTGGTTCTACTCGTCTGATTGGACATTGGCTACGTAAAAACCATAAAGAAGAAAAATAGCCTTTCGTTTCGGTTCCCATTCAATTTACTCACTGCACACCTGTTATTATTCTTCATAAGATGTGATGTTTCATCACCAAGGGAAATCGTTGCCAGACAGAGAGTTAGAGCATGGGGTGGATAAGCCATTATTAGAACAGCTCTCAAATAAAACTTGACCAGTTGTATTTCAGGTAGACTGATGCTGATTGCAGGTTCTTTTCTCACTGTGTGACATCCTCTTCAAGACATCATTTTTTGTGGAAACCTGAAGGGGGTAGCCACTAATAGCCACTAATTATTAAACTAATGACTATATACTGGGGATCAAGATTGCCTTCCTATCTAACCTGCTAGTCTTTGAGAGGAAGACAAAATCTCGCAACACTCCAGAAGAAAGACTCAAACAACCATAATAATGTGGAGGCGGAGGCGAGACTGTTTTGTCACATGTTTCAGCTATATTGCATCAGTTGCATTTCCAACAATAACAGTGGCCAAGTAATTGAAAGCAACAAGTCTCCTACCTGCTTCTTTACAGCATTAGCTCAAAAATGTGAATCGTAGTAATATAAATGTATCCCTCTTCAACAGCGTCTGGATTTCCACCAGCATTCATTTTTCTTGAATCCAAACCACATGGACCCGATAATGTATAGTCTAGATTACAATGTATCAGTGCACCTGGGACAGATTCACTGCCTCACCTGAAAGTTAAGACTACCGATTTGTCTTTCAAATAATTCACCAATGTCATTACAGGACGTTTAAATGATACGTCTGGTTTTGTCTTGCCTGGATGTGTTTCAAACACAATATCCTCTGTATAACAAAAGATCATTTATTATGGGTTGCATCTCACCATCCAAAATGGCAACTATGTGCCCTTGGCTATGAAAATGTTTATCTGCTAAAGGACATGATACATTTGAGTTAAGGCACTTAATGTGGGCCTAATTTAAGACCAAAGCAGCAGAAAAGTGCTGTAGGAGACTTTGTTTCGGTCATCTCATTAATTGGGTGGCAATTAAGGAAACAAACCCTTCAGGCAGTTTTTTTCACAGCAACTGTACTGCATGTATCATACTGCGCTTTTAGATCTATTAGTTACCAGATTATACGTGTCAAATTAATTTAAAAAATGGTTGAGTTTTATAGGCTAAATGATAAAAATCCATTCACGTCCATTCAAATAAATAAAAATCACTTTAATAATAGGCCTACTCAGACAAATCTTATTTGCTGCTAAATTCCTATGTATAGCCATGCCAATAGGAATGGTGGTATCCATTTAACACCAAGACCACCAGCACAGGGAAAGAGATGGCATTGGCAGGAGTCTGTTGAGTGTCCAATTGATCACATGATTTTTCTTTTATGGCTTTCATTTGAAGCCAGTTGGACTTGAAGTGATGAATGAAGTCCAAAACATCAGAGGAGAGGAGTCTGAAGAATTATGAAAACTAAATGTGTGAAATTGGTTGACAATTAGAGTAAACAGTGAGCCAAATCTACCTCAGACAGTTGCATGAATAGGGCAGGTTGCTATGATACGTTATGGACACACAATAACTGCAAATCTCTCTGAAATAATGATCCTATTCAATGTAGAAGTCACTCTTACACTGTTAAATAGTGTACGTTTTGTACAGGAAGTACGTTACAAATACATGCTTATGCTACAAATAGAGCACTTTTACACCCTCCTCCACTTTTCTTCATTGTGTAGTAAACACCTTGCAAAGTTCGAAATTAAAATCACGTAACACAAGCAATTGTGAACGCTCCATTTATGCTTCCCTACATTAGACATACCTTTCATATAATAATGAGAACAGAATAAAAGTCCTGTTTTTCTAATGCTCTACGACAGTACATTGGTGTCATTACACCCCCTCTCCTTCCCTGCGTATGCCTTAGTATGTAAATAGTGAGAGGAACCAAGACTTTGACAAGCAGAAACATCCCTTTAATTACCTCTAATCCGCTTTAGACCTGCTATGCTCAGCCTGCAAAAAGTCTGGTACAGCCTGCTCATAGGCAAGCCTACAAATATGAATTACGATGATTCATGCTCTACAGCAAAAACATATTACTTGCAGGCCATATGTGTTTCAAACCTTTTTTATTTATATGGTTTGCGTGTACTCTATGTAACTTCTAAATTCCCTGTTTAAAGACTTTGGGCCGCCCGACCATGCTGCTGTCACATGGGTAATACCCCAGGCGTTTGATGTTTTTCATGCCACATCAGGTGGGTTTTGTTTGTATTCCACAGAGTAGGAGGAGCAGGTGATGGCTGTGTCAGATGGAGGTGTTAGGAGGAAGAGCGGCGCATGAGCGCAGCATGAGAGCGGAGCTGTCCCTCCGGAAAAGGCTCCTCTTTTTCTGAGATTTCTTAAGCAACGCAATTTATGTACAAAACCAAAAAATTGAAAAAAGACCATCAATTAATCAATCAAGTATTTTATTTCTAAAGTACTATGCCATCTATGTAAATCGCAAGGGTTTCCATTCTGTAACTGATCAGGTTGTTTACGATGCAAGGTTAAGTCACTTGTGTCTAGTGTATTCGTTAACCATGACTCAGCACAGGATTATTTTATATTACATAATTCTTAACTTTCAGTCTTCCAGAGCAAAACTCTGGACATGTGGCTAATAGGAGACAATGATTACCCAGTAAAGTCCTACATCATCACGTTTTCAGAGTACACAGTTCCCACATCTCTGAGACAATACAATCGATGCAATCAAAGCTGTCGATGCCCGTGTTGTAATAGAAATGCATTTTGTTGTATGAAAATGCCTTTCAGATGTTGGGATGGATTGTGTAAGGGGCATTATAATACGGTCATCGATCATCCAGTGTTTCCTTTGTGAAATGTTATGTTCTGCACACTATTGCCATGTGCAATGAATGCCACTTGGATGTTACGAAAGAGATATTTCAAGGATGTAGGCAACATGATGGAGAGCTCGATGAGCCGATGGCGAACACCAGGGCATTGCAATTAGCGACCATCTGTTTCCTACTTAGTAAGTGAATGTCTATTCAAGTCGCTACCGGAAAAACACGTCAGCAAGGTATGTCAAAACATTCATGAACATGAAAAGATTGAAATTAACATTGTCTTCTTCCCCATGGATAGTTGAGAAGAGATCACGGTGCCACAGGATGGAGGCTCACCGGTGGTCCTGAGTTGAACCCAGTCGGCTGGATTCAGAGGAAGGCTGCATTCTCCTCCTGGCCCCGCTGGAGGAGAATATATTGTGCATACAGTACACACCTCTATCCCTCCAAACTCTGTCTGAGGTCATTGAACCTGGTTTTGCATTGCTCAGGTGTTCTTGAGACTCCAGACAAAGATGCAGTGACAGCCGCTGTTAAATTGTTCCGTTCATTGGGAATGTTGAGCAACTCCATAAACCTTCTCTATGTTTTATGTCAGTGAACTTTCATCTTAGCTTCGTGAATTGAGCTTTTCTCAGTCATTGCATTATTCATGTATTTTCACACAAACCCTGTTGGTAGTGTTGAGGACTGATTGGTAATAATGACCAGGTAAATTACTCAATCATTCAATTATTCCACCCACATGGCGGGCTGGTCTCACCGACTTCCAGATAAATTGTGTGAGCAAATAAAAGACCAAAAAGTATTTCAGTTATACCTGGAGAGTTATACAGTACCTGAAACTATTCTTTAGTCTCAAATGCACTCCTCCTGAACCCTGAGTAATGGGCCTTTAACATGCTAAAATCACCCTATATTACACCGATGTATAGATTGAGACTGCACACTATTGGCCACGTGTCAATGAAAAAAATTTAGGAGGACTAAATAGCTGTTGTTGATGCAGCCACTGCAGTTTATCTACCATGTTATCATCCAGCCTAGCATTCATTGTTATGTGACAAAGCCATCAAAAAGATGTGTTCAGGGTCACTGTATACTGATGTTTAACCATAAGGATAAGCTTAAGGCAAACACTATTTTCCTTATTACTTATTACTTATCTTAATTAGTTTCTTAGTTTCTTAGGATCTCCAAGACAATTACCTTAAAATAAATATATTATTGCATTCTATTTGCATCAATATGGTGTATTTTATTTGATTTACAGATTTAAACCACCAAATAAGGTATACTAACGGCATAATTCGTGCAACTATCAACCAATTTCATGCTAGGAGATCCTGTTGGTGGGTGATATGGAATTAATTAGATTTCATCTACAAGTTTGATGAGTTAAAGCCTGGACCAAATTTAAGCATAATTTGTGTTGTCTTTGATGCTAGATTCTAGATCCAACCCAAACTTTACTCATTAGTATGTGTGATAATGTGGTGTACAGTGGGGCACTTTGTACAATGATATAGTAAATTTACTGAATGGAACAGACATTCTGTGACAAAAATGACATGCTGTGCTTTTTGAAACACTTGGTTCGCAATTCGTCAGACAGTTTATGCATTTGTGTAAACTACAATGCATGCATGCAACAGGACACTGATTGTTGTTTATAGTGCACACTATATTGACACTCATTTTCTTCTCCTAAACCAAAGCTTATATTTACAGCTGTAAAAAAAAGCAAAAAACAGGTAAAGTATGTACAGTTGACATAGTCTTCAATCCTTGGCAAAATCAGATACATACATACTGGGTGAAGAAAATACGTCCAGATTGAGCGAAGGAAGTGAAAATGAAACACCACGCCACATGATACATTTGACAAGATTCGATGTGAGTGTCGATATAGATCCTTCACATTTAGACGGTATTTTCTCAGGTCTGCAGACCATGGGTCAATCAACATGGGTTAAATTCATCTTACCAGAACACTGTGATCTGAGTGTATTTTATGCCTGTAACATTTTGTAACACTCTGGCCTCCTAATATTGCTGTGAACATATAATGTGTGAGCAAGAGTAGGCCTCAACTGTTTTGCAGCGAAAGGGTAGGCCTGCAGTATGTGTACAACTCAACCAACCGGAAAGGAATTGTTTGTGTCTTCCTGCCTATTCTAAACCATCATCTTGATGATTCGTTATTCATCCATTTCCACCGTGATTGCTTATCCTGGGCCATAATGGAGACTGAGCTAATTTCAATTTTGTCATGGATAGTGCCACTTCATTTTCTGCAGCTGAATCACAACAAAACATCCATCAAGCTATCCTCATAATATCATCCCTGACAGGGCATTTAAAAACAAATACATATTGAAGCACAAAGACTCTGTGCTTGTACAAATATAATGCTTTGGTGGTGCACCTGACTTTTAGTACCACTCAGTATCTGGTCTTCTGCAAGTCATTTCTATCATTGCCCAAATGTATGCTTATTGGAAGTGACATTTAATTAAAAGAAAGTATTTTTTTGTGATTGCTTCAGTCCAAAATAATTTAACATAATTTAACACAGTAAGACACACTAACAAAATGGTAATTGCATTATTTATACATGGCTGTGTGTGTCTGTGTGTGCTTTTAACTACATTTATATGTGGCATGTGACAAAACTATAAACTTGACTTGAGGTGCCTTGGAAAAAGAATTTTCACTACAAAAAGGCAATACCAAAAATCCTTGTTTAGAGAAACCTTCTGCTGTATGAATGATTTTAGGGTGAATACAGAATCATAGTTTCAATGATGCACCCAATGCTTGCAGGCAGATTTCCTTTGCTTAATGTCTCAAAAAGCTAGGCCTTAGAGCAAGCACAAATCAATACGTCTGCTCAAACATCATCGCCTTGAATAAACCTGAATGACTTGGAATGATGCCAACATCCTGTTGGTGAGGAAGCAGTTCACTGCCTCATGTCTCGCAACATAAAGAAATCGGTTTATTGAGAAATTCATTATTCTATTAGTTACGGATTTCAAGAAATTTTGTCGGGCATCACATCCTGTTACAATAAAACAATAACAATAAAAAAAATCTACTTTTCTAATCCAAATCTCTATCAAAAAAAATGTGGATTTAGCCTTCATTAAAGTGTGAAAATGCATGTGACTTCACCCTGAAGCCAGGGCTGTGGACTGCTGTGGATTTGCTATCACTGCTCCAACAGACTCTTAGCTCTTATCTTCTCGTACCTCATTTTCTCCCTCCACCAAGTAATAACAGCAATACAATTTTCTTTCCCTCTCTCTTGATCCCGTAAATATCAATAATGGACATCCTAAAAGCTAAATGTATATAATTAGCTTCCCATCGTGGAATAATTACCTCCATTCTATCACTTAAATTGACCCCTTGAATCAACCTATGATCCTGCTCAAACAAACAACACTATTCACTTCTACCCAGCTTTCTCTGTTGTCCGATGGTAATCAACAAAAACAAGGAGACAACTATGGAACCCCTGTGTGAACATCACCGTAAAGAAAATGATTCTTCATTACGGTGTTGATTTTAAATAAGAATTAATATATAGAGAAAAATGATAAACATACATAATGATAAACAATGAAAATATAAACAAAGCTACATGGAATAATAATGGAAACTTGTCCACAACATCTGAAGGAGACCTGTCAAAACATTAAATATATGTCTCTTATTTACGGATCATCAATAATATGGATGTTCTGTCCGCAACTTGGCCCCGTGATTAACTCACTTCATTTGGTTCTCTCTTGGGTTTGCCCTCTACTCCTGCTTCAATCTTCAGGGTCACAGCTTGTAATATAGTTACATAATTTTTTTTTTCCTTCTTCTAGTTCTTTCATAACCTAGTCACTGACCTTTTTAACCCAGCAGCATTGGAATTTATGGTTCTGCCAGTAGTATTCTGGATTGTGTCGTAAAAAGCCTAATGCACTGTACAACGTTTTACAACACAATTGGTCAGAGGAGCACTGTTAAAGTATCATACCCCTGCCTGTTTCAAAGTGTATGTTCAGCTGTGGCCACTTAGACATTAACAATAAAAGACAACACAGATCTCATAAGACTCAGGTTTAGGTGAGTTCAGTTCTGCTATTTTTGATCAGGCAGTGTCACACAAGGTCTTATAACACTGCATTAACAAATCAGCTCTTCATTCACAATGATTTACTTGAAGGAACGAAATACAGAAATAGTCACCAATGTTCCAATCTGTATTTGTTTACAATCTGGTTTATGTCCACATGAGCAAGAATCTTCTGAAAAAGAATACAGTAATTACTCTGAGGTAGTTCCAATATTTAAATAGTCACCTTAAAGAAAAGAACCACACACTTTATTGATACACTGTTGACTATTGTCAATTTCAAAGTAGACTGAAGATTGTAGATTTCACAAATACCAGCCCTGTCTCCTTATTCAACTGTATCATCTTTATGCCAGACACTGGCACTAATTATCTTTTTCTTTCATGCATCAACAGGTAGAGAACCTTTGAATTACAAGTTCTACTCTTGTCAAGCTTGGTCTATCAAGAAGCAACAAGATGCATAATTCATCTCCACAGAACTCCCTGTGCTTCCTCTAAAACACATCAACAACCATGACTAGTGCTCTGATATCTAAATCAATCTACATAACTGAGCTGTAGTCATTCATCACTGATCTTCTAACATAACACCAACTTGAGTGTTTCTACGGGTATCAAAATAGGCTTCCTACTAAGTCCATACAAATGCTTCATAGCCCTGGACATATTTTAAACCTTTTTGTGTAGGCACACAACATGTTTTCTGTGATCAGCCTCAACCTACCATTAACAGCCATATGATTTTGAAGAACTTAAGACTGCATTGTGCTGACTTCCACTAAAGGCTGGGTTACCATGGCACCCCTGTCTAGGGAGAGAAAAAATAAGCATAAGCTGCAGACAGCAAGGGGAAGAATAAAATAAATCTCTTCTTTGAACAATTTTGGTAGAGATTCTGTGTAGCCATTTTTTTAACTTTTTTACTTGAGTCTACTTTTTTACTTCACTACTATTTCAAATGAAACCTGCAATACAAAGACAAAAGTTTTTTAGGGAACTGAAACTTCATGTTAAATGATGAGAACAATGCTGAAAGAAGAGGTTCTCCAAGTCCAATTTGTCCTTCAAGATGTTGAGGAAGCTGAGCACTATCTGGAAATAGTATGTTTTCCACCATTTGGTTGATTTTCATTGTGGGGATCAAATAAAGTGACATTTTCACATATCTTCCTTCCTGTGCAGGATGTCCTATTCAATGTATAATGTTAAATAGCATTCCCATTGGTACACTTACCTTCATCGAGCAGTTAGGTATAAGAGGGTCATTTTTGAAATTTTTCAACAGTCTTACCAGCATGTTCACGGTGCTGTGCTGAATTCTAGTTTGCCGGGTCTCTAACTGAAGTTCAACAATGGATCCACTTTGATCATTCATCCACATAGAAGAAAGTGTAAAAAGGTCTATGAACGCATCACACACTGGAACTCAAACCTTTGTCTCATCAGAACATCTTTCTGAAGACACCTTTCACAACTTGGAAAACAAACCAACGGCTGTCTGACATCAATAGGCTACACAATATTTGTGTAACCGATTTATTATTGAAAACAAATGTTTTCCTAATAAAGATGTAACTCTGACACAACACAAGTTATTGGTTCACCCTAAGCAGGGTGACAAGCCCAGGAGGAAGCCTGTGTGGAAGGCTACGGTTTGACTTGATTCAGCAGCTTTGTGTCTTGTATATCTGAGAGCATTAATCTTTTTATGGCTGTCTTTTTCAACTCATCATCACAAGTATTTTCTCTCATGTCAGGAAATTGCATGCTTTGAAGTTCATTTCATGCATTTATGCAATGTTGAAAATAGAATAACCCTTTACATTTCAGATTAACATAATAGTTAATCATAATGCTAATTGAAAAATGAGCCATCTCCGACAATCTGCCTAAACTGGTGAATGTTATACATGTGTCATTCTCTCTAATGGAAGATAAAAGGAAAGAATAATTTTTCATTTTAACTTTGTCTTGCTATAATAACACAAAATGTCTTCCTTTTTATGTCTGAAATCATTGACTACAATCAAGATAGTCCAATTGCCGGGCTGATTTGCTTTGAGGGGTATTAGAGACTGGATGAACCTACATTGGGCTCTGACCATCTTCTTATTTTTGTTGTCTCATTGTGCAATGACAATTTTTGTGTCAACTGCCTTCAAAGGTGTTACAGCTGTTGTTCACTGTCCTGGTTAAATTACTTAATTGATATCCTGATTTTGTTGATCACATTCTTTGAGAAAAAAAATTATATTTTTCAATGACCAGCAAGCGTGAACTTATTTTGGGAGATCAACCCCATATTGTATATTTTTGATGGGGAAAAGTTTTTGTGTTTGTCCAGAAAACATTAAGATTATGCCTGAGATTCTTAGCAAGCTGACTTCAAAGGCAATGTGATTGCCTTTTTGTATTGTCTTGTGGCAATTAGACAAAACAAGAAACATCCCTGAGCAAATCATGTTTATGCCACTTCCCTGTAAACACTCTCAGAATATCTTATTAAACACCAGTTGACTTACCCAGAGGATCAAAGCTATGTTTTATTTATTTTATAGAAAATGTGTTGTGAAGAGTAATTTATGTCAGATCTTACTCTCGCCCTCTTAAAAGCAGAATAATATACTCTTGCCTCTTTTAAATGCTAACAAAAAAAGAGCGTATTCGGTCACGTTGGATAGATTAAGTGCTGTGAAACTTACCAACCCACATGGGTTTGTTTTTAAAACACAGTAATAGGTACTGAATAGACAATCTTTTAATGAAATAAGTAAAAATAGTAAAGATAAAGGGGAATTCTTTATCATGACACTTTCAACAAGTTCAAGATGCAAGCTCTCTTGTTTCTGTTTCTCCTTTTGACAAAACTTTTAAGATTATTTGGCAGAAGTATTATGTTCCTGCTGGTTGCATGTGAATTCTTGGAATTGGTGAGTCTTTGCACCTTGAAGGAATGAAAGCAGTCAACCGAATGATCGGCAGAACACTGTGGGTGCCCTCCAGGTTCTTCAAACAGCCAGTCAGACCTGTCTATCAACATCTTACCGAAAGACAGCCACTGCAGTTGTGATACAGGACCCCTCTTTAACCAGTACATGGGGCCTTGGGGTTGTTACTCTAACGGTAGCAGTGTGTCAAATTCTGCCATCAGCATCTTTAGAGAGATTAATGACGATATTAACTCTAGAAGACTTTCTGGCCTCCACTTTCTGTTTCTAAGTAATCCAAAGAGGCATCCAACCATACCTAAAAATGCTAAGTGGATGAATTGGACTTCAAAAGGTATTTGATATTCAAGGCTCATGTATAGCAATTAAGACCTGCCATGGAGGCATGTAGGTGGCTAAACTTGTGTATTCTAAAGTGAGGTGTCAATAACATGTCTTGAAAAATAACTTGTTCCTCACCCAGCAGTTTCATTTACATTTATGCATTTAGCAGACGCTTTTATCCAAAGCGACATCCAAAAGAGAGTTAGGTTAAAGAGTTAGATTCAAACCAGGAGAAAATTAGAACACACTTAATCAAGAAATCTGAACAGTCTAATGAAGGCTCTTCAAAGTCCCTATTAAAATATGACAGTAAGTGAAACACACTCTTCTCAATGAATCACTGATGTAAAGAAACAGTCAGGCCATGTCCATGTTTTTCTGTTGTGAGATACAAATAATTTCCCCTGTCTGACAAGTAACTGGTTGAATGAAGTGAGATGTTCCAGACATCTTAGGTCCTGTGCCATCTGTCTCACATTTACAGTTCGATCCCTGCTGTAACTTCTAATTTATCTGTCTACCAGCCAGCCGCAGAGCCCCTAGACCCCAGGAACCAGTTCCACACCTGTGTCTTGACAAGATAATTAAATGAAAGGAATAATTGGTCCATATTGGAGTTGGTTCTAAAAGCCTTTGTTAAAGGCCTATTCTGTCAAATTGTCATGCAATTAAAAAAGGGTAATGAAAGAGTTCATGAAACGTGTTGCATGGATGACAACATAGGTTATAGTTATGTAAAATGCATTGATGAACTTTCAAATGCTGATATTACTCAAATGAAGAAGGAAGTATAGATCGATAGGTGTGTCCATAACTTCTACGTGACTCAGCCATAGATGAGAATAACACTTAAATATTCTTGGACCTTACTGATTTTGTACATTAATACCAAAAAAGAAACATGAAATTACAGAAGAATTTCACTAAAATCTTTCTTTATTATCATTTCATGATAAACGTATGACTTGAACACTTGAAATCATAATGTCTGACCAGGCATAAATATGCAGTGGCATGCTTCACCCTACCCTTCCACAAGACAAAGGTCTCAGTGTCACTGAGTAATTTGCCTTGCTAAAACCAAACCATATTCTCAACTGAATGTGGTATTGATGACAAAAAGACTAAACTCACCCAGAGATTTCACTTCATTTAATGAGTGTGAGGTATTATCCATGGCTTCTGTGAATGCATCAATGTCCCAGTAAACCCCAAGATTTGAAACGTATCAGTGAAGAGGATCATTCTGGCAACAAAGGCCATATTCAGCATGCAAGCAAGGGAAAGAATGGTGAGATGGTTAGGAGAGATTTCTCCATTCCTTTCATTTCCTCTTCGACAGTCCCAAAACTTAGTAAACTGCAGTGTGGAGCCATTAAGGTATTGGCCCTACAAAATATGACCACGAGGACATTTGGACAAAACCATTATAGTAAAATAAAAAAAATAAACAGTGATTTGTTTGTGGTGCATGTAAAGCATGCACATAGAACACGTCAGGGTTAATTCATTTACATTACATTTACATTTAGTCATTTAGCAGACGCTCTTATCCAGAGCGACTTACAGTAAGTACAGGGACATTCCCCCGAGGCAAGTATGGTGAAGTGTCTTGCCCAAGGACACAACGTCATTTTGCTCGGCCGGGAATCGAACTGGCAACCTTCAGATTACAGGTCCGAGTCCCTCACCGCTCAGCCACTTGACTAAATGTACATTACATGTATATTTAGTCAACGCTCTTATCCAGAGTGCCTTACAGTAAGTACAGGGACATTCTCCCAGAGGAAAGTAGGGTGAAGTGCCTTGCCCAAGGACATGTGCACCAGGAATCAAACTGGCAACCTTCAGATTACTAGCCCGACGCTCTACCCACTCGGCCACCTGACTCCCTGTTCATCATTCAACTCAGCATTAACATGAAACAGCATCACATCTGGCCTCAACCAAGTCTTCCTGAATTCAACCTCTGAAAAAGGTTTGTAATCTCCAAGCTGCAGGCTTGTTGCACAAGAGAAAATGATTGCAACCAGTCAATGCTGGTAAAAGGAGGTACATGTATTAGAAGCCATGAAAGAGTACATTTCAGTTGATAATACATGGGAACAGTTTGTTTGCAAAGCCCTAGTGCCTCCCATGTATATCTTTTTGAAAGTTACCTAACATTGGTCCAGATGACAGGTTTGTTTCAGATTAAAGAAGTAAACTCAAAATGTCAATAATTACATCTGACTAAACCTTTTTTACCCCTTCAACTCATGACCTTTTTATTGGGGCTTAATAGAATAATATTTACATACAAACCACCAGCTGTCCAGACGAGAGATGTAACCTGCAATTCGTTGTCTTTTTCCAAGCCCTAAAGTACCTTTGAAGGAAATGTATGACTCATTATTGAATTTCATCGAGTATCATCTGGACACAGTGTTTGAATAACATCAAAATGTGATTTAAATATCAAAGAGTGATGATCAGCAAGAAATAAGCAGGAAAAATGGGTCATCTGTTCACATCTTTACCACAATGGTTGCTGCTATCTAATCAAACCATGTGCTTTTCTTCTCTTATTAGGTTAATTTCAACAAAGTACAGAATTATTTAATTGAAGTGATCATACTCATATTACTCATCACTTTCTTAGCGACAGGTTGCCCCCAAGCAAAGCAAATAAGCAGATTCCATTAGTACACTAACATTAACTATCTCTTTCATTGGTGCCAAAAATGCATGCAAATTTAGTCTTAATTAGGTTTAAAAGATTCCATTTCATGGGATAATTGGACTTCAAAAAACTCAATTTCAGGTTTAATCTGATTTCAACAAGGAAATTAACTCATTTGTAATTTGAAGGGCATTTATTCATGTAGAGTATTTTCAGGGTAAGCCTCAACAGTTGATTAATTGAATACAATTAACCCGTAAAAAGCATATATTCAGTGATGTTAATACATTATTGTGCATTGTATAAAGGAAATGTTTTGTAACACCAATTAGCTAAAGACAACCCAGATTTTTTTTATAGAATCACTTTTAAGATATCATCACAAGCAACATAGAAATGCAGCAGTGTCTTTTAAGCATACATGAACAGCTCATCTACTAAATATGGATGTGGATTATATTCGGTGGATTGCAATCACCCGTTAATCTACTATATAGAGGACTTTGCAACATCTTGTGCAGATCACAGTATATGATCTGTGACAACCAAGCATGCTACATACAGTGGTGGTTCAAGACACATTTGACTGGGGGGGGCAAGTGGGTCCAGTGTTTAATCAGAGGGGCACATTAAAAAACGGAAACAACTGATGTGTAAACATTAAATACTTTAATTTTGCTTTACATTGAAATCATACAAACGGCTCTGACTCAGCTCTCTCAATACCTTGATGTTTCTCTGACTTTTTTTTTTTTACTGGGGCAAAAAAAGGCTGCAATGTCCCTTCTTCGGTTTATGATGACTACTGGAAGAAAAACGTGTAAAAATATATCGTTTTTTTTAAATATATTTTTTTATTCAGTCAGCTCGGGGGGGCCAGGGACATTTTTACAGGGGCACTGGCCCCTGTAGGCCCCCGTGTAGAACCGCCCCTGGTTACATAGTTCAGTGAACAGTTATTTTTTATGTTTTATTAAGACCCAGCTTAGATCCATCCATCATATCCCAACATCTCATTGTGCAATCTCTTCTAATACATTTGTTCCATTCATAAACGACAGGATGATTTCAAACACTGAGAGCAGTATCATCACAGAAGCATTCAAGCCAACGGAGAAATAAGGCATAGTGAAAATGCAACCAGAACATTGCATTCCAAAGTATTGAGCTCACTCATATTGTGAATAGCTGCAATCGGACTAGCAGTTTACTGGGCAAACATAATTTCAAGGAATATAGACTCTTCAGTCTCAAAAGATAGCCTGTGACTGTTTATAATAGCTTTAGTAGACTGAGGCTTTCCATTAGTCATGCTGTCCATGATTCTTTTATCCACATCATTTTACTTTTATAAGCCTATAATGAGGGAATTATTACATACTTCTACATGGCTAGTAGAGCAGATTATGTGCATTACAAATACCAAACTAGAGAAATGTGTTCAAAGAAATAATGTGTGCACTTCATAACATAATGTTTTGACAAGGGAGAAACTGAAAAAATGGACAACGCTTCCACAGTTTATGGACACCTTAAGAGTGCCATCTCCTGGTGGCGAATCTTGCTTTTCAAGAATTCAGAATCAAGTCGCCATAACCCTAGATTTAAAACACTAGTTTAAAATAATAATAAATTCAAGCCATCAAAGTCAACTGCTCCAAATATTGTGAAGAGGTGTTTTATATACAGAAAATTCAGGAATCTATTCCTCTATACATTTTAGCGAGGAAAAACTTTTCAGCAGATTCTTTTCGGCAGGCTTTTGGTTTAATAGTCCGGATTTCACGGAAGACAGCTAACAGTTTATCATGAAGCTGTTGTGTGAGAGCCCCATCCCAGTATTTACAAATCAGAGAGCCTCCAGGAATCAAAACCTTCTTAGCCAAATCAATCAATGATGCACACATGGAGACAAGTTGCTCGTGGTCCATCTCTTTAAAACCACTGGCATTGGGCGCCATGTCACTCAGAATGACATGAGCCTGACCACCAGGGAGGAGCTCAAGTAGCTTGGCATGTGTGCTGGGGTCAGTAATGTCATGGTTGGACAGAAAGTGGGCTCCGTCTAGAGGTGACACACGGAGTAGGTCAACACCAAACACAGTGCCGCGTGGTAATTCTTGATCTGAAATAAAGTGAATGAAAATGATCAGTGGCAATCTTTTTGAAAACATGATCTTGCCGACCAGTGAGAAAATATTTCTCACCAGCGGCATCTCCTTGTAAAATACAATAGGCTATTTCCCAATTAACGATGCCACTGTTAGCTGTCATGAAAGGGCATGTCACACAATCAATGGACATTAATTTCACTCACTAGTCCCAGCAGAATTGACCCTTTGAACTGCTATCTGGCTCCAGGCGCCTGGTGCAGCACCGCAATCTATGACATTTAGTCCAGGTTTTAATATGTTAAATTTGTCATCGATCTCCAAGAGCTTGAAAGCGCTCCTACACCGGTAGTTGTGCACATGGGCTGCTTTGACAAAAGGATCCTTGAGCTGCCGAACTATCCAACGTTGTTCAGAGGTACTCTTGCCTTTCAGATTATGTGGTGTGTTTTTTAGGATATTTATAGTGGTATGTAAATACGACTTTTGAAGATGTGAGTACCACATTACGATGTTGTGATAACTTCTACCACAATAATTCGCTTCCGCACCCTCGTGTATCCAGATTCCACGTCCTCCAAAAAACAACGTTCCGTCTGCAAGTGAGGTGCAAATTCCATTGTACTTTGACACTTTAAATTGTATGTGTGTGATTCCATCAACTTAATTGCTTAAGCTCAACCTTTGAAACAGTGGGTATCATACTGAAACGAAATTGAAGGGAATTTTCTCATCCAGTTTTGTATGATTTCAGAGTCGAGCATATTAGAAAGTAACACATTGGTGGTAGGTTTCTGCAAACTGTAAAGAATGCGGATAGGGCAAATCATTTCTAATCTTAACCACGTCTCCCAATCGTTTTGTTTGTTAAATCTACTGTTAGCTTTACGTCCTCGCATGGAAACATCACATGCTCGACCGGGAACGCGGGAGACGGGAGTAATTATGTAGTTTCATTCAAAATGAGTGTTTGAAACATCATGAAACACAAATCAATTTTCAAATGCAAGCTATGCAATTCATAATTTGCTGTGTAGGCTAGTGTACATAATCACGTATGTTACATGGTAATGCTTACTACTTTTTAGGTGGTGAAATGTTTACCTCCAAGCTGCTGACTCTTGTGATGGTGGTACAACCTGGAAGGGTGCTGCTCGGCATGAAGAAAAGAGGTTTTGGAGAAGGGAAATGGAACGGTTTTGGAGGCAAGGTTCAGTCTGGAGAGACGATTGAAGAGGCGGCCAGGAGGTGTGTGGAGTAGGTGTCACTTGGATAATAAATTCTCTGAGTACTGTATTTTAACTGTTCTGCTTTATTCTTGTTGACAGAGAACTGCTGGAGGAAAGTGGCCTCACTGTGGATGTGCTGGAAAAGATTGGCAATATCAAATTTGAATTCATTGGAGAAACAGAGTTGCTTGATGTCCATGTTTTCAGGACTGACACTTACAATGGAGAACCGACCGAGTCAGATGGTAAGGATTGGTATAGCATTTCCTTTTTTTAGAAGTTGTGCTTTATTGTTAGCTAGACCATGTTAACTATGTATTGTTTTTTTCTTTGTAGAGATGAGGCCTCAATGGTTTGACTTTGACAAAATACCTTTCTCTAAAATGTGGGCTGATGATATTATGTGGTTTCCGCTGATGCTGCAAAAGAAGAAATTCTTGGGGTATTTCAAATTCCAGGGTCATGACAGGATCATCGACCACAAGCTGGAGGAAGTGGAGAACATATGACAGACAGGGTCATTCATGTTAGGTCAAACAGATGTTCTTTCTGAAGGACACCCTATTGAGGTTTTGCAGTGTACCCACTATAGTTTGGTCATTTTATGAAGTTTGGTGCCATTTGAGAATAGGACTGTCTATAATAATCTAAAAAGGAATCCTGTACAATGTATAACATATTAAAAACTGTAAAACAAGCGATCAACAATAACTAATATGTCAATTAAAATATGTTCAACAGTTGTCAACAGTCTGCAATACTTTTATGAAGCACTCGATTGAACAGCCTCTTAGTTCTGTTAGATTAGATAGATCTAGTTACATTTATTTATTTAGCAGGCGCTTTTATCTAAAGCGACTGATATAAAAGAGCTTTACAAAAGGTGCATAGGTCAATGATGTTTATTGTTGAAGAAATAGTCATCTTTTGTTGATTGCATTTTGTTTTAATAGAATCCAAAATAACTGAATATATATTATGAATATTATACACATCTTAAAAAAACCTTGTTGCTAGTTTTTATATTACATACCTACAGGTAAACACTGGAGATTTTAGAGAGAATCATTGCAAAACACCATAACATTGTCTACCTGATAAATAACTACACTTAATTTGATCCAAACATAAGATTTCTTACACTAATGACTTTTAGATTATTACATTGTGTGTCTTTGGTGTGTTAATCAATGCTAGATAGTGTAAATACAGTCATTAATCATTAAAAAAGCTAATTAGTTACATTTCTGTAGTTAGTCTTGTGTTCGAGGTGCAAGCATGGAATTGAGATCACAACATATTAAATAATTCAGTTCAGTTTCAACCAGGAATTTGAAGATTATTCTTATTGTTTAGGCTATA
This sequence comes from Hypomesus nipponensis, assembly GCF_054491055.1. Lineage (NCBI taxonomy): Eukaryota > Metazoa > Chordata > Actinopteri > Osmeriformes > Osmeridae > Hypomesus > Hypomesus nipponensis. The sequence continues at coordinate 5,131,569 of NC_140377.1, read as the reverse complement.
CATGACAAACAACACCATTTACAAAAGCAGTCAATCCCTAATGTGAAGACACAATTAACAGACGGTCAGCATTATGTAGTGCAGAACACTTATACTCAAGACAGAAAATGATCTATAGACAAGAGCAAGATCTTATCGTTGCATGTGTATCAAAAATATAATGGTTTAGATATATTTGAGAAATTCTTGTAAATTTCATAAACACCATGCCCTGTTATGATTCAATAGCATTTATATTATAACAAAATGGAAGATTACAGCTTTATCTATAAGAAAAATAAAACACTGTCAGTAGGAATATCTTCATTTAGCTCAATTACTTGAATTTAAAAGTAGCCTACATTTACCTTTATCTTCTTGTTTTAACACTTTAGTTTACAAAATTATGTAAAAAAAAAAAAAAACTATTACAAAATCCCTCATTTAACAGTGAGCTATTACAAAGTAATAAGATACAGTATCAAAATACAGGTATAATATTTAAACAGGCAAAACCAGCTTTCTTGTGGATTTATCAACCACAGTATTGAATACTTTTACAAAAGTCAAAAGATCAAAGCACGTTCATGTGCTGTCAAATGCCCCTAGAAGCCATCTTCTTTACATTTAGTGTGGTGACAGGCCATTGAATGGAACGCCAGTGATGATGCAAGAAACAGTTTCATAAGGCACACTATGCTACGAAAAACTGTTACATAGCAGTTACTTGAGAGGTTTAACACCTGTACGTGTCAAGGATGTGCAGATAGCCAAAGCAAAAAGGATATCTTCATTATCAACTACTTCAAGAAATGTTTTGGAGTTCCAGTATAATAACTCTACTGGGGTGTTAGAGGAAGAGATTGAATTCCATTATTTGCTCCAAAAAGACATCCAAGCTTTGGCTGGAGATCATTCCACACCTCACCCATCTACACACACACACACAAAAACGTTATTTATACACAGACATAATGTATAAACACATACTCAAAGGACATTATGGGCAGTAAGACTTTAAGATATTAAGCGAGGGCACAGTCTCACCTCTTTGTGTCCTTGGACCTGGGAGTTCACAAAAGCTCCCAGGATATGCGACGTGATAGGGAGGTAGGTGAAGATAAGCTGGGTCTCTTGATGAAGGCAGAAGAGGGAGAAGTAGTTCCGAAGTTCCATGGTCTGAATGGCATTCTCTTGCTGTTCATGGTAGATCCAGATTACTTATATATCAACCACTCTCAAAGATATCATGTCATAAATTGGTTTATTCCAACATATTGGTCATGGGGAATGCTCTCTCTTCACTATGTCACAGAGGATACAGTCTGACAAGTTACATGCAGTATATGACCTGGTACAGATTTATTGAGGGACGAAAAGGCCATTTGAGAAAAAAAAAAAAACTAAGTGCAAAGCTCCCTAATTGTGCGGATCATGTGTACCTGTACAATGCGTGACTCCAGCTGCTCCACAGACACTTGCTCCTTGGGCTGCACTGTGGCACTCATCATCTGCCTCTTCATCACACTGTACTTCTGCAGGGCTCTCTGGTGCTCATGCAGCACTCCCTTCTCATGGCGCTCACACAGGTCCTAAAGGAGGCAACACTGAGGCTTACAAATCCACTGTACGTAGCTGTGTACCACATAGCCTTCTGTAGTAAACAAAATTGACCACTTTTCACTTGATTTACAAACTCACTCTGTATGATTGCAGTAGATCCAAAAACAGATTGAGTTTTTCCACCACATCATCCTCCTCTCTTCTCCCCTAAAGGAAATAAAGGGACCGTTTTACAAAACCAATCATAGATCAAGCGTGGCCCAGTTCAGGGATGTGGTCCTCACCTGTTGAGCAGCTTTGTCAGCGAGCAGAGCAAACTCCACAGACAGGCCTTTCAGAGACTGACGCAGGGTACCCCAGGTGCTTTGGGAGGAGGCCATGGAAGGGATGGGTGAACCGTCTGAGCCCAATGTACTACAACAAAAACCCATGATTGAAAAAGCTTAATTAGCTGAAAATTACAATCTCAAAAGGGTGCATAAAAGCACAGACAACCAAAACTGGTTATACAACAGGAGTGGTAGGTGTTAAAAAGGAGCAGGTCTGTTTTTGTGCAACACAGTTTACGGTGAACCAAACAAAGCTGTTGTACATTACCTGAGCTCTCTGCCAAACATGAGTAGGTCTGTTGCGTTCTCTTTGGAGCGCTCAGCCATTCTCTCTGCCCTGTCACGGAGCTTGACGAAGCTGTTGTGAATGTTTCTGATCAACTCCCTGCTTGCTGAAAACTGGGCCTGAATATCCGTGGGGAGATACTCCTGTGGCACAGATGTCATCCAACCACTCAGCCAGGAGATCCATTACCGGCACTAGCTACACATTGTATTCATTGTTGTTGCAGAACACTCTGTAAGCACATGTTATGCTAAATGCATAAATGTAAACGTCATATTGTGTCAAACCTTTGCCTGGGTTGAAATTCTATTCGTCATGAATTCATCGCCCATTTTCTTGGAAGCGTCACGTAGTTTCGATTGAACCTCCTGTGGGAAGAGGGAGAAGTTTGACGCAACTAAGTACCATCACACTACCTAGCAGAGACTTCCATGGCCCAAGACCTCCTGTAGAACCAGACAAGGGGAAGAAGAGCGGGCACATACCGAGCCATTAAAGGTGAGGAAGGTCTTCACCAGCTCGTCCTCGGAGAAGAAGGGGTGTCGGGCCACCAGGTTAATGAAACGGCACAGAGCACGCCGCCTTCCTTCAATGAACTCGCGCTCAGACATGGAGTTCAGGACTGTGGACAAAAGGTCAGCATTAAACACACCATTAAATGGCATCATTTGGACGGATGTTACAGATGTTATCATTTTAGACTGCTGCTTTGCCAACTACAACTGGGCTATGCCAAAGAACGTACTGTCATTGCACGTAACAAACCAAGCAGATGCCCCATCTTCAATAGGAAGTGGATAACCAGTAAGTCAAAAGGTCCTACCTCCTTTGAGCATCCTTTTAGGTGGAAGTGCAGGCACCATTCTGTAGGCAAACCTCTGCAGCAGAAGCTCATGGAAGACATCGAAATCACTGTATCTTCGGTAAACTGATATCTTGAAACGCTACGTATAAGAAACAACGGACATAAAATGTTTATAAATCAAATGTGTACAACGCTTTTGGTTGGAAAGCCAACTGAAATATACACAATGGGTATGTGTAGTTGATTGTGAACGCTCACTGCACAGAAACAACACAGCTTCTGTTCCTGTGAGGGTTCCTGGGTAATCAATGTAATGGTTGTATACTTTCTCTCTGGGACCTTCTATGACAAGCATTACAACCCATTACAACCCTCGGAAACGGGATTGATAAAATACGTCCATCTGCTGGATTTTAGCTTAACATAAAAAATATATTAAAAAAAAAAACTAAACAACTCACTGCTACTGATATAATCGAACACACACATGATGGTCTCACACATACCAGTTAAGAGTTTCTTCTTACCTGGCTTGTGATCTGGTACTCCACATGTTTAAGAAATAGCCCCTTCTTCTCAGGGATGAGCTCCACCTTTACACTGTCTGTGGCCAGCAGTTTGCTCAGGGTCTGGGACACCGTGAGAGGGTTCTCCTGAACCGGCTGCATCCTCAAAGTCTGCAAGTCTTTCGGCTCTCCAAGCTGGGGCTTTGGTAGCTCTGTGAAGTACAACGTGACATAAGGTAGATAACACATAAGATGGATATCATTTGTATTTAAAGCAGTGATTGTTATGGCAATCAACAGTTATCTTACAATCAATGCTTTTCGCTTGACACTGTTTTTATTTTTATTGTTGTTGGCAGTAAATGTAAGTGCCCATATAAAATGATAACTGATTGCAGTACATGGGATCCTTCTTCAGTCCAAACCTGACAAAAGGGGAAATCATCTTGAAATGTGACACATCAGTTCAAATCTGTACAGTTAGCTGCCATATTGGCATCACCTGAAATAACACAAGGGCCTTAAATAATCAGAGGTTTGGAACAGAGCCCCCAGTCAGAGCTATATTCAGGGTAATGGCTACCTCCGTATCCTCAAGACTCCTTTACTATTCTCTAACACAATAACAGAGGACCTTTGGGCCCAAACAGTGAAACATACAGGGCTGTAGGCTAACATGCTTCTCCCCACAAAACCATGCCAAAGAATGGGAAAAGTGGTTACGTATAATCTAGACACGCAAATGAACTTTCATCCAGAGAGAAGTGTGCTACAGAAGTGCTGAGCCATGTCTTTAAAAGTAACAGGAGGTGGAATATTCCCGGAAGCAGTGCTCTGGGAATCGGGCCCAAAACATACAACACTCTTAGGTCTTGGGGTAAAATGTTTTAATAAAAGCAGCAAATCTTTGTTTATGTCATTCCTCATGCAAGGCCAAATGTATTGAGTCATATTCATTAAAATATTAGGCTACACTTTGTTCGTAGAATAGCATCTGAAATAAGAAACAAATCAAATCACAAGAAAAACAGTCTACTAAAAAGATGGCAGACTTGAAGTTTATAGAGGTCACAAGGTTTGCACTTCTCACATCCTTATAGATGTTTAAACTACTCATTAAGCAACATGTTTATGACAGTGTGCAATTTAAAAAAGAAATGGTGTCTTACCTTGAATGCAATTCTCCAAGAGTTTCAGGCTAGGTTGCTTTCCTTGCTGAGCAAGAGCAATTAGTGCCAGAGCTTTATACAGGGACAATTTGTTTATGAATCCTTCAGTGTACTCAATACGTTCAGCAATCTAGAACCAACACAGAACATACATAACTTGATTTGTCAAAACAAGGTCTGAATTCAACTGTTTTCTACATTCAGTGAAGGAATTCATGACAAATTCAGAACACAACAATGTGCACAGTTAGAGCAGAGTGAGTGGATGAAATTGAACCACAAATTCACACCTGAAATACATCAAAGACTTTCAATTAATAATGTGCACCATACATGGTTTCCATAACTCACATAGCTATAACACCTGCTCTGTCCATCTAATCTAAGATGATAATTATGCCATAGAATTACTCTGAGGCTAAATGTGATCAATAGTGCCATTTTCTAACACCTAACTCAATTTGTTACTAACAGATAGCTCCTAAAGAGGAACTTGATATTCAATGTCACTTGTTATTTCTTATCAAATTATGCTTCTCCAACAATTTTATGCAAGAACCTTGGCACAATGCAAGTTTGACAAGGTTCCTTCTGGGTTAACTCACTACCCACCTGGGCAAGCACAGCTTTGGGTAACTCTGTCCTGTTCAGCAACCGTTGGAACACCTCAGACTGCACTCGCTCGTCTGTTTTACAGCAAATAGCCTCATACACCTCCCTGTAGTACGGAGGGACTGATCCTGGGAGAGGATCAACACAGTCTGTTATGACAGTTACAAACCCATACCCCATACAAGTGGTCTCCCCCAAAACGGCAAAAGGTTTACAAATAAAACCTTATGTTCCTATGTAAATTGATACGTAATGTGCACAGTATCAAAGCGTTACAATAACTAAGTGATGCATTGGTCGATTGTAAATTAATTAGCCTACTTAAGGAATGCTACGCGAAGGGATCGTGTCCAACTATAAATTCACCTTAATATGATTGTCATGCATCAGGGCAAGGGAAAAAAAAGTGTATATTCTGATAATATTTTGCCATTGCTGGCCCGTGAACATTTACAGATGATATAGTAAGTGCATATTGGTCTCCACTTTCTTCATTTTCACTAGTACCATGGTAGGCTAAACGTTTGACAGGTGTGCATAATAAACGACAACATTAGTAAAATACACCAATTATGGTTATGTCAGGTTGAAACCACTGTTTTGGATCATTCTGCTTAACCAAGTTTTATTTGAACCGCCAAGTTGAAGTGTTCCGTTCTCAAGACATTAGGATGAGGACGCGCTGTGCGTTTTCGATGTCCTATCTCTAGTCTTAAAAAACCAAGATTATCTTGACAGCTTGACTATGTCAGAATACAGGATGAACAAAATACATAACACAAACATATGTACAGGCATGTTATAAGTGTATATTTGGCATTCAAGTTACCTTCATTGATCTCGCCTGCCATAGTTCAGATTGTCATGTGAGCACGACAGCACCTCCATGTGATTTCCTGAAGAAAATGTAAAAAAAAAAAAAAAAAAAAACGTGGAATTTCTTACCTCTTAAAGTAGCAGGAAGCATTTTACTCATTTTACAAATATTATGTTTTGTGAAACAGTAGGCTACATACAAAACATTTGAACAACCAACATGTTTTTTTGTTATTGAGGCCGAATAGTAGACTACCCTTCAACACTTAGTAACAAATTACAAAAATGTGCGCGCGTGTTTGTGTGTGCTTGACTAATTAATAATGAGGTTATTACTTCTAAACAGAATTTGTGCTTTAAATGGGTTTGTTTTCACTTACTCTTCCTATATTTTGTATTCACCAGATAGTCTAACTTGGACAGGACTTCTTCATTTTGTGTCTGAAATTGTGACTTCCAAAACTATCCACCAGGGGGCAGTATTACACAACCATGGTAGCAGAAGTGCTCAGGGCAGCCTCGGAGTGAGGAGGAGCCGAGTTTCTTGTGTTGTGGAGGATGTAAGAGACCGCTGGCTAGTTCATGGTGAGGTTCAGCGTCCTTGTTTCTCTACGGTTAGCTGGATTCTGATCTCTTATTTGGGTACTTTCATCAGAAAACAACACATTAACTCTAAAACTACAGTGAAGAAGAAGCAGCCGTTTACCAATCATGTGGATAAAATAAAAGAAGCTCCAGTGTGGAACAAGAAAAAAAACTCGCGGATGGCTAGCTAGCCTGCTGGCTAACAGCCCAGGAGGAACTGCACGAGAACAGTACAAGGACATCATCAGTAGAACTCAGGAGAACGAATAACAACACGCACAAGGCTTGAGTGCCTTTTACCCATTCAAATAAAGTTACGGAAACGCAAAGCAATGGAAGATATTCGAGTAGATCTGTGAGTAGAAAAACAATACAGCGAGCAATAGCGAGTTGGTTGATGGGTTGGGAAGTCAGTTGTCATACGTCATCCGCAGAGCAATCGGAAGGCAGACATGGATAGATAGTGCTGCTAGGATGTGTTGCCACCTACAATATGTATAATCTATAAACTTCTGATAAAATCAATTACCATAGGCAAGTGAAAATGGAAGTGGAACTTGGACTGTCTGCGAATAGCATAATCTTACCTGAGTAGAACATAGCAGTGCACATCTAAAAGATAGTCGAGTAACTAGCTAGCTGGATTGCTACTCCTTTTGGTTCTTGCCCACTCTGTTTACAAGAACTTAAAGAATTGGACTCCGACTATTCTACACTGGTTATTACTGTCAACAGCTTTCCAGAAGCTTTCACAGACTGTTAAATATGGCAGCGGTGGTCAACTATTCCCCACCATGGTGGGTGAACCTGCTGCACAGACTGCCCCACTTTAACCTGCAATTCGAACAGACAAGCAGTGACTTTCGCCCCGAGGACTCAGCGTATCAACAGGTAAGTCCGGACATTTGCACTGTTTCTTATAGCAGTTGAACAGCTTTATATTGGGCACAGTCATTTGTGAGACAGACCTACCACAGGTGAGTTTATAACTTGCTGTGCTTTAGAGGAGAGTCCACCATTGTTTTGAACTTTGGTTACATCTATTTAAGTCTTGAGGATGAAAAACTTTTGGTATCGTGATAAACCTATATCCTGTGGCATTTCTCAAACTCATACCTGTGGACTGCACAAAATGCATGCTGCTTCCTGCCAGTCTTTTGTCATACATTTTTTGTACTAAGTAAATGAAAAGGCTGTTAGTGTACTAATAGGCCCCGAAGCAACAAGTCAACGGACTAGCTGAGAACTAAAGCAGAACCCAGAAATTAGCAATGGCCAACTTGAAGAAAAATACAGTATGTCTCCCGAGGAAATCCGTAGGCCTAAATCCTTGCTGGATTCTCTCACCAGAGGGTGACTGTGTGAAGGGACACAATTTGGAACAGGTGGCCTGAAGCCACCAATATGGCCCTGACGGCTTGTGTTGACTATAAAATTGCCTGATTTGGATTAGGTTAACGTGGGAAGAAAAAAGGAAATCAACAGAATTACTCATTCATTGGCACAGGATAATCAGTCAGTATCAGACAGAAAAGAGAAAGAATATGCTGTGCTTGTTTCGGACAGACATTCTGTCCATCTTCCTGAGGCCTTCACATGACAAAGCCTGTTTTCATGGTCACAAGACCTTGGGGTAAAGACCTTAACCTTTAGGTTGTGACCCCTAGAGCAGTAACAAAGTATTTTCTATTGTCTTCAGCGTCAGGGAGACCTCATCAATTCACCCTCAGCCTCACTTAATTCACCTGTTATGTTTCGTCAACTAGATTAAGTCTTAAGGAGCTGGTCATAGCAGCGGTAATTTGCCACTGTAGAGCCATTTGCATGAAAGCTCAGACCATTGGCTATCATCGGGCATTGCCATAGCCTGAAAGGGGTTAAGCCTGTTAGTGCGTAGTAGATGAGTGCAGGGCGCTCTGCACAGCGGAGGATGGGGGAGGGGTCCCCCCTGCCTCCCATAGCTCGGCACAGGGTCAGAACGAAGAGGAGTTGTCAGCACGTTTGGTGAAGGGGTTTAGCTCAACCTTACACTAAATCCAATGTGTCTTTGATGCCCTTATCCGTTAAAACTTTGCCCCATTTCTCTTTTTAACAACCATCGCCCGAGTCTATTGGGATCGTTTGGGATTTTTTTGCAGGTTTTTGAAGTTAAATTACTTTGACGGTGGTCAATTGAAAGGGGATGAATTTACCAGTTTGGTTCTTGCTATTTAGGTGTCAGGATGTTTCCTTGTGTTCAAATGAAACCGTTCAGACTTTTATCACCACATCAAACTACAACAGTCAGGTGGCTGAATGGTGAGGGAATTGGGCTAGTAATCTGAAGGTTGCCAGATCAATTCCCGGCTGAGCCAAATGACGTTGTGTCCTTGAGCAAGGCACTTCACCCTACTTGTCCCTGTACTTACTCTAAGTCACTCTGGATAAGAGCGTCTGCTAAATGACTAAATGTAAATTTGATAAATTCTAACCTATCAACTCTAACCTATCAATCCACCTAGGCATAGCTAGGCCAGGGCCCAGAATTAGTATAAAATCATTCTGAATGTGCTTTGGAAGAACTTGGAATCATCCAGATACCATACAACCTTAATGAGATGGCTGATAAGTTAACCCTTCCGGTCCTCCATTCAAGAGACAAGGTCCAAGGAGTAACATCAGGCATTTTGAATAATTGACAGGCTCCCATGTGATTCACATGAGATTTTTTGGGGGCACCCCCTCCCGTCTCTTGTGTGGTGGTCAGACTGAAGCAGGAGACCTTCCCGTTGCAGAGCACCATTTTCAACTGACGCCTTAATTAGGGCTGCTTTAGTGTCCAGTAAAGACATGCTTTGGCGTTTAATGGAAAGAGGAAGAGAAACTAGGTTAAGCTTATTTGTTCTTTTAAGTTGGGAGCCGTAGCCTCAGAGTGACACCAAAGGGATTGTTATTCCAGGATAGATGAAACTGACGGCTCCTTTCAGCAATGCTACTTTTTTCGAATTATAAACCATTTCCATTCAGGCCTCTTTTGTCTAAAAGTAGCATATGACATGCCGAGCCCTCTGTATTCAGTCAACTGGACGGAGCATATTCGAGGCATGTTCAATGGCACATGTAACAGATTATAACTGGATGGTTTGCTTTGGATGAAGCTTTAGTCAGATTCTGTAATTCAGGTCAGGTGTTCCTCCAGGGCAGAGAACTATAGAAAGTTCAATGAGGAACCCCTCCATTCACCAAAGGCCAACCGCTTGGTTGATCTTTTACTGAGATGCTGCTGTGTTTAGAGAACCAGAGCCCTGGCATTTTCCTGTTTAATATACCAGTCTGCAAAACAAAAGAACCTGGATCAAAATCTGTGTAATTACAGTCAACTCCCCTCCCCACTCTCCCCAAAGGAGTACAAACGTGAGAGGGCTCTGTTTGACCTACATATTACCCGCTGGCCCAGCCCAACTATGCAATAGACTTGTGTTATATTTTGTTTGTCTGGATTTGTTTAGGCCTACGTGGAGCAGCATAGTTTTCTCTTACAGTTGTCAGGTTGGTGTTTCATTGCCCTCACGGTTTACTGGGCAGATGCCTACATTGTATCTGGGCCCATGACATCTGCCTTTCTGCCAGGGCAGATTTATTTTCCATTATTTCAGCTAAATAGAGAAGAAGAAAAATGCAGTCAGTTAAAAGTGTCTGAGGTTTGGGTAAATAGATCCTTCATGTCCCTTTATCTACAGCGCTTCTTAAACTGAAGCCTTTGTTCTCTTTCAGCAGTCCACAAGCGGAACAGAAGACTGCCACTCGGCATCTAATATTAGATCCTTATTTAGCATTTGCCTGAAGGGAACTGGGCTGTCTTGCATTTTGGATAACAGTTTCCTTTTCGGTATTGCATAGGAGTAGAGGGGCTGTTGTTCAGGAACATTCTTCTCTTGCGCACTGGATGTATTTTCATTGAGCCATCAGAGATCAAAACGTTTTTGAATCATGCGTCATGCCTGGAAAGTTAAGGCAGATTATGAGCAGTTTATTACACAAGATAATAATGTGTGATGCAAATGATGGTCTACATGGCGGATGGTGACTAATGTATTAAGTGGAGCCAACGCTCTTCAAAAGGCCCACCCACACGCACTGCAGAAGGTGCCCTGGTCTCAGAGCGCCATAGAGAGACTCTCCACTTCAGTTGGAAAAAATGTGTTCCTCGCACAAACCCTGGCATTCTGACTTTCTACCTAAAGAACCCCCGAGCCCTCTGCTCTGGCCTATTAGGCGAACACAGGCTCTCTCCACACCCCCTAGGCCCACATAAAGCAGGTAAGACAGGCTTGGCACTCATTGAAAGGAAATGTCCCCTTTTGAGTTTCAGGATTGCATTTGTTTTGAAAATGCTCGCAGGGAAACTCTGTTCAGGAGTTCACTGGGTATGCACACATGAGAATATGTGGCATCATGCTAAGCTTACATTGACTTCAAGAAAGCATTAACTCGCTTGGGAGGAAGTGATTTTAACTCAGATGGAGTCAGATGGCTGAGCGGTGAGGGAGTCGGGCTAGTAATAAGAAGGTTGCCGGATCGATTCCCTGCCGTGCCAAATGACGTTGTGTCCTTGGGCAAGGCACTTCACCCTACTTGCCTCGGGGGGAATGTCCCTGTACTTACTGTAAGTCGCTCTGGATAAGAGCGTCTGCTAAATGACTAAATATATAATATAATATATAATATATAATATATATATATAACTCCATCCAAAGTTGCGGCTCGTCAACGGCAATGGGACTTCTGAGATAGCCTTGTAGAGATTTGCCTGGGGATGTAAAGGAGATTAATGCAGTGACTGTCTGTGAACCTGGAGATTAAGTCACCACTTAGCAGTCCCAGTGGTTCCACGCTGCTCCTTTGACCTGAGAGAAAGCTCAGTGGTTGAAGCTCATGGTTGACAGGAGGACACTCACAAAGTGTTTTTCTCAGCTATGAAGGGCTTGTCCTCTGTGAATTTATACAGTCAGTATGGTTAGCACTAGCTTAGATGCACATCTTTGTGTGAAGAAACAGAGGTTATTAAACAGTGTGTTGAAACAATATGTTGTTTTTGCTCCTGCGGTGTACAAGAGGTTAAGACACACCTATTCTATACTGCCTATAACCTCTAGCCTTTCCCGTCTTTACCGTTTTATTTGTTTGATCCCACTTTCCTAATTTCTCATAGAGCATCCATCTGTTTCGAAAGTTTGATGTCTCTTGCTGAAAGCTTCATGTCACTGTAACCTCCAGTATTCTCCTTCCTCCTCCTCCCCCCCCCCCCCAGTCCATCCTGCTCCTGGGAGGAGTGGCCCTCGCTTGCCTGGCCCTGGACCTGCTCTTCCTCCTCTTCTACTCCTTCTGGCTGTGCTGCAGGCGGAGGAAGAGCGAGGAGCAGCCCAACGCAGACTGCTGCTGCACGGCCTGGTGTGTCATCATCGCCACGCTGGTCTGCAGGTGAGACCCCATGCACCCGGGTCTGTGTGTGTCTCTGTCTCTGTGTGTGTGTGTGTGTCCAGTACTCCAGAAACACAGCTGGATATGAGTGGAGCATCCCTTCATGGATTCTCTACGTCAGTGGTTCTCAACCCTGGTCCTCAAGTACCCCCCGTCCTGCACGTTTTAGATGTTCCCCTGTTCCAACACACCTGATTCAAATGAATGGGTCGTTATGTAGTTATGCAGAAGCCTGTTAACGACCATTCATTTGAATCAGGTGTGTTGGAACAGGGAAACATCTATAACGTGCAGGACGGGGGGTACTTGAGGACCAGGGTTGAGAACCACTGCTCTAATTAATGGCTCGAGGCGGCCCCCACCACCCCCCCCCCCCATCCCACTTTAACCTCCCTGATTAGCTTTGCTTAATAGGCCTTCCTGGTGTGTGCCAGGGGGATCTTCACCCAGTGGGGTGCTGGGTTGGTCAGCAGGGCTCCTCAGAAATAGACGAGCACCACCCACAGTGTCACAGGTGACTGGCCGGCAGACGTTGTTGTGCCCATCTGCCTGGGTGGGCGGGGGGGAGGTTTATGAGCTGTTGACTCTGCTGCCGGCTGAGTTCTGAAGGGAGCGCTGTTAGACACACAAACAGACTGACGCAGCCTGGTTCACTTCCCCTCCTAGGGGTGGTATATATTATGTGGTGGTTCACAATATTACTGTTGGGTTTGTGGGGGTGGGGGAGGGGATGGGGATACATAAAGAATCGTAGTGCCTCATTTTATTTTAACAGTCTATAGTCATATTTGAGATGTTTGAAGGTCTAATATTTTAGAACTCTTTTTTTATGTCTTCTTATTTGATTGTACGATAAAAAAGGTTTATTCTCTTTGTTGTCGTTACGAAGCAGGGAAAGGCAAAGTGTAGCCTTTGGTGTGACAGTAACCAGTGGGCTGCATTAGAATGAGTCCGCAGTCTGAATGTAAGACGTCCTGGAGTAAGATGGTAGTATTTTTAGAACTAATCTTCTCTAAACTTCATTGGAGCTTTCAGTTGGTGTGGCTGAAAGCAGCATCTTTTAATAACTCTTCCTGGTGTGATACCTCTCGACTTCTTCTAAATCTACTGCAGGAGGGCCTAGACTGCTGTTCTACATCCTAAATGTATAGTGATACCTCATGAGGATACATGGTGACCCTTCAGACTTACCAGTGACTTATTGAATAATGGATGATTACATTCAGGTTAGTTAATTGCGCTGGGAGTGGGATTGATTTGTTTATGAAAGCCATAAAAGTGGAAGAGCTCTGTTATGACTGAGAGCTCATAGTACAATCGATTCTGTTTAGACAGTGAATTGATACCCAACACAGTTGAACAAGGGTTTTGTTGCAAAGATGGTTGTGAAAATGTGAAATCATTTGTATGGTGAACATCTGTTTGTTTAATTAAGGAACATGCCCATTTCAAAACATTTCCGCTCTTTAAATTCATGCATCGACACTTTACACAGTAATTTTGAAAACACAAAAAATGTGCTCTGCGGTTGAAAAGAACACAGAAAAACTGACGGACCAAACATGCCCACACGACGCACCACAACTGTGTGTGGCACAGACACACATTTCTCACTCAGTCTCCATGGAAACATGCCATCTCAAAGGCCAACCTGGGACTCAGGAGACTGGCACAGTCTCCTCCCATCCGTCTATCCATCCATCTCATCCGGGAGGGATGTCTTGCACTTCCTGCAGCTCCTTCAAGTAACCCCGACATAGATATAAATGATCGGTAATGATGTGCCTGATGGAGCTCTGTCTGTCTCCGCTGTCCCCCGTGAGTCATGATAAGAGCCTAGCACCTGCTGCCATCCAGATAACCCTCCTGGAGTTCCTCTCCACCCCAGCCCTCCCGGAGGAATCCATCAACCCGCATTTCCGAAGGAGAGACCGCCTCCCTCAAGGATCTCTCCTTCTCCCATGGGTGTTCGTAGGGAGTGTTGATGCTCACTGCTCTCCTCTCATCGACGATGAGCGGACCTCTTCGTAGGCAAGGCGGGCTGACCATTTCAACGAGAGGGATGTCATGAATTTACAATGACGTCTTTGTGCTCGGCTCTCTGGGTTCTGGTGAGTGTCGTGAAGGCAGGGGTGAACTCAGTCTGTTGTTAGTGACCACTCCATAGGCTGTCATGGTAGCGGAGAGGGTTTGGTAACAGGGACCCGCGTTCTTATGAGACTTCGTCCAACGAGTCTGCTGCCTTTAGTCATTCATCTAATCTGCCCCCTCAGAGTCTGAGCCAAAGAGCTGGAATTCAGTAAACGTGAGCTGTGTTGCACAGTCAGCTCCTGCCCAGCCCACCCAAACAAGTAAACACTTTTTAATCTTCTCAAGCTGTTTCCTCAGTATGCTTGTACTTTTGAGATTACGCTTTCTTCATCTGCGCAGCCCTTGGCAAGTATAGACAGATGGATATACTATATCTATACTACGTACTGTGTCTGCCAGCTTTAAGATCTCTGCTTATTCTTACTCTGCAACAGAAGGACAAAGAGTAAATTGAAGACTCCCCCACCCCATATTTTCATGTGTAATCCGGTCTGTCTGTGAACCATATGGTATAGAAATTAGGAGTCTGTATTTATTTTATTTTGACATTGTCTTGAGTGCAATGTTAGGATGTTGGTGTCAGTATCTGTACCATAATGTATGACATGTGTTACATGCAGCAGGAAAAGCCCAACAGCATACGCATATTTCCATATCGTTTGTGTGCAACTTCAGGTGGTCTCTGAAATAAGAACCCCCCCAAAAAGCTGAGCTGCACTGAACTGCAGTGTGATGGTAATCCATGAGGGCTGAACTCTTTATGTTAGAAGCCTTGCGTGCAGCTTCTCAGGAGGCGTGCGAGATGCAAGGATATCACAGGACCACAAAGAACTCCCACACGACTTCTGAGAGAGGAACATCTCTTACAAATGCAGGACGACCAAGACACTCTAAAAAGTCCAACATTCCCATTATTAATTTATCTGAAGGTCCTTTGTGTAACCAAACAGGACATTCAGACTCATTCAATTGTGGAATCTGTCTTCCTGCTTTTGTACAATTCACTTTTAACACTGGGTTTCTTTCCATTTCCTGTTTCCACTTGGCTGTGGTGGAGTCAGTCAAGAGCTATCTTGGATGATTCAGCTGGGGCCAGTTTAGAGCGAGTGGAACACAGGAGCATGGAGGCTTGATGAGCACGTGGGCTGCATGGCTGTCCCAATGCGTTAGTCTGTATGTGTGTGAGAGAATGGGAAGGAAGAGAAGGCGAGAAGAGATTAAAGTACACAGTAAAGAAAGCAATATGTGGTTTGTTTGGGACGAACCACACCAATGACTGGATTGAGTTTCTGTTTGTGGGAATTTGATAGATGATTTACAGAACAGAAGGATTTTAATTAATCTTCAAACACGTGTTGTCAAAGGTCTACATGCCTAACCCCCAGCAATACAGTACATTCCCCTACCAGTCATTTTCATTGTGATGTCAATGGCACACTTAACCTATATTATAGCACTGTAAAATATGATTATTAGAAGGTATCATCTAAGCTGGTTAATTTGTCTACTGTCTGCCATTTTCATTCGTATCCAAGTGAAAGCTTGTTGTTAGGGCTAAATAATGTGTCCGTGTCTTAACACATTTACATGTAGTTATTTAGCAGTCGCTCTTATCCAGAGCTCTTATCCAGAGCGACTTACAGTAAGCACAGGGACATTCCCCCAAGGCAAATAGGGGGAAGTGCCTTGCCCAAGGACACAACGTCATTTGGCATGGCCGGGGATCGAACTGGCAACCTTCAGATTACTAGCCCGATTCCCTAACCGCTCAGCCACCCGACTCCCCCCTAACACGTTTCCATTGGATAGCCTTCCCAAAGGTGGAGGCTGGCTTTGTTTCCCCTGAGCACAGACCCCACTCCTGTTCACCTTTGTCACCCTTCAGAGTGTGAGCCGGAGAGATTAGAGCCACCAAAGGAAATGAGAAGTGCCATCCACTCACTGGCTGTAGGATACAGACAAGACAGGGCGCCCATCGAAGTGGAAGGTTTCCCTTTTTCAGCAAGCCAGGACTGGATCCAACCCACCGTGACGCTAGGTGATCTCCCAGTGTAAAGAGGGCTTGGGAAGTCCTCTAAGGGTGTGAAGTCTGCCACGAAGGAAGGCAACCGTAACAATGGCTGACACAGTAGTTGCTATTATGTCACTGTTCTGTATTATGGTGGCGGGGGAAGCATTTCTCTCACCGTTGGCCCATTGTCATTGTTCTGAGTTTTAGCAAGGTCAACAGATAAGTCCAAAAGGATCATGCTACTTTGTTGTGATTGTTTGAACCCGATACTCTGGTTCATGTGTGATTCTAAGATGTGGTAATGGGGTCATTCATAACCTATTTACCACTTTCAGCGCGAGACAAAAACACATGTTCTCACCACATCCTAACCCAGGCTGGCTTTATTGCATAGCTGCTGTTGTAATATGACAAATAAGTCAAATCCTAATGTGATTTTCACACCGTTATTCCTAGGAAGATGAACCTTAGGTTTGGCGTGAGTATGATGTCTCCATGAGCCTAACAGTCTCAGACCTTGTTCAAGTAGGCTCGTGTCCATTAGTCCATCTGTCCAGATGGCTGCAACCCATGAGTCCAGCCTGTGTTCCTCTGTGTCCATGAGGACGAGGCTGTCTCAGGAACCGACGGAGCTGTTTGGGTGAACAACTGGAACACCCTTTACAGCCTTCAGTCTCCAGGCTGTACTTGAAGTCATTTCCTTGCCTTGATCTGATGGATTTTTTCGGCTGGGACTGATTTAATGTTTCACAGTCTTTTAAAGCATTTTATCCAGTGTGACGTCTGTGATGGTTGTGACTCAGTGTGTTTGTCGCCCCGGGGGGGGGGGGGGGGGGGGGGGTGGGCGTCACGCTTTCCTCTCACTTAGCTTTCAAAGGGTTGCCATGGTTGCCAAGTCCATAGGAGATTAATCAAAAGGTAACATTATTGTAGCTGTGACTGTATGGATATCAGTTCCAATCACAGCCAGGCATATGCTGTTTCAGCCCTGTCGTATCGTCGGCATACAGAGAGGTTGCATGAGCGAGCGTCGTGCGTTCGTATCTTCAGCTGCTGTAAGTGGAAGCCATAAACATCTCTGTGGAATGTTGACGTTCTGGAAAAACCCCCTTCGGGTTCATGGCCTTCAGGTTGGGGTTACTTTGCGTGTACTCTTATGTAGAAGCGGTTGGCATCGTGGCGGAGGGTGCTTTGGTCTGATAAGAGGTGAGTCAGTTACGTCTGCAGAGGAACTCTTTGTTTCCTCACGTACAGGAATGATGGAAACCGCTGTGGCCAATAATAAGACACATGACCCTGTTTTAAGGTGCCTAGAAGATGACTGGGGTGATCTGTTTTTCTAACCCCATCCACTTTGTGGACGCACAGTGCTTTAGCTGTAGCCTTCATGGTCATGTGACCCAGCCCCAACCATCATCATGCATTAGTCTGTTTTTTGTTATCCACATACTGCCTTAAATAATTTACAAGCCATATGAGTAAAAAGCAAGACTGGTCCCAGGCAGGAATCTCTCTCTCTCTCTCTCTCTCTCCATGGTGTCTGTTCTTCATGTGATGTCAGATGTGATAATGGACTGTCCAACAAGCAGGTCTGCACATGGAATGCCCCTTCACTTTATATGCTTCCAGCTGAGAGTGGCCACATGGTCAATAGGCCATTGTTTGGCCTGGCTGGCAGTCCCTCAGTCAGCAGGGAGGCACTGGTTGTGGCGGCTATTGAAGCGTTCACAATGGACTTTGGTGACACTATAGACAGACTGAAAAAAGAGAGAGAGGGGGGGGGGGGCGGAGGTTCAGAGGCATGTGTGACAGTGACCCCTGGTGGTGTGGTACCTATCTTCAGGCAAACGGTTCCCTGCGGTCTCCTTTTGACTTCATTTGGTTTCTCCAAAAGCCGCGTTTGTCTTCCGAGATTGCAACGTGCTCTGTTCGAGTGTAAGCTGAGAAGCAAGATGTCCGGCTGAATCCTGGAGAAAGACCTGCTCCTCTGAGGAACTGTGTGGATGAAAATTGTTTGT
Source organism: Hypomesus nipponensis (assembly GCF_054491055.1). Taxonomy (NCBI): domain Eukaryota; kingdom Metazoa; phylum Chordata; class Actinopteri; order Osmeriformes; family Osmeridae; genus Hypomesus; species Hypomesus nipponensis. The sequence continues at coordinate 5,113,339 of NC_140377.1, read as the reverse complement.
TCAATTGATCTGGTTCTCCCCCCCACCCCCGCGCGTTTCATACTGAGCATCAAAGTGAACAAGCGCCGTGCCCATTCATATCAGACCCTGAGCGAGGTTTGTCATCAAAGGCTAAAAGCCTTCAAAGTTAAAAAGGTCTGAACACGGTTGTCTCAGATGACAGCGCTAGGTGTTGTCGGTTGCCTGCGGGTTCCCATGGCCGCGCAGCGCGAGCACGTTTGGCAGTGTGTGGATCTTCAGGCCCGCGTGGATGAATGGATGAAGGCTGAGCTCCTCTCTCAGAGCAGGTTTTGTCATCTGTGGTGTAAGGGGGCCGTGCTCTGGGCAGAGTCGGCCCATTCCTCAGGAGTTGCTAGGGCTCTCTAAAGAGTCTTTCTGCAGGGGCCTCAATGCTGCCTGTTCACAGGGATCTGCCCCGGCAGCGCAGACCCCGGGTTTACACGACGAGCCCCTCCCTTCTTTTCTTTCCTCCCTCCTCCTCACCGCTTCCCCTCTCCTCCCTTTGTGTCCCCTCAGCGCCGGCATTGCTGTGGGTTTCTATGGGAACGGCGAAACCTGCGATGGCGTGAACCGGCTGACGTATTCTCTCCGCCATGCCAACCGCACTATGGCAGGCATACAGAAACTGGTAAGACTCCCCCCACCCCCCCCCCTCCCCTCCCCAGCCTTACAGGGCCAGAAATAACCCCAGACAGGACACAGAAGACCTCCAGCGTGATCCGTAGGAGATGGAAATCCCCGGTAAACCCATTTAGAAGAGAGTCACCCGGTTTGTCCTCTCGTTCTCCAGGTAACGGACAGCACAACCTCCCTGAACCAGACGGTGGACGACAGCCTGCTGCAGCTGGAGGGCCAGTACGCCTCTCACACAGACTACCTGTCCATCGTTCAGAAGCTGCAGGGCCAGCTGGACGAGCTGGTCCGACAGATGGTGGAGATCCCCTTCTGGGGCAACGCCAAGGTCTCCCTCGAGGCGCTGGCCGTGCAGATAGAGCTGTATGACTGGTACAGGTGAGAGGCTAGGCCTGAGATGGGCTGGGATGGACACCCAAGGGGCAAAACCATACTCCGGAGAAACTGTGATGAGAAGAACTGAGAGAACGTCAAGATTTTACTTTTTTTTTAATTTAAGACTTTTGGAGATGGAAATGAGTTCTGATATCTTTTCCTTGTGTGGTAGTTCTGTTTGATCCATTTGTCCTCTTCACTCGGGCTTGATCAGGCCTATTGCACAAGCTATTTTGGGGAGCCTTATTTGCATACTAATGGAGCTCAAAGGAGCCTCACAGTCACTTGAAATGTCAATCGTCTGCAACATCATAATCCTCCGACAATAACAAGGAAATGGACCCATGATTATAGTGCAGATGACAATACCAGAATGCCTCCCATATTCACTGTACGGTGCTGTGGTATTGCATGGGGCTGTGGTATTGCATGGGGCTGTTTCTCACCCAGTGGTCGTTGTTGCCCTCAGGTGGCAGGGCTACTTGGGTCTCCTGCTCTTCGATGTCCTCATCTGCCTGCTGGTGCTGTTTGGCCTCATTCGCAACTCCAAGGCACTGCTGATTGGGTGAGTCTGGTCACATGACCATGCGCACGGCAACAAGGAAGATGTGAGTGGAGATGATTCTGCTCAGTGAACATTATTACATCACAGTGTTTTTGTATGCCGTCCATATAGCACCGCCCCGGTTTGTCAACATTGCTCCGTCAACTGTAATGTATACAGTCGCGCCGTGTCGGCGTGGGTGGCTTTACTGTGCAGTGTACATGCAGAGACTAGTTTGAGCCGTTTCATTTGCACTGGCGTCGGTTCCAGAGCGTTCCGCTCCCCAGGCCCCCCAGATCCCCCAGGCCCCCCAGGTCCCTCAGGCCCCCCAGGCCCCCCAGGCCTGGTCCTTGTGCACTCCCAGCAGCATGGCCCTGTCCTCTCATCTCAGCCGTCCTCCCCCTGTCCCAGCTGTGCCTGGGGAGTCCTGGCCAGTCTGGCTGACACCATTAACACAAACTCTCCTTGAGAGAGGAGGGGAAGGAACATGAGCCAAAATTGACAGTTAGGCATTGAGGCTTCGTTTTTGTCTTAATCCAACGTTTACCTCCCTGGTATTAAGGGTAGATAGCTGGTGTAATGGCTGTTTGAATGCTGTTTAAAGCAGCTGCAGATTCCCTTTGAACCCTTCCTGTCTTCTGTCCCCCAGGGTGTGTTTGCTGGGCGTGCTGGCTCTTGTCATCAGCTGGGGAAGCCTCGGCCTGGAGCTGGCTGTTTCTGCGGTGAGTGTCTCCATGGGAACGTGACATGAAGAGACGACTCTGTTTCTGCACCGAGTCGGTCCGCGGAGTCAGTCTAGTTTGCATGCATATCGTATTCATATTTCATGCGATCCCCTGCTGCGCCAATGCCGTCTCCTCCCCTGAAGATAGTCGCAAATGACTTCCATTAGTTTTCCCCGCTGTACCGATGTTTTTGTTATTCCCTGAAAGCAAACAGCTGCATGATGGTTTTGTGAGCTGTTGTGCAACTTGTGTTGTTTCCTCTTCTTCCAGACGGCCAGTGACTTCTGCGTGGCTCCTGACATGTTTGTCACTGAAGTGACAGAGAAATATGGACTGATCAATAAAGGTACAGACGACTCACAACAGGCTTTGACTGTCTACATTATGGGATGGAATTCCGAATGTGTGCCTGTCCGTTTATCCTGAGATCGATGATACAAAGAGCTCTGGATATTCCCCTGAATGGGGGATCTATACTCTGCTGTGTTTTGCATCGAGGCAGTTTACCTGGATGATCCATCCAATCAATGATTTTCCATGTACAGTCATTTGAGAGTCGTTAAGCAATGCTGTCAGTACTTTGGCCTCTCTGCTGACTTTGGAGTGGAGTTTCACAACCTTAGTCCTGGAAGCTTTTGTTTCCTGTTTGCTTTTGGGTGAGAGCATCTGCAGGCACTCTATACGCTCTCTTCAGCGTGACAGAAAAATACGACAGTTATAAAAAGAAGAGAGTAAAAAGACACGAGGCCGGAAGGATGACGGCCAAATGATGCAAGGACGAAAAGAGTTTACTAACTGCAGCCAAGCCCAGTCATCGTACCACCCGGGGGTGAGATTGGAGACTGCTGCTTCTGTTGCGGGGCGGTCCTGGGATGACAGTGCTTCATGGAGGCGTGCTGGTCCTCGTCTCAATAATAGAACTCAATAAATGACCTCCTACCACATCTGTTGTCTGGCTGACAAGTGGCAACATGCTGCATCTTAAGTGTCGCAGGAGCAGGTCCGGTGTGGCCCGTGGAGTAATTGGCCAATCTGGTCCCCATGATGAGAAGTGTGTGTGTGTGTGTGTGTGTGGATAGGACAGATCGAGCCTGGGGACTGTGTGTGAAGCTGAGTGTGTGAAGGAGATAAGGCCAGCGCGGCAGGCGGGCCAAGCCGCACAACATGGTTTGTTGACACGGCACTGAGAAACCAGTCGTCAGCGAATACTTCCCCAGCTCTGGTTTGTCCACGTGGAAATAAATGGACCTTTTGTCTCTCGATGAGGATCATGTTGGAACCGTGAGGTATAGTAAGCCTAATCCAGGGTAGAGCAGGGTGGAGGGATGGAGCTGTGGTAGACCCTTTGAGCATCGTCTCCGTGCTGCGCCGTGCTGCAGCGCGCATTCCCCTCCCCCTCTGCCCCCGAGGCTGGCAGCATGCAGTCAGGGTCGCCCTGTCTGTTCCACTTTCTCCTCAGTCCTCAACATGCCTGTGTGGATTATGGTCTGGAAGGAACACCGTTCCATAAGAATCTTGGCCAGTCTCGACGGAGACGAGTTAGCCAGTTTAGGCTGCGGCAGGCTATGCTAGAAAGATTAGGACCCCACTGTCAACTTAGCACATTCTTGTGACCCCAAGGAATGACCCTGCCTTCCAGCCTTAGGGTTGTATCTTATCTTCAAATGACAGCCTCAGAAAGGGCACTGCTTTCATTTCTGTTATCTCTGTTTTATTTCATCCAATTTTATACCTGCCGCTCAAAACTGGAGCAGAACTGCATAAAGTCTTTTATTTTGGTATGCAATTTATGACTGGTTTTATTAATGCTCTGAATGTAGTTTAGTTTTCATGATGGGCCAATATTTGACTATATATCTCACTCTGAGGCAGTGTGCTCACCTCAAGCCCTTCAAAAGGCTGTTTTTTATGTTTGTCTCTCGTTTTAACTGCCCAGAAGCCTTCATCTTTACTACCCTGTCATACGGAAGGGCAGTATTTTTCCCAGCATTGCTTTATGGTCCAGCTATGGTTGCTCTATTAAATCCTGACATTGTCAAGGTAAAAAAAAAACCTGAACCCACTTATCGCTGTGGCAAGATAAGTTATGAGCTTGTCATGTCAGACAGTGGTTCTGTAAGCACGGTTACAAGTCATTCATGAGGGGTCTTCAGCTACTGTATACAGCGGCCTGAGAATATAATTGAATGAGCAGTTAATTGCCCTTGTCAGGGCCATAATTACACTGTTTATGAATCTCACTGGGACCCTCTGGTGCTACAGCAATGATCTGGCCCATCCGTAACCAGGTCAGACTGGAAATGGTGTGTGTGGGTGCACGCGTGTTTGTGTGTGTGTGGTTTAATAGGATGAATCGGCGATGTCAGAGTGGATATAACCTAATTGTGGGCGTCCTTCCCAGGCCGCTGAATCCTTTGTACCCATCATCTCGCACACGGACACGGCTGCTGTTCCCCTGGTCGCGGCGTGGGCATCGCTGCACGTCAGCGCAGTGGCGCGTCACCGTGCCATGTGTCGTGTCGGTGCTGGAACTCTCCCAGCCGGAGTTTAGGGACCCGAAGGACCCGGCACCTTGCCATTCTGATTTAAGGCCGTGCCAAAGACGGTTGCGTGGTCTGTTTGAGTCACGCACTCCAAATAGCCTTATTTATTACCCTGCGTGTGCGCGTGGGTGGGGATTCTCGTCCCTGCTTCTCCCACTGGCCTCGGTCCCGTTGGGATAGGACTGCACGGATAACTGCACACCGTTAGACTGCCCTGACACATTACATTTACATGTATTCATTTAGCAGACGCTTTTATCCAAAGCGACTTCCAAGAGAGAGCTTTACAAAGTGCATAGGTCACTGATAATAACAACAAGATAGCCCCAAAAACATTGCGGGGTAGCCTCAACACGAAGCACATATTGTGAACAACCAAAATAAGTGCCAAAGGGAAGAACCATAAAAGCATGTTGTTAAACAATTTACAATTAAACAACATGAATCAAGTGTGCAATCAAGTGCAAGTCCATTAGCACTGGTCTCTGATCTGAACCCAGCAATCCAATCCCACCTTCCATCACACACACCGGTCATCATATCGGCAGGTCCTCCTTAACAAGATAATCAGCCAGCAATGATGACGCGGCAGTCCCCCCTCAAACATTCGTTCTTCCTACACTTGAGCCAGCCCATAATTGACCCTGCGTCTCCGTGGCGATGTCTCAGCACCTCTGACCAGCACTGCTGTGGTCAGTGGGGGGGGGGGGGGGGGAGTGGCGGGAGAGGCGGGAGAGGTCGAGACCTGACATCCGCTCGTAAGCTGGGCTCAGCCTCGGGCTGTAGTGCTGTCAGCACCACACCACACGCCAAAGTCAGCGGGGGTTGAATATCATCCAGCACTGTGGGTCATCCCAATGACAAGTGCTCGTGTACAGCACAGGGCCCCACAGGCTTTGTTTGTTTTCGTAGCTGGAATGGTGGTGGTGGGGGGGGGGGATGTCACCAGATAAGCGTGAGACCGCTCCCATAACCTGGTCCTCTGGTTTTGTCTTCTCCCTCCAGATATCCTGCAGTACTATCTGAGGTGCAGCGTGGGTCAGACCAACCCCTTCCAGCAGGTACCTCGTGCACACACCCAGGGTTTCAAATGGCACATACCTTCTTCACTTTGGGCAGCAGGATTAGCGCTAATTAGGCTTGTTTTGTACATGTTCGGTTCTTTCTCACAGTATTTGATGCATCTCCCCTTGAGATGAATTGGTTGATCCCACATGACTAGATTAGAGTAAATAAATAAATAATTCAGTATGTGTAATGAGTTAGAGAGGAATGCAATGTTGTCAATGTGTAATATATATTTTTTTATGCAAATATTCTCATTCATAACCTCATAATTGGTCACAGGAGTGCCTGCCAGACTAAACAGGCTAATTAAATGCACCCTTTGGTCTGGAGTCATGTTGGTGATTAGCAGCTCATGTAAATGTGCATCTGCAGGCTGCTATCTCAGACTACCAATAGGAACCAACCACAAGGCTCTGCAAAGCCCCATGTCTGACATGTTGTTCATCGGTAATAGTTCAACTGGCCTACAAACATCTGCCTGTCTTAATGTGTTGGATACTGACTTTATGACAATGCTCTTTTTAGATTTTGTTAAAGAGTCTAAAAGATAATGCTGATTAGTATAGTTTTAGGGGTCACAGAATAAGGATGGCCCCTTTTATCCAGCACGAGAGAGAGAAGAGATTCCGTGATAGGCAAGAGAGAGACCGGCAGAAGTTGTACATTTCCAGTCAGATGGATCATCAGCTTTCCTAGCTTTTTAGGGAGATCTAAAAATAGGACTGCGCAATTGTTACCTAGTCCATTTTAACTCTCCGTCTCAAATATTCATGTGTTCTGAAGACCCAAAGACGCAACACGTGGCCTGCCTTTTAAAGGCCTGTATATTTATTCTCCCGGCTTATGAATTTCTCAAATGGTTGGAGTGCTGCCCGAGTGCAGACCAGCCATTGTTGCTCCGTCGGTGAGCAGAAGAGAGTGACAGATCCATAATGCAGCCAGCTACTGTACGTCACAGACACAGGATACGAGTGTCCTTCCAGTAGAGGTGCTCAGGGGAGAGCTATCACCCTCTCTGGGAGGTATGACAAGGGTTCGTCATCTCGGATGGATCGTTTGGACTGACTCCCGTCTCTTGTTTTCCTGTGTTCGCAGAAGCTCTCGGGGAGCCACAAGGCCTTGGTGGAGATGCAAGATGACGTGTCTGAACTCCTCCGCTCGGCTACCAGAGAATACCCTCAAACCAAGGTGTGTCCTGAGACCGCCCGCGGAATAAAGACAGCTCACAGGGCCGATGTGGCAGCATGGGGCTCCCTTCCGGCTTAGCCACACCCTCCCCATCTCCATACGCCACCGTACCTCCTACCAACACACTCCACCTGGTCCCCACAGGACACTGGCCTGCTCTTTCTTTGAGCTTTCTCTATAGAGCCCCCCCGTGTTATTGTCCAGAGCTGGCTATTCCACAGTGTGCACAGAGGCACAAACGAGGGCTGACGTTTGGGGAATGGCTGGAAAATAGAGAGGCACACTTCAGTAGCCCGGGCCTCTGCGAGAGAAAGAGAAAATGTGCTGAGTTCATGGAAACATTCACGTTGTAGGACGACCCGACACGTCTGACCTCTGGCCAGCGCACGCAGCCTTCATACAGTATTCATTCACCTGAGGCACGCCACGGCCATCTTTGTTTGCTGCCATTGCAGTCCGTGGGATAAGAGTGCTTGAAAACAGTGTTACTGGAGATGTCACCAAGCTTCACCTGCGCTTATTTGTACTTTTAGCCAAAGCACAAGCTCGGTTTATGCTTTTAAGTAGGACACTAAGTACTTACTCCCATAACTCTCCCTGTCGTGCATTCTCTCGCACTGAGACACAGGCATGGTCTAATTTGGGGTGTTAAATGAAGGCCTGACCCTGTTTTTGAGCCTGTGTGTGCGTCTGTGTTGCAGGGGAATCTGGAGCAGATCCAGGGGGTGCTGAACACCACGGAGATCGGCCTGCACCAGCTCACCGCCCTGGTGGACTGTCGCAGCCTGCACATGGTGAGCCCGACCACACCGAAAGCCCCGCCTTGCGATGGGGGATGCTTGTGTGTGAACACGCGTGTGGCTACTGTGCTGTTTGTTTGTCTGTGTGTGACTCCTGTCTGTAGTGTGGACTGTTGGTGTTTACCATAGGCCCCAGAGTGCACGGACTCCACATTTCAGCTGGGATATGACGACCCTGTGTGGAGAGGACCATTACATTCCTGCACACGTGCATCTGGAGCCCGCTCAGCTGGGCTAAGCTGCTCAGCCCTCAGAACTATCCCTGAAATCCTCCACCCTGGGCTGAACCCTCCACCCTGGGCTGAGCCCTCCACCCTGGGCTGAGCCCTCCACCCTGGGCTGAGCCCTCCACCCTGGGCTGAACCCTCCACCCTGGGCTCCACCCTCCACCCTGGGCTGAACCCTCCACCCTGGGCTGAGCCCTCCACCCTGGGCTGAGCCCTCCACCCTGGGCTGAACCCTCCACCCTGGGCTCCACCCTCCACCCTGGGCTGAGCCCTCCACCCTGGGCTGAACCCTCCACCCTGGGCTGAGCCTTCCACCCTGGGCTGAGCCCTCCACCATGGGCTCCACCCTCCACCCTGGGCTGAGCCCTCCACCCTGGGCTGAACCCTCCACCCTGGGCTGAGCCCTCCACCCTGGGCTGAACCCTCCACCCTGGGCTCCACCCTCCACCCTGGGCTGAGCCCTCCACCCTGGGCTGAACCCTCCACCCTGGGCTGAGCCTTCCACCCTGGGCTGAGCCCTCCACCATGGGCTCCACCCTCCACCCTGGGCTGAGCCCTCCACCCTGGGCTGAACCCTCCACCCTGGGCTGAGCCCTCCACCCTGGGCTGAGCCCTCCACCCTGGGCTGAACCCTCCACCCTGGGCTCCACCCTCCACCCTGGGCTGAGCCCTCCACCCTGGGCTGAGCCCTCCACCCTGGGCTGAACCCTCCACCCTGGGCTGAACCCTCCACCCTGGGCTGAGCCCTCCACCCTGGGCTGAACCCTCCACCCTGGGCTGAGCCCTCCACCCTGGGCTGAGCCCTCCACCCTGGGCTCCACCCTCCACCCTGGGCTGAGCCCTCCACCCTGGGCTCCATCCTCCACCCTGGGCTCCATCCTCCACCCTGGGCTGAGCCCTCCACCCTGGGCTCCACCCTCCACCCTGGGCTGAACCCTCCACCCTGGGCTCCACCCTCCACCCTGGGCTGAGCCCTCCACCATGGGCTCCACCCTCCACCCTGGGCTGAGCCCTCCACCCTGGGCTGAACCCTCCACCCTGGGCTCCACCCTCCACCCTGGGCTGAGCCCTCCACCATGGGCTCCACCCTCCACCCTGGGCTGAGCCCTCCACCCTGGGCTGAGCCCTCCACCCTGGGCTGAACCCTCCACCCTGGGCTGAGCCCTCCACCCTGGGCTGAGCCCTCCACCCTGGGCTCCATCCTCCACCCTGGGCTGAGCCCTCCACCCTGGGCTCCATCCTCCACCCTGGGCTGAGCCCTCCACCCTGGGCTCCACCCTCCACCCTGGGCTCCTCAGCAGCTCTCTCAGTCTGAGTCATCAGCCTGCCAGCCACCCAGCAGCCCCAGCTCTCGACCTCCCCCTCTCCTGGATTCCTGGCCACGTCTGCCGTCTGCCTCAGTGGGACCCGAGCCACCGTCATAGCCGTCAGTCTGACTCACCCCCCCACCCCCACCCCCCACCCCTCTCAGTGCTCAGTGACACACAGACACTGATCTTCCAGTGATCTGACAGGAGGTCTTTTCTCGTCCGGATGGAGATAATAATACAGAGATGCTGTGTTCTCCTGTCATCCCTGCTCCAGCACCGCAGACAGCCTGTCTCTGAGCAGCTACTGCATTATTCCTCTCTCAGGCTTTTGTTATGTAGAGTGGCCCACTGGGTTCATGCATGTGTGCCGCTGTTCTGCTCTGAATAATTACCGTAATTTGCTTGGCTCTGAAGTTACAGGAAGACTCAGCCTGTTCTCCCCCCCCCCCCCCCCCTCTAAGATAAGACAGGGATTGGGAGAGCTGTATCATTAAATAGTCATGTCTCTGCCAGCTTGTGGAGCATAGGTATCGCTGCACTGCCGGGCCCTGTGGAACATTCGAGCCTCAGGAAGCAGCTGTTTGCTTTCCCACGTTTGTACACAACTTCCTCTGGCCGCGGTTGGCTTCGGGCTCAACAGCGATGTTTGTGTCCGCTGACATATTTAGGGTTTGTCAGACATACCGTCATACCGCCTTTCTCGGTTTCCCATGATTGCATAAAGATGCTCTGTACAACAGGACCTTAAACCCATTTAACAGATGCATTCATCCAAAGCGACGCACAAATGGGGCTAACGGACAGTACAGCAGAAAATCAAGGATCGGATAGTTTGCATAGTTAGGGATTGTAAAGTCCCAACAGTATTTTGGCGGTTGGAGTCATGGAACGCTCTAGTGGAACTACATTGTGTAGACTTTTGCAGGTTCATTGTACTGGGGGCTGATGGCGTACTGATGTGTACTCTCTCTCTCTCTGTGTGTGTGTGTTGCAGGACTTGGTCCAGGCCATGACAGGCCTGTGTTACGACGGGCTGGAGGGCCTCATCTACCTGGTGCTGTTCTCCTTCGTCACAGCCCTGATGTTCAGCTCCATCATCTGCAGTGTGCCCCACACATGGCACGGCAAGAGGTGAGCCTCGCCCTCCGTCCCCCCGCCCGGCCCCCCGCCCGGCCCCCCGCCCAGACAGCACCAGGCCCGTAGGGGCGCCACGCCAGCCGACAGCTGGTCGAAAGACGTCAACAGAAAAGCAGGAGCCGTTATTTTCGAAAGCTCGGAGGTGACATCGGGGGTAGAGAGAGAGTGCCGATTTCACCGTAGCTTCCGCTTGCGCTCTTCACACGTTGGGAGGATGACTCAGAGGCGCTGGTGGAACAGCCTGTAGGCGCTCTGGCCCCGTGGTGTTTCTATGAAGCTGTTGTTAATCTGCCGATGACTGTGTCGAGCACAGCCAGTTTGGGCCATATTGTAGCTGTCAGAAGGCTGGAAGGCAGAAGTCCTCTCTGGGCCACAGCAACGGCGGCTCCAGCTGTTTCCCCCCCCCAAATCACTTCCTGTTATCCCTCTCCTGTATCGTGCCACGCTCGGTCGAGCGAGGCCACTGCGGCGCGAGCTGGAGGGCTTCTGGAGGGGTGGTGTTTGGGATCGGTCTCCTCTCTCGCTTTCCCCCGTGCTGTCAGAAAGGGTTAGGATGCCGTGGGAGAGAGCAGGAGAGAGACCTCCCCGCGCAGGGGCCTCGGGCTCGTCTGGGTGTGTGACCAGCACCGCTCTGAGACGGACCTGGGTTGCACTCAGCTAGACTCCCTGCTAACACAGCCCCAACCCGCTCTGAAACGCAGAGGAAGTCAGAGGAGGTTGGTATTACAGCGTCAGATGAATATTTGAGTGTTGGTGTGAGGATACCTCCCGAGAAGTGCTAGACGTGCTCCTTTTAGACGCGTAGGAGAGTCGCGTTTCACTGGTGTTGTTGGTCCGTCTCGTTCGTGTCGTCGGTTTGTTACCGATCATGGTCGCTTCGCTCTGTTGCTCATCTGATGTGTGCTTAGCTGCACAGGATGGAAATCAATGATGTCATCGTTTTGCACAGGGAAGTCCTCTGGATGACCACTAGGGGGAGACAGGCTCCACTGAGTTTTTGTGTGCCACTTTTGACTGTCTTTGTTTTATACCGAATTTCTCAAGCCTAGTGGTTTGGGTGCAATAACTCACTGAGCCTATAATGTCAAATATTTCATTTAGACCTTATTAAGCACTAAACACTGCTGTTACATGAAAGTCGGTGAGCCGGTGCCTCTGGTGCCAAAGTCAATTATTTTCATTCTCTTGTGGAAACAGAATCAATTACCATTTGATCAGAACCCTGTTTTATTCCTTCTACCTTACCAGACACAGAAGCTCACACATCAAAAAGGAGATAATTCCATCCGTTTTTCACCCACAGGGCACAGAAGAAATAGAATAGAAACGTGACCGCGAATGAATAGAAAACGTGACCGTGGTTTGGCTCGCTCCGTGCCACTTCCTCAGCGGCGGCAGGGAACAGGGCTCCCCCTGGTGGACAAGTCTCACGGTGCGGCCCACTTGTGTTTTCTCAGGGCCGAGGAGGAAAGCGAGGAGGAGTCCATGGCCCACGGAGGCCGTCAGAACCACGACAACCTGTACCGGGTGCACATGCCCAGCCTGTACAGCTGCGGCAGCAGCTACGGCAGCGAGACCAGCATCCCCGCCGCCACGCACACCGTCAGCAATGCCCCCGTCACCGAGTACATGTACGTCAGCACTAACATCTCACCTCCTCCCGTGGGGAGGAGACAGGCGGAGATGCGGGGCGCTCTGTTAGTGCCACCACCCAGTGCCTGAGATGGTGTTGACAGAGCGAGGCCAGTGCTGCGGAGAGAGGAATGCGAGAGACCATGTGACCAAGGCGCCGCGCTCCACCAGGGAGGGGGGGGGGGTAGGGGGGGGGGCGAGCCGTGCTCTCCCAGAGAGGGTTGAGTTCTGCCGGACAACTGCAGCTGTTCCCGTCCAGCTGTGGCTCCTTTGAAACCCAAGGACCTCAGCCTTATGAATGGACCTCTCGGGATTAGGGGAGAGGGCAGGGGAGGGGGTGGTAGCAACTCAGATTTGGGGGGGGGGGGGGGGCAGCCATGAATGGTGGGATCAGTGTTTTTGCATGAGCCCTCAAGGGTTTTTAGACACTCTCAGAAGAGAAGTGGATGTCGGGGTTTTGATGCGCTCATGCGGTGAGCAGCTCTGATCGTCTCTCGGTGAGGGGTGTGTTTGGAACGAGGACCACCTCCATCGCCTGACCTCACTTTCCCTGTTTGTTTTGACAGGACCCAGAATGCCAACTTCCAGAACCCCCGCTGTGAGAACACTCCCCTGATTGGGCGGGAGTCTCCTCCTCCCTCGGTAGGTTTCAACTCGACAGAGCACAGACTCAGTACACACTCTGATCCACCGATCTCCTCCCCTGAGGAGTCATATGTCAACCTCTCGTGAGGAAGGGGTCATGACTGACGCCGCGAGTCCAGCTTGGCTGTGCTAAACGCTATGTGTCGTTGGGAATCCGCTCCTGTATGTTTCGTGCGGTGTTATCTGTCAACAAGGCCAGGCGTAAACCTGGAATGTCTGCCAATGCGTCTTTCACGGACTCTTCTTTGTCTTTTTATCGTTGAGGAAGAGCACTGTCATTGTTTTACCTCAGAGTACAGACACTGTCCATTTTCTTTTCTTTCATTGTTTTGTTGAGTTTCACCTCACTATGGGTTGATAAGGAGCCGTCCTTCCTCTTGGAAACCTGCGTTCTATGACTGCTTGTTGTTCTCAAGTAAACAGTCGGCCATCTTAAACCAGACTTGTGTCTTTATTGTAGTGTTAGGTATGTTAGCCGGGTTCTTAGTATTCCTCGACGCAAAGTGATTGATGTGGAGAAAAGGATGTTTGATGAAATTCTATGTCAGCGCGCATAGAATTGGTATGACCGTTTGCAAGTCAAGTGTGGTTGCGTGGAAGCGCTAGGTAGCTGTAGAAGCGCTATTTAGCTGTAGAAGCGCTAGGTAGCTGTAGAAGCGCTAGGTAGCTGTAGAAGCGCTAGGTAGCTGTAGAAGCCCTAGGTAGCTGTAGAGGCGCTAGGTAGCTGTAGAAGCGCTAGGAAGCTGTAGAGGCGCTAGGTAGCTGTAGAGGCGCTAGGTAGCTGTAGAAGCCCTCGGTAGCTGTAGAAGCCCTAGGTAGCTGTAGAAGCGCTAGGTAGCTGTAGAAGCGCGAGGTAGCTGTAGAAGGGCTAGGTAGCTGTATAACAATAAGCAGGCAGGCTGCGTGTTGGACCTCAGTTCCTCCATGACCCAGTTCCTCTGTGCGTGGATCCTGTTCCATCCTCAGGCCCAACTTAGAGCCCCCCTTCCTCCCGCCCCCACCCCTTCCCCCCCTGCTCCCCACCCTCCCCTGGTGTCCGTGTGTCTGCCTGGACCTAGACGCTGCTCTGTGTATCTTCTCTATACTCTCTCTTGTCGTTGTGTTCTTCTCTGCCAAACCCACACAGTTGTATTTGACTGCCACGGACAGTCACGGCCATCACAGCTGGCAGTTAAAGCCCTCGGAGAGTTCAAGATCGTTTTGGTAACCTCGTCCGCTATGCTAACAGGTACAGAACATGCCCCACACCTCCACCTACTGGCTTGTGTAAACCCCTGAACCGACTCTGCTCCCCCCCTCCCTCCCTGCCTCCCACCCACCCACAGCAAACCAACGCTTCCTCCCAATTCCCCTTCTCTCTCTCGTTTGTCCCTGAAGCCCAGGCCAGCATGCTCTCCTCCCCCGTCCCCCCCTAGCACTGCAGATGTTTCAGCTGGAAGATGTAGTCTTGCCTTCTGCTCCATGATTACTGACTCTGTAAAGCCTTCAACCTCGCCACGGTTTTGGTGGTATCCATTTGTAATGAACATGCTCTCGAAAAGAGTGTAATATGCAAAAATAATACTCCAAAAGTTCTGGCGTGGATGGACATGGTAGCAGGTGACCTCTTTAGGTGGTCAGAGATTAGTTCTCGGGCCAGTTTGTACAGACCATTGTGTAGTTTGTGTGTTTACCAGGGCTAGCTCTGTCATGGGCCGATCGCTTTCCTCATCTCTTGGCTTTGAGAGTGTACTGTAGTCAGTCAGACGGTACTGTAGACCAGTTGGAGCGTGTCCACAACCCCTTAGTACGAGGCCTGTCATCAGTAATATGGAATCGGCAGCCTAAACTTTTACCGATCTGGATTATGATCTCTGGCAAGGAGTCCACACCACATATTGGCTAGTCGTGTTTTAGTGCTTTAGTGTTAGCGTTGTAGTCATTTTGCTCACATATCCTCTCACAGCACATGGACTGTAAATGCACGTGGGTTTGTGTGTGTGCTCCTCCCCTTGCAACAACTATATGGTGCTGTACACAGATGTGACTGGACAGCCAAGCCCAGTAGGTCTATGTCTGAAGACCAGGTTCATTCTTAGACCACTGGGACTGGATTGTATGTATTCCTAGCAAAATCCCAAACCAGGCCTGCATAGCACAGCACTAGGCATAACCATCATCAGTAATCATTTAATCATTACTGGTAAGTATTACATATTTTGTTTCATTGAAACATTTTAAGCCACTTTTATATACATCGAAGATTTTATTATTTTATACAATCCGACATTAGCCATCATTTGTTTTTCTTCCATTGTTAATCCAAAATTATGTTGGCTTGAGCATCATATTATTCTTCAAGTTGCATTTAAAGCCAACCTGAGGTGAGTAAAGTTTTCTAAAGATAATCATAGAACAAGTTGATCCTTACTGTCCACAACAGGCTGGCCAAATGACTGAGGGTGACTTGGATCGCAACACAGTGATGCAAGTGCCATGATCAAACTGGAACTGTATCCATCCTATGTACATTAGAAACATGCTAGCATACAGTATGTTGCAACTCGGCATGAATGACTGCCACCCTGAATGCACACTGCACTGCAAAGTTCAAGATTCAAAAGTCCTGTTGGAGCTTTTGAAACTAGCACTGCTTAATTTGACACCGTCCTAAAGGGGTGTGTTCCGTCTGTGGCGGCAGTCTAGCCGTGAGGAGCTTTTCCAGTCCTCACAGCTCGACTCTTGCTTTTGTCTGTGTGTTTTTCTGAGATTTAGTTTGCACTTGAACCTACGTGCATTAGGAACGTTTTAGTGTGTCGATATGGAACTGATATGACTCTGAACTTGATTCCATCGTGGGTCGTTAAAGCTCCTTTCTTGTTTTGTCTCAACAGTA
Organism: Hypomesus nipponensis; assembly: GCF_054491055.1. Taxonomy (NCBI): domain Eukaryota; kingdom Metazoa; phylum Chordata; class Actinopteri; order Osmeriformes; family Osmeridae; genus Hypomesus; species Hypomesus nipponensis. Next base: position 5,097,637 of record NC_140377.1, on the reverse strand, counting down.
CACTTCCAGCATGAGGGCAAAGTACCTGGCCAACAGCCGGCCTGACCCCAGCCGCCCTGACCCCAGCAACCCCTCCACACACTGAGACCCTGGGCAGCTTCAGCCACCCACAGACCAGCAACATGGAACCACTGGACCCCCCCCCCCCCTTTAAAACCCCGCCTTTGTGACATCACAGCATCCCTCCTCCAATCCACTGCCTAGATCTGCTTCTCTCTATACCACTGCCCCCCCCCCACCCTAACCCCCCCCACCAGCTTCAACCAGACAACCAAATCTGTCGTTTTTGTGTGTGAGTGATAGCAGAGTTGAAACAGAACATTTTCATGTACTGTAAATAGCGCTGTCGTCATAAGCGTGTTCAGATGACGGGCCTCCGCCTCAGACCTGAGCAGCTCGTCTCTCTGCGTGAGGCTGTCCTCTGACGTGAGGCTGGGAGACTGGCTGGCTACCATCACCGCCTGGCCTCCTAGCAAGGACATCCACTCTCTGGTGCTGGGAACAGTGAAGAAGCCTAATGGAATCTAGGTCTTCTTCCTCAGTACACAAACATTCATTTTGAACATTGTAACGTTGCATGTGTCACTATTCTTTATAACAACATCATTTTTTATTCTTCTTATCGTCTGCCAACTCTGGGGTCTTGTTCAGTTTGACATGGTTTGATCTTGTCAATGTTCATGCCTGCAAACCACTGTTTTGGATGCAGTGAAAGTAGTGAAGGAGACTACTCACTGGGTTTATTGTACGTACCCTGGACTCAAATTCCAATTAATGACCTGTTTTCTTTCCGAGTTGATTAATTCTGAGTCTTATTCAACAGACGGTGAACGTGTCATTTAAACTGCCATGGTTGAGATGATGACCATGGAAGTGCCCCTTAGATCAACTAGACTAGCACTGATTAGTATAGGTTGGGGTCAGATGAAATATGTTGCAAAGTACTGTACTCTTCTATTGCTGTGGGGATGGTGTAAGACAAAGCCTTACACAAAGCTAGGGAAAGGCCTAGGAACCTATTGTTCCCTATCACTTTAAAACCAACTGGAATAGTAAGGTAAGCTCCAAGCACTGTTCCTCAGGTGATGGTTGTACCGCAACAAAACTATCAGATGTGGTCTATCCGACCTCATCCAGTGTTTACGAAGCGTTCCGTGTGTTGACTGCTGCAGCATTGCGGTTCCTCACGTCCTCCTGGTCTCTGGAGGACCTGGGACACAGCCGGTAGAGTACCAGCCGGTAGAGTACCAGCCGGTAGAGTACCAGCCGGTAGAGTACCCGCTCGGTGACAACAACACGGCTATGAGTAGCCTCCTCCACTCTCTTGTATTGCATCGTGTCTGAATTGTACCATATCACTTGGATAATCCTTTCTACATCGCACACCGGTCTGTCATCTACCTTGACAGATGTTTGCTTGTCATCATGTTTTTGTCTTCAGTCAGTCTGACTGTATGTGGGACCACTAATCTTTTAGCATAGCAAAGCCTTACAGGGTTGTGACTTGTAGTGTCTGGGACCTCTTAACCCATGTACTAGTTAGATCTGTCCCTGTGGCGGTCTCTCCTCTGAGAGGCCTTTTACTGTTGCAGTTGTTACGCCACCATTCCACATGATTTACTGCATGGATTTTTAACTGGAGCGATTGCGGTGAAACTGGAGCTGGTTTGCAATTCTAGTGTCTGCTTTTGGATGATGTGAAGTGAAGAGAGAAGGTGGCCTCCATGGTGACTCACTGGCCCCCTGCTGAATACCACAAGCTGTCAGGACTGGGAACTTCCCTTCCAAGATTAATTTAGACACGGGGCTTATATGATGGACCAATTCCTCTCATTTCGAGACTTGTTTGTTTTTTGGGGGACAAAGGACACTTTCTTTATTTGAGTTTTTTTTTACCAATGGAAGCACAAACCTTTCTATATACGAGCGAGGTATGGTTCCTGATTACTTCGACGTTAAACCACAGACGAAGAGAAGAATAAGCTCGGTGTTTCTGTGGTGAGCCCATTTCTTGCCCTGTTGGAGATCAGTTGCTGTTCTGTTCTCCATTTGCCAGGTGTACCAGTTTTTCGGTGCGTTTGCCCGCCCAGACAATGTTCGTCTGGGAAATTCTCCTCTAAAGAAGATGACACGTGTCAGAGCTGTCCATAGGAGGCCCATGGAGAGTGGGTTCTAGCAGGCTTGAAGCAGAGGACGGTGATGCCAGACTGATTTTGACCACTTTTCTCCTGTGAGAGCGACGTGCTCTCAGGGGGGCGTTTCGTCTCCCTCCTCCTAAAGGATGACGACCCTTCATACGTGGAGTGATCTCTTGTTGTCTGTACTACTGCCGCTTCTCTTGGCTTCTCTTAGTCCTGTTTCGTGATCCGTACGAGAGGTGTGTTTTCAGACTGTGCCAATAACCAAACAACACCATACCTTTCACTAGATCTACTTTTTCAATGTCTTCACTTAGGCCTGTTTGTACAGTTCACAGCACTGGGTTGCCTGAGCAATCAAACGAGGAAATGAGCCCAACATTTTTTTTAAATGATACTTGTTTTATGCTCTGTGTAAAAGACCATTTATTATAGTGATGCAATTTACTGTTTTTTAGTAGTCATATTTTCTCTGTTAATACTGTTATGCAAGACCAATGTAGACTAAAACAAAAGGCGTTTTTGACTTTTCCTTTTTGCAATCACATTGCAATTACATTTTGCTTACGTTTTAAATACTTTTCATTGATTTGTCTTGAAGTTTCATTGCATCTTTTATTGCTTATAGACTTTCTAGCAAGCACAATGTTGTTTACTTTATGTGAATACAAGTAAATAGTTTTGGTCTTTCATTGCTTTGTTTTGATAAAATCTAATTATAGGTTTGCTCATTGTTTTTATATATATTATTTTTGGCAATAACTAAAATATTGTACATGTTAAACCTGTGGTTTTATTGAGCTTGAACTCATTGTTTTGAAATAAACCAATCTTAACTGTTGAAAACTTGTTTACATTTTCTTCTGAGTAGTTAATTCAAAGATTACTGTTATGGGGTAAGTACAGTGGACAGGGTTCAGAGGTATTTCAACAAGCGGGCTGCACAGTTAGCTGACGTGCTGCTGAGGAACACTAGGTAGCAGCACAGCTACACCGCTCTGCCCTACATGCTGCTCTTATCTATGCGGTCATCATGGTTGTGTAACTATAGATGACTGACAGCATTTTTGAAGATTACATTTTGTAATTGCACATTTTTACATATACTTTTACCGAAAAATCACTTTGCTTGGAGTCTGCTAGGACCTTAGGCTAGGATGGGTTCTGGAGGAGAAGGCTTGTGTTGTGTTTGACCTCACTGGGTTCACTGCAGGAGAGAGGTCAGTGTCACCATCAGGCCAGAAGTCTCATATTGTCTCGCTCTTGTGGACCGCCGGCCAGCTGCTGCTGCCAAGACTGGCCGTCTGCTCAAGGGAATTGGAAGGATGGGTTGGAGCATGACCCTGTCTTCCTTTGCACAACATAGCTGTGTGTTCATACAATATGGTATGCCATTCCATTATAACTACATAACATCTAAACCAATGAATATACCCTTTTAGATCCAATTGATATGGTCTCCTACATTTAGCAGACGCTCTTATCCAGAGTGACTTACAGTAAGTACAGGGACATTCTTCCAGAGGCAAGTAGGGTGAAGTGCCTTGCCCAAGGGTACAATATCATGCACCGAGAATCAAACTGGCCACCTTCAGATTACTAGCCCGATGCTCTACCCGCTCAGCCACCTGACTCCCTAGCTATCAGGTATAGTTAACTACTAAACAATTTAAACGTTTTTACTGTGGATAAACAGACTCCTGTTTCACCCAATGAGGCAGACAGGTTTTTATAAATGGACCGGACATGTATTCCGCAAAACAGGGTGCTAATACAATTTCACAGTCTTACTCCTGAGGAAATGAATTACTCCCCATTCTTGGTCTGAAGGAATGCATTGCTAATTCTTTGAGGTGGAAGGCTGAATAGCCGGGTGAGACGGTGCCAGGGCCCTCTGACCCCCAGCAGACACTTCCTGAGTCTGGCCGGGCACGCTGCCAAGCCCTGGTGCCATGGCCGGACCCTGGAGGACGCTGACCCTGGATTCTCTCTTGAATTCTAAGCAGCTGCATGACAGAAGAACAGAAGCTCCGGCGATGGAGGTTACTCGCTTGATCCATGAAAAGTGAGGGAGGAAATTGCAAATCAATGTCGGCGTGCGCTCACACCGCGGCTCCTCTTATCTTTCGTTCAGTCCGTCAGCGCGTGGTGACTGATTTCTTGAAGTGAGCAGTGAACGCAGGCTTGCGGTCGTCATTGTTTTCCAGGTCTTTGGAGACTCCTGCCAGGCACATTGTCCTGCAAGGCTTTTGTGTAAGGGGGGGGGGGGGGGGAAGGGGAGGGGGGGGGGGTGTCAAGGAGACAGGACATGTAGCTTGTCTCCTTTGTGGTAGGGCTCAAAGGAGAGGCAGCTGTATCCTGGGTGTGTGTCCGTGTTATTCACACCCCAGCAGCTCCTTTACTCACACCAGTCAGGGGGGGGAACACCCCCGCCCTCACCTATTTTCTTCTTTTTTTTTTTTTTACTTCATGGTTATATCGAAAACCAGTCATTTCAGAACAAGCATCCACATTGATGTGGGGCTGTTAACTTTTCCAGAGCCCCCCCCCCCCCCCCCCCATCTCCTCCCACAGTTCCTGCCTGCACTATTCAGACTTTTCACAATGATAGAAAGCACATCCCTTTTCTTTGCTCCAGTTAGGGGCTTCTTACATCCTTGGCAACCCAATGTCATGATCCACTGGTTGCTCACCACCTCCATGGTAACAGCGTGAAAGGTAGAACTCAGAGGCATTTCAAAAACCCAATCATGTTTCCACATTGCACATGTACAGTAACAGCGACCACTTAAATGGTAACTGGTATAAATCAATGTACTAGGTTAAACTGAATTGCGCAATGTGTTTATATTTTGATGCACATATGATGACGTGTCATTGCCAAGAGATTTGCATGGGTTTTGAACAGACTGTCAATTAAATACAGCACCTGTTTTGTGGATCAACATCTAGCAGACTGGCAAAAGTGAGGCCAAAAAAGCCATCATTTGCATATGCTTTGCATCCCATGAACTGACTTACGTCTCACTTGCCATTCTTTTTTTTAATGGAAACCAGTTTATCTGGAGGCAGTTTTGTGCACGTTAGCACCATAGGCCATCCAGGACACCTGTCAAAAGGTTTCCTCTCCCATAAATCCATGGCATATGAACCCTACAGCAATGATAGCATCCAGATACCGATCTCTACTGTAACTGGGCCTATTATTGAGGGGCCATGCAACACCAGCAGCATCTGGTGGAAGAATGAGAGGATGAATAAGATCACATGCTAGATACACAAATTAACTGAAGGTATTTGCAGAGTTTTCTTTTCACTATTACATTTACATTTAGCAGACGCTCTTATCCAGGGCGACTTACAGTAAGTACAGGGACATTCCCTGAGGCAAGTAGGGCAAAGTGCCTTGCCCAGGGACACAGCGTCATTTTGCACTGTCGGAATCGTACCGGCAACGTTCAGATAACTAGCCCGATTCCCTAACCGCTCAGCCACTTGACTCCTATTGGGAGTGCTTACTGTGATACAGGGCTGGAAAATGAAGAAGTTGAAGAGACATGTTCAGTTTAGATGAAGTGGACTGGTGCTCTCTCAAACTCGCTGTGGCACTTCTCCAAGACGAGAGATGTAAAAGCCAGGACAAAGCCTGAGCAAATATGGTAACACTGAAGTTCAACTCTCTATTGTTCCGATATATGATACCTGGATTATGCTAAACTCTCTCTTCTCAACCCCTTTAGAGCACATGTTGAGGATTAGGAGTTTCAGCCAGTTGCTGTGAAAGCTCCCACTGGGGCTGCAGGATTGTCTCGCCGCTGCTAATCCCACAGACAACATGGCCTGTTAATTGGAGACTGGCTGATATGGCAAGGAAAGCCATAGTGACAGCGTGCAAGTCACCGCCATCTCTGTAATCCCCCCGCGCTCTGTGGAATGTTCGTCTCTGGCAATCGGTCCTCGTTGGGAGCCGGCCATACCTCACCAGATTGTGCCGGGATTCATCTTCACTGAAAGTCTCTTAATCCCCACCACCTCCCTTCCTGCTCCATGCATTCCTTCAGCAGAGCATCATCATGTTACAGATACAGATACAGACACAGAGCTCCATTCAGGATTTTCAGGGCCTAAGATTGGTCAGGAAGCCCCTATTCTAGTTCCAGTGTGGAATTTGACACGTTTGAGCTAGCAGTGTGAAGTGAGGTGGACGAAGAAACACCTCGATGTTGGTTTTTCTTATCAGCAGGACACAGACCTGGTACATCACCAATCAGAAGAGTTTCCTTTGTCTGTGACAGCATGGAAACCCTTTCTATGGCCTGGAAGTTTCATCAGCGAATGGAAACAATGGCCTACCCTACCAGATAAAAACAACTGGAGGTTTTAGTTGAAATTTGTGCCTTAAAATTGCCTTTGGAAGAAATTTGTATATCTTTCATATGATTTAGATTTAGTTGATTCATGAACTCTTTTAGCATAACTTAATGTTTATGTTTTGGTGGCCCTATCATACACATCCTCAAGTAGGATCTTACCGCATGTATGACAGGAAGGACTGTCTGGGAAACGACTAAACATGCACTCTCTTGTCCCTCTGAAGTGGAGGAGAACCAGTCAAAACATATAAAAGCTCCAACTATGTGTGTGTTTAAAGTACTCATGAATTTATGTCAACTTCATGGGAGTTTGTACTGCTGACTGTCATTAAAAGGGTGGCAAGCAAGATACTTCATTATATATAACCACAAGTCTGGTAAGAATGGTCATTCCGTAGACAGCTGGAATCAAAGACTGGCAACGGTGTGAAAAAAAAAGGATGGTGATCATCACATTTGAAAAATGTTGGCTCCTTATGAAGTCTTTCTAGTTGGTCATTCGACACACAACAGCCCCCTGCAGTTTATACTACAACATGTCCTGCTGCTGTCTGGAGATAGTGACACAGGGCGGTTTACGTGGCGTGGCATCCTGTTGTTGCTCACTGATAACCATCTCACCAGTTAGATGTTTGACTGTTATCTGTCACCTGCTCCACATTTTCACACTTTTGTCTGTTGCTATTTCCTGTCGTAATTCAAAGTTTATTTCGATAAGATTTGTGTGGGAGGCTGATTATCTGAGCTGGGGGACTGTCACTGAAGCTTCTTAGCAGCTGAAACAAATTAGTAAAAAAAACATCGAAACCACAAACCATAATCATAGTTTTTGACTGGTAAGATGTTGTGGGAAAACTTACAGTCAGCAATGTGCCAGAAGTTTAGTCTGAAACACACACATCAGTCATCATAACCTTTTTATGTCCTGTTATGTTGTGGCATGTGTAGAGAAATGGCAACTTGCGTCCAAAATCTTTCTACAGACTTGAAATGGACGGGAAATGTTACACAGACCTGTTCAAACAATCCAAATGGAAACCTAATCCATGTCACTGACGACTGATGGTTTAGCGGTCTCAGTTTTTACTCAACCTGCAAACCAGAGGAAGAACAGTATTCCTCTTTGGCACTGCACCCATGGGAAAACGAATACAAGGTTTTAAGTATATAAACTCTTGAACAATTTTGTGGTAAGACACGGATGTACCCACATCATACCAGTGATACATTAGGATCAAGACCACTTTGATATCTTCTCATGGACAACAAAGGTTTTACATGCATGATAAACCATGAGTGTGTTGGGTAATGAGATCTAATCTGGCTTGGACTTGTCTGTGACTCAATCCAGACGAGTCTAGGATTTAACTGTCAGAGAGACAGATGTTCTGGATGACTGGGCCTAGTATCTCAGATAGGACCAAACTCAAGTGCAGTATCGTGGTCTATAGCACATACAGTACAGCCAATATCATCTTCCACTGGTCCTGTGTTTGTTAGTGTGTGTAAGAGTGTGGGTGTGGATGGGTGGGCATTTCCGTCAGACTAATGACATGTCACACAGAGATAACAACTTCAATTGAATGAGGATTGTTACACAAGCTATTTCTGTTGCATGCTGTGGTTCCTGACTATTTATTTTCTCTAACGATTTGCTATTGCAACAATGTCCTTTCCCATACCCAATGTTGTAGAATAATAAATACAGTCTGACTGAGCTGACGGTTTTAAGTGTGCGCTATTAGCATTACAATTTAGCTCCTGGACCCAGGCCAATATCTCAGCCTGCCTCATGTGGAGACTGTGTATGCCAAAATGCACTGTTGAAAGCATGAGGAGAGTAGTGGACACAAGTGTTTGGGCATTAGCATTTCTATTTAACCCCTTCTCTTCACACTGATGTTGAATGTGATGCATAGTGTTCTGTGGGATACCAATCTACTGTAAATGGCCATAATGTCAGTGTTTATGTAAATAGGATTACGTTCACTTATCCCATTTAAACCATGATGTTGTGGTAGATGAACTGCAATCTAAGATTACCATACCAAATGAATGATATTACAAAAAAATACAAAAAGGAAGTTTCTCAGTGGTTATGCAACTTTATTCAAAAGCTGAAGTTGGGGCACCACAGTGTTTCCTGTGATGATAATATCAGGAATAGAACATAATTCCTGAGAAGCAAATATTTGAATAGACTATTAAAACCATCCAGATACTGGAGGATAAATTACAGCAATTAGAACAGTTAAAACAAGTACAAAATCATGTCCAGGTCATCAAAAGCATGTTTAAACCACAAGGGGACGTGCATCTTTTTTACATTCTAAAAATAGTTATACCAAGACAGCATTTTAACAACAGCACAGTACAGAAATACTGCTTTATAATAGGGATATACAGTTGTACCCAATATGGGACAGAAACAGAGAGGTAACACTTCTCTGTGAAAACACTGCTATTGCTCTGGTAAGGTTCTCAACAAAGCAACCATTTACACTGTAGCGTGTACTGCAAGGAGATGAGTCAATTGACACTTGTGATTCTAAATAAGGCTGATTCTATTGGTTCTGTTGGTTTATCATTCAAGGTGGAGGAAGTCCAAATGGTTGCAGATCATTGAACTACTTTACCAGAGCAAGCGACAGCTTATTTGAAACCCAGCTGTGCAAAGAAAAAAAAACGAACAATTGAATCTACATGCAAATCAGCATTTGATTGTAACATTAATTCAATATCTCCACTATATATTAGTTTCCCTGATTGTATCAAATGCAAGGAATGTTTTTAAATACAATTAAATCTAGAGATATTGACATTTTTGGGGGGTTATACTGTTACATCAGTTGGCATGGACACAGCTGTGAAACATATCAGTGGTCATAAAATCTGTCATATCACTCATTTAAACTATCAAAAAGGGAAAAGTGCTTAATCCCGATATACTTCAGGTTAGATAACCTGACCTGAGGGTACATTCGGTAAACCAACTGCCAGCTCAAATCATAGTAGTAATAACACTGACATAACCATAACGAAAAGCACATTAATATCTTCATATTGGTAATTTTGTCCGGAGTCTTTTAAGGAAAATAATCAAAAGGAATACAACAAAAAAGTCACAATGAAAATGTTACTCCCCAATCTCTACAATCCTGAACATATGTGTTTACTCATACAGTCTATAAAATCCTGCATGGCTTTCAAGACTCTAAAAAAGAAATTGAACAAAAAGAACCAACAATTAATCATACAATTCTAATCATTTGTGTAAAGCTGGCAAAAGGCTTGATATATAAGTGTACATTCTATGAGAATTGCAAATACATTTACAAGCAACATTTACAACACAAAGCACAACTGATTGCCTGCAAAGCTCAATGCTGAAAGCTCCTTGCCCTCTGATTGGCTGGCTCCTCAGTCCGTATAACGGGACAGGAAGCTCAGTCACCAGACAGGAAGGAAGTGTCCCAAAGCGGGCCGCACAGCAGCCCAGTAAAACTAGAAAAGGCCGTGTGCCACTGCAGCAACAACACAGTGGCGCGACGGTCTAATACCAAACAATGGTCCCCATGAGCCTTTCAGATACCGAGGCATAATGGGGACGAGGATACGAAAGGAGCCGGTCACCCTAGTAGGCAACCTGGGTCGGGCACCAGGGAGTGTCAGGGTACAGCAAACAGTGCACTGACTTAAACCTGAAAGAAAACAGAGAAGAAGAAGAAGAAAGGTCAGATTCGCTGTTGGAAAGGTTGGCATGAGTTTTTGCTATCAAGCTATACACTGTTCCATACTCTGGAGCGCCATTGTGATCCTGTAAAATGATGTCATCTCTCACCTTGATGGGTCCTCTTCGACAGGAAATGCCCCTTTCATATTAATGATGTTCCTTTTGTTCTCAAACATTCCATAACTCAATGTAATCTGAAAGGGAGAGCAGAAAAAGCAATTCAGCACCATCGGTAAAAAAACGACAATGCTTCTTCAAAGTAAGGTCAAGGACACACACACACACACACACATCTACGAACGAAAACACACACACACCTGTTTGTGAAGTTCCGTTTTGGACACCTGTTGGAGGTTCTCGAGGTGCGAGTGGAACAGGCTGCTGCGGGTGAGAGGAACCCCCAGCACAGACTCGATGATGTAGCCGATGGTGCAGTCGTCCGGCAGACGGATCTTCTCTGCAGTGTTCATGAAGTGACCACCACTGAGCACATGAGAGCGCACGGTCAATGTCTAACACACAAGGGCTTTTTTACGACTATTGTAGCAGATTTACAAGTTTGTTATCTTACCTCGCCCAAGGGCTCATTTTCAAAGCCAGGCCCCGACTCACACAGAAGCCAGCTCCTCCAGTGGCAAACCAGAAGTTGACGGGTCTCTGAAAGAAAGGATAAAAATGAAGAGCGCGTTAGGATATTGTCATTGACTCAGTGGACACATTTTAAAGGACGTCTGCGACAAGTTTAGAGAAGACCACGAGCAAGGAGCTTTATCTACACACCATCTTGTTTTCCCCCAGCCTTTCCGTGGCCTCAATGGGCCTGTCCAAGCTGGGCTTGCCGATGTACATATCCTGGGTGTGTGGGTACTGTGACAGCAGCTTCACCAGTGTCCGAACGTTCACATAGTTGTCATCATCCACATGACAGAACCACCTAAAAAGACAATCATTTTGTTATAGCCTAATATCAAAAGTACATTCAGTACACATTCATATCATGAATGTATAAAAAGAATGAATGTATAAAAAGGACCGTGTAAAGCAATGGGAAACTGCCATATAACTATCACACTGCAGTGAAACGAAAATGAAAATTAATGTATGTGTGCATTGTTTCTGCATGAAATGAAAAACACTTACTTTTTCCCAGACTCTATGAACTTGTCATACTCCACGGCCATCTTACAAGACAGAGCCTGGCGACTGTGAGCTGCAGAACAGTTGGTGTTGATGGCATGGCTCCCTGTGGCAACGATGAAAGGAGATGATAAGTTTCAAAGGACCACCTTTACTAGCTAGTGTTGGATGAAAATAATCTCTTCAACACAACTTAAAAACCATCTGCAGCTAGAACTACAAACCCCAGGAGCTCAGAGTGGAGAATTCCACGGGGATAATAAGCTTTAGCTCCATTTAAAATCTAGACCTTTTACAATAAACACATCTTTTGAATATTAAACTCACCAATTTTCTTCTTTAGCTCTTCATCCTCTCCATCGGTGAAGATGTAAGTCTGTCAAAAAAAAAGAAGAAAAACGGCATGAGTTCACTTTGTTGTAAAATCCGTGAAGTGGATGAAGTGGTCACACTATAAACTAAAACTCTCTTTGTAATATTCTCTACTGTGTCTGAGGTCCTTGTTCCCCTCAACATCCAATTCATGGTTATTAGCATCCATCAGCAGTCTTTTATGCAGTGGAAAACACAGTGGGTTAAACAAGCGCTGCTCTGAAAAAGGCCTCTTGTCCCTGTTTTCACCCTCTCCATGGCAACTGTGTGGCCCTCCAAAGCATCCTAGACATAGAACAAAGGAGGAGGCAGACTATAACCCCCCCCCCCTCTCCTTCCACCAGGCACCCCGACCCCCCCCCCCCCCCCCACCAACTTGCCCCCCCCCCCTTGCTTAAGCACAGTTCTAGATAACTGTAAATGTTATAGGCATGTGGACCATCAACAACAGCTTCTGAGCCCTCTTTCATTTCTTTTTCCGGACAGCATCAACAAGCGCTTCAGCTGTCAAGCTCAACTGAAACCCTGCAGGCTCTTGTTTTGTGTAACAACAAAAGGTGTCCCCAGTGGCACACTTTAAAGAGCAGGCTTGGATTAGCAGCTCCTGTCTGGCAGGTGGGGCTGAGCAGGTGCTAGGCGTGAAGCCCCAGACAGAGGTATGCTGATGACAAGAGCCCCTGGTCCCGGCGTTGCTTCTGCCGTTACACTGTTTGCTCTCCACTTCAGGTGAGCCAGCACCTGCCGCGCACCGCTCCGCCTTATCTACGGCGCCACGTGTCTGAACAGGCCAACCCCCAACAAGCTTGCTCGGGAAAACTTTATGACGGCAAACCCACCCTCCCAGTCATTGATTGTCCCAATGTTGACGCAACGGCTTGTTTTGATCCGTATCTGAACGGCCGCCCTGTGTTCATGCCGGGATGGAAAGCACAAAGACGTTTGTTTTCTTCACGCTGCCCCGCTCTCCCCTCCGTTGCTCGCCAAGGCCAGGCTGATAGGTTAGCGGAACAAACTCTGAGCAGATGTGGTACAATGTACAGGGCCCTGGGTTTGTGTTTGTTTAAGAAAGAGTAGTGGTTTCACTGTGGAGGAGATCAGAGTCTGGCGCTGTTTGCTTTAAACCTCGCTGAATGGACAGCCTAATCACTACGGCAGCTGCCAGGGCCTCCAGCCCGGGCACTGACAGAAAAGAGGGCAGGAGAGGGGGGGAAGGGGGGAGGCGGGGGGGGGGGGTTCTCACTGCTGATTGGTAAATCAAAATCTGTGTGTGGTCATTCACCCCCACTTCACCCCCTACCCCTTCACTCTCTCTCCTCCCCCCTCATACTCTGCCTGGCCCCTCTCCTACTGAACAATGCTGTGTGTTTTCATGCTGGGTAAAGTCTCCACTGGGTAAATTCTAAATATGTTTGCCGTCATTTGCATACAGCTGCAGCGGTTAACTAAAGGAAAGTCTCTGAGGGCAAATCTTTTGTTCTTTGTCTCTTCCACTTAACTGAAACATTAAAGAATGCAGTTACTCACATGGAATCCTAATTCCATCTCTGTGTCACAAAGAACTAGTCTGCTGTCGAGGAGAAGAGATGATTTTTCAATGCCGTCTGTCTGAGGCACAGTTTGGAAAGGTTAGTGGTGGTGTGAGCGATTTGAGGGGGGGTGTGAGGAGGATGAGGGGGGGAGAAAGGGGGAAGAGAGGGGCAGAGTGCTCTCCTCACCACAGGAAGGCCTGGCACAGCCCTCTCTCAGAGCAGAGCACAGCAGAGCGTGGTGCCTGGCTGGCTGTCTCCGGCTCCCCGGGAAGGAAGGGCACAGTGCTCCCCTCCCTCAGTCAACAACCGCCCACCGCCTAGCCTGCTCCCACCCAAGCACACACACACGCACGCACACACATCATCTCACTCTCTCCCTCCCTCCTCACTGAGCTCAGCTCAGCTCAGTGCCACTGGGGGTTAGAGTATAGGACACCAGACCACCTACTGACCAGTAATGTCCCTCTCTCTGACCAGAAGAACACAGGGTCCATGAACTCTAAAGTGGAGCCAAGTCTTTCTCCAACTGCCAGTCTTGCAGATGCTCTCGTTGTGGGTCCAGTGGATAATGAATGTAATCTCCATTAAGGACGGAATGGACACCAAACAACAAAGCTGTTATCAGCAGCTGTCTGGATACAACTCCAGTCAGTTTAAGTGCTGATGAACAGGGTAATGTGCAGTTTACCAGGATTTAAATCTGTATTAAAGCAATTTGTAATTTTAGGTTTCAGAGTGCCCTACTGCAGGGGCGTGATATAGTCCACTCATTGTTTGGAAGCCTACCCACTAGGGAAGCTACATTGTTTCAGGGGGGAAATATGGTGAAACAGCGGAAACTAGGACATAGTATATGAACAATACTTCTATAGTAACACGATGTAGACAAGAGCACACAATAGAAAAGTACTAAATCAAACACCAAAAACTCATAAACAGTTCATTCACGTCCTGTAATTTTTAGATGATAAAATAATTGTGTTTATTCTTGTGATGTACATAATAATCAGATTGATTCTATGGTGCTTCATTTACCAGAAAAGGGTACTACATTTAGTTCAACACAGTAATTACAGATTGGGTCTTCTATCAGTGTGTAAACAGCAACTACTCTGTGAAAACAGTATTCAGTCACATCTGAGCTGGACAAGAATAAACAAGATAGTCTGTTTCTGAAACCAATTCTTAGGACCTGGACTACATGCACAGCAGTCACCAGTCTCATTTGACCTTCATAGGATGAACATTTTAAATTGTGCTTTAGGTCCAATGATTACCCATCAACCTTGAGATACAAACATAAGCTGCCATACACAGGTGTTGGTCAGCTAAATCAGTCAATCCAACCATAGAACAGAGCAGGTCCTCATGTACATGGTGGGAATGTAGAGCTTCGTATGACTGGCATTAGGGACATCCTTTGTTCCCAAACTCCTGACCACCTGGCAGCCTTCCCCCAGGAACTCCCTCTTGTATTGTGGGCTCAGCCTATCCATTATGCCTGCCCGGCCTCCCGCCAGCTGTCTGCCTAAGCCCTGCTGTTAACTCTCAGGGCTGGGTTAACTTATTTCATCCACTACCGTAGGCACCATCAATGACTATGTACACTGCTACTCCAAAGATGAACATCAGAGCCAGTTTGGAGTATGAACTCAGAGTGATGGTGTGTGTTTGTGTGTGTGTAGGAGGCGGTGGGGGGGGGGGGGGGGCTCGTATCTTATCATGTGAGACAAACTAGTGCTGACCATTGTCATATGCTTGGAGCAGTATTCGAGTACCAACTAAACTCACCCCACCTCCTCCTTATACAGAGAAAGGATAGCCTGTTGCTCTTGACTACACAGGCAATACCAAACCAAGAGAACAGTGGTGTCCCGGCAGTGGATGGAATCCAGAACCTCAAAGAAATGCGGCTAAAGAATGTGTGATTATGCCCGAGGCAAATTTAACTGACTTTTGGAAAACTATGCGTGACAACTCTGGATGCTGGATTAAAATCACTTTGACTAGCGTCTGTTTCCTCTTGACTATGCCCCTGAGTGCTTTTGTGCGCAGGGTAAAAGAGCTTGGTTCTCAAGGCTGCATTTTCATACTCAGCGTGCTACTCCCGGCACAAACTTCCCCTATAGATGCACCCCTTTGTCCCAGACATCCCCTTAACGAAGCCCCCGTTTTTCCCATCCTTGGCTGGCTTGACCCAGACTCGGCTCCCACGTTCCCATGGAGAGAGGGAGACAAGGGGCTGAGAAAGCCTTTCTTTGCCCTTCAGAAAGACGCTTTGTTAGCCCTGGAAGGGGGACAGCACTGGAGCCGCTGCTGGGAGGCATCCATTGCACCCAGGCATTCACAGGGACACCCAAAGAGGGGGATAATGGAGACAGGGGTAAGGGGAGGGAGGGGGGGGGGCAGAGCCCGTAGGACTGCTCCTTGGGTTCTAAGGAGCATCACTCAAGGCCAAATAAAAAGTGACAGTGTCTAAGAAACATCATCGAGACAGACTGTCATTCGGGTAACTTTGTGTCACATAGCAACCAGGTATCATCAGCGTGTGGACTGGGCAACCTGGGCCAACTACAACCGAATAGCAACACCTGGAGCCTTATACACTTGTTAGACTTGTCCTTTTTGGAGTGATCATCTTCATCTAATTACTTCCTTTTCATATTTATTTTGAGTTATCGCGTTACATGTATGAATACATTATAGGAAAGTGGCCATTATTGTCCCATAATGTTACCATGACCACCTATAAGTCAGTTGTGTGTCATGTAAATTGCACTTTGTCAAAAACGTCGTTTTGCTCACCTGCTGCACGTTTCTGGAGACCCAAGTATCCAGGAGAAGGTTCAGTCGAGACTGGTGAAACTTCTTTGTAGTCTTGACAGCAATGAAGATGTCTTCTGCGCTGATGTCCTCAGCGGGAGTTGCGTCTGTCGCTGAACCAGCTGACAATGTAGGATTCTCCGCTTCTCTCCGTCCACGAGATAACTTGGAAAAGTACGCGGAGAATCCTTTCTTTGCCTGTGAGTCAGTCTTGTCTCGATTCTCATCCTCTTGGACTACGTCTGAATCCGTAGCAAAACTGTCAAGACTTTGGAGTGAGCGCGTCCCAATCTCTTTCAAATCTGGCTCATCATTTACCTGAACTCTGTGGTGCTGCGCGGCAACCAGGACCAACAGCAGGCACATGAAACCTGCACTTGCTAAAGAGATGGCCGTTTTCTTCCCATAACTTTTCAACATGTTTGAAATATAATAATTACCATATATATTGGTATGAATATATAAAAAAAAAATCAAAAGTCCATATGGTATTTGAAAACTGAACTAATACTTATATAGTGTTCACGTTGGTCTGCATTTCTGAATAGTACGGCAACAATTGATGAGAGACTTACTTATAACCTCTCCCAAATCAGGCCACGCCTCAGGGGCGGGGTTTTGCTTCACAGACTCACAGTTTATGTCGAACATGGGCGGGATTTAATCGGAGGAACGCCTTTGATTGTGAGAGGTTTTGTGCGTGCCCTTAAATTGTGTGTGTGTGTGTGTGTGTGTGCGCGTGTGTGCGTGTGTATGTGTGTGTGTTAAAATATTTTAGATTAAGGATAGGCCTTGAATGTCTTATCAGCAAGCAGTCAGTGCTACCATAGATAAAAAGACTAAACATATTTACTTATAAAACGGTGAAGCAGGTAAATATAGTCGCTGTGCACCTGGCTAAATGTTTGCAGTCAAACTAACGTGGCAGCTTGTTTGTGGAGATTTGCAGAGGTGTAGTCCACAGCAGGACACAATAGTTAATGGAAGTATTATCCTTTATTTTAACAGAAAAGTAAACGTGCACGTTGCTGAATAATTCAAGTTTGGTTGTAGACTGAATAAAAGAAAATAATAATACATTTAGTGATTTAGCAGACGCTCTTAATACAATATGAGTAAAGTTATGTTACTTTGTCCAAGTGTGGACAGCTTGTTCACAGCAAGGCACTCCATTCTTATACTCTATTCTTCTACATTGACCTTGAGAAGTGCTTTAAACAGTTGGCCATTCCTCAGCACTTGTTATTCAAATTCAGTTTCTTACAGCTATGGACCTTCTGGTGACGAGTTCCTGACCCGGGCATGACGTGAGTTCCAGCAGGTCACCACGCAGCTGGCTGAGACAGCAGGTCTGGATACCAAGTCCACTCCCAAATACCCCACTGCTGGAGGGTCTACTGGTCGCAGCCCATAGCCTGTGTTTTGATTCAAACTTTGTCATCAAAACACACATCATGTAATTTGATGTTTATTGTGCCATAGCTGGAGATGAACATCAGTACGTACAACAAAAGCACCACTTGAGGGATGTAATTTTATCACAGTGAGTATGTAAATCCTTATAAAATGTAACTCCTGGGGCAAAAGAAAACTCAAAAACTGACTTCTGGTCATAAAACAAAGGCATGCAACAGAGAAGTTGTCTGTTAACTTAGTATTGTTCATATAGACAAGGCCTATTGTGCATCTTTTGAAACTACCCAGAAAAAGGCAGCCAAAAGCAGTATAAGAAACCTGGCCGAGGGGGTTGGCTCCTTGGCCCCTTCTCTCCTGGGATCAACAGGCTCTTTCTCCTGCCCTTTGCAAGGGGATTCGTCTCACCTCTGAAAGGTTTTAGGTTCAGACCACTCCTTGGACTGCTGGAACAATGTCAGTTGTTAAGACGGGTGAAATATACAAACTAAATGTATTTCTTCTAAAGCCTCTTTCACTCCTGTCTTCCCTCCACTGACGGCAACAAAAGAAAGAGAAAAGAAACTCCTTTCCCACTTAAAACGACCCTGCACCGCCTCCTCGTCCGAGGCCGCCCTAACGATGTTACCGCTGAATTCCTGTGAAATGAAATCCCCTTTCTTCTGAGGATCCCACTTCCTCAGTGGAGGACCCACAGACCATCCAATACGCAGCAGAGCTTGATTTCACCGTGAGCTTGTCAACATCTCTGAGGATCTGAGCAGGCCTGGGGCCCTCAGAGAGCTGGCTATGATTAAAGGGATGCTATTTATAGGTCTCACTGTTTGACTGATGCACAATAACGAGGTAAAGTACCCCTGTCTGTTCCAGGACTCGTATGGGTAATCACATCCATACAGGATGGCAAGTCTGCGGGTGTTTTTTTATTTTTTTGAAAAAGATATTGTTGCTGTTCTGTCCAGAATATTGGTTCATAGTACATCATAAACACACCACAGAGATATACAAACCTTTTTATAAACTGTGCTGAAAGCTTAAGCACTCACAGCTGAAACTAGAATCAATGTGTTCAAATACGCGTAAACATCAGTTATGGGTTGCAGACACAGGAAGCATCTGTACCTGATAAAAAACCTTTTTGAGTCTGCTGAAACTTGGTGATGCATCGGTTTTTGGATGTGTTACCAATAGGCAGGGAACATGGGTTAATGTATTGCAGTGTCTGCATCAAAGATTCTCAAATGTAATCCGTTACTTGTCTCTCTCTCTTTTTTCTCTCAATCTCTCACTCTATCTCTGTCACTCTCAACCCCCCCCCCCCCCCCCACCTCCACCACCCACACACTGTTGCTAATTTATGGCTTACTTCAGCTTATTTTTGTCCTAGTTGAGAAGTTTAATTCAAACATGTGGAAACCTTATCTACGGATGGGAGGGTCGATATAGGAAAACATACTCTGTTTATTTGTATCCCCATTCTGCAGACATAGTCCTGCAGAGAGCATCCTCTAATGTTGCACAGAGAGCAGGGAAACTGAGACCCACTTCTAAAGAGCCGCCAGTCTCCTGGCTCTCACTTCTGGTGTGACCTGTAATCCTATCAGAGCTTGTGTGTCCATGCTGGGAGGGTAAACAGAACCAATGGCTTCTCCCTCTGCCCCCCTCTGTGATCCACTGTTTCTCAGGCCCACACAGAGCAGCCCACACTGAGAAACAGACAGTGTTGTGAGCCGACATAATGCTCACAACATATCACATATAGCAATGTAAACTTCTGCAGTCAAACACTTATGAATTAATACAGGCTTGTCTGAATACCTTTGAGGTTTTTTTTTTCTTTCTCTTCATCTTCTCTCTTCTCTTCTTTTTCTCTTTTCCATTGTAACCCTTGCATGGCAGACAGGATGTAACAGTTCGTGCAATAAAACTGTGTTCCTATCAAACGTTTATTCCAATGCACAGTCATTTAAAAAAATTACAGATACAAATTTGGTTGTTGTATATGTCATCAGTGGTTGCCATTTGTAGATGCTAGCTAAAGTGCATGGCGTCATGTTCCACACTGGCTTGCCTGGACATGTTGAGCTCACTATACTTTTCCATTAGGCCTGGATAAAATACTGTTGTACACGCTGTCTGTTTGTGGCCCTCAACACCAAGTGTGGCTCATTGTAATTAAGAGAGGGCTGGAGTTTCCCCAGAAGTACATTTTCCGTTGTTTTGCTGATTTCGGAGATTCCCTTGCTCTGTAAGTTACAACTGTCAAAATGTGAGAAATCTGAGGCAGAGCCAAAGTACCATGACTGGAGATACGTTAGCCTCCAGTTAGATGACTCATAGCAGACCTGTTGTAAGTCATTTGGAAGTGTGATGAACACAATGGAGAGAGGCTAACATTATCCAGTTATGTTTGTATTCATATTGTTTTATGTTGATGCAGTCTGTTTATCCGTTAACATGAGCACTTGTGATAATTGTTGACCGTCCTGATTCCTAGTTATTCAGTGGAGAGTCAGTAATGTGAGATTTAACTGGGTGAGTGCTGCAAATAGCAGGGTCTGGAAACAAGAACTCTCTGTTAGAATGAATGGCCATTCTTCAACCTGTCTTTTGTTCCCATACTACCTTGTTGAGAAACACAACAGGGGATTCCTTGAATAATGAAACGTGTCTTTGTGACGACTGGATTCCATTCAGTTCTTAGACATTACTGTCTTCGGTCATCAGGTCTATTCTCCTTCAAACAGCCCAGTGCATGCCTTTGGGGAACTAGAGTCAGCAGTTACATTTTTGGACAAAGGGGATGTTTGGAGTTTTCGTTTCTTTGGTTTTGAGCGGCGGTTTGTTTTCCCTCATTGGGGTCGAGTCTTCTCTCTCTCTGATGTTTTACAGCCAGCAAGCACTGTGTGTTGTGATCTTGTGGTGCCTTGCTGCAGTGGAATTTAGTTGGCATGTACGAGCCCAGTTTAACCACACTGCAATATCTTTAATGTCATAAACATAAAGCACAAGTGGCTTAATGAAACTGTAGGCATAGGGACTTCTTGCTTTTCATCTCTTCAGAAAAAAACATTAATTTGGATAAGTATTCCATGTCATCATGAGTTTCAAAGTCCTTGCCACTTCTGAACAACAGATCTCTATTGAAAACAGGAAACTGGAGATGACATCATGGGTGGGGGTAATGTCCTGTTTAAAGTGGTCACTGTTTTCATTCACAGTGATAATTAGTGTCTCTCCTTCTCTTCTCCTCTCCCATAACTGTGGAGTCTGCTTCTCCATTTGCATAACAGATTCCTTTATTCTGCCCCTGCCCTACTTCCACTCTTTGAGCTTAACGCTTCCCATAACTTCTCCTTTGTCTAACTCCATGTCTTCCTGGGAACTTCCGATGATTGACATGTTCCTTTGGGAGGAGCGAGGTCTACCCGTTTCAAACTGATGTGGTTGATAGACAAGATGGACGCGGTCAATGTAACTGCCTTCAGATGAATTGCACTGTGCATTGAATAATGGATGTTTAGGATGTTGTGTAAGCTTTTGCAATTGATGTTTTTTTTCCATGCTCTCACTAGTGCTACAGGGTGTTCATTGTGCTTGTAATGTGGAGTCTGGAGGATTGCAGGGACCTGATCTGCTGGTGTATTATGGTGCAAGAATGGAGCCCTGGGAACTGATACAGTGCAAATGACAGGGCACGCCAATGTGTGAGAATCTCACGGAACTACTCAGAATGCTGAGCTGGGAGAGAGTCTGATGGGAAACTGCTGATGTCAGAGTCAGGGAGTGTTATGTGGGTGTTGTGTGCATTGTGTGAATCACTTCAATCTTTTGGAGAAATGGTAGCAATTACAGAAATATTGGTTTAGTATTAACAGCTCATGTTATGACAATGATGTGGTTTTGCTCAGACTTCCCAGTTAGGCTTCCATCTCCCCTGTCTCTTTCTCTCCCGAGTTGGGAAATGAAACTTATCTTCCCAGTAGTTTCCATTCAACCTCAGGTAAAAAAAAAAAAAGAAGAAAAAAAGAAAAAGTTCTCCCTAGAGCCTTACACTTCAGAGTGCCTGATACCTGATATGTTTTGAAATGACCAACTTTATGTGACCCCCTCACTTCCCTGCCCTCAGGCACGGAGGAGCCTGAGGAGGAGGCCTGTGGTAAACATTCCCTGGTCAACAGAGGCCCCTGGCCAGGCCTAATGTGTCTGATACTGGGGGCCTCCTTCATGACAAAGCTTCATCATAACATGACATCATCATGTCCCTCGTACACCACAGAGAATAATACCAGATGGACCAGGATTTCAGGGTCAATTACCATCACACTCGCTAAAATCAAGCCCGTGTTACGTTACTGTAACGTGACAAAAAGAAATAAAAGAACCTCAGAAGAATTCTCATAAATCTCTCAGAAAAGAGTTAACTGTCTCCAAACTATTTTGTATTGTGGAGGCATTGTTCCGCTGCCACTGTTGTTGTTGTTGCCGATGGATGTTGTTTATGTTGTTTTGGAATGTTTTCCCTGTTCATTTTCCATAATTTTATTGTCTTTGTCAGAGATACAAGCTGTCTCTAAATGGTAACCTCATGTCATCAGTCATCAGATCTCTGCAGAGTAGCATCCCTCTGTCGTTTCCCAAGGTTTAAAAGAGAGGGAGGCTGGAGAGGGAGCAGGACTTCATGTAAAGCACCATGGGAGGCCAGTGGAATTACACCCCTACAATGTAAAGCAGATGTGATTATGAGCTTGTTCAATTACTTTACTGCCATGTGAAAACCAGGGCCAAACAGCACAAAGAGGACGAGCTAATTACCAAAGACAAGGCTGCTGTTTCCTGTTGACTGGCTATGACTAAAATTAAATCTACCATCATCTGTCTCACCGCCATACAAGGAAACCAGTTCCAGTCAAACTTCTTGTTGCCCGGTGTCTTGAATTGATCATAAAATGACACCACAGCAAATTGTTTATGAAGGCATGGTTCTCATGCATGTATACAGTATAGACTGTATGCGGACATTATTAATTATAATTTAGATGACAATCTCCATGAACACATGAGGATATTGTGTGGTGTAAACAAAGCTGCAGACAGGACCTGTGTGACTGGTTGCCACATGGTCGGCTACACACACAGCAAGCCACCTGCCAGGAAGAGACTTCTGACTATCAGCAGCAGTGAATTATAATGAGGCCTGCACAGACACAGGCACACACACATGCACACACATATACACACACACACACACACACACACACACATATACACGTATACACATATACACACACACACAGCCTTCTGCTCCCCAGACAAGCCAACCTGGTCAGCTGAGGGGAAGCCTTCTGCTCTATTTGGTGCTGAGCGCTTCATGCTTGGCCTGGGCCCAGATCTCCAGTGAGGGAACACAAGAGCAAGCCCCGTGTCTCCATCCCACAGAGCTCCTGTTTAAACCTGGGGCTGGGTCGAACTGAGCACATCCTCTCATTTTAAGTGGATTAGAAGAGGCCTTGTTTAACTGTCGGACTGTGCCACGTAAAGTGGGGGATTTAAGCAGGAATGTCTCCCCATAGAGGCAAGTAGGAACTTATTATCAGTGTGATTAATAAAGAGGGTTTGTACAGAGACAAAACGACTAAACTGAGCCATTGGGGTTCCACATTCTGCCCTAGCCAACCCCTGTAAGGTTCAGCCTTGTTTGACTGTTGTACCCTCCGTGGGAAACTGTAGCATTACTGCAGGTTACAAGCCTTCTTATTTCCCACGGGGAGCATCAGTGAGAAGCAGGTTAGGTTTAGAACCCTACTGCAAATTATATATGGTCCATTATACGATGGGATAGAAGGTATCAAGTTTCCTGTTTATGTAGATCACATGACAGGTTCACGTTCAGTCTGGCCCTCCAAGAGAGCACAATTTTCTCACGGTTACTGTGCAGTTTTAGTAACCATAGCGCTCTATAAAAGACAACTGCTTTTATAACACTCCAGCATTGCATGCATGTCTACGAGCATTCCTCTTGGTGATCTGATTTCAGATACTGCCTTGGGTTGGGTTGGGCTGGAGTGCCAGACTGAAGTCATTGCGTGGGGACAGCAGTGGAGACAGATCAGATGGAGGGATGTCGGGTCCTTTTATGAGGCGCTGTGCTCTGCTAGTCTGTGGAGAGGAGTGGCAGGTGCTCCTCCCTGCCGCGCTCTTCTATTAATCTCCTTCAGAAGGCAGCAACCTCTTACCCCTCAGAGTTCTCCATGCGGGCGCCACACTAATCACACTGTTTAAACAAGAGGCCGTCTTTGGCCCGGCCGTCCGACTGCCACAGACGGGAATGAGATGGGCCTGGGCACAAACACCCCAGCCCAAGCTTGAGGTCCCAGCTTCAGTACCCAGCCCCCTGGTCCCAGCCCCTGGGTCCCAGCCCCTGCCCCAGCCTCAGACTCACCTTCCAGTATCCAATCTTCAACTTGGACCTCAATCCCACCCACATAATCTATTGTGTGCATATACGCATGTGTTTTATTATCTAAGCATGTTGTAGTTCTTGTTGTGGTTTCTAGATTGAATGCAGTCAGCTGCACATGAAAAAGACAGGGAGAGACAGTTCCACCTGTCTCTGTCTTTTGCTCTTTTCATCGAACATCTGTGCGCCTGTGACGTACTGACGTTGGGAGGGAATGACTGCTGAATCTCTCTATTCCTGAAGCAAGACAAACACATGCACACACACGCGCGCGCACACACACTCCCACACCATGACTTTTGTTTTGTCCCCTCAAGTTGTGACCGGGGCTGTCATGTGATCTCACGACAGTGCTTCAGTTGAAGGCACCCCGGTATCATGAACCTCCACAGAGCCATTCAGCAGGCCAGGCTGCACTCGCTTACTGGCCCTTTCCCACAACCCCCGGGCACCTTGGAGGAAGTCATCCATGGCTAACTGGGCTCCTTAATCAAAGGCTGAATGTAGAAGTTGTCCCGGAGGTTGGCCGATGCAAGTGCGGCATTAGCAAAGCACATGCTCTCCTTTCATAGAGAAACAATGCTGCTCATTGTGTGGGGTTAGAGCTGTCCATTCAAATTTAAGGGAGGTCTCTCCGGCAAATGGACAATGCAGAGGGGATATCTTTGCCCCCACAATATAACAGTGCGCTTTCGGGAGCCCTCAGCATCAGGAATTTTCGATGTAATTCCCTTTTTAATTAACACTTTTTACATCAGTGCATTTCTTTAGGGCTCTTGTTTTCCATGAGATATTGTCAAGATGAGATAACAAATCAAGCTGTAAACGGGAACAGAATGCTACTGCAGGTGACATTTGAAATTAAGACAATTTTGCTCATAAATCCAAAAAACGATGTTATTAAATCTTTGATTTGAAAAGGATGTCCTCTACTGTCTTGTTTTGACAAGATGAATTCTGCTTGATTCCAGCCGACAAAACAAACTTAGGGGTGCCTCTTTTCCAGATGTCACAACAGCAGCTTCCCTGACTAATGGATGAGAAACAGGACCCTGAGATTCATCTAAGAAAACAGGACCCTGAGATTCATCTGAGAGACACTGTAACTCTAGAACTGTCAGAACCTTATATGCTGCCAGACAATTCAGGGTGTCCAACTGTGATAAAAAAAATACAAATACAAATGATGTTAAAAAGGTACTTGTGTTAGTTGTTTGTGATTCTGATACCATGTTGCCTTTGATTCATAGCATGGCTCCAGTCAGTTTATAAATAGCTAAACCCATGTCTTACTGTAAAAAGTCTTTGTTGTGTCTATTGTGTTCCTATCCTGGTACTGTCCTGTGTATTTATGCTCCCATCTCTGACATTAGCTAGTAAACATCCTGCAGACCCAGTGACCCACTAATCCCATGCACAGAGGCGCTTGTTTCTCCTTGGTAGGTCAGGGAAGGTCATTTCAGTATAGCTAACAGTGTATTCTTTGTCATATTTTTTCCACTAATTTGTTTATGAATGTCACAGATGGAGCCGTGTCCCAATGATTGTGAAATTGTAATAAAACATATTTTATACAATATTATACTGTAGACCATGGGAAACTGTGTTCCATGGGATTTTTTTGTGTTTGGGGAAAAGGTCTGTTTTCAGAGCTGGTTTGTTTAACTTTTTGTTTTCTTTGGTCTGTATTCTATTGGGATGAAATACATTTCTGATTACAACTGCCATTTATGAATAATGAAGGCCGAAACTGAAATGACTTTCTTTTGGGTAACACTTTTAAGCAATCAGCTATTTTAGATTGTTCAAAATTAATTCACTGCATTTTGTTTACATCTATGTTTGACATGTTGACTCTTTGAAAATGGCAACGGTTTATTGTATAGTTTAGATAATAATTTCCTGTTCGCCATAACAATTTTCTTTGAAGTTGTTGACGCCTCAATGCAAAAAAGGGCTTTAAAGGGAGAACATATAACTTGGTCAGACATGGTTTCTTTTCTCTACATGATTAGGCTCAGTATCAGACTGTTTAAGAGGAGCCTTTCAAAAGAGAGGTTTAGGGGCTGTGAGCAGGGGGTGTTCTGGAGTGGTGGCTCACCATTCTTTCCATTCTCTGGGTCGCCATTTTCATTGAAATGAAGGCTATCTATCAAGGGTCCCCATAGGTCTTTTTACAGCATCATAAAGGGTTCTGTAGACGGACCTGTCCGTGGCTTGCGCAGACATGGGGCACAACAGATGTGTTAAAAATAGTCAACCCTGTGACAAAAAAAAAGTTTAGAAGGGGGTTGTGCATTCTTTAAGAGGGGCAGCTTTATGCTAATTGCTGAATGGAGTTAGTCAAAACGGTTTGCTAGCCTCGTCTTCCGTGAACACATCCATCCACCCACATCACAAAGCACGGGGTAACCCTCTCTTCCCTCCATTTTGAGACTGAGGGGATTGCTGAAGAATGAGAAGTTTGAAGGTTTGCCCTGTGTCAAGCAGTGGTGATGGCTAAAACAAAATCCTATTCAAATCGGACTCGGAATCACAGTCTTTTGTTACATGAAGATGAAAATAAATGCTATATATTAGTCAACTGTGGCACACTGCGAGGTAAAGTCCTAGGTTTATGTCTATCTACTATCTCCACCAGTAGCTTGGTGTGGTAGAAGGTAGCCTGACAACAGATTCAGTGGCTGGTTCAGAGTGAGAGGTCTGGGACCACACGCCTGCTGTTGGGGCTCCATGCAGGCTGCCCCCTTTACCCCTGGGAATACAGGACCTAGCTAAGCCTCATCCATATGGACTACCTTTTGTCCCACTGCTAAGGCAGCTCCAGCTGAAACATGCTGACTTCATAGGGTCTATCTGTCTCACATCATGGACAAAAATATCCCTTAAAACGAAGTAGTGTCCCAAAACTGTTAAAATGGTGAGGATTTCAGTCTGCGTCGTTTGGTCTCCCTGTTATCTGAACGTCCCTTTTTTGATGCCGAAGGAGGAGGAGCAGAGAGGTCCCTGCTTCAAACCCGGGGGTAAACAATGGAAGCTTGGCGTGGACAGCCCGAGGCAAGCCATCTGCCATTCAGAGAGCTGAGCCCCATTGTCAGCCATAGTGGAATGTGTGGCCAGATTGATGAGGGTCTGGGTGATTCCTTCAGGGTCTTCTGAGGCAGCAGGCAGTGCACTCCACAGGGAACGCCCTCCACTCTCCCCCTACCCTCACATCCAGCCATCACATGGTTCAGCACAGGGCTTAGGGTTGCCTTTTGGTGCAAATCCGTGGAAGAAATGTGCTCCTAACGTCAATGTAATTCACATTAACCCCAGCTCATTAGTGTACTTTATAATATTTTTTTCAAGGAACATTGTAGACATACCACAAGAGATTAAATTAAAATGTTCCAGTGTGTTTCTGGTGTTACTAACACCAGTGTGTTCATTTCTAAAACAAGATGAAAGAACAGGAAATTAATCCTCTTAAGTTTATTAGCTGGACGAATCATACTCATCAAAGTGAATGCGTCTTTAAAAAAAAGTTTTTTCCCCATTTCCAAAAATTGCCGTTGTAACACATACCATTTACTTGAACAGCACATTTTTTGACTTGATTGTCATTGTTCAGAGTTTGCGTGTAGACAGTGAGCCATGCTCAGACTGTGTGGAGAAAGTAGGGCTTTCCCTCTCCCATGTGTGACAGTGCTGGGCGGTAGGAGGCTGGGGTTCTGCAGGGCTGCGGCAATGTGTTCATGCTCGGGTGGTGACCTCTAACCCTCTCAGCAGGTGTGTGTGGCCGGCCTTTATTAGGAGAGGCGCCCTCTCTGGATCTTTGAGTGGGCCGGTGGGGGGTGGAGGTGGGGATGGGGGTGGGGGCGGTGGAGGTTACATGGGACAGATGTTGCATGGAAAGCCCCCAGGGAAAGTGTGCCGCCACTAAAGGGGGGGAGGGCTGGACAATGGGGCGGATCTCTGACACAGCCTCGCGCAAAACACTGGTTTCCATGGCAACTTGTTGCGCTGGCAGCATTACCGATGCCGTCTGTTCATTGTGACTTGAAATATAACTTCCAGGATCTCCGAATACAAAACCCGCTTTTATTCTAATGTTGCTGCCGATCGTGGCTTCAACAGTACAGTCACAGTAAATATCTTAGCATCACAGTCAATTCCTTTCAGTGGGTGACTACCATACTCTTCTCCATAGAGAGTTAGAACTGGATGCTGAACCAAATAGCTAAGCATCTGTGTTTGCAGTGTTTCCCTAATCATGCTGACCATCTGTCTTTGTGTAGGTCATTACAAATTGTGAAAGCATACCTCATTTGCATCTAAATATTGTCGAAATGTGCAACACCTATTTACTAATTCAGCATATTTTGACAATGTGTACGATCATGCTGAATGTTCTGTCCATCCCGGTCTGGGAGAGTGTCTTCTGGTTGGTTTGAAAAAAAGAGTCCAAAATCTGTTTAGGGCCCTGCGGTATCTATCGCCTTAGATGTGGGTGGACCAGACACGGTGTTTAATTCTGGCTAGTGTTCAGGGACAGGGTGACTGAGGAATGCACTATCTGGGGACAGTTCCAGCATTTAGCTGCAGAGCTTCAAAGCCGCGGGGAGCAGCCGACACAAGACAGAGATTAAAGCACAGCTTGTTGTCCTGGCTGTTTACTGCAGCAGTGGAGTCATTTCCTTTGAGGAGACGGTTGCAGAGGAATGCCGGTTTCTGTCAGTGTCTTTGATCAAACCTTGGCTTGATCAGAGTGTCAAACTATGCAATAAAAGGGTCATTAAACAGTCACTTCAATAGCTTGCAAGATTGGTCACTCTTTCCAGTTCAGTCATAATGTGTCAGCAAGTTCTGTTTCACATCTTTGTTGTAAGCGGGCAGTCCCAGTGTCTGAGAGTGGTTTTATATTCAGCCAGCATAAGTGACACTTTTGAACTAGTTTCCTGGAAAGTATTCACTTTTAGTCTGAAGGCCAGGAAAGAAGACAGATATAAGAATAGGCAATCTTTAGAATAAATAGCTTTGAGGCAGGAACTGAGGGGGCAACGGAAATGCTTCTAAAAAGAGGCTCCAAAATGGAGGCCAAGGGGAGAAAACATAGCCTTACTGTGCTGGGGGGTTTTCTGCATGACCCTGTCTAGAAACCTCCATTGTTTGTTTGGCCAGGGGTCTCTGCTCTGCCTCAAAGAAACTGCAGACAATGTTCACTCTGGCGTCTTGTATGGGAGCTGTCAGTCCTATGATGCATGACATTTGTATAACATTACTGGGTTCACAGCCCAGGGTCAGAGTGACCAAGGAAGAAGAAAAAGAGAGGGCCAGGCCTCAGGACAAATCTTGAACTTCAGCTGACAGGAAGAAAGCTCAGGTCAAACAACCCTTAGATACGCATCTTGGCGCTAGTTTGGTCATCACATCTCTCTGAAAAGAACTCAAAATGATTGCTTTCTTGACCCAAAAAGGCCACGGCCGTCCAGAGCAGGCTGCTGATGCTCGATGAGAACAAAGATGGTAAAGGAATATTTCCACCAACTACTTCTTAAACTGTACTGATGTTGGTGGATGGTATTTCAAGCATACATTAATGTTTCTGAAAATGTTGAAAACATATCTTCGTCTTAAAGCAAGTCATATATCAGAATGGAGGTTAAGACCTGCTATTACAGATGGTTTATGCATTATGTGCCCTCTTGAATAGCTCTGAATCCTAGCTAGCCAAATCCCAAGCTTGTTTATTTTGAGAAATTTGCAAATGACACGGCACTGATTTACCATGTAATCTGCTCAACAGTCAAACTCACAAAGAGCCTGCATGTTGGCTGCCATCTAGTACTCTCAATCCTATCCACATTTGATTTTTTACCACATTATTGTTGTGAACAGGTATGGCAGGCACAAACCAAAACCACCATGATGTTGTTCTTGTCAGACATGGTTTCCGCCACATTCTGTTTTATACATATGTAAGGGCTCTTCATGTCTTTCCGGTTCCACAACTTGATTTTTCAAAGGTCGCACTGGGAGTCCAGTACTGGGACTTCAGTAAAAGGATTTTCAGTGTTCCCGAATGACCAGAAACCAGGATTTAAATCTAATTGAATAGGAATGGAATAATTCATTGTGTGAGCTCATGAGCCAGTACACTCAGTAGAAATCCAGGAGCCTCAGACAAACCCCTGTGTATCCTTGTTTTTCACCATGCGCCAAAGCAAATATGGAAACCTCATCACCGAATGAGCAGAGGTTAAGGGGAGCAGCCCTTCCTCTCAGCCTTCCCCCCTCCCCCTCCCCGATTAGTGGGAAAGGGTCATCCTCTCCTGACATCCCTTTGTGTTCCTATCAATGGAAAGATGCTTCTTCTCCCTGGAGAGATGGCTGATTACCAACAGGGACGCTGGTTGACGCCAATGTGTGTTTGATGTGGACCTGGTCCACCTTCGCGGCTCCCGCTCCGGAGACGCGGTGGACACGGTCACATCTGCAGGAAGACTCCATGATTGTGATTGCACCTCTGTGGTCGGATCCGCTCCCTCTTCCATTTCCTCCTCTCGGTGGATCTGGACAGGCTACACGTGCATCTCTGGCGTCATGCAGCTTCCATCGTCTGTGAAAGATTTGATCTGGATAGCATTAAGACCGAGAGTGTTGACTTGACTGTGTCCTCCTCCTTTTAAGTTATCAGTTGTGTTTACGAGAGGATTTCAATCTGTTATTTCCCACCATTGTCGACTGGAAAGGCGTGTTTTCATGAAAGTGTTTGTTTACTATATTCTTTGACTCTTGGCTTTTCCAAAAAAAGGCCCTGCTAAAGATAACTGCCAATGAAAAGACACCCCATCCCTTGGACATATTTACCAGCTGAGGGCTATCCTTGGCTGTTTGTAGGAATGGCAAAATGGCAACAAACAGACCAGCTGTGCTTACTATTCAAACCACCTGCATCTGCAATTTAAGCCTACATGGTACAGAAAACATTATCTGACCGTCATCCGCCTTGCTGTTATGTAGCAAAAAGATGGACATCATCAGGAGAAAATTAGCCTAAGCAAAGATTCAGCATTTTTCTGATGTCTGTCTGTTTGGCGAGAAGTGGAATAACAGGATAAATGGCTAGGATGTGAGCACCCAACTTTGACCTCCCTCTCTATGGCTTCCTCTCCAGACTGCCTGGGTGGGTCTCCCTCCCTGGCTGCTACAGGCCACATATCTACTGTTCTCATTACAATTGTCTTCAATTATGCAAGCCAAGCATTCACCCTAGCTAATGTTTCTCTAGTTAGTAGTGTTGGGGACTTTGAGATAACATTTACTGCCTGGCTGGAGTACCAGGAAAAACTGTTTGTTTCAGTTGGGTCGGTGCCATGGGAGATATTCATCTTCTATCTAGAGCAGGAAATGAAAAATTATCTTTAAAACACAAAATGAGTGAAAAGGGTTAGCAAATCCACTGCTACCACAACAAAACCTTGTGATATGCTTGGGATTTCTGCTAGTGCATTGGAATCATGGCATGTTTTGATCACGTTTCAAAATTTTAAAAGATGACACGTTATAATTTGGAAATAAAGTATTTACTCCTGTGATTATCCCATAGTACAATTTGTTGTTTTTTTTCACCTTATTTGAAATATACTGTAGTCTATTATCTCCAGAAAGTGATTGTACTAAAATGGTTTACATCCATGGTTAGTCATTTCTCTCCCTCTTGTAGGTTGTTTGATGGCCTCAACAAAGGGTTTGATGGCCTCAACAAAACTGCAGTATATTTGAATTTCCCTGTGGCAGGGCCCCCCCAAAAAACACATTTGGCAACACTTTCAAGGTTACCTTAACTGCCATGTAACCACACAGCAATATCTGTCTATACAACATTGTAGTTGCCAGTAAGTGTTGTCACAGATTAGAATGCTTGACAGCAGCTTACTACTCCCCCAGGAAGAGTGTGCACCAGTGCAGGGAGGGGAAGTTTACACTCTGCTGCTGAACAGATCAGTGTTTATGTTGGGGCCACCTCAGAAGGACGCAGCAGCTCTGGGGGTAGCCTCCCAGCCACCCCCAGCCATCGAATGAGTCACGTTTTCCATTTGATAAGTGCAAAGCAAACAGATGAAATGTGCTGTTATTGATGGAGCAGGGGAAGTGCATCCGTGGGACATCAGAGAGATGCCATTGATGCTTTTGATGTGTTGAAGTTCGACAAAGACAGCTTTCTATAAGAATGACTTTTTTTTTTCTCTCTTTGGTGCCGTGGCTGTTGGCCAGGGTTGGTTTGTTTGTGAAGTGTGTAGAAAAGAGATGATAGGTTTGTGGTTCACAGGGGAAAGGTGAGCAATGCTGGATGTTTATTTAAAGGCATGAGGCCAAAGTGCTGATAACTGGACGCTTGAGCTGAAGCACGTTTCCTAGCCAAAAGAACCCACTCAGCACTTCTATTGCTGCAGTTAAAGTCAGCATGTGACATTTTCCTCTCGCTTCCAAATGGTATTTGTAAAGGGAAATCTGTGTTAAGAAATACCACGCTTTCCTTAAGTTGTCAGTTTTGAAGAGAATTACATATTATTGTGTTTGATAGCAAAAACCAAGACTGTAATTGTCAACTTTTTTTTAAACAGTCCAGTATTTACATACTGGACTTTACATAATGGACTGTTTCTATTATTTATTAAGTATATTGATAAAGTAAGAATGGCCCCAGAAACTTTACAATGAAAATAATTTAATTTGATTTGGTCTCTGAATTATCCTCAGTCTCATGTTATCTGTTTTTAGAAAACCTTCTCACAGTTTTTGTGACAAAGCAAAATTGGGTAATTGCTCATTTATGCATGTTTGACATTTGGATCTGCTCCGAGATGTACATGCTAAGAATAAAGAGGTGTCAACCAATAACAATGCACTGGGTTATCTCCTATCTCTGTTTGCCCCAGCTCTTTCTCTGAACACAAACACTCATGGGAACTTATTTTACCAGTAAGACAGTGTCTCTAAAACTGGTTTCTGACCCCTACCTTAGAAGGCAAGGATACAGTGTTGCCACAAAGTCCAGACTAGAACAGTTAGATACAAAAAAATCCTTTCCTTTCTCTCAGTCACGTGGTTCTATTGTAGCTATAATGGGATTGCAATCTGAAGGTTCTCAAAGAGCACTGGGTGTGCCTTCACCATCTGATCTGTATTGTTCTCTGTGTCCTACAACAATTTTTCTGAAGAAACAAGATACTTTTGTTTAGTTTTTTGTTGATATTTTTTTTAGCATTTCAGTACACACACAAACTTGTGTGGAAACCTCATTTATGGATCCTAAGTCCAGATGCGTGGCATATCTACAACATAAGAAATAAACCTCTTGACTGGATCAGGAATAATTTCACAAAAAGCTGAATCCTTTCCGTCTTCCTATCCAGACCACCACCAGTAGCAGCAGCAGAAGCTGTCAGTGCACGACGAAACGAAACGTGATCCACCGACGGAGGAGAGATGGAGAGATTGGGTCCGTTCTGATTACTGCAAAGTTCCCAGGCTCTGGCCTCTCTCTGGGGAAAGACCTGCTGTGTAAGAGACAGCGTGGGTCTCTTAACTGTCATTACTGTCGATGAGCCGTACAATAGGTCAGGCGGATGAGATAACATTGTCTGCAGCAGAGCAGCAGGTGAGAAGCTCAACAGGACCATTATTAGGTATCCGGGTCCCAGGGTGTAGCGTTGCCCCTGGCCTCAGGGGCTCAGCCCCACCATCTGCCAGGGAGAATTCCTCCTGCTCATAGGACAACCTAGTGCCCACTGTACTGTTGCTATATGCATTAGGCCAAGCTCTTCAGGAGAATGAGCAGCAAAGGAATACAACAGAATGTACACGTCCCGATGAATGAATGCAATTGAATGTACGGCTGCGTGGATGAACAGGAATTCATATAGGGACGTCGCAAGAACGACCCACATCAAAAAAGACAAGACTGACGCAGTGTACTGAACATTTGAGTGGACATCGTTCATCTGCAGTCACCAGAGCTGACCCCCCCCACCCCCCCAACCCACCCCCCCACTCCCCCCCAACCCACCCCCCCACTCCCCCCCCCGTGTAAAATGGTCTCACAATCAGATATGTGTGGCGAATTTCTCCAGTTCAAAGATTTACTAGCATGGCATCATCAGTCAGTGAGAAGACACACAGGGGACTCTCTGGTGACAGCCATGCTGAAGGGTTCACACATGTCCATGATGAGCTGCTTCTGGGTCCACCTTGTACCTGACCCCTGACCCCCGAGCCCGTTTGATCTGACGTTGTGGTGTAAAATCGGAGGATTCGCCCTTGCCAGCCATCCATCTTGGCTGACAGACAGACATGGGTGCACCAGAGAATATTGAATTAGGGCCCACTGCTTCCACTGCAAGCTCCTGTAACAGATGAGACTGCGGCCACGTGAGTCGTGTCTGACTTGGCTTTTTTGACAGGTCAGATTAGCTGTGCTTATTGACTGACTTATGTTTTGCTGAATAGGACGTTTTAAAGAATATTAGAATTTCCACAAAATCATCATTTGGCCTTTGAGAAATAGAAAATGTTTTCCTTTTTTTGCCCCTCTATTCTTTGTTAGCAATTTTTTTTAAAGTTTAAACATTTTCAGGGATTGGAGATGAGATGGCACCATCTGCTAAATCAATTGAAATCAGTTAAGGAGAAGACCTTGTGTAATTTTCAGTGATGTAGTTGCTGCTACCAGATACATACCACCATGCACAGCCCCTCTGACCTGGGACTAATACACACTGTCACGCTGATTATCACTCCTATCAACTTCCTTCACTGCCACTAAACCACAAAAAAACTATCTGGACCTGATTTCTCGATGAATCCTTCATGGACCCATGCATTTACCCATGTTAATTTGATTGTTTGTCTGAATTGATATGACACTAGCTATTGATTCGATCCAGGAATATTGGATGTCCTTGTGTGAGCCAGGCTAATGCGTTGTCCAGATGTGGAGCATGACCCAACGTTGACCCACAGCGGAGCCTCCATGCCCTGGAGGACGCGCCAAGCTGGAAGATTTACTCTCCGTTGAGAAACAGAAGAGCATATGCTGTCATTGGCAAACTCAATAGTTACACATGTTTTGTAGCACTCATGAGAATAAGACCCCCAGTGATGCAGTCAGTAATGTCAACAAACACATAGGTCGGGTAATGCCATACAATTTCGGAATAATAGCTGGAATTTGTTCTGTATGTGACAGCTTTGAGTCAGTCCCAGGTTCGGAGCTGAGGGCCCTGGATTCATGCTGACAGAGAGTAGGGGGCCAGGGGATTCATCGGAGAGGGCTGCCCAGGGTCCACTGCACAACACTGCTCCCATCTG
The DNA here is from genome assembly GCF_054491055.1 of Hypomesus nipponensis. NCBI lineage: Eukaryota > Metazoa > Chordata > Actinopteri > Osmeriformes > Osmeridae > Hypomesus > Hypomesus nipponensis. The sequence goes on along the minus strand of NC_140377.1, from coordinate 5,062,304 downwards.
TTTGACTCATCAGTCCTGTTCTGCAATGCTGAGGCTGCTGGAAAACAGTTTGTGTTCAGCTGACATGTCCAAACAATCCTGGAAGGAGGTCGCCGGGCAGGAGTCCTCCTGCCCACTCCCCTGCTGGGCCACCATAAGGCCTGTGTTTAGATTTCAGCCATAGCCCTCAAGGAGATGACCCTCTGTACTAACATCCCTGCCATTGGATACACAAGTAAATAAACCTATGAGCATGCTCTGTGACACAATGTAAACGCGTTGGTCAGGCAGTGGACTGTTAAGTGACAGACAGTAAATAATCAGGAAAAAGAAAATAAAGCGAGGCCAGCTTGGGCAGGGAGCTGCTTGCTGTGTGCCTGGGCCACTTTAGTGCTGTCAGGCTCTGGTCAAAACTACTGAAGAGGCAGCCAGATCACGTTTCTGTCATTCATGTCCCATTCATCACAAACACATCTCTTTACTGGCTTTTAGCTTCACCTCTTGGTATGGCTCCAGTTGTAGACAGTGAGCTACTTAGCAGATAAATGAGATAGACAGAAGTTGACTGTCTCTGTACTGTCTGCTGTGTGCTCACCTAAAGAGCATGCATACAGTAGATTGTTATTCAGGATGTCGGGAAATGGTGGCCACTAGAAGGATGTACAAGATCAATGGAGCATGCTCAGGTTTGTTTGCTTGAGTCTTGCAGCCTTACCGGTCAAGCATGACACTGCACAGTTGATTGTTGTAGATAGGAAACAGCCACCTCTTGCATCATACTTTGAACAGTTAGAGCAGTGTGTTCCTTCACCCCCCCCCCCCCCCCCCCACACACACACTTTGCTCCTGATGTTTCATGAACAGCTGCAGCAGCCATCAGTACGTTGATCAACAAGGGTCAACTCCGATATGTTACAGAACACGCACCTTCACAACCAATGAACCAATGTGCAATGAAAACCGTCAATATGAGTTTCAACAGGTCGACTGCCTCCCGGGAATTTTTTATTGCCTGATAGCTTTGTTCGACACACCCACCCACAAAGTAAACTTTTATGATTCATAATAAAACCACAGTCAGGTTTGACAGTAGGTAGATAACATTTTTTTGCTCCATGTTTGTCGAACAACTGCTTGAAGTCACGCTAAAATACATCCTATTTACCTGTTACTTTCAAGAAAGTTGAAATTCACAGCGATGAGGCACAGTTCAGTTTTCCATTTGAAAGAGAACAAAGTTAAATGGACGGAGAGCGCCAGAAAGCGAACAGGCGCATTCTATCAATGTTGTCATCTCTCTTCAACTTTCCTCAGTGTGGCCTTTCAGGGGTCAGATCCCTTTCCTCCCAAACAAACAGGAGTCTGGGTTGGAGGCTTACTTGAGGTGTGGGCTGCCCCCCTGTCATTCTTCCTCTCTCTGCCTCCCTGCGTCATCTGTGCATGAGGGGAAGGCTGTCCACGGAACACCCTTGGGGCCTAACCTCCCCATAGTTACACATAGTCCACAGAATCTGTTACTGCAAGCAAAGCAATAGAACTGTGACAAATCAGGACAAAATCTGCTCAAAAACACTTTGCCCTAAAAATCAAAAATAACATGTAATTGTCAATCTGAATTATTATTATATATAATAAGTACTTGGATAATTATTGACTTATGAGAGATAGGGTGCATACCTATCTACAAACATAACCAATGAGAGCTAGGCAGCATGGTTTTAATTGGTTTCACCTCACTGTTGTGGTGGTGTGTGGGAGCGTCATGACCTCAGACATCCACCAGGGGCCAGTGGCACACATCATCACCACCATATGGTCCACATTCACATGCACTGGGAAAGATCCTATCGGAGCATCATTATGTAAATGCAGACGCCAGGACCAGGCCAGACTAGGAGACAAGGACACAGGCTGAGGGAGGGGCTCCTTCATTCCCATGCAACAAAGTGTGACCCTGCCCCTCAGAAACAAGGACATATGCTAATGAATCAGCTGATCCACACAGGCCCTTTAAATACAAGGTTTTCTCGTGCTTGGAGCTTATGTTCGCCTAGGCTTTTTGTCTGGATCTCAGACATCATGACGCATAGGCAGACCTGTCTATGTGCTTATACTCTCCTTAAAACAATGAGAAGGGATTATAAACAAGCCGATGCTACAATGAGTTGGATTCTTGTATAATTATACGCTAGTGTTCCCATGTACATGCAATTGTGTGAGGAGAGTCATATCACACCTATTTTGTCTACCACTATATGTCAGGTCTTATTAGAACAAGAAACAGAGCCTGAGTGAGCATAGTAATTGAGATGTTTCTCACAATGAAGATGCAATATATATGGATCATTTGTTTCCCCATCTCCATTCCTCAATTGTGATATACTCAAATGTATTTCTCTTCAGTAGCATAATGTGCCTGTGCTTCACTTACAACATCTTATTTTCATTCTGAAGTTGGTACCACCACAGTACTACAAACAATTTAAGTGTCAACATAGTGCCCTCATCTGGTATAAAATGGTAAATACATTTACAATTATGCCGGTTTTACTAAAAGCCAGCAGAGGGCAACATGTTTTCCCAGAGGACTGTCTTCCCATTTACAGCAGCACACCAATGACCTCACAGAATGCCTTCTACAGATTGAGGGTGTAGACTGAAAAGCTAATGTCTGATTAAATTCCAGAGTAAGGTCTCAACAACTTATACATCACTGACAGTTCATTGATAGAACTGATAGTGAGGAAACTTGTGACTATTCAGATGAGCTGTATGATGCCTGATTCAGAAAGGATCACATTTCTAAAATGTATATGGCAGGGTCATTAGTGCTTACACTGAGCAGTAGCCATTCCTTTAAAGTATATCATAAGACAGGCTAATACAACTAAAAATAACTTCAGGTATTCATTTTCTCAATCATGCACTTGTAGGCAGGCATGTCAACCTGTATTTCATGGGTGTTCTATCCTGGTCCTCGGGGTTCCCCATCTTGTATGTTTTAGATTTTGCCCTGCTCCAGCACACCCAAGTCAAAATAAACTGGCCTTCAGCAAAAACCTGATAACAACCAATCATAGGAATCAGGTGTGCTAGAGCAGGGACTTTTCTAAAACATATAGGATAATGGACCAGGATTATACTCCCCTGCTGTATTCCATGATTTTTTTTTTTTTTTTTTACTGGTGTTCCTGCTGTACACTGAAGTGAGCCAAAGAGAATGACAGAGAAAGCAAGATGGAGAACATTTGTTTATTTTTAACAGCACAGGCCAGTCAAGAATGCCTTCATGTCAGTCATCCAACATCTAAAACTTCTGGAACTGCTTCTTTGCCCCAGCAGCCTTTGTGACCTTTAGAACATTGAACCTCACGGTCTTGCTGAGGGGTCGGCATTCTCCAACGATTACGTTGTCTCCAACCTGGACATCTCTGCGGAGGAAAAGAAAACAATCAGAACATGGATATCTGGAGGGGCCCAGTCCAAGACAGAACTGCGGAAGCCATTTGAAGCCCCTCATCTAAAATGGTTGTGCCTCAATCATGTGATGGGTTAGAAGATAAGCTGCATCAGTGTTGCCATAAGGCAGTATCATCAGAGCCCGAGGGCTAGGAAGACCATCGTGAGAAAAACATCATTTGCAGAAAAGTACTTAATCAAATTGACCGTGACTTAAGTGCTTGTGGTGTTACTGAACATGAAAGGATCATACCTGAAGGCAGGTGACAGATGGACAGACATGTTCTTATGCCTCTTCTCAAAACGGTTGTATTTGCGAATGTAATGCAGGTAGTCCCGTCTGATCACAATGGTCCTCTGCATCTTCATTTTGGTCACCACACCTGTTGCACAAGAACACAATGAGTTTTTGTAAAGTTTCAATTAAGATTCCCCTACAACGTTCTAAAGACTAGATTACTGGGCCACATCAGCAATGCCATAAGGCATTATCGTCAGAGCCCGAGGGCTTGGAAGACCATCGTGAGAAAAACATCATTTGTAGCCTAGCTTGGAGGGATTCAAATTCTCCACGTATCCATAATCAAATCAAACTACAAATCACTTGCAGAAAGCCAAGTGAAGTTAGGGGTGGACTTCAGGACTGACCAGAGAGAATACGTCCACGGATGGAGACATCTCCGGTGAAGGGGCATTTCTTGTCAATGTAAGTGCCGTCAATAGCCTGGTCACAAAAACAGTTGTTAGGTTCGAGCAGTATAATGTCTTAGCCTAGTGCACATGCAGAAATGTCCCATCATTTGCATCAGTTTTGCCAAAAGGCAGTATCCTCAGTGCCTTACAGGCTAGGAAGACCATCGTGAGAAAAACATCATTTGCAGACTGCAAGGAATACCCGCCGGAAATAGTCATGACTTCTTGTGAGCTATAGGACCAAATCTTTATCATTGAGGCACAATTTACCTCTCTTGGGGTTTTGAAGCCAAGCCCAACACTCTTGTGGTAGCGTGGGATCTTCTCCTTAGCCTCCTTGCCACCTTCAGCTACAAGAACACGCTTCTTGTTCTGGAAGATGGTGGGCTGCTTCTGATAAGCCCTCTCGGTCTAAAAACAACCACAAGGGGAGAGAAAGAAGTTTAGTAAAACAATCAACTTGATGGCTGTCAAATTTATACTGCATCAATACTGCCAGAGGGATATGTCGTCAAAGCCATTGTGATGGAACACATCACTTGCAAAACAATTGAATGAAATCAAAAAAGGCAAGCAAGCTCGCTTATTTCAAGTAGAACGGTACCTTCTGGGTAGCGTTAACTCGGATGGAGCACTATACACTAGTGAAGCCTGGATGTTAGCACTTAAAAAGATCGATAATAAATTTTATATCACTGAATATACAAATATGACTTTTTGATTAACTTCAGCCAAGTATAGCCACAAACATTAAAGCCTGGCCTGGTATTTAGTTAGCTAGCTCATTCTAAGGCTAGCATGCTACAACCATAGCCGTAGCTTCCGACAATGCGTTCCACATTGCACAAGTGCGTGAAATATGATTTTAAGTCCGATTTTACGACTAAACTGGATAGAAAATATTTCACCAGCATGCTAACTGCCTAAAGTATGTTGTGTGATGCATTAGAATATCCAAAAACGTATATTTAAACCGTAAAAAGTGTATATTTTAATCACCACGCCATTTAGAAGAACGTACTTGTGCGTCCGCCATCTTTGCCAGCCGAGTCGTAAAGAGGCCAACACATGCGCGCGGCTGACGGAAGACGGAACGGACCGGAGATGACGATTAAATAGAAAAGGCCAGCGAGGTGTGCGCAAAAGTTTCTTCCTGTGCTCATCAGTCAGTGTGAACGTCAAAACGGAGACACAGTGTGATTTAAACCTTCAGCGACTTGATCAATTACAAATGAAAAGTACTTTTCTATGTCCTGGTGTTTAAGTGAAACCGGAGATACGTTTAGATTGCACACATAACACGCGTGAGACACGTGTCAACATAGTGCCCTTATCTAGGATAAAATGGTAAATACATCTAAAATTATGCCGGTTTTACTAAAAGCCAGCAGAGGGCAACATGTTTCCCCAGAGGACTGTCTTCCCATTTACAGCAGCACACCAATGACCTCACAGAACGCCTTCTACAGATTGAGGATGTAGACTGAAAAGCTAATGTCTGATTAAATTCCAGAGTAAGGTCTCAACAATTTATACATCACTGACAGTTCAGCTGCACATTGATAGAACTGATTGTGAGGAAACTTGTGACTTTACAGATGAGCTGTATGACACCTGATTCAGAAATGATCACCTTTCTAAAATGTTTGGCAGGGTCATTAGTGCTTACACAATTAGGCAGTAGCCATTCCTTTAAAGTAAATCACAAAATAAAGTTAAAATCACTTCAGGTAATCACTTGCTTCTCACTCAAACCTACTTGGCAACCTGTATTTTTGGGGTGTTCTATCATGGTCCCCCATCTTGTATGTTTTAGATTTTGCCCTGCTCCAGCGCATCCAATTTAAACGGACTGGCCTTCTGCAAAAACCTTATAACAACCAATCATTTTAATCAGGTGTGCTGGAGCAGGGACATTTAAAATATATAGGATCGTGGACCAGGAACTCCCCTGCTGTATTACATGATTTATTAACTGGTGTCCCCGCTTCTTTAGTTAAACTGAAGTGAGCCAAACATCATGACTGAGAACATTTGTTTATTTTGAACAGCACAGGCCAGTCAAGAATGCCTTCAGTCATTAACTTCTGGAATTGATTCTTGGCCCCAGCAGCCTTTGTGACTTCATGGTCTTGAGGGGTCGGCATTCTCCAACGATTACGTTGTCTCCAACCTGGACATCTCTGCGGAGGAAAAGAAAACAATCAGAACATGGATATCTGGAGGGGCCCAGTCCAAGACAGAACTGCGGAAGCCATTTGAAGCCCCTCATCTAAAATGGTTGTGCCTCAATCATGTGATGGGTTAGAAGATAAGCTGCATCAGTGTTGCCATAAGGCAGTATCATCAGAGCCCGAGGGCTAGGAAGACCATCGTGAGAAAAACATCATTTGCAGAAAAGTACTTAATCAAATTGACCGTGACTTAAGTGCTTGTGGTGTTACTGAACATGAAAGATCATACCTGAAGGCAGGTGACAGATGGACAGACATGTTCTTATGCCTCTTCTCAAAACGGTTGCATTTGCAAATGTAATGCAGGTAGTCCCGTCTGATCACAATGGTCCTCTGCATCTTCATTTTTGGTCACCACACCTGTTGCACAAGAACACAATGAGTTTTAGTAAAGTTTCAATTAAGATTCCCCTACAACATTCTAAAGACTACATTACTGGGCCACATCAGCAATGCCATAAGGCATTATCGTCAGAGCCCGAGGGCTTGGAAGACCATCGTGAGAAAAACATCATTTGTAGCCTAGCTTGGAGGGATTCAAATTCTCCACGTATCCATAAATCCAACTACAAATCACTTGCAGAAAGCTAAGTGACGTTAGGGGTGGACTTAAGGACTGACCAGAGAGGATGAGTTCACAGATGGAGACATCTCCGGTGAAGGGGCATTTCTTGTCAATGCAAGTGCCGTCAATAGCCTGGTCACAAAAACAATTGTTAGGTTCAAGCAGTATAATGTCCTAGACTAGTGCACATGCAGGAATGTCACATCATTTGCATCAGTTTTGCCAAAAGGCAGTATCGTCAGTGCCTTACAGGCTAGGAAGACCATCGTGAGAAACAATTTGCATTTATTTCATAACTACTTGTGAGCTATAGGACCAAATCTGTATCACTGAGGCACAATTTACCTCTTGGTTTAGAATCCAAGACCAACACTTGTGCTATCCTAGAAGCTTTTCCTTAGCCTCCTTCAGCTGCAAGAACACGCTTCTTGTTCTGGAAGATGGTGGGCTGCTTCTGATGAGCCCCCTCGGTCTGAAAACAACCAGGGGAGAGAAAGAAGTTTAGTAAAACAAGCTACTTGGTGGTTGTCAAATCTATAGTGCATCGATACTGCCAAAGGGATATGTCGTCAAACACATAACGCACCACGTGCAGAACCGTAGGCTAGCTGGTTTAGTTCAAGAAGAACGGTACCTTCTGCGTAACCTTAACTCGGATCAAGACAATACTATATACTAGTGAAGCCTGGATGTTACCATCCAGAAACGTATATTTTAACGATAAAAAGTGTATATTGTAATCACCACGCCATTCAGAAGAACGTACTTGTGTGTCCGCCATCTTCGCCAGCCGAGTCGTAAAGAGGGCAATGCATGTGCGCGGCCGACTGAAGACAGAACAGACCGGAGATGACGATTAAATAGGCAAAGGCCAACGAGGTGTGCGTTAAAGTTTCTTCCTGTGTTCAACAGTCAATGGGAACGTCAATCACATTTTGGAAACAAATTTGAGTCCCACAGTGGGATTTAAACCGACAGGGACTTGATCAATTATATATAAAAATACTTTCTGTATCCTGGTGTTTAAGTGAAACCGGATAGACACACATTTAGATTATTGCCACCACACATTTGTGTGAGGTCTCTCCAAAAGTCAGGTGCTATGTGGTTACTTAGTTATTTGGCGCACCATGGTGTTAAACTAGTGGAAGACGTTTAAAGATCATTTCATTTAGAAACGTAAGTATTTCAGATTTCAACTTAAATTCCAAAAACCTATCAACTTCACAGGAATTCAACTAGCTACAAACATAGCCACGCCCCTCGTTTGTAGGAAAACACACTTGTCACGTGACCAAAGACGGAAGCAATCTCGAACAAGAAGTTATACAAGAAGATGGCATCGTCGGGAGGAGGCGATTCTGGTAATACTTTTATCAAGACAAATAGATGTGCTATATGACATGGCTGATAAGAACATTGCTAGATAATCCAGGTTATATTTCTGATATGAACTTGGGAATCGGGGATACCTGTTAGTGTTTTTGTTTTGGGTGCCTGACACATGTAGCCTATTTTGCTTGACAGCTAAAGCTAGCTAGTAGCTAACGGGACGGGTTCAACACATCAGCTCGAGCTCGCTTGAAATCACGAACGCATTGTGTCTGTGTGTCCCAAACTAGTCACTTTACCACTAAGTTTATGATGTAAAATCAACTGTTCACTGTAATTAAAAGTAATATTTCATATGTTTTGCTGTAAATGGTAATTTCCTAATATTGCCAAGGAAACAAAGTGCCCCGGTTTCAATGACAATAATGATTTGCTTAGCGACCTAATAACGATAAGCATGTTCGTCGAATGTGTCACTTTCTGAAATCAGGAAAGTTCGATTCAACACAGTACCTGTTGGCCCATCGAGTATTGTTTACCAGCGAAATATTATGTTTAATTGAACATATGTTGATCTTCCGACTCCTAGGTAATGGCAATGATCAAATACTAGATGTTGGAGCCGCTTTACTGAAAGAGTGAGTATTGTTTACTATATTATTGTTTCCTCTATCATCATGAACCCAACAAACCTCTTATTCTTTTCATGCAGTTTCATTTATGAACGAGTTCACCGACATGGTGACAGCAACACCACGGTGACTCGATCTCAGTTAGGTGGAAGTGAGCTGTGTGACCCCAACCATAAGAAGCTGGCCCAGTGCCTTCAGCAGATTGGAGATGAGCTGGATGGAAACGTACAGCTCCAAAGGTATTACAAATATATAATTCTTTGCACCTTTGGTAAATCTGTAAAGTATATAGAAGGTGGTAAACATTCTTGTTCTGTTGTCATTTCAGCATGATAAACAATTCTTCACTCATGCCTACCAAGGATGTGTTTATGAGAGTGGCCTATGAGATTTTTTCTGATGGCAAATTCAACTGGGGTAGAGTAGTAGCCCTCTTTTACTTTGCCTGTCGGTTGGTTATCAAGGTAAGTGGAACGTGCTTATGGCTTCCTACTTTCAACCCTCCATGGGTTAAAGGAAAAGTGGTGTAATTAGATTAGTGGAGTATATCTTAAATACATTGTTTTGTGCAATATAATTGATGTGATGGCACAAGGAGCTGATCCAGATCAACACCCCCAACCTTCATTCTGTCTCTGCATCTTTCAGGCTCTGGTGATTCATGTTCCTGACATTATTAGAACCATTATTAGTTGGACCATAGATTACCTACGTGATCATGTGATCAACTGGATTAGAGAGCAGGGTGGCTGGGTAAGAGAAAAACAAATCTAAATTAAATGAAATGTCCTATGGAAGGAAGGTTTTAACAACCGTGTCGATGTGATTGGTTTTTAGGAGGGAATCCGGTCTTACTTTGGCACACCTACCTGGCAGACTGTGGGGGTGTTTTTAGCTGGCGTTCTCACCACTGTTCTGGTCATACGGAAGATGTAAACGGAAGGAGAAGTGAAAGAAGATAACAGGAAAATAAGTTGGGATTGGAGGGAGAAAAGCTATGTTGGTAAAAGACGAGGGCTTCAGGAACTGAAGTTAATGTTAAAAACATGAGAGAGAATAAGAGTGAGTTTAAAGCACTCAGTGTTTGGACCTGATAAACAACTCCTTGTTTCCACCCACCATATATGGATAAGGATTGGGCGTGTGAGTCATTTCTCTGTCCTGTACACAACTGAAAGTGTGAGTGGCATGTGACTGCCTTGAAGGGAGATAAGGATGGAGAGACTCTGCCAGGGCACATTTTTATTTAATTTATTTTTCCCTACAAAGTCACTGCATTAATTTATGAATTCCTGGATTGGTGAATCTCAAAACGAAATGAACAGACCATATAAATATTGTTCACATGAGCTTTAAGTTGAAACTCAACTTATTTCTTGCAGCGTTTTCATCCTTGCACTTTTTTTTCTTTCTTTGAGTCTCCTTTTCCCAATCTGATTCTCTCCAGCTTATCACGGTGTTACTATGCTTGAGTATGCTTTTTTTTTTCATGTGTCTGTGGGTGTTCTTGTGCAAGTGTGATGTTATGATCAGCTTACTCTGAAGCAGTGCGTTTGTATGCGTATGTTTGAGTCCTTCCTGTATGACAGACAAACGGCACTGTGCTTCACTCACATATGTTTACCTCTCACAGCATAGTCTTCAAAGTACTGTATTTTTAAGTGGGCAATTTCAACTCAATACCACAATCATACTTTCATTTATATACTCTTTTTGATACATGTATCCTATTGGTTTTGTTTAATTTGTCAGTGCCTTGGTCTTTATTTAATAAATCACTTTGATATAAATCTCAATTTTTTACTTTTTCTATCTCCTGTGAAGCTGATCAGTTTGTTTAGATATACCCCCCCCCCCCTCAAAAACAAATGTTAAGCAGTGACATTGTTTTGTACGATGCAATTCAAAATAAAGTTTTTTAAGGATTTTAGGTCTTGTGTACTGTCATAAGTGACAAATAAAGATGTAATTATTCTGTATTAATGGTGTTGGAAATTTAATAACACAAAAGTGTAAAACAAACTTTATTTTAGCATGATATTTCATCTAATACAGATGGACAATTACATTTAAAAAACATCATGGTGGTTGCATTTGTACATACATTTCCGTCAGGTGATAATAGAGAAGCAATAATAAAATAATCGCATTCAAGACCAGACATTAAAAATGGCAACTTTTGCATATACCTCCACATTTTTCAATACTACATCACATACATTGAAACACACAATGGCATAAACTGTTTGGGGTGGACGGAAGACCTGACGACTCGATGGCAGTAACGACAGGTTGCGCATACAGGCTCAGTCTTGTGTCTCCAGGACCCCATCTCTGATTCTCCACGTCCAGGACGTGCTATGATCAGGGGCAGGAATACAGCGCAGACTGATACCAGCACTCTGCACCAGCTCGTTACAGACCACAGGCTGGCCCTCCTGTGTCTCCATAGTGAACACCCGCTCAGAGATCTAGGGATGAGTGAAATGCATTACTGATGACGCTAACAGGGGTTGTTAGACAGCATTAAAATAAAAAATAAAACACACAAGGTCAACTTTCAACTGATGTGTGAAAACCACCGAGCCCTCACCTGTTCGCTTATCCCCGTGGCAACGTGTCCTACTGTCACCCCTAGTTTCTCTCTGATCTGGATATGCTGCCCGTTAAAATCTCGGATGTAAATGCCCACTCCTGCACCAGTCAGAGGAATTATAATAGATCAAATATTTTATATAAATGGAACATTCCACCAATTTTGATACAATTGTTAGAGGAGATAAATGAGGCTTCTCTTACCTTCTAAACAACGGGGTGACGGCAGGTTCGAATGGCCCCGCCAATCCATACTAAAACCGGTCTCTGATTGGCTGTTGTATGAAAACACTCCGGAGCTGAGGTCTTCTCCCGGGCTGATGGACCAACGGCCAGAGTCCTGTGATCAGAGTGCCAGACAGACAGAGCAGGAAGACAGGAAGGTTGTAAATGCATATCATAATAATAATAATAATGTATTCTTAAAAAAAAAAATTGCCCAAATGTTGACGTACAGAGGGGGATTTGAACCTGCAACCCTCCCCCAATCTAGTGATGTTGCGAAGTGACCCTTTAAAGCACATTACTCCCTTGACTGTGAAACGTACATTTGGATCGGTTACCTTTTTGTCACCTTGTTCCCAGTTGGAGTGACTCTCACTGTTCAGGCATGAGAGCAGCTGCTCCACACTCTCGGGTGAGTACAGCTGAGACAGACTGATCAGGTAGAAATCTGGAGACAGACAGACAGATGGACGGACACAACAGAAATCCAACCATGAGAAAAGTAAGTAAAAACATTAATGACAGAGAGACTCATGCTCCTACTATTTATATGACTCACAACACTTTCTCTCTCACTCACATACTACAGTAATGGCACTCACCCTTTTCCAATTTGCGCAACTCAACCTCTGACAGAGTGGAAGACACATTTTCTGTCTTGTGTTTGGGGTGGACATGTGGTGGGGTAAGGAGGGGGAGAGTCGATTCTGCCCTTTTTTCCCCTTGGTCAGAGGCCTCCTCCTCATCATTTTCCCTCCATCCTGGATCCCTGGAAAGCTCGCAGGGGTCGTAACACTCCACAGAGATGGGAGGGCTGGAGCTGGGTTGAGGGGAGTACAAGGGGTGGTCGACGTTCTGTAGAGGTTCCTTGTAAGGTCCTCTGATGGGGCTAGTGAGTCCCCCCACTGCAGCGTCACAAACACATACAAAATATTCTTACTACATCACAAAACCTTTTTGTGGTAAACATTGTTATTACACAGCATTACAGCAGTCGATAGATTAATTAATTTAATGGAGTTATTTTAGCGAGATGATTGTGTTATTTGACATAGGTCTAGCTCTTTTAGCAAGTCAGCATTTTCTGTGAATTCAGCAAACACTTGGAAATGCTCTGCCATCACACATACGCACAAAAGACACGTCCACAACCTTCAAACATAGCCTTAAGGAATGGCTTGTTGCCAATCAGGTTTGCAAGCATTGATGTACTGTCTGCCTATGTGTGTTTGTCTTGTTAAGTGTTGATGTATGTTATGTGCCTCAGTGTTATGCATGTGCTTGTACTGCAGGTACACTTTTCTTTTGCTTATATGTGAACTGGTTGTGTCTGTACGTTACTGTCTGTTAATTGACTCATTTTAACCTCAGTACGTTATTTGACATTTTGTCATTTTATGCTGCCTTTAAACATCTGGCCGGAGACAGCAGATGAAAGTTAGCCTCTCTGGCTAACTCTGGCTCACTTACAGTTTTGCTGTTGATTGGTGTGCATTGTCCTTGAAATAAACGAGAATAAAAACCAAAACCAACAGATGATTGAACAGGCACAGTGTAGCTGTGGTCACCTTCTCTGAGGGCTCTGACTGCCTTTTTCTTGAGATCAGACGCTGAAGCTCTCACGATTGGGTCTTTCTGCAGCCCCGCCTTTAGGATCTCAGCAGTGAGCAAATTGCAGTCAGGGGGGATCTCTCTGAGAGGCGGTGGCCCATTGGCTATCTGTGACCACGGAAACACAAAGGATCAGCGTCGTTGAATGAACAGTTGTTCTGAAATGTGTTGGGAGACAGTTGGGAGACTCGCACATGGGTGGATGACTCCTACCTGGAGGTACAGAAGACAGTTGTAGTTTCGAATCCAGGGCTGGCACCCGTTGAGCATGTGCAGTAGCATGCAGCAGCTGCTCCACACGTCTGCCTTGGCTCCGCGGGGTTCCCCTTTCACCACCTCAGGGGCCATGTGAGTCTCCGTGCCCTTCATTTCTGTTCTCACACAGACACGGAAGGCGTGAACATTGAGGCGTCCACCAAGGTCACATACAGGTCACGCACTCTGGCCGACGGACTGAGCGTCTGAAGTCCTGTTAGTGTTTTACCTCGAGAGGAACTGAGGCTCTGCCCGTTGAGGTTCAGTCTCTCGGACTGTCCAAAGTCACACAAAAAGATGTCTTTCCCATCCTCGGAGAGCAACACATTTTCCGCTGAAAGACACACACGTGCAGAGAAGGAAATTTTACTTCATGTAGCTGTGCTGTGCTGGATTATCTGACGGTTGTTCTGTAATCCTTAGATAAGAAAGACGCATTTAGCAGCAGTGTAGCTATGCAGACTATGGTCTGATGGCCATTGGAGTAGAACAGTAGAATGTGAGTCATGTCGGCTATTAGGAAACAGCTGTTGGCCAAGACAATCATATCTAGAATGCATTTAGGGGCTGTTTACAGACAGGCAGCAGGTGATCAGAGTTGGCAAAGCCACCTTGTTTCCTATGCAGAACTGCATATCCGACACCAGGGGGAGTCTAGGTTCTGTCAACCCCTCTCCATCCCATTCTGCCCCTCCCCCACTTCTCCTTTCTGCCTTTTTTCATTTTTTTTTTTACTCTCTGTGATAAGTATTCTTTGTGGTACTCCCTTCCCCTCACGCTCACACTCTCTCGCTCTGTATTTTCTCTCTCAGTTCCCCTCCTTCGATCGGACTTGCACGCTTTTTCTCCCGTGCGCACATGCGCCGTCGCTAAAGTGAAGCGGTGAGTCACGCTGTGGGAAATTCCCGGCTTGGCAAGTTGTCTCTGTGATAGTCTGGTTTCACAACACAGGTGCGAGAGATCAAGACTCAATCTCTGACATTTGTGTTCCACACAACAACTACAAAAACACGACGAAAAAAAAGAAAAGAAAAAGAAATCTCAGTATGATTTCTATGACGACTCCTGTCTTCTCACATTTTCCTGAACGGTAGATGTTAAGAATTATTTGAAAACTCAAACACAATCAAACACCCAGCCCTGCATACTTCTATTCTAATTTTTTTTTATATAACGTAATAATTTAGAAGTATGCAGTGGCATAACGACATCTGTGACGTTGATAACAAACCAAACCGTTTCAAAATCGGTTGAAAATCGAGCAAGTTATGGTCATTTAAAAAGTACATGTAGAACCGACACAATGTTATGGGTGAGCGAGTTGACTGTAGCAAGATGGCCGCCATGTGCGGACGTTCGACTCCGTTGGCCAGCAACGCAGACAAGACATCTAGCCTTATATATATATATATATATATATATCTATGTTCAGACCCCATTTGTTTATGTGTGCAGTTGTTTATGTTGACTGTAGGAGTATTGAAGGTCAGATGTGTCCTGTACCTTTTATGTCCAGGTGTGCGACTTGTCTCTTCTGCAGGTACTCTAGTGTAGCTGTGACTTGAGAGTAGTAGTGCAGGGCTATGTCCTCTGGAAGTCGACCCCTGGTTGTGAGAAGCTGCCCCACAGAGCCTGGAGGGAACAGAGGGGGGGTCAGAAGGTCACCAAAACCTTCACAGTCACACGAAGCGCAGTCGACTTTAGAGAGCCCTGGCTGGAGGCAGAACACACAGAGGCAGGAAGGGCTTACCAGATTTGTACTCCATTAACAGGTGAATGTAAGGCCCCTCCCTCACCACTCCGAAGAGCTCCACCACGCGAGGAGACTTGAGGGCACTCCACGTGCTTACCTCCCCACTGTTGAAATTCTTCAGAGGAATCTGGGAGCAAATAAAAAGGGGATAAACGAAAGGGCACATCTCTGATGATGCACATCCACACGGACAACATGGTGAAGTACAGACACTCTTGTCTCTTATAGCACCTTTTTGGAAGCAAATCGGTAGTTTGTTTTTCTGTCTCGGACACTGTACACCTCTCCGTAGGATCCCCTCCTGATGAACTCAGAGGTGAACTCCTTCCCCTCTCTGTACTCATAGTCCACAGGCTGAATGTTCTAATGAGAAACCGGAAAGCAAGCAGGCGTGATTCCGACGACCAATGGAACAAGCATCTTATTCAACATCATCGTGATCATATATATCAGTAACAGAGTGATCCCCCCCGGAGTTGAGAGTCAGGCCTACCTCATTGAAAATGATGCCCTCATTTACGTCAGGCTCCGACGCAGAGAGCTCGTTCTCCTCGGCTTTCCTCGCGTCCGTCTCCACGTCTTTGGAAAAGGGACCTGCGAAACACCTGTCCCCCTGACTCACACTCCCCCGGAGGCCTGCCAGAGGCAGAGTGCAGTCTCCCACACTCAACAGTCCACACTCGCTGAGAGGTGAGTCCGAGTCACCGTCCAGCCCAAAGGCAGGGAGGTCGGAGAGAGGGCTACAATTTTGGGGGCCCCAGATGTGGCCTGGGTTGTAGGAATAAGATGACAGTCCCCTCCCTTGCTCGTCTGAACCTTGGAGATGGCTGTTGATGGTTCTTTCTCTCGGGGAATCTGACACCTTACCCTAAAGGGGGTACAAGCCATGAAAAGGACGATTACGGATAGTGGGTCTTCCAGGTAAAAAAAAAAAAAGAAGAAAAACTAAAGAGCTACCTGCAGGCACACTGTGCTGCCAGTTTATCGTGGGTTCTGGGCTTCACACATGAGGAAACATTGTCTGAACTCTTTGGATTATGTGTGTGCAAGGATGACTGTGGGTGCAACCTCAAATGTAATCTGAGCTACAGACAATTTATTTCCTGTCATTCATCAGAGTTTGAGACCAGAGTAAGAGCCATGTCGGACTTACCTGAAAGACCAGACGAATAGCGCCACTCTCCTGCTCCGGAACTCCAGAAGGAACTCTGCGCCTCGGTCTCGGCTTTCTGCTCTTCGCCTTCTCCTCTTTCTTCTTCTCCTTTCGCTTCTGTCTTTTCCGTTGCTTCTTCCTGGGGATGTGCTGGGCCCGGCAGGTGTCCAGGGGGTGCAGTGAGGTGGGGTCCACCACATGGTTGTGTTCCGAGAAGTGACTGTGGAAGACAAAATGACCCGCGTGATTTAATTCTGAACTAACTGGCATGAATATATCCAATGTCACAAAAGATGACAGCTATAGGATATGTTAAGACAAGAACTTTTAGACGGAACTACAAACTGCGTGAAAAGTGTCCCAAATGTGCAGGAGCGACACTGATGGACTGTGTTATTGAGTGAGGTCATACCCGCTGATTAGGCAGTTGGGGGGATTGTATGAGCGTGATGAACAGGAAGGGCTGAACTCCTGGGATTCTAGAGTTTCACCTGCACAGTATAGACAGCAGGTGTTAGCTCACTGGACTACTGTTCCTCTACATGATAAGGACTGTGGAGTGTTTTTCCTCATTTATACTCACATTCAGCCTGGGCGATAAAGGGGGAGTCCTCCCAACAGTTTGGTGGTCCTTCCCCTACTTGTGCTGTGCCTTGTGTCAAGACTTTTGCAATTATGGGGTGAACATTTTCCATAATGTCTCCTTTGCTCTCCTTGCTCCTCTTGTCCTCTACCCTCTGGACATGCGTTTGGTAGGCCAGGTCAGCTTTATTGCGGTCAGTTCCAAGTGAACAAGAGAATGGAGTGGTCGAGTTTCTGAGAAGCCTGCCACTGACTGCCATTTCATCTGCTGTGGAAGAAACACAATGTTGGAAACTGCAATCAAATTGGTAGTTAAAGGCAGCCTTGGATATTGGATCCACTGGTCAAACTCCTGCACCAGCATAACAACCCTTTAAAAATACACTAATCTAAGTTGTTACACCGCCAGTGGTAAATGTCAACAGACCGCAACCTGTGGTTGCATTGGTGTCAACTCTAATCAATCTATAAGCTTCATCTATAATCCTGACGAGATCTCATGTGAACTGGACTTTCCACCTGTTAGCAACGGAACAAAGCAAGGCTTGTTGTCGTGGTGATTATGTCGTTATCTCTTCCTTGTTCTTTGATCCACTGTTCTATCAGACTCTCAACAAAGACAGTTTAGTCTGTGATGCACAGAAACTTGATCAGTGGCACACCTTGCTCACTATAACTTCAAATTGGCGGAAGGATGCATAAGGCAGGAAACTCAATAACAGGCTTGTTTTGACAGTTACAACTGTGAAGTTAGTCAAGTATGAAGTACAGTAGAGTGATTTTGTTAGGTTCCTTCATGGAGCTAATGTAGACTGTGGACTTGGAATGGAGAACAGTAGACAGATCCTCAGATAAGACACAGATTAAATGTGAATTAATATGTCATAACTGCAATTTGACAAATGACTGTAACAAGATCTGATCACAGCATGTTTGAGTTGAGTGGTCAAATGGGGGGACTGATCAGAGACTGGAATAAGCTCTGAAGAACTACGAGCTATAGTTGCTGCCTGTTGCATCATGTGCTATGCTGCACTTGACCCTAGTTTATCTCCCTGTCTCTCGCCATTTGAACCACAGACAAAAGCTCCTTTAAGGCAATGAGGGTTCTAAACCCCCATGGTGCAAAACCAGCCTAAACAGCAACTATATATTTGATGATTAACTTAAAGAGAAATGGATTGTCTAGTCTTTTAATGTTCACATGCTGGATCAACAACGCAATGTACCCCTTGAAAAGTTTTTCAGTATGTCTTTAACCACATATTAAAGTCACTAAATGCTAAAGCTTGCGTGCACATGCACCTCTCCTGCAAAAACCACAACACAAAACCACACTCCAACTGAACATGAAAAGGGCCGGAAGTAGAGACGACCCAACTGAGAAAAAATATGTTAAGATTAGGGGACAGAAACATAGACATACCAGAGGCAGGTTTCTCTTCTGGTTATCCACTGTTAATAATCTCTTTCTGTATTATCTCTGTTTAATACATGCCCTGTAATCGGGCTGTGTAGCCTACGTCTGTTGCTTAGTGTCGCTTGATCCAAGCTTGCCCTGGGCCAACCTGAGAGCTGTAATTGGCTGATGGTGATTTACGGGAAATCATTCCCCCCCCCCCCCCCCCCCCCCCCTTCTACACTCCCTCTTTAACTCTGCAACAACAGGACTGGCCTGATTGCATGGCCTCTCTCTTGGCATTGTCATTGTCAGAATGACAATCAACAGATAGACAATGATGATCCAATTAAAAGGAAAACGTAGTCTAAATCAACCATGTTTGCACTGCGAAGAAACTGTAAACTTTGCAGCATTTAAGGCTAGTGTGTTGCAGTGGTTATTTTAGGCTGTCCAAAAAGTCGTCGTCTAGGGTTCTTACTGATTTAAGGTCAAGACCAAACCTTCCTCAAATCCTTCCTCAAATAGTAAAAATACGGAACATATTTCCCACAGCATTGCTGTTTGTATGGGAACGAGGCGTTTCCTTATATGTGTAGCTTAAATATAGGAAATAACCGTGTCCACTAATACAACATTAGGCCTACCGAATAATACATGATGAAGAGCTTTGCACACAAATTAGGATTTGTTCCCAAGCTTTAATGTGTAGCCAACTTCGTGTCAGTAAAAAAAAGCTTGATAACTCTTATTCTTTATGAAATCCTCTTTCTCACAGGCCAATAAGCATATTCTGGTCTATTAATAATAAATAAAACAACCGAAGGCTGCGAAACGCAAACCAATATGCATTGTTTTACATTGAAAGGTCATGTGATGTGCAGTGTCAATGTGTCTTGAAATACAGATGTAATGTATAAACACTAGCCTGCTCCTTGAAGCAGACATTGGATCTGACCAAAACGTTCAATATTGTACGAACACAAACGAGACTTTTAAGAATTGGCCATTCCAGAGAGCAAAAACATAGGCTACTGGGCAGCTTACAAGAATGTACGCAATGATTTAGTTGCTTCCTTGTCTTTTCGTCTTTTCACTCGCCGCCATTTCACGTTCAACTTTGTGCCATTAAAAGTCATAATTAGGCTGTGAAACAAATGTTTTACTATGGAGTAATACTTGTTGGACTATAACAGTTAAATTTAAATTGACTCACCTGTTGTTCCTGTAAATACGCTGAAAGGCGTTGGCTCAGTTTGTCTTCGCTCAACGTTTAGATCGGTTCAGAATTAGATCTGAAATGATTACGTCATGATGGGTGTTAAAAAACGAAAGTCAGCTCACCCGAAGATTGGCCTAAAATGTTTTACATTAAATAGTTTCCCTTATAACTATAGTTATCGACAGACGTATAGCTTAACGTTTTGAACTTAACTAAAGAAACAAGAAAGTACTAATTCTCTTTTCGATGGTTTCGCCATGCCATGAAGATTACCATTAAAATATTAGAGAAAACACGCATTTGTCAAATTGTAAATAAATGAGTCCTTGTTTGACATTTTATTTAATAATGGATTCGGTATAAGTGTATTCGCCTCCTTTCCTCGGTTCAATGTCTCTTTCTTATTAAAATTGCAAACTAAAATATTATCAAACTCTTTTCTATTTATATTATTACAAGAACAACCAATTGTGTGTTGTCAGTTATTGATGATTCAATAAAAATCAAACTGTAGGCTACAGTAGGGCAAGATTAAATAAAGATGCAGAACAAACTACTTGTTTGCAATTTACATTTAATGACCACACATGAAGTGTATGAAGATATTCTTAAGGGATTCGCTATGGATAACAGCGTCTGCTAAATGACTAAACGTAACGTAAACGGAGTACAGATCTGTTGCATCTATGTGCCGATTGATTTGCCAGAGGGACTTGCTATTGATAATGACAAATGTGCAGCACGCACCATTACAAATGCACTGCAGAAACTATGAGTAAATTGTGTCGTTCAAACTGCAGAGTATTACAGTATAACTATGCTTCTAAACTAGACCGCACCATTTCAATGATATGCAATATACGTCTAGACATGTTTACTGTAACTTTGCTTCTCTTATCTATCTGGGCTTAATTGCAATGGCATGATGCCTGGCTAGTGGCTAAACGTTCAGGCCCTGCCCAGATCCCGCATAAAGATGAGGAAATACAGAAATAAATGTACACATAAATAAATGCAGAAATAAATGTATCAATAAATATTGTCCATACATAGAAATAATTTTACAATGTAGAGTCGTTTATTTTCTACGCAATGTATTTCTGTATTTATTTATGCATGTATTTATGTGTACATTTATTTCTGTATTTCCTCATACTTCTTGTCTGCTTACTAACTGGGTTTGGACCTGTTGGACCCCTTGCATACCCAATAAAAATATTCTTTTTCGACAGCTTGCAGTGTCGTTATTTGTCCACTAGATAGAACCAATGTCTTATTTTATACTGTTGGGTGAGTTGTCACTTATGAACAATTTCTTCATGAAATAAAACGTGGTGATTATCTGGGAGTAGTTTGATGTAAAGGAGCGTAAGCTGTTTGACACAGTCATCTCCCTGACAATCTCAGGCAACATCAACCAATTACTTGCAGTGACGTGCCTGTTGGTCAACTACCAATACGGACCTTCAGTCTGACCATGGGCCAAGCTAGTGTGTTAATTTGGTAGCAGCAAAATAATAATTTGCTTATCTATGACATGCATCAAACATTTGTGTTGCACATGTTGTGCACATTTTGACCATGATGACAGTGAGATGTTTAAACACCACCACTAGATAGCATGATGGTCGTAGAAATCCATCCAGATTGACATTCTATGACGGTCAAGTCCTTCAGAATGTTTGTATGAAAAGTTTGTTGTATTGATAACATTTGATTAAATGTATGTGAAAGCTACCACCTCACTGAATATGTTTCCAAAATATAAAAGTCTCCTATCGCATAACATCTAGCAACATAATTTCAAGGCACAAATACGGCGTTGTATTGGCATAACTGCGTTATCAGGGAGCGGCTGTCAATTGGCCAAAATCGACATCAGTCATATATTTTGGCATTAGGTCTCTTTGTTTTGATGTTAACTGAAACAACCCATATGGCCAGGTTGAAATAAAGCAGAAATTCGATGGAATCCGGATCACAATGCATTGTCTTTTATTATACAGTTTACAAGTTTCAAAAATAGCGGTGAAAAAACAGAGAGCATTTAGCTCTTCACCCCTTACCCGCTACTCAAATCCGTCATTATATGCCTTATTGTATATTTATATTGATAGGCCGAAAGCGCCAGTCAAGATGCACCGTAGGGCGTTCGTGACTCCTTAACCGAATGTACAGCACTTTCAATTGGACAGTCGTTTGCTTGCAACATGCCAGTGGGCGTTTCCAGTTTGCGCTAAGCTGGTCCATTCAGAAGAGACGAAAGAAGCTGCTGCGTACAGAAAATGGCTGATAGATTTTCGAGGTTCAACGAGGAGCGTGATTTCCAGGTAATTTTACCGTAAATGCAAGCAACTGAAAGTGAATTAGTCAAATGTATATTACGAAAACATTTTATCCAGCTACTTACAATCATTTCAAGACTAAGCCATGTACTTATATTATCATTCCTAGCGCGCAATGACGGTGGAACCTGCTGTGTGTAGCTAAAAAGAGCTGCAAGCTAGCTAGCTGGCTCTAGTAACACCACTAGCCTAGTAGCTGTGATAGCCAGCCTACCGTCAGGTGTGTGTTCGTCGTGTTGCATAAATCGAGTTTAGTGCGAACAAAAAACAACATTTACAGTGAGTTTAGTAAGTAAATATTAGAAATGGTAATGCCAATGTTACTGTAAACCTAGCTTGGTAGTGACCTTGGGAAATGGTGATTGAAAATTGATGCTAACTAGCGCGAATGGAGCTAATGTTTACTGACTAGCTAGCTATATATCATAACAAGTTGTACAGCCTGAAGATGTTACTTTGTGTCGACACTTCTTGATGTAGTTGTTATTGTAAACTACTGGCAACACATTGGTGGTAGTGTTACCAATCTAACCATCTGTCGTAGCCTACTAATTAAAAAACATGTTTACTCATTGTCAATGAGCTAACCGTTACTGTCAACTAAAATGCCATATGGCATCTCAGTAGATTTACTTGTGTTTATTTACTCGTTTATTTTAGGCAACTGCTAGACCGATGCCAGACGTTTTTGTGTCGAATCCGTTCCATGCATTACCTGTGTTTTGTCATTTTTATTTCATGTCAACAACATTATCATCGACAGATTCCAGCAATTTAGATTGATTATTAAGACCTCAGTTTCAGAAAAAAATATGTATATTTTTGTGATTTGCCAAAGCTTACTCTCTAGCCCATGTTAATTCAAGACAAGACTGAGGAAAAAGCGCTACTGTGTGATAGCATCCACTAAAGTAGTTAATTTCCTGTTTTTCGTTTCGGCAACCATGTGTATCTGCAATGTGGTTTGTTAGAATGTGTAAGGGTTTTGATGCACTTTGTCTTGTGGACTCAGACCACATGAGATGACCAGCTGGTCTCTGCATGCCCTGCAAAAGCCCCAGGAGGCCATCTCAATGGCTCCATCTGTGAGAAAAGGTGTGCAGCCTACCATGCCACAGCTTGGAAAGACTGTCTGACTGCTGTTTCAATTTGTCACTCACTGTTCATACCTCGTAAAAAAAAAAAAAAGAAATAATGTTGTCATTCCTGCTTGGCATGTTCTCATCTCCATTGTATTGTGTGCACAATGATCTGTTTACATGAGGTCACCCACCCACATTTGTCAGACGCATAAATTAAATGATTTAGAGAAGTCTAACACTTTTAACTACTCAGTTTGTCGGTTAATCTTGTTGGGTTGCGACTGACCAGAAGGGGATGCTCTGGTTATGATCCGGATGCTGTGGGATTTAGGGGGTTGAATGCTTCCTGTGAATGACGACCCCCCCCCCCCCCCCAAGGGAAGTGCCCATCATGTGCTGTTTCTGCGGAGCTCATTCCCAACATTCTGCAAAGTTCAGCAATTTAGCTTTTCATTGCCGTCCCAATTAAAGGAGAGCGATGGCCAATATGGGAGTGGTGTCGGGGAGGACACGGATGCCCTGACCAATGTTAATTAGAAAACTCAGTGATTAGAGAGTTTTATCATCAGCCTACAACTAGCCCAGTTACAAATCATTCACAGCATCTGAACCTTAAATGGTCCAAAAGAAAACATCTTAAATACGTCTGCCTACTTACTGTTCTACTCTTATAATCTGAAACTGTTCCTATCCATGAGGTCTTTCTGGGTACGGATCAAACGGAAATTTGAGTAGCAATGTTTCCCATTAAATTAACAGACTGTGGGGATCCCATTACATAGGGAGTCGAAAATACTTGTACACTTCTTATAATGACATTGCTTCATTAACGCAGCTCTCATTCCCTCTCTTTAATGTTAGCTAGGTAACTATTTTACCTTCATTTCTTTTATGGCTCAAATGAATGCACTTGTCAAATTTGTTTTTTTTTGATAATTTGCATTTGTGTTTGATAACTGCATTAATCTCCGTCTTGTTTACCAGATAGGAATCTAGCCTCTTAATTTAGCTCTGTAAGTGCTATAGATCAGTGGTTCTCAACCCTGGTCCTCAAGTACCCCCCTGTCCTGCATGTTTTAGATATTTCCCTGTTCCAACACACCTGATTCAAATGAATAGCAGTGTCGGTTAGGAGGCTTCCGCAAAACTAGATAACGATCCGTTCATTTGAATTAGGTGTGTTGGAGCAGGGAAACATCTAACATGCAGGATAGGGGGTACTTGAGGACCAGGGTTGAGAACCACTGCTCTAGATTGATACATTTAACTTTGAAATGTGCATGTTTTTTGTTATCCCAGAAGTTAGAGGGAACTGACTTATCCTGGGCTGGCTCATGCTGACAGCTCTGGTTCAGTTGTAGAAGACCTAGAGAGCAGTATTGTAATGTTCTGTCTGCATGGGAGATATGTATCATGGAATTCCATTGTTCTATTTTAGTGGCTCTAAAAGTGCTCTTGTGGCTAGAATAATGAATGAATAGATTCCCCCCCCCCCAGTGTTGTTGTATTTTGATAAATGGTTTGTGTATATGTCAGGTCTATATGAATTAGTCTTTGTCTGAGTGGGCAGCTCCCACCCAGGACAGAAGAACTCTGTATGAGAGCTCTCTGGCTCAAGCGTTCAGATGCTCAGTATTCACTGGTTGTCTTTCCACACGGCTTCATGGTAGCTTGCTGCCAAGCAACACTGCACCCGGAGCACCCAAACTCACAGAAGGCCTGTCTGCAGCAGAGCCAGACTCTGCCTCATCCCACTGTCATGAACAGCCTATTGATTTACTTTGTTGTTGGGGCTCTGACGTTCTGTGTGTCAGAGGATTTATACAGACCGTATCCATCCTAGGGAGATGGCACCAGCAGCCTTCATCCTTCAAGACCTCCCTTTCAGCCAATCATTATAGAGTTATAAGTCCCACAATAAGCCTGCATGCAGAAAACTGATCAATTTCTGTTGTTATTGTGTATTTGTTGACATGTGGTTGGGATTCTTGTCCAGGGGGGAGAATTGGAATCCCAGAAGCAGCCGAAATGTGAGATCGTTATGTGGCTTGTTGTACGTCAGGCGGTCTGAATTGATGCTGAGGAGAAGGGAAGAGGGAGTAAGAGTCATCGATTTGCTCATGCACAGTATAGCTCTCGCTCCTTTTCCCACCAACGCTCTAGCCTAATAGACTTTTCTGTTCCTGAACATGCTGATGCAGTGCCCTGGTCAATCTGAACTTAACACCACTAATGTGGGAATCGAACAACCTTTGAAGACTGATTTCTGCAGGTGATTTGTAGTAAACGGAAATATTCCATCCAATGGTCATTGCTTTCCCCTACGGGTTTGAATTTAATTTGCATAAGGCCGGCTTGGCTTAGCTGTGTCCTTCAACATTGTAGGGGACAGGGTGCGGTGGAGACAATCTGCTATGTTCTCTGAGGATTAATCAGCACATTAGAAGTTGGCAGAAAGGATCCAGTCTAGGCCTAATTGGTTGATGATAGAAAAGAACGACCGTCCACTATCCTCCTCAAAAGACTTTGGTGTTCTAAAACCTATAGATCGAGTCATGTTGTTAGTTGAGTTGGTGTGTGAGAAGGGGATTGACATAGGATGTGTGTTCCAGGCTTTAGGGTAAGGAGATCCATCTGTCTAGCATGTCAAGGTGACCTTCTGCATTCATTGTCCGATAGGAAGATATCTAGTCTCAGAACAGATACGGCACTGTAAACACCCAGGCCCTGCAGGATAGAGTGACAAAGGCCTACTTCTCATCCTGCATTATACTAAGACCAATGACTCCTTCTGTGGATAGCTAAGGACAGGAAAACATAGTTTAGATTGTGCTTGGTCTGTGGGTCCGCTAAAGAATCAGTGTTTTATGTTGTTATGGGATTGGTCTCTAATGACCTCACGGCATTGAAATGCAGTAGACTAGGTGCTGTCTGAACCAGCTCAACCACTGTCGCAATTGCTGTTCATTTTCTCTGTCTAGTTAGATAGTAGGCTTGACCTGATATGCAACTGTCAACATTCAGGCAGGGCAAGATAACCCTATCAGTTTCTAATGTAGTGGACCAAATAGAAACATGGTTCCTGAATTTCCTGTTGGAATGACACCCACAATCAGCCTGCCTGTTTACTCGGTGCTTTAGAGACTGTGGCAATTGAAATATCTGTTGGCTCTTGGGAAGTGAAATGGTTTCACTTCTATGTAGAGAACACAAACAAAAAACCTTCCTCTTTATCTGTTCCACTTTCTTCTTACTGTCTTTTCTTCTGGTCTGTCACTTTGCTATCATAGGGCCCTTTGAAATACTCAATTTTGCTCTACCGACACAGTTTTTGTTGTTGTTGTGACCTTGTTTTGAGCTATTTTATCTATTTTTGTTTCGGTGACTTCGACACAGCTCCTCTGCTTCACTATATCTGAACCATTCACATTGACTTTAAATTAATTTGATTGAATGAAAATGCTTATACTTTTTATTGAGTACACATTTTGGATCACCGTATTCAAAGTAGGGATGCACCGAATCCAGGATTCAGTTTCGGCCGAATATTGGGCTTTTTGATGGGGTTTGGTTTTGGCCGAATCTTTAGATTTTTTTTTCACCAAATCCAAACCCTACGCTTGCACTACGCTGGTCGACATAATGACGCCGTCGTTGATTACGGGAAGGTTTTACGTAGGTGACTGTTCAATGCAGTAGGCTGACAGAATTATTATATATTAATATTGATTGGATCTTGAGATAGGGTAAACATAGGCACATGGTATTTGTCAAAATAGTTTTTCCCACTTGTCTTCTTGGCATAACGTTGCCTATTCTTTTTTTTCTTTTCTTTTTTTACAAAAAAATAAAATACACTGCTGTTGACGTTGTTTACTTCATTAATGTGTTTACTGTGTTAATGCACTGAGGATGGGAGTAGGATTCGCTATTCGGTTTTGGATTTGGCCGAATCTTAACCAGCGGATTCGGTATTCGGCCGAACCCCCCCAAAAATATGGATTCGATGCATCCTCAAATCAAAGTATTTAAGTCCGGTCCATTTTTCCCCATGTTTGTCAGATTTTTAAATGCAATGACATCTGCAAGGCTTCACATCGTACAGATCATGGAGCCCTTCTGTCTCTCCCTCTCATGGTACCTCTGTCCCTGCCTGACCTCTGGTCTTCATCACTGTGTTCCAGGGAGGGAATCACTTCGACCAGTATGAAGATGGCCAGCTGGAGTTGGAACAGGCCTCCCTGGACAAGCCCATAGAATCGGTAAGGTTGCATCCCTCAACATGCGTCCTTGGACCAACTCATCTTGACACCATATGTGAGAGTGGATGACTGGCCCAGACAGGGTTAAAAAGCTACGCCTCTTGTTCTGTATTCACCCTGCTTATGTGGTAGACATGGATCCCTTCACAGCCCTGTCTAACCAATAGTCACTTATGTCTCCTCCCCTAGTGGCTTAACAGGCCTCCTTTCCTTAAGACTTCTGCTTCCTGCTCCATTTCCCCTGTGTGGTAGTCTCAGTCATTTATTAGCTGGAAGGAGAGGATTTGCAAGAATGTTCACTTTATTCTGAGACATGAACTTTTGAATGCGTGCCTGTATCCCATTTAGCCATTCTTAAGTGATTCAGGCCCTAGCTGACAGTACATAGTTGTGTGTGTGTGTGGAGTGGATAAATCACTGTAGCCAAAGCCGGTGTGTTTCATTCCAGCTATGTGTTCTGGTGCAGTGCGAGTCCTTGAGTTGAGCCCCATACGGCCCTCTTATCCTTGGTGGCCAAACACTTCCTGACAACTGAGGAGTTTGAGCCAAGCCCCACCCCCTCCTCCCACCCCCACACACCTCCACACATACTGAAACACACAAAGATGGAAGCCCTTCTGTAACCCACCCCCCTAATAATAGAGAATCATAACCCTCTGACCCTTTGCCCACTAAAGCATGAAGACATTCACGGTGGGGGCCTTTCAATCGATCAGATCCAGTCAAATACTATCAGAGGGGTAACCCAATTGGAATGTACTCACCTATAATTGCACCTCCTCTAACTGATCTGGTTGTTGAATGTCTAATATTGGATCTTCATGGGTCAAAATGACTGGACTGGAACCGAGATATGGTGCTTTATCCACTCCAGTGAGTGTGAGAACATGCTTGGTATCTATATTTATATATTTACATGTATATATGTGTATGTGTGTGTCAGAGAGTTATGTATGTGTGTTAGTATACTCTGTGTGTGTGTTGTGTGCATAGGACAGTGATCTTATTGTACACAACTTGGGGTGTTCGACATTTCTCTCCTGCAGCGAATTGGCCCCTATTAGCTAAGCAGCAATGACCCGGTTTGTATTTGCACGCTCTGCTTTTCTACTCCTACCTTAGGGTCTCCTTGTAACGCTTCTCTCTGTCTTTCTCTTTGTCTCTCTCTCTCTCTGTCTCTCTCTCTCTCTGTGCATCTCTCTCTCTCTGTCTCTCTCTCTGTCTGTCTCTCTCTCTCTCTCTGTGTATCTCTGTCTCTCTCTCTCCCCCTCCCTCCCTCCCTCTCTCCTTGTCTCTCTCTCTCCTGTCAACCTCTTCTCATCTCTGTGCTTCTCTACTTTCCCTCAATCAAGTATCTTTATCCCTTCTTCTCTCTCTCAATCTCTCTTTCTATTTCTCTACTACACAGTGATTCGGTGTACAGTACCCTCTGTCATTCTGTGCTGGCATGGTGCTTGTGCAACTGGGACTGCATTTTTCGCTGACGAGGCACATAGATAATATCGCAGGCAGCTCATTTCTACCCCCCCTCCCCATCTATCCCCTCCCCCTTCTCGGAAGCGTTATGGTGAGCAGGCCTGAATTCCACTCTAATCTCCACAGTGCCTTCCTTCCCCTCTTCAATTACAGCACTGAATATATGCTCCGACTTCTACCTAATCATATTTTGAAGCACCCAAGTATCTAAAGACCGTTGTGAACAATGTGAACCGCAGCTTGTAAGAGCTCGTTTGGGCTAATGTAGCCATCACAGGTAAGATGATTTACTTCAATGTAAGGTTTTTAAATTGACGGACCACAGGCATTTACCGTTTGAATAGACAGCCCTCCCTGTAAAGCTTGTAAGATAACGAGTCTGTCAGACACTTTGGTGTACATCAGCCTGCGTGTGTTCCAGGACGCTGGACAGCGGTAGCAACACCAAGGTCAGTCTGTCCTCTTAGCTGCCACATGCTGCGGCTTAGACAGCCTCACTTCCAAACGGCCTCCTTTCCCATGCTGGCCTGAGGCCTGCCAGCGACAGACAGACCTGACCGAGCAGGGTGCTTCAGGTGTGGGGGCGGGGGGTGGAGCCGGCCGGAGTACCCACTCCAGGCAGAGCGGCCCACAGGCAGTGGGTGGAGATGGGGGAGAGATGGCCTGCTCACCTGGCTGAAGTGGTTCTCTTGCTCCTGCGCTATTGTCTATGGAGGGGGCGCTGAGGGCTGGGCCGCACCGAACAGCTCCCATCACACACGGAAACAGGGTCGGCTGTCCCACTCCCAAGACACACACACACACACAGAACATGCACACACACAGAACATGCACACATGCACCAAACCTATTCAGGCCAAATTATTAAAGAGCTATCACAGACACGTCATTTCCAAGGTTAGGACCCCCCCCCCCCCCCCCCTTCCCCTCCCACCACAGTAGCTGTGCTC